>NC_086243.1:14990000-15735000 GCF_036321145.2 Pelmatolapia mariae
AAAACACAGTGCGCACCGCAGACAAAAGAACTGTAAGCATTAATGCAAGTTCTGATCGACAGTGGCGTTATTAACTACAACAGCAACGTGCATGCCTTGATCTATTTCCAGCAGTCATTCATTAGTGAAGGAAGGATCTATTTCCAAGCATGGAAACAACCCTGCTAGACTTGTTGTCTTTTAGATTAGAAGGCCAATCTGTTTGACGGCACTGAGCTTTCGTTGACCCATAATAAAGAAACACAGTGATTGATGATCTGGCTCAATAGGAGACATATTAGCAACGCCTCCAAAGATCTGGGCTCTCTGCGAAACTTAGACACTAATGTGGAATTTCCCCTCTTCTACTGCAGTTCAGTGTACACTGTGTGCATCCTTTTCATATTTCTCTTCTTTATGATATCGCTAAATCTGTCTTTTCATAGCTTTATCTCACTCATGAATGCATCTTAATTCCCCTAAACTTGCCTTAAAGGCTTCATAAGTGCCTGTCTATTTGTAATAATCCCCTCAATCATACTCCTCTCACCAACTTCAAGTATGAGTGCAGAGCCAAATTGCGCGGTTACCAAATGTTCGCTCATTGCTTCTGACAAGTTTCATTCTGATCGAGCGCACAACAGGAGCTTACTTCTACTTTTATAGTTCATATTTCTTTTCGTATCACACCGGCCGAATGATTTGCCTTCTTTCTGCACATGCCTCGTATCTCACAGAGGTGTTGTGCTCTCTAGATCAGTGAAGCTGTAGAGCTGCGAAAGGATGCGCAAAAAGCAACAGGAATAAACACACTGAGGTTGAGCAAACTGTTAACACACATACTTATGGTACAAACCGAAAACAGGAAGAGGTGTGTGTGTGTGTATGTGTGTGTGTGTGTGTGTGTGTGTGCGCACGCTTGAGAGAGTGCATTCAATGTGCTTGAAGGGGAATTCCACCACTTTTACACACTAAGTTCAGCAAGTTACTCATGGCGAGTATACTCAGCCTGTAAAAACACTTGTATAGTTTCTTCTGTGGCTCTGCACGGTTAGGGAAGTCTCTAAAGTAGCCTAAGTAATGCCTGGGAATTCCCTTTGCCACATCAGTTTATGTGTATTTATATTTATAAATATATGAAAAGAAATCGGTCTTTTGCATGTCGTCATCATTTACTGAAGTAGAAAAGAAGATAATAAAAATATTCCTAATATTTCAAAATTCAGTTCAATTCAACGCTAACACAGTCTTTTCTTGATGACCCTTCTGTCTCTGTCACATAAAAAAACATAATGGCTAACATTTTATTTCCTTTCCTTCCTCCCTGATGAACTTAGCTTTCCACCTTAAGCATCCCTATCATCTCAGCACTCTGCTATTTCTCAGCTGTCTGTAAATGACAGTAGCTGGCTGATGTGAACTCTCACTCCTCTGTGGAAATGTTCCAGAGCTTCTATATGCCAAACTCCAATAGCTCATTTATCCCTTAGTCCCCCCCCCCCCCCCCCCTTGAAAAAGAACCGCACAAAAAAACAATTACACTCAATCGTATAAAGTGTTTAAGGAAGACAAAAAAAACCCAGGAAATTGCATTTAACGTTAGCGATTTCACAAGAGTATATATTGGAGGCTGCAGAATGACAAAGCAAAAATACCCCCTTGAGGTAACTTCTACACTTTAAACAACTTAACGGAGAAAAAACAAAACAAAGAGTCCTCCTCTTGTGCAAATTTGCAGTCCTATTTCCCTACTGCATACTTTGTGGTTTTCTCTTAACTTCTTTCCATTTTGACATGGTGGGGGAAGCAGGTGCAATTCAAGCTGTCAGGTTTGAAATACACAGAGAGGAAATAGCACGCTGTCTTGTCCCTATCTGACACCACAGTGCACATGTATGTGTGTGCAGAGCTCAGGCTTTAAGCTTATCTTGGAGCAAACGAATGGAAACACCCTCTGCAAAGAGGCCCTTTTCATTTCAGCTTTTATCTAATTTTCTGTCTAAATGTAGCCTATGGGTATGTATTGCTGTGTTTATCATATAAAGTCTCCTTCCATATAAAACTCTCAACACGCACCCCACTGGAGAGACAAATTTGACAAACGAACAAAGAACAAAATATTGCATGTTAACATCAAACGGAGACTGACATTTCCTTCTTTGTGAAGCAGAAAAGAAAGTAAGTTAACCAGCTTACTGTTTAAATATTTTTTTAAAAATGTCAACCAAACCAATTGGAAGTATTAAATAGAAATTACAAACAAATTTCACTTGGAACCGGTTAAAATAACCTAAACATATCAATTCTGCAGGGAAAACTTACAGACAGAGAGCTTACCTGCGTGTTTGTCTAACGCTGATGTGCCTCTGGGACCGACAAAGCCACTTCAGCATAGGTCATGCTGCTGCAATGCATTGTGGGATTTACTAACATCTTCAGTTCTCCCTTCCTCTACTTCTCTAACTCTGATCTCTCTCTCACTCTCATAATAGCACCTTCTGCTTGGCAACGGCTATACCACAAATGTGGTCAGGTTTACAGCGAACCATCACTGCGCAACATCAAGTCTCCATGACAACCACTCTTTATCTCATTTGCATCTTCTGCTTGCATTATCTACTTATGCCAAATATGGTCGCCTTGTTATTCTCCCCGCCTCTCTCTGTATCCCCTTTCTGTAACTTCCTCTTTTCGCCCATTTGCACAACTACGTGTCAACACACTGTGCAACATATATTGTACAGTATATATCCGCAATGACATGTACAAATGCTTGAAAAGATACGAAAAAAGGAACTGATTGAGACATTATAGTTTGCAGACTAAGAGATAAGTTAGATGACTTTACAAATCAGGAAGTGGAGTGTTGAAGAGGCTGTTTTTGAGACTGACTTCAAAAAGAAAGGGGGGTTTCAGCACGACAATATGACCTCATCCCCTTAAAAACACGTACATCATAACAGAGCACCATCGATTCTCGATTCTCCGAGGTTGTTGCAGGCCCTTCCTCTTCCACCCGAAAGCCCAAGTCTATCAAACTATCAGTGGAATGTTGAAACAGGCCCCTGGGGCCCACACACGCAGCAACACTCAGCAGCACTCAGCACCTGTTTCCGACTGCCAGCACAGAGAAAGAGACGCGGTCAATCACACAGGACAGCTCAGTGCAGGGGAAAGAGGAGGAGGGTAGGAGACAAACAACAAGCATTTTATCAGCAAAAATACACAACTGAGTAGCTACAGCGTTATCTTTCACAGCAGAGTGTGACTGCATGTAACTTAGCAATATTAAATGAATTGTATATATTATAAATAGGATTTAGTCCTATAAAATAAAGTCAGTGCAGTTTCCATTCTTTGTCTCATTTCAGTAATTTTCAAAATTAGCAGTTTTTGCTTCACTGTTAAAGTGCTACCGTTGCTTGTGCACTGCTTGAAGCTACTCTTTCAATACAGTAAAAAGAGCCACAAAGCATTTGAAAGTGATATATGGTGTTCTTTAGTAAGAATTTCAAAGATCCTTTATGGCTTTGTGTGCCATAAATAAAAACACCTTCATATTTTCAACTTTTAAATCTGAATCTCGATAAAGTTCACAATCTAATTTAAATTTGAATATGGCTCACATGAAGAGACTTCCAGGCCTGAATTATTCACCTGCAGCGTACTGAAACATGTAATTGTACAACCAGTTAACAGCTAGTAGACTTTAGGATAACCTGCTAGTATTAAACAAGTGTGTCTATCCACCCTCAGGTTCACAATCATCATACTTATGACAAAATTTGAAATACATCCTATGAGTCTCAAAGTAATTCTTACAAAAATAATCAGAAGAACATACACAATAATAACTGGTACGTGCCCATGCTCCAGTAACACTTAATGGCACAGAGAGAAAAAAACAAAACATGGGCAGTTGACGTTGTTTATACGCTAAAAATAGGTCCTTAAAATCCATTGCTAGGTGGTTGCTTTGCAACATGATTTAGTCATAATATATTGAACTTCAACTTTTATGGCTCTAAACAAGACCTTAATATTGTGAAATTAAGAGGATGAGATGCTTTTATAAGGCATAAAGGTTTATAAAATCAAAAAGGGGTCATTTTAGGCAGTTACTACATGGTTGGTAAGCCACATGACTATGATGATATAGAGATGTTAAAATAAAAAGCCTCACAAACTGAATGTTTCTGTTGTATTCAGATTTCTCACTTCTCTATCTGACTTCAGTTACCCAGACAGTGTCAGGGAAAGCTCTGAGGAAGGATCAGAAGCACTGATCACCACTGGGCACCTCCTATGGGCTGAAGGGCTGCTGTGAGTCGGTGGATTGGAAGTCAATGAAACCAGGCCTAATTTAGCCTTCGCTCCTCCACGAGCTGCCAGGAGTAAGAGTGAGACTCCTTCCCTTTTTAGGGCTACCAGGACACTGCCGTCTGCAAGTGGCACTACTGCATACCTAACTAAACTAAGGAGCTGGAAAGAGAGAGAGAGAGAGAGAGAGAAAGAAGCGAAGGGGTGACAGTCAAAATTTGTTATACAGATGTGCCATTTTAATGACTGTCTAGATCTGAAAGTCATAAAGCATCACAGACAGAACTGCGTAAATATTTTAACAAACCACCTACTTGAATTACTCCAACTCAAAGTTTATTTAACAAGCCAGTTTAGACACTTTTACAACCATCTTATCTTTACACTGCTTTCATTAGATACATGGACAACTTGACTTTGTAACTGACTTTGACATGATGGTCCGCTGAGGGTATCACAACAGCTTGCAATAGGATCACACCAGTAATTAGGTGAGAAGAGAGAACTAATCAGCGTCTATACTTACACTATCCACTCAGCCGGGTCCAGACACTGTGTCATGCAATCTTTAATAACTCCAGCCTACACAGAAAGTAGATAACTAGATGCTGCAGGCCTGGAAGTGTTGTTTTTTTCCCCCCATTGTGATCTGGCTGATATTCATGTGACAGAGAGAAAAGGGGAAGATTCTTGGCTTCAACTCTGGTGAGACCCAGAAAAACATTTTCTTTTTCAGTTTATAAGTATTTTCCAATTTGTGTGGACTAAATAAACCCATGACTAAAAGAAATGCAAATTTGCACTGGCATTCAAAGCTTTTGCTTTGGAACCGGGGTGTGAGATACGTCGAAGGCAGTGTTGCAACTATGTGCACACACGAAAATGATAGACACATCACTACTTAATAACCATGACAGCCCATGTATTTAAAATAAATGGATTAGACGAGGATTACTCACTGAGCCCCAACTGCTTTCGCATCTCTGTGTTTATATAACTACACATGTATTCTTGAAGACAGTGATCACATAAGCCATGGTATGGAGCACACAATAGGATTATGTATGGTGGTGTGTTCAAGTATCGTCTTCAGTTCCCACCACCTATAGTGAGCAGACAAACACTTGGCTTCCGTTTCACTGCATGCATGTGTAATAACCTCAACAGAGACCAATTCAAGCTGACATAATCCCATCAGCCTATTCAAGGTTCCCGTCTGACCACCCCTACATAATGAGGAGATAAAGGCCCCATCACTGACTGTTTTTATGAAGAGAATTATGCACGTCTCTTGTGTTATGGACAACTGTTAATTGAATTAATCTTCCCTCACTGGAGTTGAATACTATAATTTTGAAAGTAATATCCAATCATTTCTGCTTGTGCCTGACTCAGAGTCGGTCTCCTCACCGGCTATTAAAGCAGTCGTTGAGACTTGTTTATCTTTATTTTCATATCTAGATTTAATATCCTCACTTCTGCATGTAAGCAATTCACTGGAAATCATTGCAGCTATTTAAAACTTCCTTTCCTACTAACACTATCCATGTGAAGGATGAAATGTCACTGCCAAACCAAACCAAATTCAGATAACAGAAAAAACCCCTCATATAAGCTCTCACACTCATTCAACTTGTCAGTTACATCTTCCTAGCATGTGGCTGGACCTGCTTTTACCTTTAGAACTGCCTTAATTCATTGTGGCATAGATTCAACAAAGTGCTGGAAACATTCCTCAGAGATTTTTCTCCATGTTGACATTTTGGCATCACACGGTTGCTGCAGATTTGTTAGCTTCACATCCACGATAAGAATCTCCTCTTCCACTGAATCCAAAAGGTGCTCTGTTGGATTGAGATCTGGTGAGTGCAGAGGCCATTTGAGTACAAATAATTCATTGTCATGTTCAAGAAACCAGTTTGAGATGATCTGAGCTTTGTGACATGGTGCGTTATCCTGCTGGACGCCAGCCAATGAGGAGATGGGCACACCATCAAAAATTAAGACTCATTACAAACGCCAACATTTCTCCAATCTTTTTTTGTTCAGTTTTGGTGAGCAAGTTATAGCCTCAGTTTCCTGTTCTTAGCTGACAGGAGCAGTAATCGATGTGGTCTTCTGCTGCTGTAGTCCATTTTGTGCATTCAGAGATGGTCTTCTGCATACCTTCATTGCTGCAAGTGAATATTTGTGTTACTTCCTATCAGCTCAAAAGTACTTTCACCCTGACAACGACTGCACACCAAATATTTTCTCTTCATTTCAAGCCTGTCTTAAAATACCAGTCAGGCATCTTTAGAACTGAAACTGGCTTTGGTTGCTGTTTCCATTCCTCTTGTTCAAAAAAGTTCAAAGGTAACTGATGAAGGGACAACATTTGCTCGCCTTGTTTTGTACAAAATTCTGAATTAATCCCTAACAGGACACAGATAACATCCACACACTATCTGGGTACATCTACAATTAGCCACAATGAGTTACTCAGTAAGAATTGCATCAATGGGCCGAGGGTAAGAACAGAAAAAGTTCACTGACCATCAAGCAAAGGCTATATGAAAAAGAAATTTTTCTATACAGTACAAAACCTTTCACTTAGTAACCTAGCAACCAGTGAACTCAACACGGCACCTATTGTAATTCTAAAAAGCGCCAGACATAATTACATCTCTCTTCAGCCAATCACATGAGGCCCTGAGCCATAAATAACAGACTGCTCCCCTACAGAGCACCAGTCTGTGCCGAAAAGTCAACAAACACTTTCTCCAGTAGCAGCTCTGGCGTCCTTACTGGATTCATCTCGCTAAGAAGAAGATAAACAGAATGGTAAAAGTAAGGCAGAGGCCTAAAAGTTTTCAGAAAGAAAGAGGTAGAGAGAATGAGAAGAGAGAAAAAGAAAAACAAATGTAACCTATGATTAGTGAGTCATAATGAAGGCTGCTAAATGGGACTGTGGCTATGAGCTATGTCATTAAAGACCGTGCCAAATGGCTGGAAAACCTACAGGTCTCTATTTGAAACACTGGCATGCTGGAAAAGGAGGACGCTGCTTAAAAGCTTCTTTTAAACAGCTTGGTCGAAGTTGCTGCAACATTTCACACGCATCATAATAATCTCAAAAGCAGAACATCTCGGCAAGCAGTAAACACGCCACCTTCAAGCCTTGTTACCCCTGCGTGTGTGTTTTTGCCAGACAGTTAGAGCAGCTCTATGTTAAACAACTTAGTCTCTGAAGCTTTATATTTAGACTTTACGACCAATATTAAATTCTGACCAGAGTGATATAAGATGTCAGCTCGATAGGGCTGCAGTTACCATCAGATCGCATCACGTCACATCACACGGCTGCAAGAGGTCATTAGTACATTTGTTGCTTCTGGGTGATGAGCGATAGGATTGGGAATGCGCTCTCCCTGGGGACCTTACTAATGTGTAATAAAGTAACAGAACACTTGGGGATCTGAGAATTTATCTAACCTATCAGTGTCATATCATCGTGGTAACTGTGGCGACAGCTCAAAGAGACAAAACAGCTGCACAGAAACGCAATGACCAAGCAGTTTCTCTGCCTCTTTTTTTTTTTTTTTTAAATTTACTGCGAGGCCTTCTGAAACAACCCTTTAAAGGTGTTTGATCCAATCAAATGAAATACTGCCTCAACACTTTGTGAGGTATGTAAACATGACAGACAGAGGCATCGGAGGACTTGGCATGCATCACATAATAAAAGCCGATGCACCCTACATTTCTCATGCCCTCCTTGATTTAGAGCCTCTTGCACAGGGAAATGACACTTCAGTGTAATGTATCTCCCGAGTAATGACGCTATTAAGTTCATGCAGGTGGACATCTTGACTTGGATTATGGTGGTACTGCCTGCTGACTGTATGCTTTCTGGCAGTCGTGTTATCTGTTGCTATGATGGTGTTTACTCCCTGGCTACAGTATTTTTTTTTTCACTTTAAGGAGGAACGTTTTTGGTGAAGGACAAGCACTGCATACTTGTCATTTTTCAGATTTTATGCCACAAAAATAGCTAGACACAGAGCACAGAATACTTCAGTTCAAAGACTGAAGTGTTGTGTTGCTATACTTTTAAAGATCTGCTGTTAAACCTCAAATTAAATCATGGGTAATTTGATCACCTCTGCCCTTAGAGACAGCGCCCCAGTACCTTTAAAACAGAATTAGACATTCATTAATCTCTGCATGCATACCTGAAGGACAAATATATTCCTTTAGACATGAGGGAACGGGTGTGATGCTTCAAGCAGAACAGTCCGACCCTCTCTCTTTCTCTCTGAGCTCCCAGGACATTTTCTTGAAGCCTCCCTATTGGGATTCTGGTAGCCTACATTCCCTGCTTCAAGGTCGGCGGTGGTGACAAATTAAATTACTTGTCCTGTTTTGTAGTGCTGGCGCCAGGTCAACAGCAACTTGGCTAAAATGATGAGTGCGGTATTCTGAAGGGAGCTGCATTTGTCCTGACCCTCTGGTGTCAAATTTGCAAAGCAACGAGCAGTGATGAAAGGGCTGCAAAAGCCACGTATTAAATTCTGCTTCTGTAATCACTTGCAAAGAAAAAAAAAATCAATTACCTCTACTTTATACTGTCGCCCTTTGGGCTTACCCAGAGCCCTCGTTTAGTAAGAGTCGCATCATCTCCGTTCACTCCAATGGACCATTTTATTTTATTTTATTTTATTTTGCAGAAATAGTTCCTGGAACTAGGTTTTTAGCTGCACAGAAGTTTGTGAAGTTGTTGGGTGTTTTTTAACGCAAAAAAAAAAAATAAAAAAAAATACTGTATGCTATCAGCACATCTAAATCAAACTCACCTGTGCATTGAAACATGTTAACTGATTATTCACCAATAAATTTGTAGATATGCCAGTTTAAGCTAGCAAACACACAATATCAACCAAGAACAAGTAGCCTAATAAATTCTAAATTATGTTTTATATAATATACCCCCCCCCCACACACACACAACTAAATAACTAAATAATATATTAAATATTAATTAATATTACTATATTGTGATATAACATAATGTGGCGCGCAACAATTAGTACGCCAGGTAAGGCCTGGACTCAAACTCAGCAAGAAGTTGGTGAGTTTGATTCCACCACCTGGCCGGGGTTTTTCTGTGTGGAGTTTGCGTGGCTTCTCTCCGGCACTTCATCTTCCTCCCACAGTCCAAAGACATGCAGTTAGTGGGGTTAGGTCAATTGGTAATTTAAAATTACCAATAGGTGTGAATGTCAGTGCGAAAATAACATTATGGCTTATTGTTGTCTTGTCTGTTTTAACAAATGTATCGATTCAGAGTAATAAAATAATAACTGTACAATAATCAGGGAAACAGCTAGCTATTTTCTGATACATGGCTAAAAATAAAGAGTCGAGGCATATTGTAGCAGTCTCATAAATACTGTTTTTAGGCTTATGGTTCTGTTGACTGTTCACTGTGTACAATGTTGCATCTCAGCAGATGGTAAAATCAGAGGGAAAGAAAAGGAAACAAATCAGACTGAAAAAAACAAGGTAAATTTAAAATATGGAAACCAGCTCTGAAAAAAATAATCAAATAAGGCTAAATAGAGAATCTAATAAATATATGCATTTTTATAGAACTGAATTCTGTGTGTGTTGTCATACCGATCCTGTATTTTAGTATTAGTGTAAACTGTCAATACAAATTCATGAATTCATAACTAACGACACTAGTCACACTAGTCAACAGCTAATTCATTTCTAAACTTTTACTTATAACAACTACATCACATGCCATAATGCATTTACCTGTCTGAAAAGTATGTAGGCTTTGTAGCTACAAAGCCTACATTTTCTGCTTTTTTCTCTCTGTTAACACTCTCTCAGCACACAAACCACAGGTCTGAAGACTCCCTGCAGTGAAACAGCACCCTAACCTGGAGATTCATTTCCCTGAATTTTTCCAAGATTTACACTTATTAATTTTTAATGACTCAAACATTACCCTTTACAGTGGTCTGGACTTTGTAAGAAAAAAAATGTGCAAATGTGTTCTTGAATATGATTGAATTTGTGTATATGTTGATGTTTTAATCCATAGTTACAGTCATTGTCATTGTTCTTTTAAAGTGAGCCAACTATTTTTCTCCTCTTGGCGTCAGTGGGATGAATGTACACGTATGCTTTTATCTCTGAGTGAGTGCAGCGTCCCCATGTAGCACAGCACACAACAGCAGAGAAACATGTTTTAAATATATGAATATGTATTAATCCCACTAAAGTGTCCTATAATAGCAAGAGTCTTATAATGCCTGTGAAAAAAACATGCTCTATGAGACATGATACACAATAATGAGTGTTTTAATGCAATCTGCCCTGTGTAGATGTGAAGTGTTGAGTAGCAGTTTCGTCCACATGCAAGACATATAAATTCCTGTCTCTGTCACACAGAAAGTTGGAATAGATATTTGTTCTGAATTTGAATATTTTAAGCTCTGGACACCAAAATATTTCCAAAGCAAACACAGTTATTCTCATGCTGTCATTGAAAGTCACCCGTCAGTCTCATTCTGCCATTAAGATTATTTGCAGTATGAATTTATCATGGCATTACTGAAGAATGAAGAAAACCTGACAGGTAGAAAACAATTGATTTTGAAATGTTTATCCAAGTTCACTAAAATCTAACAATAAATGTTAAACTGTGGCTGCTGTTGGTCAGCATATAATGTTAAAAACACATTAACAAGCTCAAAAATTGTCAGAAAGGTAGAGGAGTACACAAAGACTTAACCACATGCACTTTACTGTGGTATAAAAACTACTGCAGATCAATGCATTTACTGCATTCTGAACCCTCTCTGCCTCTGCAACTCTTACTATTAGAGGGCTCTGGGCTTACCCTGCTGCTGATGGAGGATATCATGTGCTTGCACATGGAGCTTCACAACATTAGCCCCAGTTTTGTGTCACAAAAATTAGAGTGCATGCCACCTGCTGGACATTTGGGAATCTATAGTAAATATTCTTTTTTTTAAATGATTTTTTCCTTCTTCTGTATACAACCACGAGTTAAAACACAACCCATGTTGTGACACAGCTGTCTTGCACTCAGTCTTCACTTACACAATCACCTGAAGGGTGTCAGTGTGTCAGCAGCACATAGAGCTTATCTGTCGGGTTGTTATCAGCACACAAACAGCTCACACACCACACTGTGCAATGGGAGGAACTTAGAATATGTAGTGCGGTGTGAAAACACAAACAAACAGACAGCTTAATATTGAGGCAGAGGTCTGTGTGCAATTTCATATCTGCCATTGTTGTTGAGTCTCACCTCCAATATCACACATCACGAGGACATCATGAAGTAACATCCTCGTGATGTGTAATTTTCAGTTAGATGCACAGCAGCTGGCATATTTCGTAACACCTGCTTACACTTGAAGTGCGCTGGGTTCAGCTTACAAAACACTTATGAGAAAATCTAAAGCAGCATTATTTGCTGTGGTCAGATATATGAGATACTAGTTTCTACCAAAGAGGTCAGTGTTATGCAGGTTATTTTGTAAGCATGATGCTATTGGACTACTGGACACTAGAGAGCAGCAAAGCAGCATAAAACCCAGGCTAGCCCTCTCAAACGTATTTTTTCCTTTTAATTTTGCACATTTGTTGCATTTGTACAATAAATATTGTATAAATCTTTACATTTGTAAGCGCATGGATACAAGCAGAAGTCATCTGCTAATGCACTTCATATATTTTCACTCTTTTATGAATGAAGGCAATTTTCAGATCTCTGTGATTTCACTTGCACTACCTCTGCAAGCCATAATGATTTAGAAAGCATCAGCAAAGGGGCATAGATGGCCATTTTGATGTTATAATAAATTATTACTACTATTGCCACGTAATCCAGTCCAGGCTTTTGGGG
Organism: Pelmatolapia mariae; assembly: GCF_036321145.2. Lineage (NCBI taxonomy): Eukaryota > Metazoa > Chordata > Actinopteri > Cichliformes > Cichlidae > Pelmatolapia > Pelmatolapia mariae. Next base: position 15,002,230 of record NC_086243.1, read on the forward strand.
CAGAAAAAAATTATTAAAGTTAAGACACAAAAAAAGTGTAAACCATAAGTTGAATAATTTATTCCTCAGTCTATATGAATTTGCACCATGTTGAGAGGTAGACTAAGTTCATGGGGAACAGGTTCACTGTATCTTCTTGACAGACAGTTAGACCACAGGCAAGCCTCTCCCAAGCACCAATTGTTCCTTTACATTGACAGAGCAGATGAATATTTAACAGGAGGAGGGAAAGTGGTAGGCATCAGGTCACTAAGAAGAAAATAGCACTCACCCCAGGTGACCCCACCACCAACAGTCCGATGACAGACTAGATTGCTGCTGCTGATTGGCTGCTTATATCTTTGTTGACCCAAAGGAGAGCTGTGTAATGAGCCTTAAATGAAAGCATATTTGTGGGAATAGAACGTGTGTCTATAGGTGGGCTGAGTACCTTCAAGAGAGAAGCAGACAGGGTGGAAAAGACTGCGGTCAGCACCATGGACAGCAAAAGGAGAATTATCCAGGTGATCAGCGCCATGCAAGCAGATATCAGAAAGCTGGAGCTGGAAAACATGGGCCTGAAGAGGAAAGCTGGAAGTAATCTCAGAAAGAATGCATCGGTTCCCATCATGGCAGCAGAATGCAGAGGTACACTCATATCATTATTACTTTGTGATATTAGGTAGTCCAAAAATATAGTGATTTTACTATAAAATGTGTGCTTGTGAGATGTTTCTGTCTCTTTACTGCTCTCTAAGATAAGCTCATAGTATAACTTTAGGGGCTAATAGATGTAGTTTTCACTACAGACTTGATTTGGACTTCCAGTGCTGTGTAAAAACATCTGGCCCCTTCCTGATTTCTCAGTTTATTGCATTGTTGTCATGATTAAATGTTTCAGACCAAAGAAATTTTAATATTAGACAAAGGTAACCCAAGTAAACCCAAGCAAATACAAATTGCATTTTTTGATGAGGATTTTATTAATTAAGGGCCCTATGAGAAAAAAATTACTCCCAAGTCTAATAACTGGTCGTGCGACCCTTGGCAGCAGGAACTGGAATCAAGAGTTTGAGGTAACTTTCAATGAGTCTTTTGTGGCCATGGAAGAGCTTTTGACCATTCTTTGCAGAATTTAATAGAGCCACACTCAAGGGTTTTCAAGCATGGATGGCCTATTTGAGGTCAGGTCAAAGCATTTCAGCCTGATTTAAGTCTAAGCCACTCCAAAACCTTCATATTGTTTGTTTGAGCCATTCAGAGGTGGACTTGCTGCTGTGTTTCAGATCATTGCCCTTCTGCATAACCAAAGTGTTTTTGAACTTCAGGGCATGTACTGATGGTCGGACATTCTCCTTCTGGATTTTCTGGTAGAGAGCAGAATTCATCAATTCGTCCAAGTCCTGAGGAAGCAAGGCAGCCCAAGACCATCACACTACCACCATCATTTGGACTGTTGTTATGATGTTCTTTTTATGAAATGCTGTGTTAGTTTTACACCAGATGTAATCAAACTCAAACCTTCCAAAAGTTCAACTTTTGTATCATCAGTCCACAGACAAGTTTTGGGGATCATGAAGATGTTTTTTTGGCAAATGTGAGACGAGTGTTTGTGCTCTTTTTACTCAGCAGCAATTTTTCCTTGGAACTCTCCCACGGCTGCCATTTTTGAACAGTCTCTTTCTTATTGCTGAACTCTGACCTTAACTGAGGCAAGCAAGGCCTGCAGGTCCTTTAGATGCTGTTGGGATTGTTTGTGAACTCCTGGAGGAGTCGTTGATGCGCTCTTGTAGTAATTTTGGTAGGATGGACACTCCTGGGAAGGATCCCCTGTGTACCAAGTTTTTCTCCATTGGTGGATTATGGCTCTCACTGTGAGTCCCCAGGCCTTAGAGATGGCTTTTTAACCATTTTCAAACTGACAGATGTCAGTGACTTGGTTTCTCAGTTGTTCTTAAATTTCTTTAGATCGTGGCGGGCGTGTTGCTTTTTGAAATCTTTTAGCCTACTTCACTCCAGGTAGTTTTGGATAATGTTTTATTCTTAATAAATAAAATCATGAAAACTGAAAATTTGCATTCTTTGAAATTTACACGGGTTACCTTTGTCTAACTTTATTTGATGACAGTAAATCAGGAAGGGGAATAATACTTCTTCACAGCACTATAGAGGTGAATAGATTTATTTCCTCAGACATTGAAACAGTGCTCTACGGCAGAGGATTAGGGCCACTGGGGAAAAAAGCGGTAATGTCTTTTTTTTTCTTTTCCAGAATTCTGGGGAAAAAGTAAGAATTCTGACTTTTTTTTCAGAATTCTGGAAAAAAAAAAAGATGTTACCGCTTTTTTCCCCAGTGGCCCTAATCCTCTGCCGTAGTGCTCTTATCTCTGTGTTGTTGAATTTCATTTTCTCTTTCAGAAAGCGTCGTCATGACAGTGAGACGATATTCAGTCTTCCAGCTGCGGGTCAATCATCGATATTTGACCATGGGCATTTCAAAAAGTGAGGGAGGGACCGGAAAGAAGCAACGCTGACACTGAGTATAGTCAAACCAGAGGCGGAGCCAGACATTTTATACACCCAGAGCTTAGCCCTAAAGGGTAGTATGCATGTGGGATTGGAAGGGGGGCGGGAGGCTGGGGGGTGGAGTTGCTGTGCAGTTGCTAAACCCCAATTCAACCAGATCCAGAACTGACCCGGAATTAAAACAGGACTACAACAGTTCAAAATCAGGACTACTTCAGGACTTAACCAAGACAGAACCAGAATCAAAACTAGATGATAGTAGCACTGAAAATCACCATAGACCTGCACTACACTGACAACACCTCTTTATTGTGGTAACATGAGACTGTATCTTCGAGGCTTGAGTTTTACGAACCTATCAATGACATTTTCAGGGTCAATATTATTCAAGTATTCCAAAAAGATACACTAGGTACTAGATACATGTTCTAATGAGTTTTGGCAAACAACCATTTGACTAACATGTCTGTCTCACCTGGCTCTTGTTCCATTTCTCTTCTGTCCTCATTCTCCTCTCCATCTCCCTCTCTGTTCCTCTCGCTCCCTCTTTGTGCTGACAATCAAGCCAAACACCACCATCATCAAATATACAGTTGAAACCAGATATTTACATACTCTTCAGATATAAACACAATCACTTTTTAAATTGTAAAACATCAAATCAGACTAAATGTTTATTTTTCATGGACTCTACTAACCTATCAGAAGCTTCTTAAGCTCAGAATGGAATTGTCTGGAGTTTTCTTATTATTTAAAGACACAATAAACTTAATGTATATATACTCCTAAATTTGATGAAAGTGGTAAAAAAAATAGACAGCTCTCTCTCTCTCTTTATTCTGAGGTTTAACTAATTTAAAAGATATTTCAATATTTATTTATCTAAAACAAAAAAGTTTACTTGATGTTCAACAGTAAAAAAATGTTTTATGTTGTTTTCCCCCAAGGTGTATGTAAATATCTGGTTTCAACTGTAAATATACTGCAATTTCTATTGAAATTCCTCTTGTTTACAAAGAAATATATTGAACAACATACAAAGCATAATATATAAAATAACATTTACCTGAGATTTTACTTTGAAAGAAGCTCCTTATGTCCATTGTTGTGTAAATCAGTACATTTACTGAAACCGATTTAGAGTGCTTTATTTAGCCGTGGAGGGTAACAACTGAAAATATGAAATAAACACACGTAAGCTAAGACTCTCTAAAAAAACAGCATTGTTGTTCGGCTTTTCATTTCGCCATTTGTTGATTCACTCGAAGAGCAAGTAACGTAATATGGGTCAAGTGATCAGTTTGATATCAATCACCGTCATATTTACATTATTTGTACAGTGCGAATGATTTGCTTTGATACCTGGTCAAACTTAAGCTCTCCTCTGTCTGCCTGTCTGCACTTCTCCTACAGCAAAGTCGCACGCAGCAGCTTCTTCCCCTCGCTCACGTAAGTGCTGTGCTCAGTCTGCTAGTGTCCGAGCTCGGATCATACCGAAATTAGGGGGAATTTACGACTGTGCGCTATGTGCTTCGAATATTGTTTGTAGTTTTTGTTTTATACAGTTGTCAGTCAGGCATCTAACTATGAAACAAATTATACTCCAAAAGACCCCGGGCTTCTGAAACAACAACCCGGGCTTAAGCCCAGTAAGCCCCACCCCCATGAGTCAAACTACAATATATTTCACAAAATTCCAGTATCTATCTCCTAGCAACCTATGTCCTCGTTTACAAATGGCAGTGAGAGATGAGTAAAGTGATAAAGTTGAGGGTACTATGAAGGATTCAAAAGGTAATCGAATATTTTTTTCTATACATTGTGCTTTCTTGTGTTTTACTTTAAGATGAAACGGTTGATAAAATACTTTACTCAATACTTCACTTATTTATTGTCTAATTATTATTGCCGATGTAACTATCAAGGTATGTAAGAACTATGAACCGCTAACGGAGCCAAGATGGCGACCGAGGTAGACGCTGGTCTCCGCGGCTTAGCAGGATTTTGCAGTTTTACTTCCCTTTCAGCCGTCGTTTTTTCTCTGAATTACAAGTGAGTTATCCTACTGACTGTTCCTTCAGTACACGTATGCTGTACTTCTAAGTAACGGCTTCCTGAACCATACTTCAAAGAACTCTTTCGTGACCCTAGCTTCTTTGCAAAGCGATAGCTCAGATGTTTCCAACAACTCAGGGTAGTAAAAGGAAGGAAAAAGAAACACCTATGAAATATAAAAGTCTAACGAAAGGAACAACCAAGGAAATGGAGAGAAATACAGGTGTAGCTGGCTCAAATACCACTCCCAAGAATGCCGTGGCTGCCGAACATGACTACAACTGCAGCAAAAGTCCTGAACTGATGCCACTGCCGGATTCGGACCCCGATATTCCGGCCAGACCCGATGGTAAAAAACACAAAGGTGATATAACTCTTGCTGATGTGCAAAACAACATTGCTACTTTAATTAATGAGTGCTCTGGATAATCTGGAGGCTATGGTCAGCAAGAATACTGTTAACATTGAGGCCATGAAGAAGTCTATTGGCTTCATGTTCTTGGAAGTGGAATCTTTGAAGAACGTCACCAAAACAGTTAAAGCTACTTGTAAGAAAAACAGCAGCAGATTGTCTCAAGTAGAACTGAAAGTCAACGAAGTTGAAAGATACCATCAGAGATGGAACTTCAGGCTCTCAGGTGTCCCTGAGCAAAAGCAAGAAGACATCTCCAGAAAAGTACTCGACATCGAACTCAGCGATGTTAACATTGCTCCTGATCCTTCACTAGATAGATGCCTACCTAGCTCAAATAACTCTCTGTCCTGTTGTTTAAATACATTTATGCAAAAAATTTCATTTAATAGACATTTGGAGAATTAAAAACCCTAAAGCCAGACTATTTACATGGAGTAACAAATCCAACTCTTCTAAATCCCGTATTGACGTCTGGTTAGTCTCTGATTGCTTAGATAAAAATAATGTTATAGTCAATATAATGCCAACTCCACTCACGGACCACAAAGCAGTATCACTTCAAGTCTTTCTCAATCCTAATGCTGCCCAAACTTGTAGGAGCTGCTACTGGAAACTTAATAATTCCCTTCTAAAACATGAAAAAGTGATTGAAGATATTTTGTCATTAATGAAACATTTCTGGGATAAAGCCCTAACCAGTCATCTCTACTGTCAAAATTTGGAACTCTTCGAATTTGAAGCCGCTAAATATTTAAGAGAGTATGGCTCATCTGCAGCAAAACAAACTCTCTTTTTAAAACATGCCTCACAGGTGCAGATAGCTATTAACACAATTAATGCCTTTACTTTAGCTTCAGGACTCCACTTAAACATTGGCAAATGTGAACTGCTTGCCCTTAGAAATTGTACCAGTCTATCTATTGCTGGCATCCCAGTGAAAGAGTCTGACACTTACCTTGGTATCATCATTAATAAAAATCAATCCACCAGGTTCTCCCTTAATTTCACTCCAATTTTGGATAAAACATAAACTAAATGCTTAGCTGCAGCGGGATTTATCCAGTAAAGGGAGAGTTTTACTCACGAAAGCGGAGGGATTATCTTGTCTAACTTATGCTTGTGTTTTTGTTGTTTCTTTTATCTTTTCTGAGTTCTCTCTTTGTTATAAGAAAATACTGTTTGGTTTCTTTAAGTACCCCACGGACAGGGCAAACAAATTTTATTTGATTAATATACTGATATTACTGGCTAAATTTCATATACATAAATTAAAATTTTCTAACGCAAAACCATCCTTTCAGTGCTTTTTAAATGAAACCAAACAATATGTTAAAACCATACAACATTCCCAAAATGTAAACGCTGTCAAAACCATGAACTTATGTTCCCTGTTCAATGTTATGTGATTCTTTACTAGACTGTTCTGTTTTGTTTTTTCCAAACTCCCTGACACTGTGTTTTTGTAATTTGTATCTATATTTTGTGCTTTGTCAATAAAGCTTATTCACAAAAAAAAAAAAAAAAGAACCGCTAACGTCCAACCTGTGGAATGCACCTGTTAGTGACTTTTCTCCTCTCGCGAGATTTCGTATTGCGCAGTGGAGAACAGCCGTCCGCCATCACCGCATACAAAAGCTAACACTAGCCAAAACCACTGAGGAGAACGACTGACAACAACACAACAGACACACAGGGCGACCTAATTCCCACAGGGGAGGTCACCGAGTTTCTCTGTCGCTTTCCGGGCGCAGAAAGCAAATTAGCAGCTGCCTTTCATGTAGTCTTTAAGTCAACTTAGAAAGGATAGTCGTTGCAACTAATCATGTCCAACCTAAAAAGCGGCACCAAGAAGGACACCAAGATGAGGATACGAGCCTTTCCTGTGAGTACTGAGATCTGTATGAGCTTTGTAAACCGAGCCGAAACTATGAGACGAGTCAGGGGATGACAGGTCTTTATGCTAGTAATTGCCTGCTAACTAGTTGCTCAATCGAAAAAAAAATGTCACTCAAGCGAAAACTGCTTCAATCTGGGCAGTTACCTTGGGCGTATTATCGTGCAGTTTATTTAATGCTAGCTGGCTTATTGGTTTGTAAATGTCACCGTCATTTGTCATGAGCTAATGTTAGCATTAATTGAAACTTCAGTGAGAAGATGGCTAGCTACGTAGCGGGCCTGGCCGTATTAGCTGTCTTGACATTTGCTAAGTCAGTCTGCAGGTATCAGTGCGCTATGGTAACGATAAGCAGGGTTGTTTGTTGCTATTTATTCACGCTACGCGTTTGCTTCCGCCCGCGGAGGATGTCAGCACACATTGTCATGCAGAGTTAGCTGGAGAGCTAGCGCAACTTCATCCCAACAAGGTGCTAAAGTAAACATGGTCAAAGTAACTTGAACAGGTTATGGTGATGATGTTGGCCAACCAATCACAGCCACCCCTACCACAAATTCACACTTAGACGTTTGCATATAAGCATGTGATCAAGCCTGATACATTTGGGACAGTTTAGAAAAAGAAAAAATAAGAATGATTTTGTCAGTAGTTAGCGAGGTATATTTGGCCAAAAAAGAGAAAAAAAAATGGTGCATTGTTTAATGAACACACAACCAAGATATAGATGATCCTAAACACCTTTTCAAAATGCATAATAGACTCCCTTGAGAGATGCAAGCTTTACCATGCCATTTACAGTCCCAGTAACATGCAACCGTCAGAAAAAAGGTATTTATAGAAGGAAAAAAAATTGAGAAAAACATTTCTAGTAGATTGAACAGCTTGGCTCTTGTTCTCCACTGAAATCAGGTTAAGATTTCCACATTTCTGCTGAGAGACTCCACATCTACTTCCTACTTACCTACCTCTTTTATAGGTACAGTTGTTTTCAAATGTTATGACTCAGTGGCCTTATTTCTTGATTTAGAGAGTTTAATTGTTTGTCATGAATTAAGAAAAAAAAACAGTTAATATTTTTTATGAAGCAGAAGGCAGGGTGTTTGGTAACCTGTTAAACAAGCCACCTTTGCTTGTTTTTGGCATAATATTCAGGTTGCTGAAGTAGATGGTACAGTCTCTCTCTTTCACTCTCTCTTTGGTAAAATATTGGCAGATGCCACATGCAAAAATATGTGACAGACAACAGAATAGTCCAGGCATTACTGCATTGTTTCCTCGTTTCAGAGATGTGGCTTTCAACATTCCTACACTAATTTCCAACAGAAGGGGGAAAAAAGTTATGTCTTTATAGTTTTACAAAACAGTTACTGACCATATGCAAGAGTATACAAAAGACATGAGATACATCAGATAGACCTGCTTTGGAAAGACTAATCCTTTTTCATTGTAAACAAAAGTCATTCATCAAAGTATCTGAATTTAATATTTGTCTCTCACAGATGACAATGGATGAGAAATATGTGAACAACATCTGGGACCTTCTAAAGAATGCTATCCAGGAGATTCAGAGGAAAAACAACAGTGGACTGAGCTTTGAGGAGCTGTACAGGAACGCCTACACAATGGTGCTCCACAAACATGGGGAGAAGCTGTACACAGGCCTGAGGGAGGTGGTCACTGAGCACCTCATCAACAAGGTAAAGAAACTTTCATCAGTTTCAAAGTATTTTAGACAATGATGAGAATTGATGTGAAAGAAGACAATTATTCGTAATACCACACCAGATGTTGAGATGACTTTATTTGACTATTTATATCTTCAGGTACGGGAAGATGTCCTAAACTCCTTAAATAATAATTTTCTGCAAACACTGAATCAGGCCTGGAATGACCACCAGACTGCCATGGTCATGATCAGAGACATCCTCATGTACATGGTAGGTATACATTTGTGTTTTAGTCATACTCCTCATGTAAAAAGTTCTGAAGCTGGACATCAGTAATTGTAAAAGATCTTTAAGATTTCATAGAGCATTTGTAACTGTTGTTTGGTGTTTTTGCACATGGAAATAATTTTGTGATATTTAAGGGATGGCCATTTGTGTTAACCTCTGGCCAACATTTGCATGCACGCTAATCTGGACTTTACATATAAAACTAAATCTGAATGTCAGACTAACAATGAGGCTTTGTTGCTGTATTTATTTGTTTTGTCAGAATACTGGCAGTGCTAGTTGTTTACCTTTGACAGGACTAAGGTTCAAAGTATGTGTTGAGCTGTGTGCGAGTGATTGAGAGGTCACTGTAAGCAAACAGTAGGCTAAACAATGGCACCGTCAGTACAGAGACTACACTGCTGTCCTGGAGTTCTTTAGTTCTGTACTGTCCTCTTTCTTTAGCCCAGACAGTGTTTTTTGTTTGTTTTAATCTACTGAAGGCTGACAACCTACCTTATTGGAAGCTACTTCTTACTTTGTAAATTTACACATGCTACTATGTATTTGTATAATCACAGTACGGCAAATCCATCCCTTTTTTGATACCATAGTTTATCATAGTACATATTTTCATAGAAAACTGCATCTTCTGTTCTCATGTCTTCTAGGACAGGGTCTATGTTCAGCAAAACAATGTGGAAAATGTCTACAACCTCGGCCTCATCATATTCAGAGACCAGGTGGTGCGCTACGGTTGCATTCGGGATCACCTACGACAGACCTTACTGGACATGATTGCACGGGAAAGAAAGGGAGAGGTTGTAGACAGGTGTGAAAGAATAGTGCTTCACTTCTTGGTCTTTAGAACACATTTACTGCAGAACTGAAAGTTTGTTCAAGTACAAAATTGAGTGATGAGCTAGTTTCCTGTCCTTATTTCGAATGCTCTACAATTCATTGCAGGGGAGCTATCAGAAATGCCTGCCAGATGCTGATGATTCTAGGCCTGGATGGCAGGTCTGTATACGAGGAGGACTTTGAGGGTCCTTTCTTAGATATGTCAGCAGAATTCTTCCAGGTGAGTCTGTGCTATGCACTTTTTACTCCATCTTTTTGTTGCTATTCTAAATAATTTCTATAACAACACATAATATGTGCTTGTTTCAGATGGAAAGCCAAAAGTTCTTAGCAGAAAACTGTGCCAGTGTCTACATAAAGAAGGTAGAGGCCAGAATCAATGAAGAGATTGAGCGAGTTATGCATTGCCTGGACAAGTCCACAGAGGAACCCATTGTCAAAGTGGTGGAAAGGGAGCTAATTTCAAAACACATGAAGACCATTGTGGAGATGGAGAACTCTGGCTTGGTCCATATGCTTAAGAATGGCAAGACGGAAGGTAAAAGCATTAAATCATTCATGACTTTTCTGTGCAAGTAATTCAGAAATAAAAAAAATAAAAAAAACACCAAAGAATTTCCTTTCTCATTGTTTTTTACTTCACATCTCACTCTCAGACCTGGCATGCATGTACAAGCTGTTTAGTCGTGTGCCAAATGGCCTGAAAACAATGTGCGAGTGTATGAGCTCTTACTTGAGAGAGCAAGGCAAAGCTCTGGTGTCAGAAGAGGGAGAGGGCAAGAACCCCGTTGACTACATTCAGGTATGCCTCTGGTATCTGAAAAAAGTGTAGCATTAGAAGACTTAAATATCAGGTTAATCATGCTTAAAGTACCAAGAGAGACTTGTATCGTGCTGGATTACATAACTTCTTTGTTACCACCTTTTGAACAGGGTTTGCTAGACCTGAAAACACGATTTGATCGGTTCCTCCTCGAGGCCTTCAACAACGACAGACTCTTCAAACAAACTATAGCTGGAGACTTTGAGTATTTCCTGAACCTCAACTCCCGCTCTCCAGAGTACCTTTCACTCTTTATTGATGACAAGCTCAAGAAGGGAGTCAAAGGGGTGAGTAGCTTCTTCAAAAACATGAAGTAGATCTGGAAGTCATTTAGAGTTTTCTGTTAGCAGCTAACTTCTACTTTTTGTCTTGTTTCTCCCCTTTTCTTGTTTGAATAGTTGACGGAACAGGAAGTGGAGTCGATTCTTGACAAGGCCATGGTGTTGTTCCGGTTCATGCAGGAGAAGGATGTTTTTGAAAGGTACTACAAGCAGCATTTGGGTCGTCGGCTGCTCAGTAACAAGAGTGTCTCAGACGACTCAGAAAAGAACATGATCTCTAAGCTCAAGGTAAAAACCATTTAAAAAGTAGTAGTTTTGTATATAGATTTATGCACGGGACTTGTACATTCTCATATCATTTATCTCATGACTCCTCTCTTCATCCTGTCTAAATCTTTGTCAGAGGGTTCACGTCATTTTCTTTGTCTCTTTCTGTTACAGACAGAGTGCGGCTGTCAGTTCACCTCGAAACTGGAAGGGATGTTCAGAGACATGAGCATCTCCAACACTACCATGGATGAGTTCAGGCAACACATACAAACTACATCAGTAAGTCAGTCAGAAAAACAAGGCACACAGAAAAACCCAGCACAGCTGACAAACTCTTTGATAGCGCAGCAGGATTTAAGATATAGAGCCTCATACACCCACGCATTGCACATTCATACAGCTACACAGCACATCCTTGCATGTTCAACTCACGCACACACTTTATTTTGATGAAATATGCAAATATGTATCTGTCAGTGCCTTATCTCCACACTTTGATGTTTGGTGTCATGTCTCACAATAAAATTAAAAAGCAGAAGAAGTCATTGTTTAGGTTGTTATTTAGAAGTCCTCTTTTAAAGCATGAATAGAGAGCGTTAACTCGTGGTCACAAAGCACATTTAGATTTGAAGTCAAAGTTCTACTCGTGTCCAGAGTGCTGATGTAATCGTCTCTGCCTCACCCCAAAGGAACATTTGAACATATCAAATGCGAATTTACTTTATGAATACAGTAATCTCAGAAAGATAAGTACACTGACCCACATCTTTACTTTTACAATAGTAGACATGCCTTAAACTACACAGTGGAGGCTTTACTGTGTATATGCGTTAGTCAAACAACATGATTGGCTCATAGGGTCATTAATTTGGCTGTTGATTGTCTCTTTTGGGGCTGAATTCTCCCATGGTTTTTTTTTTTCTTTATTCAGGATTTGTTGAGTACCATCTGTCTCTGTCTCTCTCTCTCTCTCTCTCACTCTGTCTGATACCAGATATTCTGCATTGAAGCTGTAATGGGTGTGTAGTCATGTTATCTTCTTTTCATGTACGTGTTCCAGGCATCTTTAAGTGGTGTGGACCTCACAGTAAGAGTCCTAACTACTGGCTACTGGCCCACACAGTCTGCAACACCTAAATGCACCATCCCCCCTGCTCCCAGACACGCCTTTGAAGTCTTCAGACGGTAATCCTCTTTCTTCATATGTTTTGCAATACAAAGAAGATCTCAGTGTACTTTTCATTTATTGGTTTTCACCGCCTTTGTTTTTATTTACTAGATTTTACCTAGCTAAGCACAGTGGTAGACAGCTCACATTACAGCATCACATGGGAGGAGCTGACCTAAACGCAACTTTCTATGGAGCTGTTAAAAAGGTAGATTCTGCATTTCAAAACTGCTTTAGTATTGAAATTAAAATGGATCTTATTGTGATTAAATCAGTATCATTGAGGATTTTCATAATCTTTCTGTTAAGCAGCAAAACATGTTTTTTTTTTAAACCTTCTCCATGTGCAGGAGGATGGTTCAGAGTTGGGTATGGGAGGTGCCCAGGTGACAGGGTCTAACACCCGCAAGCACATACTACAGGTCTCCACCTTCCAGATGACCATCCTCATGCTCTTCAACAACAGAGAAAAGTGCACTTTTGAGGTGGGAACACACTTTTTATATGGCTGCACTCTACCATTATATGACTTTGTCTTTATACATTTGTGTTTTTGTACATATTGGTGTCACAGTTTTTCACTTAAAGCCAATTTCTTTTTTTTTTTCTACAGGAGATTCAGCAGGAGACAGATATTCCAGAGCGAGAGTTGGTGCGAGCATTACAGTCTTTAGCATGCGGGAAACCCACACAGCGAATTCTCACTAAGGAGCCCAAGTCCAAGGAGATAGAAAATGGACACGTGTTTACAGTCAACGATCAGTTTACCTCGAGACTGCACAGAGTCAAAATTCAGACAGGTGAGCAAAGGCTGTGTGTAATGCACTAGAGCTCGCTTTTGTCTTGTGTTATTTCCGGGACCCTTTCTGTCCGTCACGGCTGACACTCCAGGATATATGGGTCATCACCGCTGTGCTTTTTAAAAATATAATAGTATTGCATATTAGTACTTATATTATCTAATACTGACTGATTCAGTACCACAAGTAGAATATCATACAGCTTTTTAACTCAAAATAAAAACACAATAATTTACTTTTCAGTTTTTTTATTTTTTATATTTTTTTTATTTAGGGCTATGCATAAGTAAAGGCTTCTGTTCTGAAATACTTACTGTTACATGGTGGCTGTGTAACCATAGCAATCCTTGAAGTGGAGTTAGGACACTTCCTTTCTGTAATACAGTTCCTGTATCCAATTTTTCCAGTTGCTGCTAAACAAGGTGAATCAGACCCTGAAAGGAAAGAGACTCGGCAGAAAGTGGATGATGACAGGAAGCACGAGATTGAGGCAGCCATTGTCCGAATCATGAAGTCGAGGAAGAAGATGCAACACAATGTCCTGGTTGCAGAGGTAAGGAACTCGTCCATTTTACAGAATCCATTTTCTTTTTTCAAATAATGAACAACAATTTTAATGCTGTTACTTTCTGTTCTTCTTTTTTTGTGTGTTTGTTCAGGTCACTCAGCAGCTCCGGGCACGTTTTCTTCCGAGCCCTGTGGTAATCAAAAAGCGGATAGAGGGACTTATAGAAAGAGAATACTTGGCGAGGACACCAGAGGACCGTAAAGTGTACACCTACGTTGCGTAGAAGACGAACTGTGAAGGAGACGAGGAAGAGACTGGATTGGAGGGAGGGGGAGGGGTAGTTGTTTTTCTTTGGACTGTTGTTACGCATGGACTGGAAGTTTCTTTTAGAGACAGACACTGGGAACCCGACTCATCGCCCCTTCCAAAAAAATACAATAAACACATAAATGGGGAATAAAAATCTTACTACAGGAAAAAAAGAATCCATCGAAATCTTCTAGATGATTTTTAAATCTGGCCAAACTTCCTGTTCCCTGAGAGTTTTAACATGGATGGATCCAGCTTCAAGCTTTTCACTGTTTTACCCTTGTAGAGCTCAAACTTGAAAAGAATCCCTTGGGAAAAATGTGAATGCACCACTTATTTTTTTTGGTTCAATACTGTATAAAAATAAAATTATTTAAAAAAAAAAAAAAAAAAAAAAGGAAAATGTGGATTCTTACAAAATAACGATTGTGAAATGCTGGAGTTTTTCAAGCAAGCAATTGCAAAAAGTCCACTAATTTACTGGTGTTTGTCAACCAGCTGTAACGGATCAGTATGAAAGGAAGCGGGCTGAGAGGGAGCGTTTACTGCTCTCTGCTGACCCTTTTTGGAAATGGCATTTAAATCCACACCCAGACAGTCGAGGATGAAAACATCTAGTTATCCCGCTGCTCTGCAAGAACACAAGTATTTTCTCCCAACGGACACAACGCTGTCATCTGGTGTTTATATAGAAGAAAGTGTTTCCTTCCCAGCACGCTTGGTCATGGTTCAGTTATCTGAATTGGAGATAATGAGGGGTATTTTTTTTTTTCCCCACATTCCATCTGTTAGGTTGGGTTTTACTGCCGTAATATTGTGCAAATATGTAACAATGTGGCGCCATAAAGGAGACTGAGCAATCAGGTGCAGAAAAGCCATTTTTTCCTATTTCATCAGACATCAACTGCACAACTGAGATTTAAGCACTGTGGGCATTTGTGCACATTTCCAAATATAAAGCATGAGTCAGAAATCTGTTTTTGTAATGTAAATATACAAGACATGAGTGCACATGCAATCAAGTCAGTTATTTTGTCTTTAATCAATATTTTGTGACACTACACAACGCAGTTTCATAAACATGCAACTGTTGTTGTAGACAGGAGGCTTGTTAAGAATCGACAACACCTTTTCCAGTAGCTGGTCATATGGTTATGACGTGGAGAAGCAGACAAACTAGACAAACTGCGGTCTACAAGGTCCAGCGGGATCTGCGTCAGCTTGCAACTGAACAGCTTTGGATAGATTCTCCAATTGAGTCATGAAACTCTGAATCTCCTCAGCCGAACTGTGAGTCCAAGCCAGAGGGAGGTGGGTGGGAACAGGCTTCCGATCTGCAACACATGTAAGCTGTCAGAACTGGTGGCACCAGACGATGACGATGCTTGAGTTGACCTGAGAAGGTTAACAGAAAATATGGTGGAGCCCGTCACATTTCGTGTTGTTTAC
This sequence comes from Pelmatolapia mariae, assembly GCF_036321145.2. Classification (NCBI taxonomy): domain Eukaryota; kingdom Metazoa; phylum Chordata; class Actinopteri; order Cichliformes; family Cichlidae; genus Pelmatolapia; species Pelmatolapia mariae. The sequence continues at coordinate 15,017,502 of NC_086243.1, forward strand.
CTTGAAAGAACTGCCCGCTGCGTGTTCTGGAAGCCACCCTGGACAAAGCCAACCACACGACTGTGTCGGCTCCTTGTTCTACAGTACGCAGCCTGTCCTCCATCATCCGGTGGAACTGAGGCATTGATGTAGAAACGGCTGGAAACAAGGAGAAAATAGATCTAGCTGTTAATTGTATTTGTGGTTTTTGAGAAAGGAGGAAGACTAATTAAGATACAATTCAAGAAAAACTGCAACTGTTGCTCTAATGAGCGTACCTGGTGTATCTACCCAGCCTGGATGCATGACAGAAAAGTGAATGACAGGATTGGCTTTGGCCCACTGTTCTGTCAGCACCACCTGCTGTCTCTGAAAAGGAACAACACAATGTGGCCTCTTTATATCTTACGTCAGTCTTCTCCATTACTTTAAATGACCTATATAACCAGTCAGACATGTTATTGTGCAATGTAAAGCAGATTCAAACCTAATTTTTAAAAACTCTGGACCACACTTCCTGTCTTACCTTGTTCTGTGCGTAGACCATAACGGCATCAAAGTAGCCCTTCGCCGACTGCAAGTCATCAACCTCGAGTTTCTGTACCAGCATGCCTCCTGAGGACACAGTGATCTAATAGGCGGGAGGGGGAATAAATACATCAGTGTGCTTACAACACCATGACCCACTACAACGTGGACAAGAGTGGCATTATGCTGTCTGCACTATACAGATGAACACTTTGTTTGTGTGCACTTATGCGTGTAATCATACCACTCTTGGATCCCGGCTCTTCTGTAAAAGTGGTATAAGAGTCTGTGTGAGAATATACACCCCTGAAAAAGGAAATTAAAAAATTGAAAAATTGTTATGCAAGACAACAGTCTGACCCTCAGAATAAAATCTCACCCATGGTGTTGGTGGCAAAGTTCTTCTCCAGCCCTTCAGCGTTCAGCTCTCTCTTGTGCACCATACACCCTGCATTGTTTATCTGCCAAAGCAGAGAAAAAGTCCAATCACACAACTAAGTCTAAACCATTAACACAGTTAGCTTAGGAAAGAGGATTTGAAATCTATTTATTGTATTAAAGAATAAAGGTGATACATGCCAAACCATTCAGTGATGGATACTGCTTCTTGAAGGCCTCTGCAAACTCCCAGACTTTGCGTGACTGGGACATGTCCACAATATGGATGTATACTTCCTAGAATATGAAGATTAGGCATCACTTTGTTTCTCATAAATCAGGGGATTTTTTTTTTTTTTACTTTCTGTATTCAAAGTCAATATTCTCACCGTGTTCCCAGATTTAGTAACAATGTCTTCTTTGGCCTCTTCTGCTTTATCTTTGTTCCTACAAACCATGTGGACCGTGCCACCTGGAGACAAAGCATCAGGTTTTATTTGCTATAATTATGTGGTGGTGTTTGACAGATAACACAACCCTCCGGCGTGTACCTTTCTTGGCTATAGCCACGGCTGTTGCTTTTCCAATTCCACTGTTGGCTCCAGTAATCATAAAAGACCTCCCCACCACCGACACATCCAGGTCCCGGGGATCAAACTCTTTAGATGCCACCTCGTATCCCTTCCTACAGGCGTGCAGAAAACATGTAATAAAGGTAATGCTACAAGGCGAGGACTGATCATTTCTCAAAAGGTGGCTTGTGATTGACAGCCTGCATTGAGATGATGACACAATGAGACTGTCATCCTCAAGACACACGGGCTGTCAATAGAACTATTGTAATTGTACATAAAGAGCAGTTTGTGTGATGATTGTGCCACACAGTGATCAGACCTTTGATATGGCTCTGCGGAGCAGCTTTTGGGGTTGAATAAACAACATGAAATGCATGTCACAGGGCAGAAATCTTAATTTTAGTTTTAAAAAAAGAGAGAACAAAACAATACTAAGTAAAAAGATTGATATTTACCAAGCATCTTTTGACAGCATCCCTACACACAGCAGATCAACACCAAAATGATATCCTACTGACCTTGTATATTGCTGGATTCCATTCAAAAACCAGATGGCATTTCGGTACAGAGACATGATTTCAAATGAGGAACAATCCCAAACAAAGTGCATCAAGTTTTCCAGTCCTTGTTCAAGCAGCTGTGTGACAGATCATAATCACATGAGGCGGGAGGAGAGGGATGCGCTTGCTGCTCTCTGCCGACTCTGACCGGGAATAACATTTAAACACACACCCTGACAGCAGTCAAGCGACGCCAGTTATCAGTTCATTCATTAACGTGGGTCCCACAGTCACGTGGCAGATTTTTTCGATTTTTAAAGGGCGCTCCTGGTTGGGCGGATCCCTGGAAATACAAGCCCAGGATAACCAATCCACGATGGTTGTGAGTACCGATGACACGTCACTGCCCAGCGGCAGGGTGGGCGGAGTTAGCCAAGTTTCACCCCGTACTCACTTCACGGAGGATAGATATGTGTCCATCCGGACAGTTTGACCCTTTGTGAGGGTTAAAGTGCTTAGTTTTTAAATATTTTCACGGTGTTTTGTTGCTCCTCGGCCTGGTGTTGAAAATGGTAAGTTTCTGGCGAATGTGTTTGTTTTGTGCGCTTGACTGTAGGCATAAAATACCCCGACTGTTCACCTGTTGCACCTGCTGTCGCTGACAGGTAGCTAAAGCTAGAAACTGCGCCTCTAACAGCACTTCCTGCTATACTGGGGCAGGTTTGTTTTCCGATTTAGGCCTGATGAGAGTCTACTTGGTTTCCACTTTGAGTTTTTATTGTGTGTATCCTACTTTTAATAACACTCGGAAGTAAGGTGTGTGCTCTACCAGTCGGTCTATTCTGTAAGAAAACAGGTTTTGTGACTTCTCGTCGAGCGTTGCCCTGCTGGCTGTTTAATGCTTTACATATTAATTTGCCTGTGAGCTCTTAAGGGGTGTACACACCTGTAAATGACCTACAGGTGTGTAGACTTAAACAATCAAGTCTTACTGTATCTCTGGTGATTAATGCTTGACTATCACTCAGTCTAATAATGTTATCTCCATCTATATTGTTCATTTCCGTTCAGTTTCCAGTAGTGGAAGAACTGGTATGTCTTCATTTTGTTGGCCTGAATGGCTATAATAGAAGAATATGTTTCTTCTTTATACATTGTATAACAGTGTATTGTTTTTCCTCTGTCTTTAGCTAATGGGTTTCTCAGATATTTGAACCCAGCTGCTCATTTGAATGACACATAAACAGGCTGGATCATAAATGTTGTGCAGCACACGCCAATTGTGCCATACTACACACACTTTATGACTGCAGTGGTGTTCACTGGCTTTTAAGTGTGCTCTTTGTTGCACATCAGGGTTTAGGCATTACAGCCTCACTGGTGACCTGAATGGTAGAAAATAATTGACAGACCTCAATACTGAGACAACCCCCTGTTTTTTCTCTCTCTTTTTTCTTGCAAGCAAAAACCTGGTGCTCTTAAAGTCGAGTCTGATTTTTGTTTTTGTTTTTTCTTTAAATGAAACCTAAAATCAGGATGATATTTCAGAGGGCCTTGCATGTTCTCGCTTCTGATTGGGAGAAAAATGCTCCATAAAGCCTGAAGACAAAGTAATATTTATTCTTGAAGCCTAACTTTAACAATGAGAGGAAACGGCATGGCAGTGTGGTCCCGACAGAGCGGGGGTGGGGATGAAGGAGACTAATGTCTGTTTTGATATGTACGCAAACCTGACCGGTGCTCGGAAACACGTTATCCAAACATCCAAAAGCTGGACTCGCTGGCTCACTTGAAAACTGCCACTTCCTCAGTTGTCAGTGACCTTCACTATTACTCCCTGTCAAGCCCTTTATTTCCCCCTCGTGACGGTGTTTGGTCAGTGAAGTTACTCGCTAATGAACCGTGCCAGCAGCACAGCCACTTGTGCAGTCCTGATTGTGACTGTGTGTGTTGGTGTGGGCGTGTGGGCGCAGCGCCGGCTGCTTAATAAAGTTTCTCGGGATTAACTTGATGTGGATTTGTGTTTGTTTGCGTGAGTCATTGTTGCTGCCTCGACACGCGCCACGATTTCCCCACTGACAATGCCCTCTTGTGTCGTTAGATGCGCTTCATGCTGCTCTTCAGTCGCCAGGGGAAGCTGCGTCTGCAGAAGTGGTTCACGTCCATGTCGGATCGTGAGAAGAAGAAGATCATCAGGGACATGACCACCATGGTGCTGGCACGGCAACCCCGCTCCTGCAACTTCATGCAGTGGAAAGACCTAAAGATTGTTTATAAGCGGTAAGATTGCTTCACGTGTTTGTTGACACTTCTCCAATAGGTGTTGATCCCCACAATGCCACTGTTAATCATCTGTGTCTGATTCTCCTCAGGTATGCAAGCCTGTATTTCTGTTTGGGAGTAGAGAGCCAGGAAAATGAGCTGCTAGCCCTGGAGATCATTCATCGCTACGTGGAGCTGCTAGACAAATACTTTGGCAATGTATTTCACCTTCTCATATTTGTTATGCAGCTGTAGTCTGAAGTAAAGTGTTGCTAAAAATCAATAACATTACTGCTGAACTAGGCTGCAAAGATTGGATCTAAGAATATGTTCTGCTCGTCATCCTCTCAGGTGTGTGAGCTGGACATTATCTTTAACTTTGAGAAGGCCTATTTTATCCTGGATGAGTTTCTAATGGGAGGCGAGATCCAGGAAACCTCTAAACAGATTGTGAATCGCTCCATTGAAGCCTCAGACATGTTACAGGAGGTGAGATTCACTGAAATGCACGCACAAATGCACTTAGTAAAACACTGTGACTTGCACCTGTGGTGTGAGCACGTAACATCTGTTGCATGGCTCAGTGTATAAAGCGAGACACTGCAGGCATAGGTGTGTTTTCTTCATGCACTGGTCGATTTTTGAGATTCTGGCCTATTTGGATTTTTATTATTATTATTATTATTATTATTATTATTATTTTGTTCAGACTAATGTAAATAAAATGTCTTAAATATGCATTTTGTCCACTGTGCAAATTAGTGCATGTTTAAGGAGGCAGTGCCTATTTTTTTTTTTAATTTACTCGCAGCTCTCGGGAAGTTTCACGGTTTATATCTGTTGGTTAATTCTTATTAGTAAAACAGACACTGAAATGCTGTTTTCTTGTGAGTTTTCCTCAGAAATCCCCATTTCAGTAGCACTTACATACAGCAAACCTTACAGAATGACAGGCTGGAATAAATCTGTATCAGCTCTCTTCAGTGTTCAGTTAAAAAGTTGCAATACCAAAAAAATATACTTAATGTAAGTGCTCAACAGGAGAAGGTTAATGGTGATGCATTGTATTTAACAGACTTCACTTGTAGTGTCTCCTTTTAAAGCAATGTTGCCATGTTTTCAAATGTATTCCAAAGTTTGTTTATTTATTTAAATCATGGTTGTGGGGTATTTTGAAAGGCCCAGATACCTGAAATTAGTGCTTACTGTTACTTTAAGCAACACGAGTAATGTGTGAGGCTCTGACATGGGAACGTGATGTGTGTGCGTGCGAAGTAGTCGGTGCCATGTAGAATCCAATCAAATGTGGTGATCCCTGTTGTGCCTTTGTCTTCCTCATAACTAAAAGGCATGTGGATAGTAGTGGCTGCTCCCTCTTTGTTTTATAGGTCTGTGTTTTGCTGTTTTTCTTACCCCTTATGTCTCTCTCTCGCTCTCTCTCTCTCTGGGTGTTAGCGTGAGACAGATTTTCTTTAAATGTTAGCGTTTGGCTGATGCTTCCTGCTCTCCCTGTAGGCTCGTGGCTCTGTGCGTAGCTGGGTGTGTTGTTCGGTGCTCCTGAGTCAGGCTGATTAACACTTTTTATCTAGAGTGATGCAGTGTAGTCTCCCATTCATTTTGACCATTATCGCTTCAGGATGACATCAGTGAGTGGTATGAGGTGGAGCTGTTTGGATGACCTTGAATATGGACAGAAAGGTTAGATGTTCCGCTTATGTTAGTGCATTGGTGTGCTCAGCACTTTGTAACAGGTGATGTGTAGATGTGTGACTGTGGATATGATTTTGTATTATACTGCACTTTTTGGAGTCTGGGAACCTGATTGTTTTTTTCATCCCTTGTGCTTTCTTTTCTAATTTTTTTCCTTAGACATTGGAGGAGTACATGAGCAAACCTGCATTTTAGCTTGTGGGGGTGGGGGACAAAAGGACATGAACTAACAGCAAAGAAGAAGGCGGGAGCAAGATGTGCTATATAGCAGTCACATACGTTTCTGAACCTGAAAATGGAGCGAACTTCGATTCTACTGAACATTTTCAGAAGAGAAAAATCTGGCTTTACTTGAATGTCTGCCTAAATCATAGCTGTGTGTATCATGTCTTTTGTGGCGACTCTAATATACATTAACAGTAATGCATTCAAGTGAAAGGAGAGTTTGTATGGGTGTGTTTCTATGTGGAGGATATGGGTTGGGGTTGGGAGGGGTTTTTTGACATCAATTGCAGTTATTAAATTTGAAGTAATAACAAGATGATGGGTATTTAAAGGGAAAAAAAAATCATGATCAGGAAGTGATGTTCCGATTTCCAAATTTCCTGTATTTATCATGTATTAATATGTGAGAAATTAATGTTTGGAGTCTGTCTGAGAAGTGTCTGATATTTTTTATTTTTTTGTGCCAATCACTCAGCAACTTACAGCACATAACTCGTTTTGATATAACACTGATACCAATGATTACCTGCTGTTTTTAATGTGTATGACATACGACATGTGTTTGACTGTTAGTCTTTTAAAAAGGGCACTTGCTATGCTAGTGTGGGTGTGATTTCTTTTTCTTTTCTTTTTTTAAATGTATACATTTGATGTGCGTTTTCTGATGTTACAAATAAAATGTTTTTTGATAAGCAATTTGCTTTGAGTAGTCACTTGTTATCTTGGCGCTGAATGTTTAATTTGAATGAATACTCATGTGTATGTCGCTGTATCCCCGCCATCCCCGCCCCCCCAAAATAATGCACGTGCTGCTTTGGCTTCCTTTTATATGCAACATTTATATTTGTTTAATAAGGCAACACAACTCAGAAAGAAGAAAAATAATACCGCTGATGCTTTATTCATCTGTGATTGATCACACATTGTTGAACATGTACAAAAATGGTTTAAAAATGAGCATACATAGCACAATCACTGGTAGGCCAACAATACAGAGCTTCGCAGTATGAAAGGGGCTGGAAGGCAGGCGACGTTCTGATATTGAGACTTGGAAATAATTATCTGTAATAACAACATTAAATCCACTAACCCTGAATATATCACGAGTCACAACAACACTCGCTCTGAGGCCAGCACACTGCCCTAATGAAAAATTCCTATAATATTCCAATAGTACTCCAAATACGGCGTGTACTTGTGTTTTTAAATTCCCGGTCAGCATCATACTGAATAATTTACATGAATATTCACATATGTAATTGAATAGTTTTGACATGGATGAAAAATAAGCATCTTCACCGTTACTCATTTGATTACAGTTGAAAATATAGTGCTGTTTACAAACACATTTAATGTAAACAAACCTTCAACAACATCACAAATCTTTAATAACTTGGGTTTGGTTGTTAATTTATTCTTTTTTTTCTTTTTCTTTATTAACTGGCAATTTGAGATTGGTAAGAGGTTCACATCCTAAGGGAGGAACCTAAAATCTCTTGTATAACTATATATTAATAATAATATAAGGTTCTTGCAGCAAGTAGGGACTATTTTTTTTAATCATTATTTGATTTGTAAGAGTGCTGTAGTTCATTTTCGTTAGGGAGATATTAGTCATACCGGCTATAGTTCATATAATAGAAATTTGTAAACTAGATCACGTCCACCAAACTTTATTTTTCAGACAGTATATATACTAAATTCATAATTTCGTGCGTCTGGCAGGACGTCTGGCTACATCCCGGCCACTGTTTTTTCACGGTGCTCCTCCTCTTCGTTTACGGTTTGAGGGGCCGAGGTTTTGGCCGTTATCTTCTCTTTCCCCTGCATCTCTGTGGGCTTTACGTTCTCCTCTGTGGCCTCCTCGGTTTCCCTCTTGACCAGTGGCCTTTTCTCATTGTCCGCTTGCCCCAAGTAGTCCATTGCGCGCTCGTACAGCTCGTACGGGAACTGCGCCTTCAGCTGCGCCTGGGTGTCCCGCTTGGTGATGGTGTTGGGGTACTCTGTGAGAATTTTTGCCGCCAGGTATGTTGTCACCTCGTCTTCCACATCACCGCCGTCGTCGTCGTCACCGTCAGCCTCACGCTTCAATGGCATTTTGTTGAGCTCGGAGAGAAACAGGTTCTCCCTGCGTCCGGAGGGAGGGGGGATTTTAATTGGACCTGAATTTGCAGCAGGGTTGGACGCAGCAGGCATTCTGTCTGAGGGCTGAGAGGTCTTCATGGGTCTCTGCACCACGGGGTACTCGTTACTGATTGTCTCTACCCCGATGATGTCTAAAAAGTCCTCTCTGTCCATATCATCGGGGACAGTCTTGCTTTTCAGCGGCAGTCTGCGGCTGAAGTACCTTATCTTGGGGGTTTGGCCAGCATTCGTGTAACGAGCCGCGGCTTGTGGATCGCGGTGGAGCTTTCGGAGCTCCTCGGTGAGCAGCATATCGATAAGGTCTTGTGGAGGGACGTGCAGCTTCAGGGAAAGCTCCAGCAACTCCTTCACGGTCCGAGGATCCACGATAGAGGGACGGATCAGTCTCTTTTTCTGCTCACCGGTCTTATCCCTCTTCTGCGTCTGGTCACTCATCTCCAGGACTTTCAGCAGGTAGTAATCTACGAGCTTAGTGTCATCATCAGCCTCCTCTTGGTTCTGGTTGGCCCGGCGTTGCATCTCCTCCCTCTCTGATTCCTCCTGGTCACTGAGCGCCCTGTCCATTTCTTCATGGCTCCCGTTGACCATCTCCTCCGCCTCTTCCCTCTCCTCCACGGGGACCCACTCCTCGCCTCCGGCCACATCATCATAGGCCTGGTTTCTCAGGCTGAGTCGGTCCTCTTCTTCCTCCCCGTCGTCCCCGTCTCTCTTCTGCCCACCGATTGTGGGCATCCTCCCGAGCTCATCAAAGATGGACCGCAAATTGGCGAGGCTCTGGGGTGTGTACTGCTCATCCAGGTCCTCCGTGGCCCGCTTGGAAGCGTCAGTATTTTCCTCGTCCTCAAACATCAGCGGGTACTTCTTGTGGGGTCTGGGGAAGTTACCGTAATCTACCGGTGCGCCCTCAGGCATTTCAGTATCTTTGGTGCGGTGCCTGTGAGCTCGGCGGTCATTTCTCGGCGGCGTTGCGGGGCTAAGCTTTGCGTCCTTCCCGGTCTGATCCTGGAGGGACCTGAGCAGAGCTTTCATCAGCTGCTCAGCGGTAATGTCCTGCCTCTGCATGCCCGGGGAAGGCTGGTGATCCCCGGGACCTTCGTCCTGCTGCGAGGCGAGCTGAAGCAGGACCCTGAACTTCTCCACTTCGTCGTAATCCACGGGTTCAGGCTGGCCCCCGTTTCGTTGCTGCTTCAGGTTTTCAATGTACTCCAGGGCTTTCATCATGTCGGCGCTGGGTGGATACGCAGCCGGCTGCCCCTCACTCTCCCCGCCTCGGAGCCTGTAGTGACGGGGGAGAGACGCAGCCTGCACGGCGCATCCATGAAGGAGGAAGGCGAGCAGGACCACGGCTCCCCCCGCGGGCAACTTGTGGTGAAAATGCAGCATTATAGGCAAATTATTACCTGGAAAACAAAAGAGAGGACAATGATGGTGAAGCAGCTGGGAGGGGAAAAAGATCATCAATTATTTCCCTCTCTTCGGTTATCTTAACTAAAAGCTTATCAGGAAGCAACGAGCACGATCGTAAATAATTCTCTTTTGATCTGGGGTTTGTGCGCCTGTCGGGGAGTTACGCTTCGCAAACTGAACGATGTGTTGGTGTGCGTGTGGAGAAACATTCACATCGCTGGATGAGTCACTCCCCGCCTGGTTATTGACAACGTCTTAAAAAATTTCCTCCCGTCAGCATCCACATTAACTAAAAAAATCCTCAGTTATTACAACTCACTGTAATCCCCGACTGTAGAAGGATATAGTTTTCCTTCTATTTCATTCGTTCTAAAGGAACGTGTCGAAATCTGCGAGAAGCTGTGATTTAAAAAACAGAAAAAAGACTGTCTTTCAATTTTACGCGTCTAGATGTGAATCAGAATTAAAAACTGAATCAAATAAATAAAAAAGAAATCGTGGTTTACCTTTGGCAGTAAAGCTCAGACAGCAGTAAGGGTGTATGACATCTCCTCAGTAGCGGTGCTGTTCTCTTCTGTTTTCAGCACTCGGACAGCTCCCCTGGTTATATGAGGCAACACCTGACCACCGCGTCATCACACAGCACACGCAATAACCGGCCCTAAAAATCCATATAAATGATTCAGGTTTATGATATGGCATACTAATAGCTGCGTTTAAAAATAGCCTTGGACGCTGTCTGTTGCACAGCAGCGCTGTGTAGAAGATGCTGACAGGAAGGATGTTTGGAGCTGCTGCTTGGGAAAAACAAAAAGAAATAAAGCCGTTTGTTAGATTCAGCTGTGGAAACTTTGCATGTACAGGAGAGCTGATTTGATTGAAGTGAAACCAACTCTTAGGCGCCAGTTTTATGAGATGTAAAGCTAAATGTGCCAACGCCAAATCCCTCTTTGTAACGAGAGGTTCTTAAAAATGCACTTTGGTCATGAAAAACAACATCGCTGCACGTTGTCAACGTGGCATCGGAAGAGTTAAACCCTCTAGCGATGACTCACAGGCTAAAACCACCGCGGAGTTGCTGTCGCAGTTGAGCAGCCCCCACCAAACCCCTCCTCCTTCTCCTTCTCTCTCTTTCTCTCTCCCTTCGATGACAGAGATGTGATAAACATCGGGCCTCTGTTGGAGGCCAGAAGCTCCGGCATTCCGCAGGACCACAAGATGTAAAGGTCTACAGCAGACGAGATAAAAGGTGGCGACAGGTGAAGTTTATGGTGAGATCAAAAGTCTTATTAAACACTTGGGCTGTCACTGTTATCGCACAGTGACGCCTTCATGCTAAACCAATCAAGAGCACTACACAGGTGTCCAAGATTCTACAGTACATGAACAGATGCCACACAGACTTGCTATACTTTATCCACGTTTGAATACCTTAATATATTTAAGTTGATATGAACATTAACATTCCTGTAGTATTCCCGTTTCATGTTTTCCCCAAAGTCCTTGTAAGTGCCTCCTTACAACCCTCCTCTGATGCTCCAACAACATCTCAAGTCTCTAAAGAGCTTCAGGTCAGCGTCCTCTGACATCCCACACACAGAAGTACTCTTCCATTTCAGCCCAGCTCTGCCTTTCCCGCCCTATTTCCATCTCACATCTAATTGCATCCGCTGTCCTGCTCTATCGTTTCATATTTTCCATCCTTTCACATCTCTTAAAGAAAGAAAAACTGGTCACTTAATGCTTTTACTTTATCCTCAGTACCAAAAGTCACAGAGGGATGGGGGAGGGATGAAGGTGCTTTTGAAACTCGACTGTGCCGTCAGCTGCCTGTCATGTACGGCTGAAGAGCTGCAGAGACCCTCCTGACGTTGAAAGACCCACTGTGCTGCTGTGCCTGCTGCCTTGTTTAAGTCCATCTCGGTGTGGGTGTGAGAGGGGGGAGCAAATGGAAAAAAACTGAATCACAGATCAAAACACAGTTAAAGGGAAAGGAGGAGAGGCGTGGTGGTGTTTGGAGAATGTGTTAGCTCTCAGCATCACACACTGGACGTGGTGACTCTCCATTCAGAAACAGCTGTCGCCATGGGGGACAGCAGCGGTGTCAGAGGTCACAGCAGTCACATCGCTGCTGTATAAATTGAGTTGAACTGTGTCTCTCTTCAAAAGGGCACATTTTCCTGCATGCATATTAAGAAACTGATGATGGAACATGCTTACTGTTTCCTATCTGTTTTGCTGAAAGTGAACAAGCACACAGAACTACTTGAAGATGAATTTTTGGCTCATTTGTTGGCCGTGATGCTGGCCGATGTCTTGTGTGCGTGAGTGAAAGTGACAGGGTGAATGAGAGCTGTCTCACATCATGTTTGAAGGAAATGGTCCCCTGCTCAATCTCCTTTTAAATTTTTGCCTTGTGTCCTTTTACAGTGTAAAAACAAGCATGCCGATGTGTCAGAAATGCTCAAATGTTATTTAACTTCTAAATAGAACTTCTGCAATGCATGTTTAAGCAACAAGCAACATTTTAGTAGATATTTCTCTGCCAGTGTCTGAGCTGTGGGTCAGTAAGAAAAACAGCCTGGTGGTCTGGATGTTGTGACGTGAGCTGTTAAATATCTGGTTGAGTTTAAAGGATGTGTGCGCTTCTATTTGCGTGTTTATTTCTTGTTGTGGAAGTTATACCAACCCCCCTGGGCACTGTGATGATTCTGAGTGATGGATCAGAGGTTTCTAAACTCATATCCCAGCAGGCTGCTGCTGGTAAAAGATTCACTGACTGAATCTGTTATTCGTCTCCGGGGCTTGTGATGTGCTGTCTCTGTGCATCATTCTGTACTGATTAATTACTTCAGATGCTAAAAAGAAAATAAACATTCCCAGTGATCGGCACTATAGCATTCTCTCTGTCTTTTTCTCTCTTTATCAATGAGAGTAACATCAGGGCACGGAGAAAATGATAGTAATTAGATTACGAGTCTTTAGTGCCACTCTCATCCTCTCACGGGCTTTGTTTCCTGCTTCTTCAGTGCCCTTCTTCTTCTTTCTCTCCATTGAACTCTATAAGTCTATCGATAGCAAAGCCCATTATTAGACAAAACAGAAATCATTTTGACAAAGCGTTGATGATACCATTCCCTCCTTTGGTTGCTAAGTTACACAGAAGTATGCTTTGGAGGCGCCCCTCCATTAATTCAGTTCTGAAGTTTATCTTTCCACTGAAATATTTCTCTGAGCCTCCTTCTACATCTGCTCCCCCTTCAGATAAAATAACTCAGAGATGTTCTGCACTATCTAAATAATTTTTTTAAAAAAAAACATGGCAGTCAGGGTGTCCTGGCAAATCAGAAGACCTGAGGTCGGGGCACTGTGTTCCAACCCAGCTCTTTCACAGCTCCTCAGATTGTGATCTGGAGATCTCACCAAGTAGAGTTATCATCTTCAGCTCCCCCAACCCCACCCCCCATTAAAAATAAGCCTCATAAAAAAATTAAAGAGCTAAAAGAGCCTCCTTTAAAAGACCTGTAAGTACATACTTTTGCAGGAAAAGTTTTTCGTCTCTGTTTTGATTGTGAACCTTTTTTGTATTCAGCTCTTACTCAAGGTGCTTTTCAGGGAGAAGAGAAAACATGACATGAATTCCTTTTATGACTCGTGGATTTTTCAGATTCTGGACTCGTGCCATTTTTCTAACAAAGCAAAGACTCAGAATCACAGATGTGCAGTGCAGACTTTATTAACTGAGCTGGTATTTTTCAGGGTGGGGGTCCTTTAGGCCTGAGAGAGAAACGCATGAAAACAACACATTTACAGGTTTCAAGGCAAACAGATGTAGAGTCACAATGTTCCACCTGTTTTAATGTAGTCAGAGAATACTGAGAATGAGCCTCTTTTTCTAGGAGGAAATGATTTGCTTAATGGACAGTCTTGATTGTATGTTAAAAATGTTATTCTTTCAGCAAGTGACTTCATTTTGCTTCCTTTCTTCCTCAACCTGAAAAACCATGCAAGTTCTCCTCTATAATCATGAAATGATATATTTCTTTCACTCCTGTTTAAACCCAGCAGCCCTGCTGTTCTGGGTGATACTGCTGCTGTTTGCTTGCACATGAGCCAGAGATGTGGGGGGAGAAAATTAGACTAGCTCAACAATGGCTTGCTTCCGTCATTATAATAAAGGAGTACACACCCATATACGAACTCAAACACATACACTGTGTGACAAATGGTCTTTTTGTTTGTTTGGTTTTACTTTTTCCTTATGCTCTGTGTTCAGATTCTTGCATCAGTCAGCTCAAGGACCTGTGACTCAGCCGAGATCTTCAGCAATCAACACCGATTTCCTGGAATGGTCTAGCATTCAGTGTGTGCGCTTAAATAATGTTGTGTGCGAAAAAAAAGAAAGAAAAAAGAAGAAGATATAGATAGAGCTGCATGTAGTCAGCCCCTCCTCCTCCTTTGTTTTGTTTCACTCCTCCTCACCTCTTCACCCACACCCCCCCGTCACCACATCATGAGGCGGGAGGGCACGCGCAATGGCGCGCCCGTTGTCATGGCTCACCTTCCTTTTAACCAACGTCTCCATGGTGACGCTGTCTCACTTGCCTTTCATCTGCCTCCACCTTCATCTCTTCCCACAGGTTGGTATCCTCGTCTCCTTCATTAGACTCTCCAGTTTAGCTGGCCGTTTTCTCAGTGACGTGCATTCATTACATTTTCTCTTTCTGCTGTACCCATCTGGCTCATCCTTCTCCTTGAGCCAATTACTGCAAGTAAAGCATGGTCCTTGTCTTCAGGAGGCAGGTTGTTTCAGGAACAGAGATGATGGTGATTAGAGCCACAATATGTTGTCTGAGCCATTAGGATGGAAGGACAGAAACAAGGAGAGGAAGCATGCTAGCTGAGCAGCATAGGGAGGGCAGAGGAGAAATGAATGAAACAAGGTGGAGATTCAATACAAGCTTAGCCTTTCTAAAAGGGCAAATGTCCACGTAATGCTACAGGAATGCAGCAGCGGACCTGTGGGATTGGATCAAATATCTCTGCTTTAATGAGACTGGCTTCAACAGCCAAGCCTCCATTCCTCCTCTGCTAATGATCATCTTTGGATTCCTTCCATTAAAAAAACAAAAATAAATAGTTTGACATGTTTGGAAATGTGCTTATTAATTTTCTCGAGATAGGCTATATGAGAATGTTGTTGCCACTCTAATTTTTCCAGTTAGCTCATGAAAAGGACTGGAAATATGAGGGGTCTTGCCAAAACAAATCGTTCTTCCACTAATCAATTATATACCTTGTTCCTTTAATCAGTACAAAACCAGAATGTTTGGGGCGATTTCACAGGTTTTGTGCGCCAACACTGTTTCTTGGCTAAGTGTCAGGAATACCCTGGAGTCTTGGCCGGGTTCATGGGAACTTGCTCCCAACTGATAAACAACATGCACTTAAGTTTAAGCATGACGTTGCCAATTTCCAGCTACACGTTTAACAAACGATTCCCTTCACTCTTATTTAAGTGCATACTTCTATTTAAAACATATATTTCTGATGATTTTGTGTCTCTCTCTTTTTTTTCTTTTTTTTTTTTAGCTCACTTAAGCATAGTGTCCACCAGTGAACACCAGGCTTTGTGCCATTCTTTTCCTCTCCTCATCTCATGTTTTTCTTTTCTTACCGTCTGACAAAGGTGCTATTTTAGTCATGCCTACCTGGCTGTCTCCACCGTCACAGCCTGATTCTTTAGCAACCACATTTTTTCCCTTCTCCTTTTAACTTCTCTTCAGCCCTTTTCAGCAGTGCCTCCAACTAGCCCCTCAACCTCAGCATCACTCTTTTCACTCCTTGTTGTTGCCTTTCATCCCCCCATGCTTCTTTACACTGTACATATTAATGAATGCGAGCGCTCGCCATGTTGTTCTGAATCATACTGAGAGGATGTGTGTATGTGTGTGTGGCTGCGCATGCATGTGTATATGAGCACACGTGCTCAGATTCGTGTGTATGGTGAGGGATTCAGCATGACGCACTGGCTGACGTCACCAGAGGCCCAGTGAGGATGTGTTTATTGATGAAGAAATCCTATCAATGAAGAGAGAAGAATAAGAGCGAGCACACACCACAGTAACCTGTATTTAAAACTGTAGAATATGAATCGGAAAACATTCAATTTAATCAGATTTATTGTGGCCATACAAGAAGCTGTTTGGAATTAATAATGCACATATTCACAGAAAAAAGAAAAGGAATGATCCATCAACATTTTTGCCTTTCCAGCTGCTCTTTTTGCCTCCCTAATTAGTTGTTCTTAACAGTCTAATATGTCCTAATTTGCTTAACTGTAACCCACACTGTCTTGGTAACAGAGATGATTGTCATGTTCATTAAAGCGTGACACCTTTTCCAGTCTACCTCTGCAAACACAGTTTTTTTTAATGCAAAGCTGCTGGGAAAAGTGTTTTTTTTTTTTTGTTGCAAATGTGAGTCATTAAATATGTTTTGGGTGTTGCTCTAATACCAGCTCCAGCACAGAAATAGCCTACTGTAGCTTTGTTGTTCTATTAGAAAGCCAGCGCCTGTGTTTCTTGTGCACCACATGGAGCTCGCTGGATGTTTAACAGTGTCCCTGCAGCGTGGCACTATCAACAAGACAAGCCTTTTTTGTTCTGAGAATTTTAAATGTGCATGCTATTTCTGCCTCCTCTACTTCTCCCCATAGTTCGTCCTCTGATCTTTCCGTTAGTTAGCCTAGTTCCATCTCATTCTTTGACCCTGCCACCACTCCCTTCTTCCACTCTTCCACCTCTCCTCCATCTCTTCCTTTCCTCTCCTGCCCTTTTCCTTCACCGATGCTTCCTCATCTCTGCAGTCTCTGTCTCTTCCTTCACCACTCCCCGTTGGTGCGATGATGCTGTCCTGGCTGCCTCCCAAACCCCACAAACTTCGCTCCTCCACCCCCACACCTCCCTCCCGATGCTATAAATACCCAGCATCGGTGAGTCATCGCCCAGACGTATCAGTTGCCTCTCTCTCTCCTTTCTGCTTCACCATCCTCACCCCCCACCCCTCCCACCCCCACCACCCGCTATCGCTTTGCTCAAGCTCATTACCAGACCTCACACATTTTCCCACCTCCACTTTGGCCCCGGCTCCACGATGACCCAGCTGAGCTAAGCCGAGGTCGCGGTGCCCATGCCCGGCACGGAGCAGCCTGCCGTCAGAGAGTGTGAAGCCAAAGGTCAACCTAACACATTACCAGCCAAAAAAACCAAAAACAAAACCAGCATGAAACAGAGGATTAACACGATTAACCAAAACTTTACTGCATCACATTCACCGACTTCCCAATTAGGCAATGGAAAATGTCACCATTTACCAAAGAAACATGTTCATATTTAACAGTATCAACTAATCTGTTTGTTTCAGGACTTAAATGCAATTATACCACACTAATAATGAAGTGGTATGGCCTACTAATATCTAGCATTATTGTTACATTTCACTGCATTTCAACATAAGATATTTTTGCTTTTTTTTTTTTGTAAAACCTTGGATCTTAAATGTAATTGAAATTATTTATTTATTTATTTAAACCCATACACTGGGAGTTCAAATAATGTAAATGCATCATCAAACGCTTACATTTAAAAAACAAACTTTTTCTTTCACTTCACCTTTTCTTCAGCTGCCTCTAATCCACAGTTCATTGTATATCTTTGTGTGCCAATAGTGGGCAGGGATACCTTAATCCCAGTCCTCAGCCTCAGATGTAATCATTTTTTTTTCCAGACACCACCCACTTCTCCAGAGTTATAAAGGCAGCTAGCGTTCGGCTTCGGCTCCTTGTGTAAACTTCAGTATGGCTTATTGGCTTGCAGTAGTGTGTGCGCACAGAACACAGAAAGTTTTTTGCGCACCTCTGAGTCATAAGTAGGCAGGGAAAGAGAGAGAGAGAGAGACGAGCAAAGCAAGGAGAGGGAGAAAGAAAGGAGCAAAAAAAAAAGTTGGAATAAAGTGTCAGAGAGCAAACCGAGGACAAGCACGGCAACACACACATATACACACACGCACACCCGCGCACTCACAAACTAACCACATTCATATAATGTGAAAGATGTCCTTCACTGTTTCCTTGCTGTTGTTGTCTTTGTGGTAGAGCCACTCTTCTGTGTGTGTGTGTGTGTGTGTGTGTGCGTCAGAATCAGTGGGCTAATAAGGGAGCATTATGCTTCTGACTCACTCACTCGTCCCATAGGGTTGGATGGAGCGAATAAAGAGGAGGAAGAGGAGGGGTTGGAAGAATTGCTTAACTCTCTGTGGTCTCGTAGATTCATTTTAAATAAAGGAGCAGCAGAGATGGTACCAGCAGAATGAAAAGTGTTCTCCCTGACATTAAAGACTGGCATGCGGTTCATCTGATTTCATCTCTTGGTGTGAATTAATATGCACTGTGATGTGAATTGTAATGCAGACTCTGGTACCGTAAAGTTTACTTGCACCCATTATTAACTTGTGCTTAGCTAATCAGGCCTTTTACAGAGTGAGCACTCCAGACGGTAACACTGAACTAGTACTGGCTTGTGTATAGAATAATTGGGTGCAGTTGTGCTTTTCTCTTATTTTTTTTAATATATTTCTCTTGTTTGCTATTTATTCCTGCTGTCTACTATTTATATTTTATTCCAGCACAGTTGGTGTGGAGCACCTACAATGTTGTTGTACATGTACAACGACAATAAAGGCCTATTCTATTCTGTTTCTGAAATGGCCACTTGAGGCTGGCTCCACAGTCAAATCAGTCCCCATATACTCTCAAACTAAAATCCCCAGGTTTACAGCAGAACAGGCCCACTTAGAGCCTGGAACAAAATAGCCTTTCTTTGAATGAGGCTTCACCTCAGCTGTTTTCAGTCACTGGACCTCTCAACGATGTTGTGCTGCTGCTGCTGTTGCTGCTGTTTGGGGTATGTTTTACTGCACTTCTTTGATAGATGGTACAGTACTGTGCAAAAGT
Source organism: Pelmatolapia mariae (assembly GCF_036321145.2). NCBI lineage: Eukaryota > Metazoa > Chordata > Actinopteri > Cichliformes > Cichlidae > Pelmatolapia > Pelmatolapia mariae. The sequence goes on from NC_086243.1 coordinate 15,036,224, forward strand.
TTCAAGCCACTTCTCATATTTTCCTAGGAAAATTGCAAATAGTTGAGGTGATTTATTGAAATGTGCAAGCAAAATAAATGCATAGGAATGCAGTATATATGGCAAAAAAGGTATGAGCACCTTTATTCTTCAACACAGTCTGAAGTAGAGTTCAGGAGTAGTTCTCTGGGCTTCTTGAAGGACATTTAAAGCTCTTCTTTGAACTTTAGGTTCCTTTTGTACTTTTCTCTGTCATATGACCCAACACTGCTATTGGGTTCAGGTTCTAGGGAGGCCAATCCATGACTAATAGAATTCTAATGTGTGTTTTTCTATCTAGGTATGGTTTCACTGCAAAGTGTGTTTGCAATCATTGTCAAACTTAAAATTGAAGCTGTTGCCAATTAGACGATTTCCAGATGGTATTACATGGTGGATCAGGTCTTTGCTGGATTTTTTCTTCCCATTTCTTAAGGATGTCACTTACAGATACTGTTCATCAGCTGTAAATATCTTTTTTTAAGGTCTGCCACTTCTTCTTTTGTGTTCCAGTTTCTTCAGATTATTTAAAGGACACACTGCAAACCATGCAGAAGTATGCCAGATTTTTGGCTAATAGCTCTCTGAAAATCACCAGTTGAGTGAAACTCATCTCAGTTTTTCTACTTAATAAAAGAAAAGTTTCTGGTAGCTCATCGCGAGGCTGTCCCATATTTATAAAACGTTAACCTTTTGTAGATTGATTTAAAAAAGTGTTTGGCTTCTAACTAAAATATCTATAACAGATAGTGAAAAACAGGTGAAAGATTTTCTGTCATTTAATTGTGTATCTGTTATTTAACTACTTTGATGTAGTATGAATGGCTGTGGAGGAAAAAAACAAAAGGCCCCCAAAAATGTATGCCCTCCTTATTTTCAAAGCTGGCTAACAGGCTGATTTGAAAATAAGTCTCTGGGGGGTTGATTCTGGCCCCTGGGCCTTATGTTTGACACTCCTGGTCTATTAAATATAATAATTGAAAAAAACTCCAGAAAGCCTGGAGAGGTATTGCTTAACACTTCTGGCTTCAAAAACAAAAATAAAACTTAAATAATAAACATAAACAAAACAAAAAACAATGGGGTGACAGCCATAAAGCTCAGTTGCAGGCTTTAATAACAGCATGTATAAACTGATGTGTGATTTGTTGTTTTATATGTGCAGTCTGTGATTCTGGAGAATCCAACTACGTCAGCTGAGGCTCAGAGAAACTGAATGGGACAACTTGCCAATGTCATGGGGTTTTTTGTTGTTTTTTTTTAGACTAAGGCTCAACAGTGGATCAAAAAAGGTAAAGGATTATCTGCAGCCCTGGTGTTAAATAATGGATCCTGACTACATCATCTATGTTAATCAGCAGATGCGTTCAGAAGGAATTCAATAAAATTTATTTATTTTACAGCTCTGTGATTCAATTTCTCAAGAAAGGGTGAAGAAAAAAACCCCCAAAAAAACCCCCCCACCTTCCTTTGTTTACTAGCTTTAAATGGAGGTCGACTTCCAGGACTGCATGTTCCGCTTGCGTCGAAGCGGCACACAGCCTTTCACAAACCACATTCGCACACGCATGCACACTGGCCTTCGTTGCCATAGAAACTCTGCTTTGAGGATGATTCCAATCAAGCTGCTGATTATTAGTCACACGTTAAGCCTCACAGACTGCGTTCAGGTGTTTGACAGACACACACACAGAACTCCAAAACACACAAACACCAGCAGTATTTACAACACAAACTTGTTTATTTCATGACATAATTTCCAAGGCCAAATCACAAATAAATAAAAGGAAGAAGACACTTGCAGTAGCTCAGCTTTCAGGCCCACTTAACCACCCCGAAAAAAAAAAAAAAAAAAAGTTCAGTTACAAAGATTACTAAACATATTAACAGGAGGCTTTACACCTGTACAGTTATTGGTACTTTTAATGAACTTTGATCTGTGAGACCTGCCCCACCCACCGCCACCTCCCTGATATTTACAAAGAAAGCGAAAAGAACAGGAATGGTGAAATTGATCTCTGCACCACACCTCAGTCTTTGCCTTGTTAGTTCAGATAATTCTTGTTGGTATGAGATGACGTGCGCCATCAAGAAAAACAAAAAAACAATGCGTGGAGTGCTTCACATTCTAAAGACCCCTGAAGATAGCTCGTGTGTGTCAGAAGGCAACCAGCCGCCTCGAGCCAGGCAGAGAAAAAGCAGCAAACAGCACACACAAAGGGAGGCACGGGTCCCCCCCAACTTTATCGCGATAGTTTGGTCAAAGCTAAATATGATCCTTATGTATGAAATCTGATGACAGATGCCATTAGGAGGACCCTACTGTACCCTTTATTAATATCATCTTCGTTACAAGCAAAGCAGGGTTTGCATTCAGAAAAAGGCGGCTGCAAGAAAGATGTAAACCTTACAACAAAATAAAAGAAATCTAAGAACAGGGAAGAAGGAAATAACAAAGCTTGTAAAAGTCACTTTACACTATTGCCATTCAGAGTATATCAACCACCAGCACCAAATCCATAAACCTACATTAATTAATGCATGTTTTTTTTTTATTTATTTTTTTTTTTTACAACATTTCAAATAAATGTCGGGTGTCTGTAGCACTGGAGACCCTTTTATATACACTGCACAAATATTATACAGATAAACCAATTTCAAGATACAGAAATGTGAATTGAGCTTCAGCTATGCGTACACTCCCAACTTTTCTTTTTTTTTAAAAAAGGAGTGGGTCCATAAATTATTTCTTCAGTTGTTTGAATGGAGTGCGATTCTCTCATACTGATGTGCTTTGGTACATGTGCACTTTTCATCATGCAATTTTCTACAATGCCAGATATAACTTTTTTTTTTTTACCTTTACAGTCTTATTAAAAACATTACATTTCCAGCACAGTACGTTCAAAAGGAGCTACATCTAGACTTCCCTATCAGTGTCTCTCTACCATCGTCCACATTTCTACAGTCCTACAGGCCTTCCATTATGCACTGAAGTTGAGGCCTAAATGTTAACATGCCGCGAAAGGGCCGCTGCCTGTGCGCTTTTTTTTTCGTCTTCCTTCTTAGATACTTTTAATATTTGAGTATAAATATTGCACATTCACTTTGCATTTCATTTTTATACGTAAAAAGGTTAAAGCAACAGTAAACGGACCTATGGTAAAAACATGTACAGTTGCACCACAAAGTAACTGGGACAGCAGTCTATGAAAGGCTAACTAGTGTAACTATTCTTCCTATGGTAAGCAACTAAGTTCCCTTGAAACCATCCATTTGGTGCATTGGTCGTGACTGGAGGAACATGTGGCATGGCTACTGTATAAACCACAAAAAAAAAAACTGCAAGGAAAAACAAAAACACTCCCAATTGGTCCTAATGTTTGACAATCTTGTGTAGGCAGGGAACAGCAGAAGGGATACGACTCCATCATTTATAACTAGGTCAAGTCAGTAAGTCAAAATTCAAATGTACAGACCTTATGACACGGGCTAATAAAGGGAAAAAGATACAAAAAAAGAAATGAAAACGCTTGTAAACAAAGACCATTAAAGTACAGGTAGCATGAACAAAACAAATAATAAAAAAGGAAAAGAACCCCCACCCCACCCCCTACCAAATAATACCACCATAAAGTAACAGTATGAAAATGTATTTGAAGACATCCTAATGCTCAAATCTCTCATGGCTTTGGAACACCCATTCCTTACACAAAAAACTGATCAGATGGGTTTAAAAGCTAACAAACCAAACATGAAGGAAATGTTGAAATGCGGATTTAAAAAATAAAATAAAATAAAGACCACAGAGATCCCTGCAGACCTGAATGTTACTTTGAGCCCAGGAGGTGTCCCCTCTGTTGGGCTCATGCTACCCCCCCACCATGTCTCTGCCAGGGGTGCGCACTTCATGCCCCCCATCCCCACGCCCCCCAGGTGGCACACTCCAGCAAGCAGGGCAGCGGGAGGAGAAGCAAACAGAGTGTGGTCGCTGACATGGGTTCAGCTGCATCAAGCTTAACATTTGTTTCACTTCGAGTCATGCAAAGGTCTGACTTCATTCGCTGTCTTGGTCGTCACAGCAACTCAAAGACCTGAATTCCTTGAAAGGGAGTGTTTGGTGCATTGCACACGTCTGGCTGGCTCAGCTGTCTGTTCAGCCTCTTAGGTTTTGACAGAAACCATTAAGCTGGATTCAAGAGTCCCCCCCGCCTCCCTCCTGCTTTGATCGAAGCTGGTTGCAGGGAAGCCGGGAAGGAGGTGCATGGGTCCCTGTGGGTGTGTGTGTGTATTTATGTCTTACTGGTATCTTAAATGTAACTCCTCAGAAAGTAGTCTTGGAAGTAGTCTTGAGCACTGTGTGAGTGTTTTCAGGTATATATGTGGATGTGTTTACTGGTTGCTGGGAGTGTGTCTCGTGTTATTTTCCTCCGTACATCCTCTCGATATCTTCCTGGTAGTGTGTCTTTAGCTCCTTGCGTTTTAGTTTGAATGCGTCGGTGACCAAGCCCGTCTCTGGGGTCCAGGGCTCAGCGCTCAGCCGGATCTTCTTGGGAATCTCAAATCGCTCCAATTTTGCTGGATGTGAGAGAGCACAATCACAAGTCAGCCTGACAGATAAAGTGTCATCTTAGTGCAAAGTCTGACACAGGGGACGGGATGCTATCTCACCAAATCTGAACAAACTATTCAGATGTCTCACTCGAGTTTTGTTAATGATACTGTACTTGGGAGATAAGACTTTTTCCCTCTACCTGTGATAGCAGCCTCAGTGATGATGCGGAGGACCTCCTTCTCCATGTGGGAGTTGTTGCAGATTTCTTCCCACGAGCCCTTTATTTGCATCTGCTCAGCCAGGGCCATTAGCTGCTTGTGGTTAGGCACCACAAAGCTGATCACATATGACTGGTCACTAAACAACAAAAAAGATTAGATTACAGATTAAAGACTACAGATTAGGCAGCAACAATGAAATAAACAGATCCAGAAAGTCTGCAGGGCTTTACCTGTTGGCATAGGCACAAATATTGTCTATGAGTGGGCAGTTCTTCAGAACAGCCTCCACTTTTCCTAGAGAGACATACTCGCCTGCCTGTAGTTTCACCAGATCTTTCTTACGGTCTGTGAGAAAAGAAGAATTATTAGAATCCTGACTGATGTTCCCTCTTGTATCACATGCAGTCTAACTCATTTTTGCATTTCTTACCGATGATCTTGAGGCATCCGTCGGGGTGGAATTCTCCAATGTCTCCAGTGCAGAACCATCTCTGGCCGTTCTTGTCCACAAAGAAATCGTCTTGGATCTTGCCTTTGCTTTTGTAGTAACCCATTGTTACATTGGGCCCACCAATCAGAATTTCCCCTCTTGGGTTGGGCTTGTCTGTGCTGTAGTAACCACCTAAAAAAGTACCGGATTTTTTGATTATTAAGAAACTTAAAAAAAAAAAAAAACACCCCAATTTTTTTTTTTTTTTTTTTTTAAATGAACTAGCTCTGTACTCACCCTCTTCCCAGTCCTTCAGTGTGATCTCTGAACAAACCAGTGGAGCACCAACCCGCCCTGTGCTGTAGTCCCAAACTGAAAATACCAATAAAGACTTATATTAGCTTTGCTTGTCATTTCTAAGTTACTTTTAGAATTGTTTCTCCTAATTTCCCAAAGGGCAGCAAAAACACATCTACTCTTTCACATTTGCTTACATTCACTGATGGTGCCAGCTCCACAAGTCTCCGTCAGACCATAGCCTTGCCCCACAGGGCAGCACATACAGATGTTCATGAATCTCTGTGTAGCAGCCGAGAGGGGAGCTCCGCCAGACAGCAGCACCCGTGTTTTCCCTCCCAAGAGCGCACGCACACGTTTGAACACCAGACTGAGGAAAAAGACAAGAAAACAGAGCAGGGTTATGATGACAGCTGCAAGTGGAGGACACTCAGACAGCAACTCCAGAAACTAAGAGCTTTGAAAAGTTAGCCACAAAGCCCCATAGCAACCAGATATTGATTCGTACTAAAAAATGTTCTGTGCAAGCACAATACAAGAGTCAATACTACCCAAATACTCACACAGGATCCAGAGAAATAGCTCTCTTTTGTTATGATTAGCCAAGAAGGAGCAGATGTAAATGTTTGCTTGTGTATAACTCAGAAAGCAAGCGTCAACTGTCATTAATACAGAATGTCTGAACAGCAGGTGGGCGGGGCTTCGTTGCTCACAACCTAAACTGTGTGCTTGATATCAGCACCACTGCACATACCCTCTCATCGTACAGATTCAAACAGAAAAGCATAAAGGGTCCTGTTTCAGGGTTACGTCATGTGCATGGGTATTACCGGTCACAGAGAGGTGTGCTGTAGCCCTTGGAAATCTGCTCCATCTTGTAGTTGTAAGCCAGCACAAACAGCGTCCTCTGGAATTTGCTCATCTCCTCCACTTTGGTCATTACATTTTTGTAAATCCGATCCATGATCTCCTGCACACCAAGCAGATGAACTCTCAGTAAACATTTCTGGCATTTTAAAAGCCTGCAGTACTTTTATCTGGTGTGACTGTGTTAGGTGTACTGTGATAAATGAAGACTTACTGGTACAGCAGCCATGAGAGTGGGTTTAAGCACACTAGTATCACCTTTACTGCCCTTCTTGATCTTGGTGGACTGTGAAATAAAAAAAAACAAAAGGCAACCTCTTTAATCCTTTAATGGATTGTGAATTTGCAGTGTACTGTTAGAGAGACAAGAAACGCTGACCAAAAGATGCTGCTGCCCGTTTTCCCACTGACCTGGTCTGCTAGAGTCTGAGGAGAGGAGTAGCCGATGCGACACCCGTGAGAGATGGACACCAGTTCCGCGCTGAGCTCCAAAACGTGGGCTAACGGCAGGTAGCCGATATAGGTGTCTGTCTCACTGCGAGCACACAGATCATCTCATTAATTACCTCTAGATACTGACATAAAATTGAGATATAAACAACAAAACTGTCTCTGTGTGAGTGACAATCACCACACACGTTGGCAGAGAAGGAAGTGACAGTGGAAACGCTGTGCACCAGAACGTGGCAAAACTCAGCGAGAAAATGTCAGAGAACAGCGAGGAATCTGATATCGACATACTTGAGGTTAGGGATTCGCTCCGCCATGCCTGTGATGCCAGCAATGAGGTTGCCATGGGAGATCATGACACCCTTGGGGATGCCTGTGGAGCCGCTGGTGTACATGATAACTGCGATGTCTGAGGTCTCTGGCTTTCTGCGGTCTACTGCAACTATGGTGGACAGAGAGAAGAGTGGTAATGGCTACTGGGGAAATGGACCGTAAATATAATATTTACAGAAATGAAACCGTAGCAACAACAACTGCATGGTGTGAACAGGTTTGAGTATTTTTTTGGTAGGACTGTAGCTAAAAACGGTTTTCAATATAAAATGATCTATTGATTTTTTTTCTGTTCATTGTTTAGTAAGACAAACAAACAAACTTATTTTCCCCAATAAACTGTTCACAGATTTAAAAACAAAATTTATTATAGAAATCTATCTATAAAAAAATACTCCCAGCAAGTTCTGGCATATGCTTGCCAAGTGATGATTAAGGATTGACTTATCTTTAAGGTTTAAAAAGGAAAAATAAAAACACTTAATTGCATATAAATTTACAGTGCTTTGATCATGCCTCTTTCAATTCATATTAATGGGTTTAATTATTGAGAGATTGAATTGCTCCTCGTTATGAGCCCGGTCTTCAAATGTGTGAAGACAAAGACAAATTTCAGATGACTGCTGTATATTAAAAAAAATGAAAATAATAATAATTTCACACATCTATTGCACACGACAAAAATGCAGTTTTCAGATGTTTCCGTTAAACCAAACACAGCCGAGGTGTTTCTAGAATGTTTCCTTTCATTTTCCATTTTCCTAGAAAGTTGCTCGTGATGGCATTGTGTGTTTTGTAAGTCCTGATTTGACCTCCTTCCGTCACGCAGAGCACATCACTCCAATTACACATTAGGGTGCTGGCTTTGTATTAAGCCTCCATCAGAGCACTTCCACTTTCCATACCAAATTAGAAACCTTTTCAATCACCCTGCTCAAACACTCACTATTGTCAGGCCTGGATCCCATCTCCTTCACTGTGTCCATGTTGTAGACCATGATGCCTTTAGGAATGTCTGGCCAGCTTGTGGGTTTACTGTCCACTACGATGATATACTGCAGCCTCGGCACGTCACACAGAATGGCCTATGGCACAGAGATAGATGCAGGTGGGAGGGAGGATGAAAAAGTTATTAAGCTACACTTGTTATCACACTCTAATGTTGCACACAATAAACCAGCAGCTGCTGGTTGACTTTGTTAAACAGCGTACATGCGATAAGTGTCAGACGATAAGAAGTGTCAGAAGGTAAGCAGTTACCTTGAGACGGCTCTGCAGCAGGTCTTTGCTTGTGATGATGTGCGTGACTTCAGTCTCATTCAGCCCATGTGCAATGGCCACGGGTCCGAGAGTGGCGTACAAGGTCACAACTGTCAAATTCAATTACATCCATTTTAGTTACACAGTCAAAACAAGATATAATGGTATCAGCTTATATGCTGCCTGATAGGAAAAACTTTTCTATACGTCCATTTTTGTAACTGTTTCTCCAGTTCAGGGCCGTTGCGGGGCTGAAGCCTATCCTAGCTCTCATTATGTAAGAGGCGGGCAATTTAGAATCACAACAGTAACCAACAAAGACACCTTTGGACTGTGGGAAGTACCTGGAGAGAACCTGTGCAGTTACTGGGAGAACATGGAAACTCCCAGAAAGGCCCCAGCTGTGTGGCAGGTTCAAACCAGGAACCCTCGTGTTGTGAGGAGACATTGCTAACCACTGTAACACGGTGCCATTAAAATAGGCTTGGGATAATTTTGAAATGATACAAATCCCTTTATTGAACAAATAGGCTCTGACTCTACTGCCTACAATACCCGCAGCACCGTCTGTGGAAAGTAGCGTCACAGCTGACTACGATACAGTCAAATGGTACCTTCATAGTAAGATGCTAACTAGTCTGAAAAGTATTGCTGGAAAGTTTTTAAACAATGGCACAATGACTACCCCCTTTTTCATAACTCTTATCAACAATTATATCAAATATTTTTACTCACTAAATATCTGTATTGAAATCAGTCCCTAAAAGTAAGAATCCTCTGAGCTTTACATAAAGACAATATAAACAAAAAGGAGCAAAATAAAGAGAATGTATATTTTATTGTTAAGTGCCTTGGATGTCTTTGATGTTTAATATTATTATTATTATTATTAATAATACACATTTATCCTTCTGCCACTCACGTGGGAAATTGTACATGAAGCAGGCTTGTGCTGCGACAATCCACTCCGCTCTGGTCTCACAGAAGATGGCGATGTTACAGTGAGGCTTCTGATTGAGAGCTGCCAAACCACTGCCAAAACACTTTGCTGCCTGGTAGGCTTCCTCATACGACAGCCAGTTATAGTTCCCGAGAATTACCTGCAACGAACACACAGAAAAACATGCAGTCTTCAGCATTTTTTCCTCATACTACACCAAACATTAAAAGAAAAACGATGGTGGTGCATATTTTCTACAGGGCCGGGAACAGTTTCATTCAATTGGACGAATATGAAATGAATAAACGGAACCATAATATCCACATTTGTAGGATCAGCGCTGCTTTTTATTAGAAGGAATAATGAAATGGTATCACTGAACCCACATGAGAGGCTACAGATATTGCTCTTATATGCAATACTGAAAAAGCCGAACATGATAGTGTCTCCTGATGGCAGCATAACACATTATTTACAGTCCCCTAGTGCCATCTACAGGGCGTCTGTTGATTTGCAGGTGTTAATTGGGCCCAGAGACAAAGGAGCAGAAAATTTGCTGCACTTCCACCCACATTCATCACACTGTGCACAGCAGCTGACTGCACTCTTATAAACAAACTTCCCGTTATCTGACAGAGTCGCCTGGTGCTACATTTCTAAACTTAAATGAAATGAGGGGATCTTCATCTTGACATGACTCCAACCTCAATTTTCACATGAACTAAATAAAACTCATTAAACAAATTATAAGGGTAGCATGTCTCACCTTTTTAAAGATCTTGCCGTTTGGTTGGCGCTCATCCTCTTCACTGAGCACCTCCCTGGTTCCCAGACAGTCTCTCTTAGGAAACTTTTTGGCAGCGTATTCAAACATTTTGTCCAGGGTGTCCACGCTAGGGTGGAGCCACGCAACTAGCTCCTTTTGGCTGTAGACTGCTCTGTAAGGCCCTGCTGGGTGCCCGCTAACCGAGCGTGCCTTGATACTGCGGGCTCGTTCCAAGCTGTTGCCAGCTCCAGAGAAGAAGTACCAGGGTATGAAGGTGATGACAGAATAGACCCAGACCACTGAACGGAAAACCTGCAGCAGCAGGGGGTTCATATCCTCCTTCAACTTCATCTCTGAAGATGAAGTAAGCGCTGGAAATGTATAAAACTTGGACCTGCCCTGAAAGTACCTCGACTTGCTGCTGAGGCTGAAGGTTGGAGGCTGTGAGTTCTTTTGCGCTTTTTCTTTCTGCACAGGAAATCACCTAGACCTGCGAGACAGAGACACACACACACACCACATGAAACTTTAGGAACATAGTCTGGAATAAAGACGTATCAGCACATTTTGATAGCAAGGAACTGCTTCCTGGTAAAATAATCTTTGCTTGCATGAAGGCCATCTCTTCCTATTCTTAGTATCACTTTCAGTCAGCACTATTCACCTCACCAGCAGGTCTGTTTAGAGAGGAAACATGGTGCTCAGTTATAAGATGGCTATTAATTAAAGATTTACTAACAGAGCTGATATGGACTTGTAATTAACTCCTTAGCTTAAAGACAACTGACTGCCTCATGTGTGAAACTGCTTCATTTCCCCATTTCATTAATTGTTGTCTGGCACACTAAATTAGTATTGTGAGGGCAACACTTTGTGATCTGGAAACAATACAGAAACAGCCCTCGTTTCTTTCCTTTCATCTTGTCATTTTTCAATATTTTGTAGAACACTGTTAGATACACTTATAGAGATGATAGCTACAGCTGCAGTCTTACATAAAAATATAGATAAACCAGGCCAAACAAGCTTTGGTATTGCTGGAAATGACAACAGTTAACCTCACAATCGCTGAGTGCAAAATCAAGCAGTGGCTGCATTTAAGCCAGAGAACAATGCCTCTCTAATTTTCTTTATTTCTGACTGCGTCCAGTGTACTGAACCACTTGTTTCCAACTGGATCATAACATGCACTGCACTTTTGTACTTTTCCAAAAAGTACAAAAAAACAAAAACCAACTGCTGAACGAGAGCTTGGCTATTTGTTGCATATACTTAAAGCCAAAGGGTAATTTGCAAAGTAGCCCTGCTGCCACACAGCCAGACCACATGAGAGTTGGTGACAGGCAGTGACTCATTCTGCAGCTTAATGCAGAGATGTTTGCAGACCCTCACATAACTCTAAAATGACTAAGAAGAATCTTTTCGCTTCAGCATTTATTTAAGAGGTGGGCTGGCCATGTGCAAACAGAAGCTACAAGACAAGAGGGAAAGGTCCTCAGAAAGCCTCTAATAACTCCACAGTTCCATTAAGGTCAATAAAACATGGCCATTGCACCCTGAAGCTGAATTGGAAGACTTCTGTGCTGAATCTGAGTAGAGGCTACTATGCAGACTGCGCAAGTGGCCCGAGCCATAGCCAGAGTCTGCAACTGTGAGGCTGTGATGAAGCGACATGTAGTTACAATCCCAGGTAGCTGTAGGTTAGATAACTGCATAGGTTTTAAGAATCTGAATCTCTTTATTTTCATTGTACAAGTACAATGAAACTGGATATAAATAACACATACAAAATAAATAAAGGGAAATATAAACAGTTAAAGCTAAAAAAAAAATGACAAGCGTTCTGCAAGTGTGTGCATCAGCCCCAAAAGGGTTTGTGGTTACGAGGTACCAATGCCGCAGATCAAACACAGAAGCATAAATAACACTGTAAAGGCCATGTTTTGATGACTGCTCTTCAAAAAAAAGAAAAAGAAAAAAAAAAAGAGCAGCTTGTATCAGTGTAAACATGGGGATACTCGAGCACATGGCCCCAAGGCCTGCTGGATACTTCAGTGAAAACCACCCAAACCCAAGAAAACTACAGTTCAAAATCAAGTACCACAGGCAATTCTGTCCATATCTCATATTATACTCTGTATTTTATATTCCTGGTAAAGCTGCCCCCCCGCCAGTAAACATTTCCCCCAGTAAATGTTTACTGGGGGAAAAAAGACAATCCTAACTGTTACTTCAGTCAGGTCCAAACTCAAATCGCTCCTGCTACAAACATGTCTCACCTGTTGTACAGCAACCCAAATACCACAACCAACCGATAAAAGTCATCCGTTATCTGGGCAAAGTACACTGAGAAGTCCTTCCAGCTCCAACATGTAATACAGGTCCAGCCATTGTTGGATTTGAATGACACAGACACACCCTCTCCTACTCACTAGTTCAACAATGTAATGCATGAAAAAATATGTCTCAGTGGGAAAAACCTGCAATCCCTTAACACACAGCTGCAATGAATAACTTTTTGATCAGAAATTAGACCGTATTTGTTAATGCCAGCCAACAGAGACTACGCAAAACCTCGTGCTTGTTTTAGTAACGCAATTTAACAAACACAGCAACTTGCTGCCACTTTAATTTTAAAGTATTGTTTGTTTTAACACTAAATATGATAGCAATAGTGGCAGTATGTTAATCAGCATCGGGACAGTAGTATAAACTCAGCAACTCCCACTCTATGATTTAATCTGGTGATGAGTGTAGCGTTTAACCTAGTAATTATCATGTAATTCAGACTGCAGCAGTCAGATGAGAAGCATGACATACAGTGCGGCGTCGGTGCGTTGGTTTGGATCCTTAACATTATTCTGTATCAACATCGTTGAATAAAACCGGCACACATAAAATAACCGCCGCATAGGTTTTGATATTTTGAGCAACACTACCGCTGGATGACACACAGAAGGTCACATTTTTCTACTCCACGTTGTTTGTTCCCAATGCTGCGATGCTAGCGAAGTAGCATCCAGATTAGCGGCTCAAAGACGCGCTAGCAGCTAGCATTTAGCTATAGCTAGCCTCCACCGCCGCTACTACTACTGGTGCCTTTAGTGAAGCCGGTTTTCCCGGTGGACATTCACTGAAATTAATTTAAAAAGCAGCATATAAGCGTCGCCCCGTATGGACGTCTAAGGAGAATTAAAGGGTACGTGCCACGTTGCTTAGCAAACCGGTCGCTGACAATAAGCCCATCTCTCCTCAACATCTGCAGAGCGCTCACGCCGCAACACATTCTCACCTCTTTCCTCTGCTGCTGCGCTTTCAGTCTCTGAAGCACCGGATCAGCTAGATTAGCCTCTGTAACTACAGCTCTGAAAAGGATGAAGACATCGTCTGTTAACTCGGCGTGCTTGTCCCTAAATTACAACCGTTGGTCCGCTTAAAAACCAATATAAAATTAAGTCAAATTGTAAATCAGAGCATCACCGGGCCACTGCTGCCAGCCCGGAAGATATAAAGTGACGTCACGGCGCTTCTCCGCCTGCGATTGGAAGACTGGAGGTGGCGCGTGCTTGGGCCAACAGAGACGTCAGAGAGGTTATTATCGGTCACAGTCGTCTACGCGGTCCTACAGCAGTAGACACAGTGTGGCCGCCCGTGAGGTGATAGGTTTAGTGGGCTGTTAAGTGACCGCAAGTCACATATTATTGTGTTTGATTAGCGAGTCAGCGATTTACCAAAGAAGAGACAGACAGCTGTCAAATGGGCGAAGGGAAACGAGACGAAGGGAAAACAAGCTATACATACCGCAATAAGTGTAAGAGGCTAGGTTGTCTTGAGCAAGAACGGTTACCAAAACCACCGAAACTCCTTACCTTCCTCTTTTTGTCGACAGCTTATTAAAACCTAGCAATGTAAAGACTGACTACCTCCTTATCAGCTTTGATTGACTGTTTTTCATTCCAATCCATATCACAGACCATCAAAATGATGCACTGAAACGTATATGAATTAAAACCACGATGCTGTGCATCAGACTAAGGAGCACTTAGTGAGTAATCTAACTCATATCACAGTCTATTAAAATTTCAGTACCCTACCAGATAAGTCAGTTTTCCCCCAAGTATTTAATTCAAATATCTAACTGCATGTGATTGTTGCACAGTTTTATCTAAGAGTTCTGAATCCTTGAAAATAGCACACTTTTACCACAATATATTTCCTGAATTAAGAAGACGAAAGAAGTGTCTGAACTGTTGTTTCATACTTCTCCATAATTGTTCTTTTGGAGTTTCTATTCCTCCAAACTATCTGGCTCACGTTGTAGTCGTGGTTCTTTTCTGATCTATTTCCTCTCAATAGTGTGTGTGACAGGACAGAAATGAGAGAGTAGAAATATGAGGAAGATGATGAAGCTGCAGTGAGTGATTAAAGTTAGGATAAAGCTTGTTCCATATCAGCCTCTCCAAACTAAATTCATCTTTATAAAAGGTTTATTTCCATGTACCTGTATCATGTGAGAGACAGCCAGCACTCTTAATAGAGCTTTCTACAATAATGTATTGATAATTAATGGTGCTACTGTTGCAATCAGTTCAGCCTGGCCTGTGGTGGTCACTGATATTCGTGTAAAATCTGTTTTGGGGGAAACAGTTAATGGATAGTTTGCGAATTCACTTATCAGAATAATAAAAAACAGCTGCTGCTAAAAAGATCACATGACTTGATAATGTGGTTCATTCATGTGTTTCACACACATAATAAATATATATGTGTGTGTTGGGTTTATTTTAACAGGCAGACATGTAAATACAATAATCACCAACATTGGTTGACTTTTAAATGTCTTTAAAAAAATCAATTAATATATATTTAAATATTTTTATATAATTTTATAAAAAGAAACTTGTCTGCAATCTCATGTTTACACACCAGAGGGAGTTGCATCTCTTACGTGAGGCCCACACATTGCTCTCCTGTTTCAACTTGACTTAGATGTTATCCCAAAATGCTGCATGTGAGATAGAGGCAGAGGACAGATAGGAGAGAAACTGTGACTACTAAAAAGGAACACGATGAAAGTGAAACGGTTAGATGAGCTGCGTGCGACACTTTGACCCTGGACATCAATTTCTTCTCACTGTTCTTTAGAGTTTTTTCATGCTTGTTGGGCCATATGTTTTTACTGCCATTTTCTGACAAATACGTGCACATGTGCACACAAAGCCACACTTTCTCCACCACATACACACAGACTTGGACTCACACAAGCTTGTGGTCACATGATGAGGCAAACTGCACACAGAAGGGTGATAATCTCACTCCTCGGGCTGTGTCTTTGAGGTCACGGCGGGACACGGACCGTCAGGGGGCAGATGCTGCAAGTACACACACCACTTTCATCTGCTCTGTGAAATATGTGTGTCCAATGTGATAATGACTCAGAGACACACTCTGCACACACTTAAAACGATACAGGAAGAGAGAAAATGTATCCTGCAACTGTCCGTCTCTTTTGAGTGTCCACGGCGTCTAATCACTGTTCCCTGGAGATTCACCTACTGTGTTATTTAAAATGTGATTCTTTCCCGCCAGTGTGATTACAATGTGATTACCTGCTACTTTAGTTATTCTGAGTTGCTCAACTTCAAATCACAGATGAAGTATTTTAAATTCTTCTCAACTTTCTGTTACTTGTGCACATCAGAAAGAGCACTTCTCATTTACAAAGGTTTCAGAATGTTAACCCTTTATTTACCACAGGCCTGCCAGTGGGCCTATTTTACAGGCATTCTTGACCATGACCATAACTCAATTAACATTTGAGTTAGAGACAAAATTCAAATGGTTTCTGAAAAATCTCAATTATTTCCTTTTTCATTTTACAGCCAAAATTACAAATTAGGTCATTTAGCATGTATAAATCATAGTCAACAAAGGGTTAAGTTAAAATAAAAAGCACAACTGCTTACAATTTGAACACTTATTGGTTATACATGTGTTTGATTTCTCAGTTGCAAGGTCACATGCTGTATGATCCATATCAAAATCTGCTGAATCCTATGCAGCATTGTGTACGTATTCTCTTTTTTGACACATGAGCATTTGTGAGTGAGTTACAACCTTTTGCAGGTTAATTGTAGTGTTTTGCTGCATGTATTTCTGGGGAGATTTGGGAGAGCTTCAGGGCTGCAAAATTTAAAACGTTTGGAGAAATACACCAAAACCCACCGAGTAAAATTGTGGAGAGAGTGATGACCTCAAAACCTGTTCCTTTTTGTTAGAGATGTTCCACTGTCAATCTGTTCTTTTAAAGGTAAAACTGGTAAACTAATAACGTTTGACCCCCCCCCCCCCATCTGATTATGAAAATCTCTGATATCTAGTTGAATGTATAAGGAAGAGGAGGGTGGGAGTGTGTGTGTGTGTGTGTGTGTGTGTGTGCTGTGTAGGGATTAGAGAACAAAAGGATCCTTCTCTGTCATCAAAGAGGATCTGCTCTCGACTCATCCCCTGCTCTGTAGCGACAGCTTTTTATTTTTCGGGAGTGGGAGTGATGGCTGGAGGGAGGGTGGGAGATGGTGGGAGAGTTTGATGGCAGGGGATGCAGATTTCAAAGTAATCTTTAACTTTAAGCCCCACAGTCCCCATGAAATGAAGCCCTCTGCCCCAGACACACTGTTGCCTATGGCTCCCAGTGGAAGCCTGCTATCCCTCTTTTTTTTTTCCTCCTCAGGCTTTTGTCATGGTGGCACTTAAGTGGTATTACTCACTGACCGGATGACCAAATGAAGGAGTTCCTTTGAGAGACCTGAAAGAGATGGATTTTAACTCCAGAGACCAGTGTCGCCTCTTAAAACAACACTAAGTGGATATAAATGCCTACTGTGTTACTGGGATTCAGCAAATACCACAAACCAAATGGAGTCATCTCCTTGATCAGGATGGATTTAATAACCCAAACCCAGTGCACTGAAAGTGCTGCTGTTCTTATGATGATGAGACACAGCAAATACATGCAACAAATCCACAAAAATCCAATAAAACACTTGCTCTAAAAGCCATCTAAGCATGATTTTAATGATTTGATAAAGATAACTGAACCCCCATCAGGTTATTTAAGACAGCCAGGAGGTTTCCTGCACTTCCATTGTGTCATCACTTCAAAAAACTACTTATTTAGGCCCCCAACCCCAAAGTTATTTTTCTCATCTTGTTAAGGCCCATGTCCCCTCAGGGTGACTGACCTGGGATCCCCTGCTGCTGCCCCGGCCCACCATGGGGAGTCAGTGTAATCACACAGAGGTAGTTTTAAGGTAAACGGGCACAGAAGATAGGAATAATTCTGTCATGTCCCATTAGCTTTACTCATACAGCTGTTTCAATGCACCTTGGGACGCTAAGCTAAAGCCTGCTTTAGATTTGAAGTTATTATTAATGGCTCTGTTTATGTAAAGTGTCCCAGTACAGCATGACAGTGTGGCAAGGAGTCTGCACAAGTTCAAACATAGTTTGTGCACCGTTTACTGATGTTATTACAATTATCCACAAACATGCCTTTTACTAAAGTGCCATACGGGATTTATAATCACTCTGAAAAAATAAAATGATAACCATTTCCCTTTGAATAGTTCTCAACAGGCTGGGTTTCGTTGGTGTATCCGGGTGATCACGTGATATTAAGATAAACTGAGTCGCTTGCCTCGGTTTCAGGCTGATAAAGCATGCAGGCTAACCAAGTCAGGATGAGCGAGAACAGGGCGAGAATGCTGGCAACAGACAAGCAGACAGGGACGAGCGACCTGATGTGGCTGAGGTTATGCACAAAGACGAGGCCCAGAAACAGGAGCAGCAGCGTGGAGAGGAAGGAGAAGATGGCGCACACGCAACTGGTCTTGAATGCAACGTGTTTGCACGCCTCCCATCCGCTGTGGCCGGTCTCCGTGGAGGTCGCAGGAGAGGCGGGCGGACCCGGCAGCCTTTCCGCGTTTAATGAGTCCTCGGGCTCCCGCTTTTTGTGCGAGAGCTCCTCGGTGAGAGCTGTGTTGTCGGGGAGGTTGCGAACCCGACGTTCCGGTAAAGGAGTTCGGTGGCGACACACGGGACAAACGATTCTCCAGCCCCGACCCTCCCGGAAGTGCAACGTTTCGAGGCATTCCAGGCAGAAGGTGTGGGAGCAGCTCAGCAGTTTGGGACTGTGGCGCTCCAAATCGAAGTAGTTGTAGCATATTTTGCACTCGCTTTCCTCCCCATGGACGCCTCCTGCACTGAGCGCCTCCGCCATGTTCTCCATTATTGGACCGCATTAACTGCTTTATTTGACAACACTGTCAGTACACCGAGGCTCACATTTCACCATCACACATAAGAGGATCTCCCGAAGTGGATCGCAGGACTGCAGGAAGGCAGTGTGAAATGGAATAAATAATATTTCTGGTTGTGTTGAAATCGCGTTCCTTTCTGAGCATCGCCGTGATCTCAACACCGGAACTAACTGTTAAGCGAATATATATATATATAATAATAATAATACTAATAAATCGATAGACATGGTCAAATTGATTTCTCCATTGGTCTCTGTCACCTGGCAGATTTGTCTCAAGCGTGAATCACGTGTATAAGTTGGATCTAACAGGCCTATTTAACCGTATAATTAGAATTTAGTGCCCGCGGTGTCAGTAAAGGGCACCATGTGTTGATTCCTCTACATTTCAGCACCACAGGCAGTGGACAGCGCCAAGCAGGATGATCAGCGGTGACACCTTCAGCCCGGCGCTGATCCGCTGTTGTGCAAGTTTTAGCTCAGAGAGCACCACGTGGGTTAAATACCAGCAGCCGGTTTAGAGATTCGTGATTGTTCTTTTTTATTATCATGTTTGATATTAATAACCATTTCCAGGAGACTCTCATGGAAATGGTTCTTTTTATTGCAAGCATAATGACTCATATTCCAGTTTTAAACTTTTGTCCACCCTAGTAATACAAGGAGTATCTGCTCAACTTACATACATTTACACCCTATTTGGTTTGTGTGGAGAAATATTATCATCATTATTTTATTTAATGAGAAATTATGAAATTATTTAATTTAAATAAAGTCAGACCACTGGTATAATGCACAAATTTGTTATGTCTGTCCTTAAAAGTTTTACATCCCCATCCATAGTATGGATCTCTGAATATGGATTTAAAGTATACTTGAAACGTTTCAGAGTCAATAGAGTCATCTTAAAGGAATTCCCTGCCAACACAGATGAAGAAGATTACATGCCCTTTCCACACAGAAACTATGTGTTACATGTTAGGACAAGCTTCTGTCTTCAGGCTGTATCTTTACACATGATAGCACACACACACTGGCCTGCAGAATGTGTCGACGTACAATGGGCCCTCTTGTGGCGGAATTTATGCTTGCATGTTTAGTGAAAGCAGTGTTAATCTATATAAATGAACAACTTTACATGTAGTTAAAACGTTTTAACAGCGCGGTAATTCCAGCCATTAATGAGGACAGAGTTATGTTGGTTAGAATTCACTTTAAATTGCTAGCATATCAGTGCTCCTTTATAAATCAGGTTAGTGAGACAAAAAGATATCAATTTATATATAGGGGAAATAGTGAAAAACTTCATTCTAATCATGGATTTAATGATGATTGGTGTTTTGCTTTAGTTCCTGTATGATTCAGAAGTAAAGTGATTCATCAGTAAAATATATAAATGAAGAAGAAATGTGTCAACACATAATGAGATGAATTTCTGACAATAGAAATGTTGTCAGCGCCAAGATTTTTAAACAAAAACATGCAAAATGCATATAATTGAACTCTTTCAAGCTCTGTAGCCCCCTGTACTGGGACTGCTCTGTATCTGCTTTTAATAAATCAGTAAAGGGGATGTGAAATACTAGGACTAAAATTGATTTAGCATTGTTCTCTTTTTCTCTTGCATCACACAGTTACACCTAAGAACGTAACACTGTAACTCATCACAGACTCATTCATTTAAGGCTGTTATCACACTCCGGTTCTCTGGCTTATGGTTGTTATTGGTCTTAAGCAGAAACATCAGTTGCTGTTTTTTTTAAAGCTCAATCTGGCCCTGCGATGGAGAAAATGACATAGCAAAATACTTCTTGCAAATCATATTAATTATGGCAAAAGTCACCCGAGTGTTTCTCATCCAGAGAGACCAAGGTTGTTTGGCCTTCTAGTCGACTGAATTCATCCTGCATGTATTTACAGGGAAATTAAGAAAAAGCCCTAGGGCTTGATGGTGTCTTGGGTTACTGCTTCAGAATATGTTTGACATATTTATTCTTTTTTTCCCCTGTACATTAGAAAATAAAACTGAACTCAGAATATGTAATCCTTGAAGATGTGCAAAAATGAGCAGATTATGGATAGGATTTGCTTGTGTTATATATTTTGTGATTTTAAAACAAAAGCCTATTGAATGATGATTTCCACATCACATGTGTAAAACTAGTCATTTCTAATCATTAAAAGAATCTATATTGCACTGAATTTGCTTTGGATGTAAAACTTTCTTTGGCGAAGCAATAATTCTGCTCCTGTGTATTGTCATAACACTAGATATCATCCCTACGCCAAAGAGAAACACACACACACACACACACACACACACACACACACACACACACACACACACACACACACACACACACACACACACACACACATGTCTGGTTTGCTATCCTCGTGGGGACATCCCATTGACATAATGCTTTCCCTAGCCCCTTACCCTAACCCTAACCATTAAAAATGAATGCCTAACCCTAACCCTTACCCTAAACCTAACCATAACCTAATTGTAACCCTGACAGTAAAACCGCATTTTGAGTGTGAAAATTGCTTTCAACCCCGAGGGGACCTGGATTTTGGTCCCCACGGTGCAGAAAGTCCCCACCAGGATAGTAAAAGTCAGATTTTGGTCCCCACCAGGATAGTACGAACCCGTACACACACACACACACACACACACACACACACACACACACACACACACACACTGAAGTAAGAGCACAGTGTATTGCAGGTTAAATAATAATCTTACTGAAGGTGACAAATGATGGTTCATCATCTCAGTGTTTGGGTCTGTAGTTACTCAACTATTAAAGCAACCCCGCATGCCCCGAGGTTGTATGGTTAACAAATGCTTTGCTTCTCTTTTTGTTTGTTCTTCCTCACCTAAGCTCACCTTATAGGTCTTTGTTATGATAACTGCACTCAGCGTGAGTTCCCACTGAAGTCTGGAGAGCCACACATATTTGATAAGATCAAACACACTAGAAAAACAGTGCCTCTTTTGGTTGTGCCTTGTAACAGTAACATCCCAAAGGCTGTTAATCAGAGAATGGATTTCCTCATCCTAACGCTGCTTAGATGTTTATCTAATAGATAAATTGGGTATTCTCCTAATCTGTTTCTCACTTTTCAGACTATGTCCGCCCATGTAAAGTTCTTTTAAATTGTCACCATTGAATGCTTGGAGCTTAAAAAAAGACAGGATAAATAAATAAATCAGTTACGATTGATATTGTCCTAAACGGAAATCACACACACACACACACACACACACACACACACACACACACACACACACACACACACACACACACAGAAAGAAAAAAACACTGATGCAGTCCACCTACACCACTCATTCTTTCGAGTCAAGCTCTATGCAGCGTTAACTCAAATCCAGTGTTCTGCAAATGTTAGACGTAAAAATCAAGAACTTTAAAAATACATCTTTTTATGGAATAAATTCAGTTCAATTAAATTCAGATTTGAGTTAAATTGCTCATGAATAAAATGTGGTTTCAATGATTTAAAATCTCAGCTTAATTTAGAGTTGTGGTCGTCATAACAAGTGAGTAAGTAAACTACAATTCTGTGTTTAAAATATTAGGAAACCAAACCCCCCCCCCCCCCCCCCCCCCCCAAAAGACTTGAAATAATGATAAACTCTTGCAGGCATCTGCTTTACAGACATATATTATTACACTTAATTAAAAAAAATTCCCACTCACAGCAGAGGCATGATTCTCTGAGGCCTAATAAAGGTTAAACACATGCTGTTTTACAGCTGGCTGTTGTTTTAACACAATGAAATTATGATCGAAAGTCAATGGATAATCCAAATTAGGGTAATCAAGGTTATCAATCACTCTGCTTGTCAGGGTAAGCAGTTACAGTTACAATACTTTTTTTAAAACTAAGGAACGGAATTTTTTTTTAATGATTTAACCTTGTTAGCTCAGCAGTTGAGTCCCTATAGCTCATGGACAGATTATCAGTTATGATTTAATTTCCTCCAGATGTCCACCTATATTTGAACTGATATTGTGTTAATCTCGACTATTATGCTGTAAGTGGCTTTGCAAAGAAAGGAGATTTTTTCAGTGATGTGGTTCAGCAAAGGGCCTTATCAGCCAAGAACAAAACTGCCTATAGGTTATTAGGCAGCTATACTAACTTTATCTTTAGTGGAGACATAGAAGGTTATTGAGTTTCATTAATGTGTATGATTCCAAAATATAGCCTCAAAAGACTCTGGCTGTGTATCTGCCAAGTAAATGCTACATGTTATTTAGTTTTGGGTTCATTTTGTTCTATATTTTTGATGCATTAGGTTCACCGCTGCTGCCACCACCACAGCGCATTTCTGACTCAGCTTACCCCTCTAATTGATTTGACATGGTAGATCCAATATCCTTTTCATGATAGTCGAACTTTAGTATAATAACTTTCTATCTCCCCCATTCTGCTTTTATGGACGTATAATGTTTCCACATGTTCTGTGTCCATTGGATTTTTTTTTAAACACAGGGTCTTATAGAGTGAGTAAAGATATGTTGAGCCACATGCTGTGGGAGTGAAAGGACCAGAAAGATTGCACCAAGTTGGGATGTAAGTGAAATAACAATACAACAATCTCTGTGCCCCCATCCACTGTTTCTCCATTTAACAGTCAATAAATAAATAAATTAGTTTATTATTAAATTAAATTAGTTTCATTTAGTTGAGATTTTCACAGTGCTCCTCAGGATCATCATCAGGTTTAGGTAAATATTCACAAATATAACGGTGATCACTGCATTGCACAGAAAATGTAAGTTATGATGTTGCCTAATATTGTCTTGACCAATCAGTCATTCAATTCAGCAGACTGAGGTGTCCCATAAGCTCAGTCACCCAATGTATAAACGTATTCCTGAGGGGAACAGAAAAAAAAAATAAAATCGCCATTTATTGTAATTATTTAAAAAACAAAACAACAACAACAACAACTCAAGTGATCCAACATGTGGCTCAGGGTGTCCCTAATGGAGCATTTGCACGGATGTGTTACACTGCTCCGTGCTGCATTCATTGTTAAATTAGTGCAACTATTAAATGACAACTTATTACTTATTAGAGCTTATTACAATGTGTGTGTGAAGAAACTCGTAGAAAAAGATAAAAAACTAGACCCCCCCCCTTCTATAATAACAACAACACCAAGAAAACGTCCATAAAAATATCTATATGTATAAATAAAATGTGTTTTTTGTTGAAATAAGGTTATGATTAACTGTGTTAATATACTGTGGGCTGATTTGATTTTAAAGTACTCAGTGCGAACTCTCAAGGTAGCAGAAAACTTAGATGACTTCAAAAAATATCGTCAGATTTGAAAAATCTAACCGCAGTCGTGCTGCTTCTGTGGGCTAATCGGCTCGCGCTGTTCATTTGAGGCCCAGCAGTGGCATCATCATCTCAGCAGAGCCAGGAAAAAAAACTATTAATCGAACAGATCTGCTGAATTTGTTTTGTTAAGAGTTGCGCTCGCTGTGAGAAGTTTCACGCACAGAAGCTTGTGACGTGACAAGCTGACCTCGTGAGGTCAGTCCAAAGACAAGAGAGGGCCCGACGTCCAATCACACAGCTCCCCCTGGCCCTGAACGTCCGGATCTTTGACCAATCAGCATGCGCGCGGTAGAGTCAGAGGGGACAGCGAGCACAGATAAAATGTTTGACTTCAATCCATCCTCGCACAGCATCTTCATAGTCCCCGCAGGACTGCCAGGGCAACCAGCACTTTGATTTAAACTCACCCCACATCGATCACCGGAAAGCAACCAGTAACTCTTATGAGGAATTCGGTGCGCTGCGGTCGAGGCAACCTGTTACTCAACGAATAGGAGACGGCCGGCGACTGCGAAGAGGGCGTCTAAACTAACAAAAGAAGGAGCGTCTTGTTGGATTAAAATCGACCAAGGTAGCTACGTTAAACGTGTGAAGCGACCTGACAGAAAGTCAGGAAACATGACAGCACTTGCAGG
The DNA here is from genome assembly GCF_036321145.2 of Pelmatolapia mariae. Classification (NCBI taxonomy): domain Eukaryota; kingdom Metazoa; phylum Chordata; class Actinopteri; order Cichliformes; family Cichlidae; genus Pelmatolapia; species Pelmatolapia mariae. The sequence goes on from NC_086243.1 coordinate 15,060,701, forward strand.
AGGTTTACCGAGGATGATGAGACCGACTCCCCATCAGAACTACCCGCGAGGAGGATACTCTCTAGAAGGTAAGAAACCACATCCAGCTGCTGCTGCTCGCACATCTAAAACAAAACTTCAACTTAAAGCAAAAAAACTTGAGCAAAGGTGGAAAACGTGACTGCGGAACATCTTTAAAACTTTAAAAAGCCAAAACAAACAAATAAACAAAACAAAATAAAACAAAAAACCTTGACTTTAAATGTCTGTTACTGGAGAGAAAGTCTGACTGCGCTATATGGTGATTGGTTTTGAATTTGTAATATTTCATGTCTATTTTATGCCTACTATTTAAGCATAAGTGCAGTTTTGTGTCTAAATGTAACCTTTAAAAAACGATGTGTTTAATAACGCAATTGTCCAGCTGGCCAATATATAATTTATATATGCTTTTACATATTTCACTGCTCTTATTCCAACATAGCCTGTCACATGAGAGTTGTGAGGAGTTGTTGTTGTTATTTATTTATTTATTTTTATACATATACAGTTTCCAAAGTGTTTTGCTGAAAAGATAAGAGGCAAGTTGTCTAGTTTTCAGGTGTTTCACAAACTAAACCCCTTGTTGTCTATAGTCTCGACTCCGTTAGGACAGGGTCGGGTCAACCAGCTCGGTGGTGTCTTCATAAACGGCAGACCTCTTCCCAACCACATTCGACATAAAATAGTGGAGATGGCCCATCACGGTATCCGGCCGTGCGTCATCTCCCGTCAGCTGCGGGTGTCCCACGGCTGCGTCTCCAAAATTCTCTGCCGGTACCAGGAGACGGGTTCTATCAGGCCGGGGGCCATCGGAGGCAGCAAGCCGAAGGTGAGAGACGGGACGGCTAATGCTGTGTCTAATTATTATTCAAGAGCCAGTGTCCACAGGTTATTTCAGCAAAGCTTTTCAGAACAAGCTCAGACAACACATTCCCGTCAAAATAAAAATCTTCACTGTTGTTAAACTCACAGATTTAATAATCTGGAAATTTGCCATCGTTATTAAAAAAACCTCAACCTTTTCTTTTTTAGACATTCAGCCAAAATAAAACGTGTCTAGAAATATATTTTTTGTAATATGTAGATATGAAAATACAAATCTCCTCTATTTAAGTAAAAGGCATTTGAAGTTGTGTTGCATCCCAAGTATTAAACTCGGCATATATCTATATATCTCTATCTATATATATATATATTAAACCCCTTATTTAAAATATGATTTCTCCCTTTTCCCACCGAAGCAAACCGCTTCTCCAGAGGTTGACAAGAAAATCGAAGAGTATAAGAGAGAAAACCCGGGAATGTTCAGCTGGGAAATTAGGGACAAACTACTGAAAGATGGAATCTGCGACAGAAACAACGTCCCCTCAGGTACAGACAATTATAAAATATTGTAACTATAACCGGAAGGAACGATGTGGAAAAATAATTTCATCTTCCCCGCTTAAAAGTGGTGGGATCATTTTAATCAACAAAAACGAGCGCAAAATTTGTTGGTGTAAGGGATTATGAACATTTTTTGTCAATTATTTGACAATGAAGAATTTTTTAAAGAATGATTTTATTTTTTTCTTTCTTTCTGTAACTTATCCGAACTTTTCCGTCTGACTCAGTGAGCGCCATCAGCCGCGTCATGCGCTCCAAATTCGGCGGAGCTGGTGAGGATGAGGAGGAGGATGAAGAAGTGGTGAAGAGGGCGATGGAGGAAAACGAGCCACGGACGAAACACAGCATCGATGGCATTCTGGGAGACCGATGTAAGTTCTTCATTTATGATTTCAGTGCGCTGTGTGCTCATGTTACTGTCCAGGAGAATGTTGAAAAAGAAAAAAAAATTAAGAAACGAATTTGAGTAGAAAAGTAAGATCTGGTTGTTTATGGCTTTTAAATGTTTAATTGTGTGTGGTCGGTTTTGTTGTCTGTAGCTTATGAGCAAGGCTTTTCAGGCTGGTGAAATCCGCTTGTGCTTTGCCGTTTGTTTGTATCAGAAAGAAAATTATTATTATTATTATTAATAATAATAATAATAATAATAAATAATTTCGATATTACTTTCTGGAAATGTTTGAATTTTTAAAATCTCAGGTGCTCACGCATGCGCCTACACTTGTGAGAGTTAAACAAATAGTTTTTTCAAAATCAAACATTTGTGTAACTCCCAGGCCTGAGAATTATTATTTTTTTAAACACTTAATCGGACACTGCGAATGAACTTCTGAGCACAAAGCATCGCGAGTCCATTTAGAGTCACACCTCGGTATGACGCACAAAAAAGCCAAACTCCAGTGAGCGGCTCAGTGGTGTACAATAAAATGCGAGGCTCTTTCAAAATAGGGAAAGAAAGGGAGGAGGAGAAAAAAAAAGCTGCGCTGACAAAAGGCCGGGAGAAGACATTATGAACCCGCAATGAGCGATGAATTATTCAGGGACACCAACAGGCCCAGTGCGACCTGGTTTATAGACTCCTCCAAAAAAGTGCCAGTTTGGAGGATTTCGTCAGTGTTTACAGAACAAATCACATCAAAGGGAAAAAAAGGGAAGAAACCAGAACCAGACAATCACCTGTTGATTTTCGACCTGTTGAGGACTGAAATAAAACTGTTGCTATTGGAGACGTGATTGAATTTATAGTTGATACACGAAGAGCAATTATGCTGCTGTTTTAGCCTAAATAATGCAGATTTTCCTAATATATTTCTGTTGAAATGCGAACTCTTGTTCTATTTTACCAGACGGGAATTCTTCTAAGAGGGGAAAATAAAATTAACATTGAGTTAACGCATTCCGCAGCTCACAAAAGGCTCGCGGTTTTGTGAAATGTGGAGATGTGTTAAATTCACGCCAGTCAAATCGAACAGTTCCGTTACTGTTGCGCACAGAGCTTTTATCGCCGCTTTTTGTCTTTGCGCAGCGAGCATGACGCCTTCAGCGAGTGAGCGCAGGGAAACTCTTCACTAGATTAAACCCGAACCCTTTTATTTCTCTCCACTTTCATCCCAGAAAAGTCCGCCCCTTTCCTTTCCGCCTAGGGCGCATACATTTAATGGAGTGACTGTGGGCACTTCCCTCCACCAGACGAGGAACATCCACAGTATTGATCAGGCCAGCTTGCTTATTAAACTTCTTCAACTCATTTGTGGGGGTGTGGTGTGTGTGTGTGTGGGGGGGGGGATGATACAAAATAAAAATCCGATTAGATTCTGATTGTAGATGGATACACCAGCAAATTATGATTTCATACGCATATTTTTTTCTTGACCCTGATTTGCTTCATCGCCCCAAGCCGAAGAGGTAGTTGTTTAGTTAAACTAAACTTTGAGCAGTCTGTTAGAAAGGACACAGAAAAAAACGTGTAACAGGTAATAGGGAGACAAATATGTTTAAAATGTAATTTGAATGATTTTTAGGAATTGTTTTAATTGTCAGAACAAAATAAACAAATAAATAGAACTCCTTTCTTTCTCTCTCTCTCTCCACCAAATAGGTGACATCCTACACGCAATCATCTTTAAAGCACATTTCTCTATTGAGAAAAGTACAATTTCATTCTTGTCTCTTTGTGGAAGTAGTTGAGTTTTTCTTCTTTCCCCCCTCTTTTATGAGACTTCATTAGAATGTGAAAAGGGTGGTTTGGGGACTGAGAGAGTGTCTTCTGGCCAAATATTGATTAAGTAGGTGTTTGTAGAGGCTATTGTTGTGGTAGAGAGAAGCCTGTTGCTCTCTGCCCCTTTCTCTTCTACCACTATTGTTGGCTTTCCTTAAGTGCTAAGATCAAAGCTGACTCATTTAGATTTATTTGTCTGGGAAAAAAAGGACTGCTAAGGTTTATGGGTTAAAGTATATCGGGAAGGCCCATGGCATTGGTGAGTGGCTGGAACATTGTGGGAAAGGGTTTGATAGTTCCATTTGCTGCATAAGTGAAAGTAGACTTGACAAAGTTTAAACAGCGCGTACGGTTGAGCAAGTTGGTTTACAATTTATATATATGTATATATATTTGTTAATCAAGCAGTCAAGCAACTCATTGTATCTTGGGTGTGTAATATTTACAGGAACACTGAATTGTGCAACGCTGTTCTTGTTCTTGGGATGTGTTAATTGATAGCATCCTTTCCTCCATACTCTTAGCACTTTAGCCTTTAGCCTCATATAATTAATTAAAGTAACCAAAGTCACCGAAGCTAGAGCAGCAAGTCTTGCAGGATCCATTTATGGCAGTGGGGTGAAAGGCAGAAAGAAGAAGAAGAAGGAGGAGGCGGGGGGGAAGAAAGCTCAGAAATACAAACAGTCAAAGGGATAACTTTTCTTTAAAAAGGGAGTCCCGTGGTGCCAAAATGAATGAGCTCAGTTCTTTCAAATCTGCCATGGTGAACGCAGTCAACATGTAATAATTGGTTTCATTGAGGTGCATTCCAACAATCTGCTGCCATTCTCCTGCCTCTATTGTCCAGAGGCAGGCAAATAGCCAGAGGGACAGGAGGAATCAAGTGCTGACAAAACATGAAAGATTTAGCTGCTTTTGTCAAAGGAGCTGAGTAGGACTTTGTTTGTGTAAATAAACTGGGTTACTGGCTCCCTGTGATTTTGGCATGGCTTTTGAATGAGGGGGAAATTTGGAGAGCGAGGAGAGCAGAAAGTCTGCAACTGCGTTCAGGCCTGTGCCGTATTTTAAAGCGGTCAGAAATGCGTATGTAATATAGGTTGGTCTGAACCGCCAACAAAGGAGAAGCTATTGCAATAACAAACTTCCGCACGTAGCCGGCTACATACAGGCTCTTTAATCCAATTTTCAAGTTTCATAACTTAGGCTCTCATGAGGCATCTAAGTATATAAACAGATAACATTTCGGTCACACACAGGGAGCAGAGGCATCCAGGAAACATAGCAATAACCCTTAACTGTAAACAGAGAGAGAGATTTTGTAGAACATGCGACTGGAGGTTTGGAGGAGACAGGAGACAGAAGGCCTCAGTGCAACCAGAGGAATGTCTGCTATAGCCACATTTCCATTTTCCTCTCAGGGCTGGATAATGGAAAAATTTATATGTGGGGCTCACTCTGTGTTTTCCTGTGTTGAGAGTGCTTATGATGCTTATTTATCCTGTTAGACTGCTGGGAAAACGGCCCAAAATTCATAGATGGATGGGTGGATAGATACATCTTTGCCCTTCTACTCTACTTTAAATACTCAGCACTTTCACATTTTGCTAGTCGGCACCACTCTCAACGCTCTCTCCTGCTCCAAAAAAGAATGGAAAAAATCCACACTGGCTGATCTGCAACTGAATGCAGACTCTATGCTTCATTAAAGCCTCTTTCTCTGTTGGCACCCACATTGTGATCCTCCAATATTAATTCAAAGGACAATTAATGAATGCGGGCCAACTTTGAAGTAATGGGCTGGGGTCCTGCCCTGAGCCGGCCCCTCGGCGCTGATGTACTCTCTGCATTCTCCCCACTAACCCCAAAGACACTGTGAAGTTACTGAAAGAGAAGCAATGAGCAATAGAAGGTCAAGGAGAGGAGCCCCAGTAGAAAAAGAGCTCTCTATTTTCTTGGAAGTATTAGCCAAGCAAAAGTCTGTGATGGGGAGGATAAAGGAGCGAGGAGAGAAAAGGGTCGGGAGCGAGGGGACTCTCCAAAGAAGAGCCACAATGGGATAGTTAATTGAGTAAAGCCAGACAGCGTTGTCAATCACTTAACTTTGTTTAGCCTCAGGTTTTGTGAAGCCGTTTCATCCAGCACATTGCACATTACGGATGTGCCAACACAACTCTGTTGCTGTTTTGATTTATTTCTTTTTTCTCACTCTGAACAAAGAAGGCAACAATTTTTTTTTAAGTAAAGAAATGTGTGTTCTAGTTTCCAGCTTATTTCCTACCATTTAAGTAAAAATAAATAAATAAATCATAGACATTTGTAGGGTCTGAAAAATTAAAGCGTGGAATGTGTTGATGGTTTTTCTCTCTGAGTATCTGTGCAGTTTTGTTGCAGGGTCAGTGGCGAGGCTGACTTTGCTGCGGTGCTGTGTGTGTGAAAAGGTCAGGGGCTAACCTGGGGTCACTTCACTGTTAAAACTATCAGGCCCCAGGAAAGGAGGTTATGATAATGTTTGGGAAAAGCTGTCAACGGACAGACCAGTATCAAGATGTTCCACCGAAGGATCCATGACACACAAATAACCTTCTTTTTGTAACACGTACATCTTTCCTGCATCCAAGAACCATATTCCGGCTGTCCTGCGTCAGGTAATTGGTTCGGGTGTCTGTTTTGCCTAACAGGGCAGAGCTGATGGGGAGCTCTGCTGGTTGGTCTCTGTGGGACTGGAACGTGCGGCAGACTGGCCTGTTGCTGCAGCCCTGCGTGGGTTCTTTGCAGTTGCTTTGTCCGTGCCCCGAGGGTGGAAATGCCACCGTGAAACTGTCACCTAACTGCACTGCGGTGGAACTAAATAATAACCACCGCACACTGGGCACACATAATAGCCACGCAGGGCCATTTGTGCTTTTTTGTCACCCTCACCGATATTAGACAGAGATACATCTTTCAACTTCATATTGCCGGCTATTTCTTTGTCCGTTAAGTGCCAACCTCCTCCGCTTATTCGCTCCATTTTTTTTTCTATGTCCATCACATCATCATCTCTCACTTTTTCTCCCCCCCCACTTTTTTTTTCCCAGGCAGCTGCGGGTTCCTGGGGGCTCTTTAGCAAGTCAAGTGAGCAGCCCACTCACTCCCATTTCCCCCTTAACTGTTAACCCCAGCTGAGCCCATAAGCTGTCAGTTAACCATTCTTTCCCTCAGTGCATCTGCTCGCTCTGGCTCTATGTGGCATGCCACTATTTTATTCAGTGGCCCACTCGCACTGTGCTCTGTGGCCTGAAAGGGCCACATCTACTTCCTTGGGCAAATAGCTAGTTCATTTGTCTCTTCTGCCCTTTGTTTTGTGTTGTGAACACATGTCACCAGCTCAATTACCTTCTCTATTAACAGCCCCTGGAGGAAGGGCTAAGCCAGCCCCTATCAAGATGAGACTATAAACTGCCACATATGCTCTGCTTCGCTTTCTCTTTCCTCTGTGTTTCCTCATCCCCTCGTTTCCCTCTTCATTTGAGACTTTCTCGTCTTTTTTGATTTCTTACTTTATTCCTTCCTTCAGTATGTACTTTGAGTCTCTCTCACACTTCTCTCTCCACCTCTTTGGTTTGTTTCTCGTTTCAAAGTGCATGTGTGTAAATTTATATGCACGTATGAGCGCAGTGTCTCTTCATATTAACATCTCTTGAAAGGGTAAGTGGAGGGGGGGTGAATGCTTGGCAAGGCAAGCCCTGGCCGAGGTAGTTTCTGCAATACACAAGAGCAGCCTTTATTCCTAACAGTCGAAACCCTCTCTTGGTTTTTTTTGGCCTGTTTGAGGCACTCCTGCTGCAGGTGAAGCTAATGGAACTGGACATTCCCCAAGTTCACATCTGTGACCCTCTGGAGTTTATCTTCCCTGCCTGTCAGTCTCCTCTCTCGATCAATACGTGGTTGGGTTTATCTTGCATGGTGGGTCTGCAGCACTGTCCTTGCCCTTTGCATTTTATCTGCCTGCACGCTCGTCTGTGAATACACTTGTTTTTTTTTTAATTTTTAGTCTTGAAAATCTGATCAGGGAAAGGAACCTGTTGAATTCACTTGTTGAGCTCCCTAAACTGCGATAAACACCGTCATATCTGTTCTGCTATCTGAACTAGCTTCTTATTAGTTTATTATACTACATCTTGCTCTCTTTTGAAACAACTGCTTCGTGGATTATTCTTCAGCAACCTCAATTTCCGCTTGTGGGATAATAATCTATCTTTCTGTTAGGATGCCCGTCAGAGCCAGAGCCAAACTGTGAGGAGCGATGGAGTATTTTCAGCTCCCCGGTGCTTTAGCTCCAGCGTAAAATTTGATTTGGGTGTTTAAGTAAGGAGGTCGAGGCCTTCCTTTGTGCGGTTAGTATCCTCTTCTGTCGTTTTGTTGCAGGGAATGTGTGGGAAAGAGCCTGCTACTGCATCAGCATGCCTTAAAAACTGATGGCAGTGCAGGAAAGTGTTTTTAAAAAAAAAAAAAGAGTCAAAGATGCAGATGCAATGATGGGAGAGCAGAAAACAAGAGCTGTGAAGTAAATTGATGAGATTTAAGGGACAGGTCCTAAAGAATAACCAGCACCCCAATTTGCCTTAGCTTGGCACCCAGCACGCCTTCCCCATCATCTTCTTCAGGTGCCTTCAGCCTCCCATCTCCTCACCATGTCAACCCTTCAACTCCCCATCCCCCAACTTTGTGCCCCTCAGGCCATGGAGGGAGGGGATGAAGGGGTGCTCCCCTGCTGTGCCCCTCCACAGCCCTCAGTAGCCCTTCTCCAGACTCCTTTGTGCCCCCCCGCGCCCCCCCCCCTTCTCCCTCCCACTCTTCATTCCCCCACTCAGCCCCTGGCTCTACAGCCCCCATCTCACCCTTCAGCCCCCCTCCACTCCCCTGCTGGGCAGGTGACAGGCCCCTGAATGCGGGCCCGGGCGTCCCTGATGGCTCCTACAGATGGAGCGTGGTAATCGGTCCAATAGAGCCCTGCCACAGGCTTTTCCCTGCAAAGATACAAAGGCCTGGCCACATAACACCCCCCCCCCCCCCCCCCCCCCCCACACACACACACACACACACAAAAAAAAAAGAAAGACAGTGAGAGAGGAAGAGAGAAAAAGAGAGAGAGCACGCTAGAGGATGACAAAAGCAACACTGTCATTTACCATTAAGGACACTCTGTGACGGACTGTTTTCTTAGTGGTTACTAATAATAAAAACAGGGAGGGAAAGGAGAAGGAAAGACAGAAATAAAAGGTAAAAGGGTGCAGGCGAGGAGATCCACCCCCAACCTTGTAGTTAACATGATATACAATGCCAATGGGGAGCTTTCTCCTCTGAGGAGTTTTATGAGTTCGCCTTCCCTCCCTCAAGAATTTTTTGAGTTTCTTTGCCCTCATTCATTGTCTTTTTTTTTCTTTCCTTCTCTGTTTGCCCATTATTAAAATGGTAATGGCACTGGATATAACTGTGCTCGCTTCCTCATCTTGAGATGTACTCTTCTCAAGTTGCTGATTTATAAAAAATACACAGAGAAATACAAAATAATTTTGCTTTTATAAGCAAAGTTTTACTTTAATCCGAAGTCTCTCTTTGTGTCAGACATGTGTTTTACATATAAAATGTGCTTCAGTGGGTCTCAGGCCAAACTTTTACCTGGAAAAAAACAACACAAAAAACAGCCCATGCTCAGAGTTGCACTTTCCAAACCTATTGAAGCATCCAACCAATCCCTGATGAGCCTATACACCTACGTGGCACCCTCAGTCCAAATGTAATAAAGAGCTCTTGTCAGCATCAGAATCTTGTGTGCTGGCGGTCCTTATCACAGCAGCATTCCCTCAGGCCAAATCCGTGTGTAATGCCTGGTCAGACACACACTGGCAACCAGCACAAACATTTCCTGCTTAGCTCCAGAGACTCCAGAGGCGAGGGGAGATCTCTGCCTCTAGCCCCCACCCCCTCCTTGTTGTCTGACTTGGCACTTTTTAATTAAAGCTTTAAATCTGAAGGGCAGAGGGAGAATGTCTGTCTGTCTGGGGGGAAATAGCCAAGCTTCGGTCTTCTGCTGAAGCCTTTCTGCTGCTTACACCTGTCCGTCTGGTTTTGAGCCACTTATTTCGTCTCCCTCGGCGTAGAGGTGTTTGCTGCATAGTTTGAGTGTCGAAAAGGTGCAGTGAACCCTCCTCATGAGCTTTAAGGGGTCCCTCTGGGGTGGATTTGGAAGTGGATTCCAACTCTGTCTTATTTCCATCTGTTTTTGACACATTGTCACAGTCTACATTCACTGAGTGAAAACCCGTAGCTCAGGCGCAGCAGATGCATGTTTGTGAGTGTGCATATGAGTGAGAATGATGGGGGGGATTGCACACACGTAATGGTGGACAATGGAAGACTGTCACGCTAGTTTGTGGAGCTTAATCATTATTTAATAGATGGGCAACCTCCCCCTCAAAATTCAGAAATGGTTGTCTATGGTCTCAAGCATTCAATGATTCCCTTCTTCTGCTGAATTAGGTCCCAATGGCTGTCTCCCAGTTACCCAGTTGCTCTCTCCTGCCCTCAACTGAACAAACAGATTAAGAAGCACCTGCAAAAGGCTGACTGCCTTTCACTATGGGACCCTATCAGCATAGGACACAGCATGGCTAAGACTGGAAGAGACACAGTGTCCCAGGGAATGGATACCCCAGAGAGATGTAGTCCTCTTTAATCCATGTTCAAGCAGCCTCTGGCTTTTGATCCCCTCAGGAACCACTGAGGAGTTTAAGGGAGCAGGAGGATACAATCTAAAGTGGCTCTGCACCATGTGTTGCACTCAGCACAATCTATTGTATCAGATCCTGCTATTGTACCCCAGCTTAGTATTTACTACAGTGTGTCATTCTGTGTCAGCCTGACTCCTCTGAATATCGAATTAACACAGAGTTTGTTTCCTGATCCCAGCCAGTCACTCAGACGAGGGCTCCGATGTGGACTCCGAGCCGGGTCTGCCTTTGAAGAGGAAGCAGCGTCGGAGTCGGACTACCTTCACGGCAGAACAGCTGGAGGAGCTGGAGAGGGCTTTCGAACGCACGCACTACCCTGACATCTATACGCGAGAGGAGCTGGCTCAGCGGGCCAAACTCACCGAGGCTCGAGTTCAGGTTAGACCCACGCACACACAAGTTTTGGAGACCTGAATCTTGACAGTATAGCAGTGTGTCAGTCCGTCATGACCGTGTGTCACATGGGCATTAAGTAGCCTTGAGATGTTGCTACGCATTCCTCACAGCTATTAGACATGTGTTCCTCTAAAAACCCTTGACCCTTTGCCCCTGCACATGCAGACAGACAAAATGCAGATTCACTGCAGCCACCGTGTGTGAAAACAGTGTCCTATTTTTGGCAAACTCCTCAAAAAGGGCTATGTTAAGATCATCAAACATCACAAAATAGACGCTTGTTTAAGACGGTTTCCTAATATAGGGTTTAACAACCGTAACAACCCTCCAGCCTTATCTGAACCCAGCGACCAGCCATGGCACACAAAGTAGTAATGTGTGTCATTTCACTTCACTTTACAAATGTTAAGATCTCTGTCAGTTCAGCTCCCTGTAATCACACCGACTGGCCTCGCATGTGCACACATACCTTCACTGGCCTGATGGCAAACCCTATTGGGTTAGGAAAAAAATAAACACTTGCCTATGTTACTCTCTCAGGTGTGGTTCAGTAACCGAAGAGCCCGGTGGAGGAAGCAAGCAGGGGCTAATCAACTGATGGCGTTTAACCACCTCATCCCTGGTGGTTTCCCCCCATCAGCTATGCCAGGTTTGCAACCCTATCAACTGTCAGACAGCCCCTACCCTCAGACTTCTATAGCTCAAGGTGAGCATAGCTGAACAAATCTGAGCATACCTGAGTAATGATTTTGCAGATTTCTTCTTATCGCACATGTTTGTGTTTTTATAAGAATCATGGGATTTTAAATAAAATGTTTCATCTAAATTTATCCAGCAGCTTCTGAGCAGCCCAGCACAGTCCACCGACCGCAGCCTCTACCACCCACCTCTGTGCACCAGAGTGGGCTCAGCTCCTCAGCCAGTTCCCAGGATGGGAGCTCTGCGTACTGCCTGTCTTCTGGTCGACACAGCTTCTCAGGATATTCAGAAAACTTTGTGTCCCCAGCAGGACACACCAACGCCGTCAACCCGACCATCAGCAACAGCCTCTCACCGCAGGTCAGTCTGCCAATCTGTTATTAAAATACACAGCAAGACATTTATTGCCAAGTCATTGTACTTCTGCATAAACAAACATTAAATAGGCTGAAATACAAGCACACACCTATCCACACATAACAAAAAAAAGAAGCAGTCCTTCGCTGCGGTTTGAGAAGTCCACCATATGTTGGAATAATGACACACGAGCACTCGCACTTCTGTGTGTGGCCTCGTAGACAGCTTTGCAGCGACACAGATGAGACCTTGTTAGGCTAAAGAACTCGGTAGCTTTTCATTTTTGTTTATTCCGACGGGTAGCTTGATGAATTTAAAATGTGGCAAACGTCAGTCTTTGGAGGGGCAGAAAGGACCAGACGTGAGGAAGGATGTACGGATGTCGGATGATGACACAAATCAAAACTGAAAAGACAATTATGGTCGATTACACAGTCATCAGTGTCCATCAGTGGCTCCCTACCAGCTCAGAAGATAGACTAACAGGCGTAAAACGAGCTTTTAACCGCCACAAAGGGTGGCGGGCTCACATGCAATGCATGCTGAGTCTTAATTCCCATGAGAGAGAATCTCAGACTCCTGTCAGGCTCAGATAAAAAAACAGCTCCGGGCAGGTTTCTTACTTTGTGAATGCCTGAGGATGTATATACCGAGAAAAGAAGAAGAAGAAGAGCTTTGTTGTGGCCACTGAGGTGCACAGTTAGAAAGCAGTAGGTGGCACCATTGTGGCTGAAGCTGTAACTGACCACTTTGGCATATGAGCTCTAGTTATAGAACAGAATGTTCTCTTTTCTCCTAAATAACCAACCATATAAACATTTAAAACATCTGAAACATCTGGTTTTAAATGCATTCAAAGTTAGCCACATCTGCTAACTCCTAATTTGTAAATGGTACGCAAGCTTGCTGGTAGCAGCCTTCCTGTAACTGAGCTCATGCTTGTGGGCTGAGTTTCCTGCACCCACAGGGTCACCAATGGACTTTAACTCCAATAAAGAGGCCAAAGGTGCTGTGGCCTCATGGATGGTTTCAACATTAACCTTAGTGGGCCGCTCTGCATTTGAACGGACATCTCATCTTGCAAATCGGACGGCATGCCTCGAATGTTTTCTCAGTCTGGAATTGCAATCACTGAATGTTCCAGTGTCTTAATTGATTGGAATGAAGTAATCTAGCCCTTCGTAACAAGGTGTGTAATTTATGTAAATGACTCACTTTGTTGGCTAATTTGTTTTAATTTATGTATCCATTGCAGCTGTTTGAATGTACATTACAATGCGTTTTTCTCGATTTCAGATGAGGATAGAATTAATTTCCCGATTTTAACTTAATAAGGCAGAGAAAATGAGAATTTATTAAATTCTATGACATTGATAGTTAATACCTCAAGACCTCTCTGCACTCAGAAAACTTTACTTCTTCAGTTTCGTCATATAGCTACATAGCTTGGTCAAATTTGTATCAAATCCTTGCTGGATTTATCCGTTTATCTGACCTCCAAATTTGTCTATAATATCTGATCTACTCTACTGGATCCTTCAGAAGTTTCGGGGTTTCATTCAACTCCAGATATGGCCACCTGAGAGGACCGTGGAGTTTTGATATGGATAAGGTTTACTTTAGATAGGTGATATTCTTGTCTGAACAGTTAGCTCTGCTTTGGGAGTAGCGTTCACGCCAATGGTTTCCCTTTCTCCTGTGTCTCGCTGCTGATCTGGTGCATACCAAAGCAATCCTTTCTCACCAAGGAAGCAAGCGGCCAGGATTTGCACCCCCCCGAGTCCTAATCTCCGGAACAACCTCAAAACAGACACATACTACCAGGACCTGATGCTGTTTCAGTTGCAGACAGAGAGGGCATGAACACATGAGCACCTAGATCAGACAGAGAGCCATGCAAATACAATGCAAACTAACCTTTGCACACACACGGTGCATGCATTTCAACACAATCATGTGTACTATATGTTTTATTTTGTAAAGAAACACCACGTGGGGAAAAATGTTAAAAAAAGGAACAAAAAAAAATCTTAATTTAATCAGGCAGTCTGAGAACAAAATCTCTTTTACAATAACAGACCAGAGAACATGAAAGACTCACAAGAACAAAACTGGATGAAGACACAATCAAGGAATCCTTAAATACAATTCGTAGATTCATAGCAAAAACATGCATGGGGAATATCTAAGATTAAGTATTCATTGGATATTGAGCTGCAATTTGGTAGGAACGGGGGAGAGGGATGTGAGAGTGTAAATGAATACCAACAGTGAGAAATCCATCCAAACTTTTCATACAGCGAAGAACGATGGGTGTGAAATTTGTCATCTAATTTTTTTTCTTTTTTCTGGGCTACATTACAATACAAATGATCTCACATGGCCAAAGACATAATAGCTTTAAGGCTGAAGGTACTGCGACATGCAAGGCCTAGTTTCATTCATTATTAATCAAATATTAACTAAAAAATAAAACTTAATTACTAATACGTGACTGAATTGTATTGTTTGAAATCTACGTAAACAGAAGTTGAGATATCAGCCTTGCGTGTTCAAAAATATTTAGACTGCACAAATGGAAACTAAATACTAAAGGGGAAAAAAAGAAAAAATATGTAAAAATAACTGAAGAAATTAAATAGTTTGAACTAATATAGCAGCTTTTAATCTTAACTAAGTTCAATTAAATGCATTGCAGTGCATTTCTGATTGACAATGGACTCATACAGCAAGGGTGGAAAACAAGGTGCTGGCCTGCCATTTGAATTAAATGGAGTTTAGTGTCTTGTCCAGTATGTTGATAAGCTGGGGATCAAACTGGCAACCATGCCACTAGAAGACTGCACTTTTTATCACCTGAGCCACGGCCACCCTCGAAGCTGCCTCTGTAGCGTACATGTGCGTGTGTGCGCCAACTGACTGTCCGCTGTGAAAGCCTTTGTTTTTTAAACCACTTGGCGCTACTCGTTCTTTATCTTTTTCTTTTCAGTTAGACAGTTCCTGGTTTTGCTCTTGGCTTCGGCTCTGCGTCCTCCTACACGGACTGTAATTCTTGTTCTCCCTTTTTGTCCATTTTTAGACATTTTAATGACTTCACTTTGCCTCTCACGCAAACCTTTGTGCAGCTGTTCCCGATGGATCATTGATACCCCTACATCCCTGACATTGGAGCAAAAAACTGCTAATACACATACACGTGCGCACGCAAACACCTACTGCTGCACGCTTGTAGGAGATGTAGTGCTCAGACACATATGCAAACACACCCCGCCCCTCAATCCCACCTAACCTTTGACCTCTTCGCCCTCACAAGGACACTGTGGTTTTTGTCTCAAGAGAAAGTGAGATGATTAAGGGAAAGTGAAAGCGTGAAAGTGAAATTTGCTTTTTTTAGGCAGAATTTAAGCAAAAATAAACATCACGTTCTCAGCATTTTTGTTTTTAAAATCAACACTGAGCAAATTTAGACACTTTCTTTTTTTGTTGGTTTAATTTCGAGGAAATGCTACGAGTTCGCTACTGTAAACAATGAGAGAAAAATACTCAAATATTTTTATTAACCTGCTTCTGCAAATACGACATAAGAACTATAGCAGATTCCACTAGTGGGCTAAAGCTTTGGCCACTGTCAGCTTCCTATTCCGAATAAAGAGAACCATATGTGTGACGGAAGCTAGTAATAATGTATTTATGACAGTGAACGGGGGGGGGGAGGGGGAGAAGGAGCTCTTACACTTCAGCCCACCTGTGTGGAGTGGATAAAATGAGTGTATGATACTGCCTTGGGATTTTTCAAAATTTACTTTGCAATATATTTTATTTTGAAGGTCACGGTGTAAGTAGAAAATCTCTTCAATTAAATCCAGTTCCTGTTCTAAACAATCAAGTCTTCCTCTGTCTGCCTTCAGGTGATGGGCCTATTGAATCCAGGTGGAGTACCACATCAGTCCCAGAGTGACTTTGCCCTTTCCCCATTGACTGGGAGCCTGGAGCCCAATGGTGGTATGGCTGCTAGCTGTCATGGTTCCCAGCGCCTGGAGGCTCTACCAGGCTTGACCAGCATGCCCGCCCTGCCTAGCACTCAGTCTTACTGCCCGCCCTCCTACTCCTCCTCAGCCTATGTGGACCACCACCCTTCCTACCAGTATGGACAGTACAGTCAGAGCAAGGTACAATGTAATTTTTTTTTAATTTTTGTTATAATATTGTAACAAAAACACTAATTCATGCTGACTTCCAACCTGATTTAGGTTTGTTTAAAGGCCTAAACCATAACCTCTGCTTTAATTGCGCAGACCCCTCTGATGAGTGAGCTTCTCAAATCGCCCAGCACCGCGCTGAAATTACATTAAACTTTAGGGAA
This sequence comes from Pelmatolapia mariae, assembly GCF_036321145.2. Classification (NCBI taxonomy): domain Eukaryota; kingdom Metazoa; phylum Chordata; class Actinopteri; order Cichliformes; family Cichlidae; genus Pelmatolapia; species Pelmatolapia mariae. The sequence goes on from NC_086243.1 coordinate 15,076,914, forward strand.
TGCTTGCAGCGCGGTTACCTCAGTTTACATTACCATCATCGGGCTATCCACGTGGCCCGAAGCTTATCCCAGCACACACGTTTTCACTCACTGTCCTTTTGTGACCCCTGCGTATGATGAGCTTGCCCATCAAATCCTCAGTCTGGCTCACCTAGCCATGTAATGACCCCCGTGTAACAAAGATCGCCGCCAAAATGAAAGGACTTGTGTCTCGAAGTGCGTTTGACAGGCCAGAGGGGAGTGTGCGGTCTGCTGTTGGGGCTGATCTGAAGTACACTACCAAAATGTTGACTGGCCCATCAGTGGCAACATCTTGATGTCATTAATTTAGTCAGTCCTGGGAGGGACTCATATGTAGCTTCGGGGGGGGGGGCAAATGGATGTGTGTCTATGTGTGCGCAGGCGTGTACGTGTATCTGCATAAAAGCAGGGTAAGAGGCTTTTTAACAGGGGGTGATTATGGCCCTTGGCAGGTCCGGATTAGAACCATGTGTCCCACTGGAGGTCAGATTTAGAGTTGTTATTGATCAGTGAAGCAGTGCCAGAGATCCAGGCTAAGGCTCTGTCTCGGGGCAGTATAACCAACCACACCAAGTACAAACTATGTCCAGACTTATTCTCAGAGCTTTCTCAAAGCTTCTCATTCCGAAGTTTACCAAAGGATCCCAGATTTCTTTCTCACCTGCTCTCACCATCCCTCCCTACCAACATCACGTCTCACATTTAATTGATCATTTCACACTTCACTCCATGAGATTTTCTGTTGTAAGTAAATAAAATAAAATAAACAAAGAAAAATAAACTTTATATGTTCCCCTTAGGTGCCTTTTATTATTTGAAGCTCCCAAGGTGGCGTGAAGAAGAGGTTTGCCAGGTCTCGCTGACATTTGTTCCTGGAAAACACCACCAGCCGCTGCCTCTGACAACTTCCCCAGGACAGCAAGACATAGTGTGGGGGCTAAAGCGATTGAGACATTCTCCTTTGGCAAGAAGTGAACGTTCTGAGATGAAGGTGAAGTGATGCAGATGAAGGTAGTTGTCTGGAATAATCAGAACCAAAGGCGCAGTCGCTCTTGTTACCCGACACTTGCTTTGCTTGTGCGTCATGTCATGCTCCAAGAACCAAGCGCTGATCATTCACCATACTTCAAGAGGAAAAGTAGGAGGGCGGGGATATGGGAAGTAATTCCACTCAAGACCTTTTAGTATTTTTATTTTTTAAACATGTAGCAGAGATGCAAGCTAAGGTAGACTTCATAAGAACTTCTGCTCTTCTAAGAATGTCTTCATCAAAACCATGTTATGGAAAATGATATTAACTGTAAATTAAGTAACTCTTTGGCGATCAACGTGTGACTACACCGGGAAAACCAGCAAGAACACATGAACTGAAGCCACGTAGAGTCATTGTGAATCCGCTGCAACCCAAAGAAAGTGCAATACAGTCATACCTCATGTAATGTAAATGAACCTGCATCAAATGTTCCCCAATTATAACCTCAAAAACACACTCTGTCTTTGTAACGTCATTCATTTTGGGTTGTATGCACTGAGCAATCAGGGGAAGTCATCAAGCGATGAATGATAGAAAATATAGCTGTGATGTCATTAAGCCAAAAAAAAGAAAAAAAAATTCTCTGCCAGTGAATACATTATTCAGTTTGACAGTTAATTTTTGCTTTTGCATGTGTTTAATTAGTTTTTTTTTAATAAGGAACTTGCAAATATTACTTCCACTTCCTATTTATTTAGTCTTCATGTGTCTTTTCTGTACGTCCTCCTGTACAAGCACATGTAAGTGCTTCAGTAAGTCTTACATAATGCTCATTTGTTATGTTTTTTCTTTTTTTTACACTCTTCATTTACAATGGCGTTAAACTGTTTTGTTGGTAAAAACATTTTGTGTAAAATATAGCACTATTTACTATTTATAATAAACTCATAAAAGTGGACAGTTGTAACACTGAATTGTGTAATTTGTGGAATGCATTTAAAAACATAGGCATGGATAAATTGTTTATCTGCACCTATCTACAACAGAATAATATATGAATAAATCAGCCCCCCGAATTTTACTACCTTTACAGAGACTAAATTTGGGGAGGGGGACCTCTAAAGATGGTAAGAAGAAGGTTAAAAAGAACCTGATGGCGTAAAGCACCTTGGAGGGACTAAAAGTTCTTTCATAGTGTTTCATAGTTTCCTTCTTTGCTGTTTCCTACCTGCTTTTTAAAGATGGGGTGCATTTCTGGATCACTAAATCTTAAATATATCTCCTTTCATAAACACTCCTTTACACCCTTTAATGACTAAAGCAGAGCTGCAATAAATTATAAAAGCACAGAGTGGGGCATTAGTCAGTCACATGGCTATAGATGGTTTGGAAGACTTTTGGCTATCACCACTAAACACACACACGCGCACACACACACACACACACACACACACACACACACACACACACACACACACACACACACACACACACACACACACACACACACACACCCCAAACCCCCCAAAACAAGCCAGTTCGTACATCCTTTAAAAGGCTACAACTTTACCTGCCTTTTTTGTTTCTCTGAGCTCAGCTGTGCAGCTGTCCACGTCATTCATGGTACATGTCTAAAATGAGGACACGAGCATCAATGAAAAACACGGACGTTTGTTTAGTGCTTTAATGTGTTTTCAGTACTTTGTGTCTTGAGATGTGTGTTTAAATTTGTTTGTGCTGAGTATTTGTGTCGAACGTGATAAGATCAAGGAAAGATTTAATTTCACTGTTTTCTTTGCTCTCTCCAAACTTTTTTTTTTTTTTTTTTGCAAGTGTTCAACTTGTAAGACACAGCCAGTGAAAAGGCCAAAGGGTTTGCTTTGGAGCTCAGTGTCAGTCAAGCTGCAACACACTGGAGACAACTTAACCTCTGACCCCAACACTCTTTGAAATGAGTAGACTACTTGACCGGAGCTGACAACAATCCAAGTGTCTCTGCAGCATCCAACCCCCAAATTGAAAGTGAAGGAAAGAGTACAAAGAGGATGAGCTACAAAAAAAGAAAAGAAAAAGAGGTTATTTCTGAAAAAAAAAATAAGGGGGGGATTCTTAGAAGGACTCGGATGAATTTCTGGTCAAAATGACATCTTTACAAAAACCATTAAAAAAAAATAAAAAATAAGAGTGCAGTTGTGCACGTTATGGCTGCAAAAGGAAAGGAAAGAAGTGGGCTTCTTAATCTCCGAAACACCACCTTATCAGGTCTCCACAAGAGTGGGTGGGAGGCTCATGGCATGCCTTTCCTAAAGCGGCGAGTGACTGCCTCTAACACTTGCCATTCACTGTCCCCTTTAGTTCTCTTTCCTCCCTGTGTCTTTTGCTTTATTGTGATTCTTGCTGAGCCTCTTTCCTGCTGCTGATTTGAAAATGAAGAGCATGAACCGGACCCTCCTGCTTTCTCTTTTAAGCAGATGCAAGCAGATTCTCGAGGACACTGGGACAAACATCAGCGAGCGCCAGTTCAGTGGGACCGTTTCCAACACCACAGTGAGCTCTCTCTCCAACATCGGTCCAGCTACCACCGTCTCCACCTCCAGTTCTAGAGAGACCTACGACAACGCTCACTTCTATATCCTGTTTGTAATGTTCTTCTACTCCTTCCTCGCCATGACACTTTTTAAATGCTTCATAAACAGCGACGAAGAAAAAAAGGATCCCTATGAGGAGTTCATAAAAACCGGGCAGCCGTCAACACAGGCATTCAACGCAGACCACATGGCGGAGAAGTTTTACTTTGAAGAGGAGAACAGCCTGTGAGCCACAGGCTTTCTAAGGAGAAGGAGGGGTATGGATGCATACGGGGGGGATGTTTTGACAGTCACCAAGCCAGAAAAACGCCAGGGCAGACTACTCAGGCAAGACCTGCTAGTGATTTTGAAAAACCTGTAGTAGATTCATTCCCCCCCTTCCATCTGACAATCAGGAGCCTTATGCAAGCAGGCTGTTCGACAGGCAGGAGGAGACAGCTGCCTCTGATGATCTGAGAGATGGGTGGAAACATAGAGAAGTGTGGGTCAATGGCAGGCCGGAATCTCCTCCTGTGAGGCCCAATCAGGATCACTAACAGCAGGGCCTTCAACATGGGTACACCACAGGGAACCTGGGATTCGCAGCAGACTGAGGGTGGTGGAGGGCAGAGACTCAGTGAGTGCGTGTGTGTGATAAAAGTGTGTGTGTTAACCAGCCATTTAATTATCTGTAAATTCCGCTTGAACTTTTTACAGCATTATTTTTACTTTGTCAAATAAAAACACAACAAAAACTTTGAATCCTGTGAGAGCAAACAGATAAGCATTATTTAAAACTATATATAACTGTATATTCTATGTTTTTAGACAAACAAGTTCAACAGTAGCCATATGCTTGTGAAAAGACAGTATTTTTGAAAAAGATGAAATGACATCCAATTCTCAAATTGGTTCTAATTAGACCCAAAGCTCCGTGGAATATCCAGGACCGAGCGACATTCCTTTGCCATTACATTGTAACTGATCTGTGGAGACTTGACGCACGGCTACAGGGCCGCCCCAACCTCTCCGTGACCCCACATGATCTAAGTTTACAAAGCTGTGGCGAAACGTGAACCCACGACTCACTCTACAGAATTAACTTCAGGGATTGTGCAGAGGACTGTGCAAAGAGAACACACGCTTCTCATTTGCGCAACGCAGCGCAAACGTTACCTTTGCGGAGAACAGGAGGACGCTTCAAATTAGCAGACCGGTGTGTGCCAAAAAGTGATCGCCTGCCAAAAACTGATTTCCAATGTTTCCATGTGTTGTTTATGTGTAATGTCTTTACGTATGTTGGTAAATAGACTTTAGTGAACAGGATTTACAAAGGATCTATATACAAATTTAAAAGTTACCTGTTTTTCTAGTATCTTTATGAATCTGTGTTATTGTACCTACATTATAACCAATCTGGTCTTTTCTGGCAACTTAAAATATGTTTACAGAACTATTCTTATATTTGTTGCAATTTCAGGTACCTTCTTGGCCAGATCACGCTTAAAAAAGAAAAGAAAAGACATTTTTTATGTAATTTTAACTAATATATATATATATATATATATATATATATATATATATATATATATATATATACCTTGTGACAGTAATGCTGTTTGTGGCTCAAGTGACTTGCTATCATTCATGAGTGATACATTTGACATATATTTTGCATATAGGCAGTCACTTTTTTTTTGGCAAATACCGGAAATCAGCTTTTGGCAGACGATCACCTTTTGGCAGCTACAATGTGATATGCACCTCGGGTCATCGCGCAGACACGGAGTAAAAGTAAAGATACACAATAATAAACTAAAAATGCAAAAGCCTTCTTCTGGATCCTGCAGAAGTTAAGTTTCCGGGGTCAAAGGTGGGTCTGGAGTGACACCGGTCTAATTTGAACTATCCGCCCCAAAAGGTTATGCCAATCCCCGAGGCCATGTGGAGCTGTTTCCTCTTCTTCACTCATAATTACATTTTTGTCTCATCCTCCCGGCATGAAGAGTTTGGGGTCACCACCTGTACTAATGTACAGCACCGTCTTCACGTTTGGAGCATGACTGCGAATATTTTCTCTCACCACACAGTTCACGCTAAACAGATGCGTGGGTTCACATCATTTTATTACTCCGTGACTTTAGCTGTTTTACCTGCAAACAATCACAGCGTAGATGATGTGATAGTCAGTCAGAAATAGATATGATATGACTTTTATTGTCTCCGTTGATTAATATATCAGATGTTCTTGGTGCAGAGCCTTCACTGTTTCACTGGAGATGTGGAAAAACATGCATGCAAAACATATATATTTTGTTTGTTTGTTTTTTACTGATAATGTCACTTCTTTTGTAGCTTTGGAAATTGGATAAACGACTCAACCGAGGTCTTTAAAAGAGACTTTAAGAAAATATTACCTGTTATGTCACCCGAAGAACGAAACGTGCCAATAAAATCCACACAAACTTTTAACTACAGTGCTGGATTGCACTAACATCTGTGCCACTAACGTCAAAGACCTGGGAATATGCTGCCACCTGCTGGCAAAGATTATTCGCCACTAAACCGTTTACTGGCAATATTTTCTCCTGCTACAAGCGTCACCCACTGCCAAGTAATTGTGATTGAGGGCCGGCACTAATAAAACGAGCTGAAATAGGGTTTGTAGATGTTCACATTTGCATTAATCAGGGCCATACCATTAATTAGGCTGACTGGTTCACATTGCTTGAGTATCAAAATGGCAAAAGATGACAAATATGCCGAAGGGGAAATTGGCTTCCACCTGACATAAAAACGATCAGATAACCATAAAAAACAAACAAACACAAAACAACAAAAATAAACCAAAACCAAAACAATATACAGAAAATTTCGCTCTCCTTGCATCTCGGGGTTGATTGCCACCCATTCCGCAACCTATATGATGCTCATGTTGAGAAATTTGATGACTGGAGGAATAATGGATGATTTTGATCTGTTTTTCTTTTCTAAGCAAAGGGGGACAATAACACTATGTAGACAGTTCAAAGGAGAGGAAAGATTCCTAAAAAAAAACCCTTATCTTAAAAAAATTAAATTCCTTTGGGATTACATGAAGCTAGGACAGGTTGGAATAAAGGTGATACTTAGGGAACAGAAGCTCCAACAAAAGAAGCCATGCTTCTGCTTCTGCTGTTCACTTCATATTTGTGAACTTTTGTCCGTTTTTCTTCAGTTTTGTCCAGTTTGTAAAACGTCTTTGTCTTTCTTGATTTGAGTGGCCTGTTGTTCCAAACACTCATGACTGCTCAGCTATAAGAGCATTACCTCTGAACAAATAGCATGAAGGGCTCCCACTCATATGCTAAAATATTTAGGTGCCTAAAAAATCTTTTACATTGATTCTAAATGATGATCCCCTTTTAGATTAGCTCCATAGGAGCTACAGCAAAATACACCAGGGTGTTTTCTCACGGGAACTTTGAAATCAAAGCTGGTACTGTGACGCATTGTTAGATAAAGATGCTTGTTTTTTCTCTCAGAAGACCGGCCATTAAGATCCCCAGTCTTGCCTGCTCTAGCATAAATGTTTATTTTTTCTCCCAAGACAGTGATCAATTTTACCACATCATAAATGTCATTCTCATCCCTGCCAATTAGAGCTATATATTTGTATTAATATGACTTGTTTTCCAGGTATTATAATAATAGGGTTTGATTGACAAAATCCCAAATCATGTCTGAATTTGTCTTCAGACACACCGGTGTGCCTTCCCCTCACCATTTGGGAAACACTGCTTTGCATGCATGAAAAAGTAATGATTTATTTGCTTTTATTGAACACACATGAAGAATCTGCCAGAAATCAGGATAATTAAATGTGAGCTAATATCATCTACAAAAGGAAACAATAAATTCTTAGTTATTTAGCACAACACACACAGAAAAAGAAAATTAGCACAAATCAATTAAACCAATCTATTTAACACAGTGGAATATACATTATGAAATATGAAAACACAAATGAACAAAAAAGAGGATTTCTATTTGTTTATTTGCTACAATGAATGTGTTTATAATTACGCAAGATTACATTAATCATGGCAGAAATAGAGGCTAAGTCATTAATGTCATTGATTTTCAAATGAAGTTCAAATGAATGATATATTACATGTGGGTTTAATGTAATTATATCACACATCATGTGGAAAATTCTAACAGCACTAAAGTCAAGCCTCAGCAGCACAGACATGTTTCAGAGTATCATATCTTAGTAAGTGTGGCTATTTCCTTGACCACAGCAGACTGGATTTGTACGGTGAATTGTTTTTCTTCCAGATAATTGTGAGAATTTCTTCATTTTTTTCTTGATTTTTCCCATAAAATGGGAAGTGAAGTGAAATCTGTTAAAAACCCTTATAATCCAAATATATAGTAAACATTCACATCTGTGTAAAACATTCCTCTATATTTTTAATGTGAAAAAGAACCTGTCAACTCAGCGTTGGATCTTGACAATAGTTGGTAAAGAGTAAACCCTGTGACTTTTATTATGAAAAAAACAGAAAAGAGTGAATCAAACAAAGCACATGTGCTATAAATGTTTTCTTTGACTGAGTTTAAAATAAAAACTAGAATAAGAGCTCAGAAGGATGCAGATGCTGCTACATGAATACAAACATAGAGTGCTTTATTAATTCTGAAATAGTTAACTTTAATAGCTTATTTAGATTTAACAGATGATTCTGCTCTCAGAAGTGTTGGAGTCTGTCATCACGGTGTCGTTTTATCCAAAATCACGCTTTCATTGCCCAAAGCCTCACACGGGTTTGACCTTCACTGCGCAGCCCTTACAGCTCTTCTGGAAAAAACCCTGAAGCTAAGAAATGAGACTGATTATTGAAAAAAGTATCATTAATGCATGTTGTTGTTTTTCTTTTCACTGTAACGTTTACTGTACATTTTAATGCTGTTTGTACTTACAAAAGATGAAATTTCTAAAATTGCTTGTTCTTGGACTTCAAAACGACATTGAAAATTAACCTTTAGGCGAACAATCGCTATTTCGGCAGAAAGAAAGAAAGAATTGCATGTTTAGAATATAATTTAACGTGCAAACTAAAGTAGTTTAAACATTTGGTGATTAGACACTTTTTTCAGGAGTAACACAAACAATGTGAATGTGTAAATGTGAATTTTTGAAATTTTAAATGGTGACAAACCTGTAGTCGGCTTAGTAGAAACGGAAGAAAGTGTTGGTGAAACGGTGGATGCTGAGACAAAGAAGCTGTTATGATATTTATTGCAGATGTAACGCTGTGGCTTTTTGAGCAGTCTCTGCTTGGTAGCGCAGCGGGAAAATTTGTGGTCAAAATGTAAATGTGTGTATTTCTAGTCTCTGTGTTTGTCTTCACTTACATTGTCCACAGGTTGAACTACGGTCAGAACAGCAGTCACCCGATTTCACACAGGCCTCGTCACAGTAACACCCCCCTCTTTTACAGGAGTTGCTCAGACCAGGGCAACATAGAACTGGTGGGCCCGCACAACCTGTAGCACCTTGAACACACCGAGACAGATATGTAAAATATGTAGTGGTGGACTCATGTGAGCTCATGCACATTATTATTTAGAGAGTATTTCTAACTACCTGGAAAAGGTTACCATTAATACTTCTACAAGGCAAAAAACATTTATTTTGTATTTTGATTTGAATGAGCTTGAAAGTAATATTTGGTATGACCACCTTTACTCTTTAGCGCAGCATGAAATGTTATAGGCAAGCTTTCCTGTCATGTCTTTAAGTATTCTCAGGAAAATGAGTATAAAAGGAGCTGCTGCCCAATGAAAAGACCTTTAGAAAGCCTGGGGAACTATTGTTCTGAACTACTTGAAATAAAATAAAATAAATAAAAAATAATTATTTAAAATCTATAAAGCAACAAAAAAAAAAGGAAAAAAATCTTCAGCTCATTATTTTGTCACTGAGCACGCTCTGAGTGCTGCTGTTTATTTTTAAGGTGACAGCTGTACAATTTGTAAACATGAAAGCTTAATGTCCAGCAGCCTGATAAAGAAGACGTGGAAATCACTTCAGTTTGTCTGCAGAGCAAAGTGAAATTAATTTGATTGATTTATTGATTTTTCTAGTAACTATAATGCCAGCAGTGTAAAAAAGAGAGATAGCAGAATATTAGAATAACATAGCAACATTTGATACATTTTTTAAATGAGTGCAAACATTAACAACACCATTACTGCAAATTCAATTCAAATAATGTGAAAGAAGAAAAAAAAATCAAATGAAATCTTTAGTCAGGTGCTTTACTAAAACATGTTTTCTGACATTTATCCAGATTAATGTCAGTTTCATCTTTTGCAAATGCTTTAATTGTCTCTTCAGCTGGGATAACAACGAAGAAACAAAAAACAAACAAAAATCTCTCTTCGTTCATCTAAAATCAGTGCATACCTCAATATACCGTGTTTAAAATTACAGTGCAGTTTCCTGCTAAATTTGCTTTGCTGTGTCATATAAGCCCCTTAACACCCCACTTCAAAATTAATATGTCATCTAAACATTTGTACTTCTGCATATTTACCTGAAAAAACACATAAATGCTTGTAAATACAACCTGTACAGACAGAGGCAAAACTAAGTGTTTAAGTCCTGTGAAAAACTCAGACTAAGAGAAGCTTTGCAACATAAAACATTAACACTAAGCTCTTGTTCAACCAACGCCACCTTCTTCTTTTTCTACATTAGATTTATGATGTTCATTTCAGTATAGAGTTTCACAGATAAACATCAAAACTGAAAACATAAGAAATACAATCCTGCATTTATAACCATTTTATAACCATTTTTTGTACAGATAGTGCTTCTATATATTCTATATAAAGAATTATGTGTTACTCACTGCTGTAAGGAGGCAGGAAACCTGTCAGGAGTAAGAAACACCAAACTAATGACCAAAACCAATCCATGACTCTGACTGTTTGGTTAACTGGAGATGAAGGTAATGTCATTTCCAAGTGAATCACATTGAGTTATGTAAAACAGTTGACTTCCTTGTTGATTCACTGATGCCTACTGTGTTGCATGTTCAGATTGTAGGCATGTAGAAAACTATTTCCTTTTCCTGTTTAATTGTAATTTGTGACACCCAATTTAATTATGAAGCCTTTTTGTAAACTGGCTGTGATTTATCTCGCGGAGGATTTAGTTAGTGTCAATAGAAAATAACCAGTGATTGAAATAATGAATAAACACAGTAAGACCATAATATGTTTAGAATAATCACACTTATTTCACAGTCTAATCCTGAAAAAGAATGACTTAGATGTATTTCTTGGCTGGACCTCAATGATCAACTTTGAAGCTAGAGCTAGTGGGATTCTAGTTTTATCAACCAGAATTTCATACTAACCACAGGTGGCTGGGCTTAACAGTGTTAAGGCCACAGAATAGGTGCGTACTATACAAACCATTCTTTAATCATTTACCCAACTCAAGTGTTGTCTATGTTTGTCGCACGTTATTTCTTTTTGTCCTTGTCTTTTTGAAAGTCAGTCTCTGAGGGAACTCTGATATTTGAATTACCAATAGACCCTATCTATGGAAATAAACAACAATTTGATTATAAAATAGGATTTAGCCACCTCCCCTATGGTTTCCTGTTGTACTGACATGCACTCCCACTGGAGATATTTTGATCTTAAGTCTAAACTGTTATCCACAGGAAGATATTTTTGATTGGCAAACTAATAAACAGCTAAATTATCAACCTGTCAATTGTAATAAACCACTCATCAACTGAAGGCACCACCATTGTTTGTCAATTCAAAATCTCAACAATTACACCACTCTGTATTAACAAGTACTTGGTGATAGTGGGAAGGAAAAAGTCACTGGAAGAATCCGCCGGCAGAGCAGGCTCAGGGAGGGACAGTCACCTACTGTGACTGAATGGGTTTGAAAGGGGAAGACAAGAGAACAGACTATAAGAAAAAGAGCCATAGTTTAATAATTGCTAAGGATTAATATAATAGTGATGAATAAACACACATGGAGTAAAACGATGGATGAAACACAGTGCATCATTGGAAGCCTCCCAGCAGCCTAAACCTCTTGCAGGATAAATTAGGGACGGTTCAGGGTCATCTGATTCAGCCCTAACTATAGGCAAGCAAACAAGCAATTTATATAGCTTTCAGACACTTTCAGACAACTCCCAGCTGAAAACAAAGTGCTGTACACTTGACATGCCAAAAATGATACATTGAATAACAATTAAAAAAAAATTAGATTAATTAGAATTAATTTTAAAACAATTTAATCAGCACATTAGATTAAGTTAAAAGCTTTGTCAAAAAGGAAAATTTTAAGCCTAATCTTAAAAAAGTTTCCCTAGTGACAGGTGGTTGCCATGGGGTCAATCAACAGTCTGTAGGGCTGTGTGACTTCACAAATATTCTTCCCATGTGAATGTCATCAACCTCCAGGAACCATTGGCCGGGGAATATAAATTTTTCCCATCACGACCGATACCAGATGGTCATGAACCAGTCTCTAATAACTGTTTAACATGAAGTGAATGAATACAAATATAACATCTAAACCTAAGTACGTAAACAGATACATGTTAAAATGTCAATAATAGGCTAAAAAAAAGTACTAGTAAATTTTTAGATGTAGTTTGTCGAGAGAGGTGGATTGAAAAGGATTGCAGCCCCCCTGGTTTACCTCTCATTACCTGAGAGAGGGTAAAAGGACTTAGCATCCACCCTTTTTATGTTAAAGTGATACAGAGTGTTAAACCAGAGTTTATACATGTGATTTCACTATTAGTTAATCTTGCTCAATTGTAATCAAAGTATAATTAACAATATATCAAATCAGAATATAATCAAAAATAGATTTAATCAAGAATTAATACCCTGAATCTTGACCTTTTACCTTTTACTTTGATTTGGTATGCGTACACGTGTGTGTGTGTGTGTGTGGACTTCTCTCTCCTGGGATTATTTGCATCAACGGGAAATGCAAACATGGCGCAGCCCGAATAATTGTCGGGGGCATTTAGAGCTTGGGCAGAATGACTAAGCAAACTTTGACTTTGACATGTATGATAATAAAAGAGGATATAATGAGTTTTTTGTGATTTACTGGGTTATGTAGAGAAAATGTGAGAAACAGTATTCCTATATAACTGAGCTGATGAAAATCAGTGTTTGACTGAATATGTCATGGTCCGCAGTCCTCGTTGGGTAACCTGCCATGTTTGTGCATTGTGTTGATGTCCCTCATTTCCCTTTTTCCCACATTGTGTGTGTGTGTGTGCATCAGTATCTTGGTGTCCTGACTGCACCCGAGGCAGGGTGGATATTACTAGGATTTCCATGAGAGTTGCAGAAACGAATGGACGAAGCGAGCAGGTTATATATAGACACCAACACGGACCATGGACACTGGGAGAACACACTGCACGGGAATAGGGAAAGCACACTCACCAGGAGCATGCACGGGGATTTATCTGCATATTGTTTTTGCTTCACAGTAAATAAACACACTTCTACGTAGAGAGTCCTGCGTTTGGGTACAGCCTTCGCACACCTGACAGAATATTCATATGCGATAAAGTTATTGATAAATCATGAAAAAGTACGATATAGAAAAGAAGAAAATGTAATGATTTTGGAGTTTGAATTTTGTTTTAAATCATGTTGAAGTAAGGTCACATGCAGAGCGATGATATGTGGCTGGGCATCTCGTGATTCGATGTCACTACGGGGAAAGCCAGATGTTATCTCAGAAGATGTAATGCTGTGAAAGAGGTGGGACATTAGGACCAGGTATAAAAGTTTTGTGCAGAAGAAATGACTTGTTCTTCTTTTCATCTCCTGCCAGGCGAGCAGAACAGAAGATTAGCTTTGATATGTCCGTTCTCTCTTTACCCTCTATTCTCTCAAAATCAGCATTAGCTGTTAATTAGATAAGTATAATTCAAGTGATTTGATTATGTGATTATTATAATTTGATTTTGCTTTGCTCCTGCTAAATATAATAAAATATGCTGAAAGATCAAAAAGTATAAATTGAGAACTTTTCCTTTTTAACCCCCTTATGAATCAGCAAAGATATAATCTTCTCATTGTTATTACAGCACAGCCTAGGTAACTTAACAGGTACCATATAAGTTACCAAGTGCAGAGGGACAGTTTGGCAAGCACACCTTCAGAGGCAGCAGGATCGACATCTGGAGGGCTGAGAAGCAATTAGAGCTGGGTGAGTCTCCTTTCTGGCTCCAGCCAAGCTCTGCGTTGCCCACTGGGTAACACTCACAGAGACAATGATTTTTTAAATAGAAAGCCAGTTCCAGTTCCTGTTTTGGGGCTCCCTATTTGAAGATCCATAACATAACAGTTAAGCTGACAATTCAAAGCAAATGAGGGTGGCAGAATTCTATATAGTTATTTTAAAATACACTTCCATGCATTGAGGTTTCACAGGACTGATAATTTGTGACAAAAGAATGTCATCAGATTAAAAAGTCTCAGAAAAAAAAAGAATCAGACTAAAAGGTCTCATCTGATACCTCTTAGTCTGATTCCGATGTCCTAAATGTACACCATACAGGCATACCTAATAAAGTGGTTGCTGGATGTATGTAGGTAGCGTGACTTTACTGGACTATACAGAAGTTAGTGCTATGTTTCAGATGGTATATATTTTCTTTGTCTGTTTTCTGATCCATATGGTTTCACCGCTTGTCAGGGGCCTGGGTCTGGGAACCCAGGGCTCATATGTCATTTGTGGGTTTAATGAATATTATTGGTTTATTGGTCTTTCTGGATCGCTTATGGCTGTTTGTTGGTGTGATCTGCTCTTGGTCCCGCATTTCCCCGTGTATGCGTTTGAGTGTGTGAGTTTTGTTGCCATGCCAGGCCTGTAGAGTCTCCCGCCTTTGAGCCAGACACACCTGAGGATAATCACTCACCTCTTGCTGAGCTGCCTGATCAAGGAGTCCTACTTAAGAGAGCAGTGGAGCGACAGTCGGCGTGGGATCGTTACACTAGGAATACAGTCAGTTCTGCAGCTCATATGACCGTGTTTTCAGTTACCTCCTGTTGGAATAGTTAAAGTGTTTTTGTCGGCCGGTGGATGCGACTGTACTCACTGTGGCATCTCTTGTTTCCAGGTGGATTGGGGAAATGTGTGGAGGGAGCAGCACACTGTTGTACATAGGCACCGAGGAGGACAAAACATCACCACGTATCAAGGAGTAGAATCACAGCATGGGGATTGGGAACGCATGCACTGTTTGATGGTTTCTTTTCATTGTAAATAAACACACTTTTTCCATTCAGAAAGTCCTGCATTTGGGTCCTCCTTCAACCAACCCTGACACCGCTATTATTTTGCTCAATATCATCAATTTTGTTTCAGAAAATTTTTTAACTCTACATTAGACCTTTTGAAAAACTCTTGCCAAGGTCATTAAGGTTTTGGAAAAAAAACAACAACACTAAACATGGGTGGTGAAAGTTTTTTTATGTATTCATCACAGAGTTACAGTGACTGACTGACTATTCATGGTCTGCAAAATGTGAAAAGGGTTTTCATTGTTGTAGTGCATTATGGATAAGTTACTTTGTGTAATGAAAAATGCCCTTACTGTTTTTCAGAACTGCATTAAGAGTGGTGAGAATGACTTTCTTGCTATGAGAATTGAGACAAATCGACTGAGAAAAACTATAAAGTCACTTCTATTGTAGCTTTGTAAATTGGATAAACAACACTGGATGCCGATGGCCGACTTAACTCTTTAAAAGAGACTTTAAGAAAATATTAAGTGCTCTAAAGAAAGAAATGTGCCAATAAAAACCACACAAAAGTATAACTACAATACAGTATTGAACAACATCTATGCAACTAACTTCATAGACCTGGGAATATGCTGCCACCTCCTGGCAAAGATTAGTTACTAGCAATATTTTCTCCTACTATAAGCATAACTCAGTGCCCAGATTGTGCAGAGGGGTGGCACTAATAAAATGAAAAGCAGTGGATGTGGATTTTTACAATTACATTCATGAATGCAATGCCAAGAATGACTCTGATCGGTCCCACATCCCTCCTGTGTCAATATGACAAAAGCAAAACATGCCACAGACATGCCAGTGAATATTTTCAGCCATAACGGGATGAGAGAGTCCTGAAACAAAACCCTCTTGTTAAATATGAATAAATCACTTTGTGATTAGATAAAGTGGCAATGGAAATGAAGTTTTTGCTTCTGCTCTTGTTCCTCAGACTTCAAGTGAAGTTACTGTTCTGGATCTCACTCTTTCTCATTTCCCACCTCTGCCTCTCAGATTGTTTCTGCCCATTGTTATCAACTTTCCACTCCTGCTTGATGGCTACACACTCTGATCTGACTCATGTCGGAGTCTGTGCTTCATTAATAATACTTTTTTCTTTTTCTTTTCTTTCTTTTCTTAAAAAAAAAAAAAAAAATACAATTCTGAGTTGTATTTAAGATGTACCAAATAGCTCTATTTCACTTCTGCCTCCAGTGGTTGCACTGCAAACACTCAAAATCTTACCAAGTGAATTTGTCTTATTTCAAAATAATCTCATTACAGTTAAAATAAGACACATTAAGCTACAGAGTAATGTTTTAGTGAGATATAGGAACTTGGTTTTAGACAGTGCATCTTGAAACTGGTGAATATTCATTTGTTCCATTGGCACTTGTTCCACTTAATACAAGATATTTTTGCTTGAAATAAGTAAAAATATCTATATCTTATATATGCATATAAAAACACAAAAAGAAGCACAAATCAATCAAATCAACCCATATAACACAGCCAAATAGACATTTTAAAAAGAAAAACATTCATGAACAAATAAAGACTTTTTTCTTATAATCAACATGCTGTTTAAAAAAGATTACATTAATCATGTCAGACGTAGAAGAGGTTAAGTCATGAATGTTGTTTTCCTTGAGTTCCCTTATCAGTAGGTGAGTAATTAAAAATGAAGACATTACATCAGATCAAAGGAATTATATATTACATGTTACTTTAATGTAATTACATCACGTATCATCTGGAAAATTCTGACGGCACTGCTAAAATTTCATTTTAAATTATGCATTATAATTTTTTGCAGCCGCTTAACTTTCACAACTTAATGTAACACAGAAAAAAATACAGTAATGCAAACATGTTTGGCAGTGTGTCTCGTTCCTTGACCAGAGCAGACTGGATTTGTATGGTGAGTTATTCTTCTGTCAAATGATTGTCAGAATTTCTTTTCTTTTTTCTTTTCATTCTTCCATTAAAATAGGAAACTTTATTTAAAAAAAATTTTGTACCTCCACCTAAAAAAAACTTTATCTCTGTATCTGGTAAACATTCATAACTGTGTAATACATCCTTAAATATTTTAATGAGACAAAGAACCTGTCAACTCAGTGTTGGATTTTGGCATTGTTTAGTAAACAGTAAACCCTGTGATTTTTATTATGAATAAACCAGAAAAAAAGAAAATCAAACAAAGCACATGTGCAATAAATGATTGGAGTTTGGAACAAGGCAGTTTTTGTAATGGTGTGATTAAGCCTGATTATAAGAACTTAGAAACAAGCATATGCTGTTAACTTAAGAAAAAGTGTCTGTCACTTTATTCATTCTGAAACAGTCAGTTAACTTTACCGGTTTGATTAGATTTTATTGTGAGTGTTGGAGTCTGTCATCACCGTGTTGCCTCATTCTAATTTATGCTTTCATTGTCCAAAGCCTCACACGGGTTTTACTGTCACGGCACAGCCATTACATATCTGCTGCACAAGTCCCTGAAGCTATGAGAGAGATGACACTGATTACTGACAAAAGTATTATCAATACATGCTGTTGTTGTTGTTTTTTTTACTGTAACATATGGTGTAAATTTTAAGACTGTTTGTACTTACAAAAGATGAAATTTCTAAAATTGCTTGCTCTTTGGCTTCAGAATTAGACAGTAAGGACACTTTTAGGTGAGCAATCGCTATTTGGGCAGAAAGAAAGAAATGCACATTTAAACCCGCAAACTAAAGTAGTTTAAACATTTGGTGTTTAGCCACTTTTTTTAGAAGTGACACAAACAATGAAGGAATCTTTGTCTAAATGTGAATTTCTGAAATAGCTCTCAAATGGTGACAAACCTATAGCTGAATTACTAGTGGTGGGAGAAAATGTTGAAGAAAGACTGGATCCTGAGGTTGTGGTCACTTTAAGTGGTGCAAGTGTTGTACTGTTTGCTGTTGTTAAAGAGACAAAGAAGTTGTTATGATATTTATTGTAGATGACATGCTGTAGCTTTTTGGTAGTGCAGTGGAAACATCTGTAATCAAAATGTAAATGTTTAAAACTGTGTATATATTTCTAGTCTCTGTGTTTGTCTTCACTTACATTGTTTACAGGTTGAATAATAGTCAGAACAGCAGTCATGCGATGTCACACAGTACTCGTCACAGAAACACCCTCTGTAGCAGGAGCTGTTAGTCCCAGGGCAACATAGTGGACCTGGTGGACCCAAACAACCTGTAGCAACTGTAACACATAAAGACCGGTATAAAACATGCACTGTCTGGCAGTATGGGCAAGGTGGACTCATGTGAGCTCATGCACGTTATTATTTAGAAAGTATTTCTAACTAGCTGAAAAATGTTACTGTTAACATATTTTTAACAATCAGATCTACGAGGCAAAAAAAGTTTGTATGAGCTTTGTAAGTTAATATTCATTCTTTCACCTTCATTCTTTTGTACAGCATGAAGTGTTGGCTCATTATGACAGAAAATGTGAAGCTTTTAAATATAGTAATCCAGTGGTACTCAGACTGTGGGGAGAGCCAAATTGGTGGAGAGAAGAGCCAAAACAGGAGACATGTGGACAAGCAGGGGAAACAAATGAGGGGAAGCTAACTTGAATAAATATGACTTTTTAGGAAAACAGTATAAGATGGATGATTCATTTTAGGAACTATTTTATTGTTAATGACTGCTAAAAGAAGTTTTTTAGCTTCTCATATGGGGCATGCAGAAAAAGTTTAATAAACACTGTCAACACGCAGACACTCAGCGGGGACAAAAAAAGCCAAGGAACAATCTGGGTGCTGCAACATTTTGACCCAATGTTACCTTGCAATTTACAACAATATTAATTTAATGATTTATATTTGGACTATGACTGGAAATGTAGTAATACAGGGGTGACAGGAACATACTTTAAAAAGCAAATGTAAATGTAGAAGAAGGTTTGGCACAACAACAAGAAACAACCTGTACCTGTAGGTGCTGAAGTGGTGAGACTTGTTGATGTGGTTGCAGCAGTGCTGTTTGTGATTGTGAGGGATGCAGTCGAAGTGAATGGAGTTATAGTAGTAGAGTTTCCGTCCGGCGGTGCAGATGTTGTATTGTCGCTCGTTGTGTTGACTGCAGTGAGTAAAATTGTGCTGTTGTCTGCTGTTGTGAAGACTGGTGAGTGAAGATAGGGAAACAGCAAAAATATTATGAAACATCAACTGTCTATTGACATGGCTACAACAGCATACTTTACAGAACACTGAAAATACACATTTTTTTCTTAAGTGATTATATATGTTGTGAAAAAAAGGCTCATTTGGGAAATGTTGCTGTGGCAATAATGCAAATAAGACACAACACTAAAACCACTGACATGCGACAAGAATAATTTCTGGCATTTATATTCAGGCCTGATGTACCACACACCCAAACACCAATACAGACCAAAGAAAACCTTTATTGCCAGCTGTATATGTGATAGCAATGGCTTCCGTTTGCAAGAAAATGTACATGGCACACTGGAGAAAATACTTAGTAGTCCTCCCAGAGCCCTGTAATGGTGTTATTTTAAAATCACACCAGTTACACCAGTTGCAGTCACAACTTAATATTTATTGTTATGCACAACTTAAAAAATTAAAAGAATTTTCATTTGGAGTGTAGCATCAAGTTAATTAAACTTCTGGATATTGATCTGGTCAGCAGAGGGGATCTTTAATCAGTTTGAGCTGCTTTGGTGTTAATGAAATTAACAACAGGTGCCAGAGGCAAGAACGTACAGAGGATACAAAGGTAGTCCAAGTCTTCCAGAATGGCACATCAATAGGTGGCACTGCATTCAAGTATGAGCATTACCAGTGCCATACAAAACACTGTAGGGCACTCCAGGAAATCCCAAAGGCACGATGTTCAAGCATTGATGGGTTATAACTGTATTGATATCGTGAGGAAAAAAGTTTTTAGGCAAATGATCTGAATACGTCTGATCAGTATGTTCGTATGCATATGAACCTGCCAGATTGGTTTGATAGTGTATGTTAATGATAAGAGCCAATGGAATGCTTTTTACAGTCATCAAACAATGGCAGTGGATCATATACCTCTCATCCTAAGAAATATACCATTTACTGAAGGAACTGTTCAGCACAACCTTTGAAAGTGTTTTACTCTCACATGGACTTGGCAAATAATCGTGTTGCTGCACATTTCAAACAGTATAAAAAAAAAATCAATACTCAGTTGAAATGTTTGGTCATGCTGTTTACTGAAACATATTTTCAGTCATTATACCCAGAATAACATAATCTGTTACACTTGTTTGCTATAACTTTGTTTCAAAATCAGGTTTGCAAAAATTTCCATCCAAGACAATCCAAAGCAAAAGACAAATCAAAACAATAAAATCATCTTTTTTTCATTTGAAAGAAGTGTATACTGCAATAAAGTACACTGCAAAATCTAATTAGTTACCAGAATGTAAAACAATTATTAAAGGTGAAGCTTACTTATGATAACTAAGTAAGGGCAACTTATTCATTCTGAGCAACCATGTTTAAAATCACAGCTCAATTCCCTGCTAAATTTGTTTTGTTGTTTCATGTAAAGCTCCTTAACAGACCACTGTAAAAGTAATATGAATATGCTTATTCACCAGAGCAAGAGATAAATGCTGAAAAATATAACCTGTAAAAATGGAGGCAAAAATAAGTAAGAGTTTAAATCCTGGGAGAAAGGCCATCATTCGACTGACAGAAGCTTCATAATTGGAAGACCAATTGCTTGTTTAACAACCGGCACCCTCTTCTTTGTCTACATTAAATTTATAGATTTAATTTAAATACAGACAAACATTGAACTAAATGCATAAGAAATACAAAATGCATTTATAACCAGTGTTTGCTCTTTTTTTTTTGCTTTCCCCCCCAATAATTTACTCTGATTCATGTTTTTCTGTAAACAAGAAGTTATGACTCAGCTACTTATGTGAGTTTTGGCTCTTGAAACAGGGCTGCCACAAGAGCGAAAAAAAGAAAAAAGAAAGCTTGTCAGTACCAATACATTTCAATTAGAAAGTGCTTCTAAAATGAAAAAACAAAAAACAAAACAATCATATGTTACTCACCGCTGTAAGGAGGCAGAAAACCTGTCAGGAGTGAGAAACACCAAACTAATGCAAACCAATCCATGACTCTGACTGCTTGGTCAATTGGAGGGTAACGTCATTTCCAAGTGAATCACATTGAATCATGTAATAAATTTGAATTCCTTGTTGATTAACTGCCTATTGTGTAACACAGTTAAGGCTATAGGCATGTTAGAAAACTATTTCCTTTTCCCATGCTCCTTCTTGTAAACTGGGTGTGATTAATCATGCAGAGGAAAAGTTTCTGGCAGAGGATTTTGCTAGTGTCAAAGGAAAATTACCAGTGATTAAAATGTTGTACATAAACAGCAATTCCACAATTTTCTAATAATATTCAGACTTATTTCTCACACTAGCCTAATCCTGAAAAACAAAAACAACTTTCAGGTTTATCAACCAGAATTTCATAAGTAATACGATGTGGCTATACTGTGGAGCTTCCAGAATGTAGACATAGGTGTACTATTACTGTAGCTGGAGGCATTTTCAAAATGTGGAGCAGCCAGTAATGTGGGGTATTCTTGAAAATTATTTGCTGTGATGTCTTCCATTATCGATGCTTGTCATCTTTTTCTTTTCCTTCATGTTTCTCTCAGGTCTGTGTAATATTTGAATTTGCACAGTCTCTATCATATGCTCTCATACTGACATGCCCTTCACAATATTATTCAAGTGTAAGTTTAAAAAAAAATGAAATTAAGCATTTAGTTTTTTTAATATGACAAGCACAGAAGTTAATAATTAAATGGATAAATTTAAATTAACTGTAAATTAACATGTGATTTTAATATATATGTCAACTATGTTTATACGCTTGACAGGACAAAGTCTAAAAGCATCACCACTTTTGCTCTGTATGTGAGATGAAAACATTGGTTTTCTCAGTTGATATTTTGATGGTATGAACGATTATTCACTGGCAGATTTTTTGGATCAGGTAACACATGGCAAAATCTTTTGGTATGTGTCAGACTGGTCAGACTGTAGGCATGTTATGAAACCATTTCCTGTTTTGTTTGATTATAATTTGTGACACCTAATTTAAAATAATTTTATAAACTGGTTATGGATTTATCCCACAGACGAGATTTTCTTTGGCGGAGGATCTAGCTAGAAAATCATCAGTGATTAAAAGAACGAATAAAAACAGTAATTCCAAATGTTTAGCAGAATAATCGGACTTATTCCACATGTTAGCCCAATCCTAAAAAAGAAACCCAACAACAACAACAACAAAGAACAAAAGAAAACAGAACCCCCCCCCCAGTGTTAATAGAGTTAATCTCAGTTTTTTCAACCTGAGTAAATATGAGGTGGTTGTACATGTGTGAAGTTTGCAGAATGTAGGCGTGTACATTACTGTAGCTGGAGGCATTTTCCAAAATATTTGGAGCAACCAGTAACGTGGGGTGGTCTTGAAAATTATTGGCTGTCTTGTTTTTCTGTTGCCCTGTCATGTAAACATGACACACTATAAAAAAACAAACAATTACTTAATAATTGGAATAAACTTTTTTCACCAAGAAACACAAACCCGTGATCACGTCTCGCCGGCTTGAAAATCTGCAATGGGTACTAGGTAATTGTTGTTGTTGGAGTGTTCAGCTGCAGCCGTGTGTGTAGTAATAAAAAATGCTGAAAAGCATAAAAATGTGGACTTTTTTGCAATTGGGAAATTAATATTTTCAACACACTATTTATTTTGTCATAATAATACATTATCATCAAAGCTTATATAAACAGAACACTTTATATTATGCAGACTGTCTCTGACTGTTGTAGGTGGTGAGCACTGTCAGTGAGCTAAAACAGATTTAAACCCATTGGAGAAACTGCTTAGGAGTTTC
The DNA here is from genome assembly GCF_036321145.2 of Pelmatolapia mariae. NCBI lineage: Eukaryota > Metazoa > Chordata > Actinopteri > Cichliformes > Cichlidae > Pelmatolapia > Pelmatolapia mariae. The sequence goes on from NC_086243.1 coordinate 15,099,806, forward strand.
CCCACGGCCCTGGAGGTGTGACCGAGTCACATCAGCAGGGGTTCTGACCACGTGATCGTTACATGGTTCATGCAGACTTTAGATAGTTCCTGGAAATGCCGACAGTAGTTTTAAAACCAGCATTAAGTGCATGTTGTTAAATCTTTGTTTTTGTATTCATAAGTTACATATTAATGGTTTTAGTATAAACAGCAAGCCTTACCTGTTTTCTTGAAAAATGTCACTTATGCATGCTGAAGTGTTAGTTTCTTTTTTCTTTAACATTTTAAGCTAACCAATTGGGGGTCACAACTTATTTATTATTGTTATATTCTCATGAATAGAATAAATGTTTCATTGCATTTTCAGTAATTCCAAGATAACTAATACTTTAAGTAATCTCAATTATAAATTAAGTTTAAGCCTTTCAGATGTATGAAGGATGGGCTAAATGTCTTCCCTTAGGAAGTAATTTCCTCCCTTAACAGTTGCAAAATAAAATATTTCAAACAAAAACAAATATATGTTCCAGTTTTTGCGTGAAATAGACAGGAACTTCTTTGAAAGTGGGCGAGTCTGCTATTAAATTAGACCACATATTATGTGTTAGAAGGCATGTCTTCAGCAGCCATTTTAACACATTTAATATAAAATAATTCAGTGCCTTTAATGCCTATTTATTTTTTAACACATATTTTTTCCCCCCATAAGCATGTATATATATGTTTTGTCATATACTGGTGCAACTCTTAGTATGTGAAGGCTCTGGGTGTGCCTCGAGGACTACGATTAAGAAGATTTCAGATTTCCATACATTCCATTCTGATCTATTACCTGAGGAATTGACTTTGTTTTGGATGCTAATCATTAGCAGTCACAACCTGATATTTATTGTTATATTTTGATTAAATGGATAATGACTTAATAAATAAGTGACACATATTTAAATATTAAAATATTAAATATATTAAAATATTTACTAATCCAGAGTTTTGTTACCAGAGAAACAGAATTATTTTACTGGTAAATAAAACCAGTAAAATAATTCAGAGATGGCATCCTCTCCTTTGTCTGGATTAAATTAAGACAGAGATTCAGGGACACACATTCAACTGAATGCATAACAAATACAATAATAAAATTATATAAGATGTACATTTATATAAGTTTTTTTAAACATAATTTTGTCTGATTTCTATTTTTCTGGAAATAAAAACGCAAATAAGTGATGCAGTTTTCTGCCTCGGTTACTTATTAATCAGTGGAGTTTCCCTGTATTCAAAAAACTAAATATGTTACTCACCGCTGTAAAGAGGCAGCAAAGCTGTCAGAAGTGAGAAGTACACTGCAAACCAGTCCATGACTCTGACTGTTGAGTTGGCTGGAGCCAAGTGTGGCACAGTGTCAAATTAGAGCACAGTGCGTTACGCAAGAGAGGAGGCATTATTACTTCCTTGTTGATTCAGGAGTCGACAGACATGGATGGAAAGTGTGGACTTTAAACTATTCGCCAGTTTTCAAATTGTGTTTTTAACCCCCCCCCCCCCCAAACAAAAAAAAATCTAGTCCAAAAAATAGCTGACTTAGATGTATTTATTAAAGCTAATGGGATCTCAGTTTTACTGTAAAGCACTCCATACTTTACTTAGCATACTTTGTGTATGTACTGATGTACTGTTACCCAGAGGCATTTTCAAAAATATGTGGGGCTACCAGTAATGTGAAGTGAACTCCTTGCCAGGAGTTGAACCCGGGCTGCCTGGGTAAAAACTAGGAACCCTGACCGCTAGACCATATGGGACTGCTCGTAGTGTTGGAGTATACCATGGTTGTTTTGCTTCTTTGCTGTTGTGACACAGAGTGAGTACAATGCAGACTTGTGACCATTTGGATGAGTCGTTCTCATGATTTACATAGAAAGTTGCTTCCTGTTTCGGTGCTTTCCCTGTGTGTGGATAAAATAAGAGCCCACCAAAAAACAACAACAAACAAACAGAAAAAAAGAGATAACTGTGTCTAAAACACTCATGCTACACAGCATGAAACAAAAGTCACTTTCAGTGAGCGTAATATTTCTGTGACTGAACTGCCAGTGCTACCTGCTTTGCTAAACAAATGTGTCAAAACTGTAAATCACCAACGGTGACGTCTGTAAGGACTGGAGTGTAGAGAGATGAAAGTAGAAAGATAAAGGATCAGAGCAGGAGTTCAAAGCTGTTAGGAAAAGTGGTTTAATCACCAGCCTACAAAGGAAATTAGTTTAGTAATCCAGTTTGTGCTGGACTATTTAGCTTAACATTTCATTTAAACTTAACCCAGCTAATCCTCAGCACATTACAAACTTACTTTATTCCTTAAGTGTTGCTCATGTATTTCTTATTGAAGTACCTTCGACTGTATAAGTAAGTGTAATTTTGGACTGTATTGTTGTGAACGTGTAAACACCTAGAGATACACAAACTGAAAGGACTCATGCAAATTACTTAAATTTTATATGTCAGCCTTTAAAGGTCATCCAGGTTGAATTATCCTTTTGTTTACAAATGCAGGCCTGTAAAGCCTTGTAAAGTTGGGCTTGTAATAAATTGCTGGAACACAGCCTGATTTTTTATTTTTTTTTAAACACAGTGTAGTTAGACCTTTTGAACATAATGTACAGGATAAAATAAAATCTACTTATGATCATATTAGGAAGTTTTCCACCATGCCACCTACACAAGTAGGAATTAGTGATGGGATTTCCGGCTCTTTTTAGAGAACCGGCTCTTTCGGCTCGACTCACTAAAAAGAGCCGGCTCTTTTGGCTCCCAAGTGGCTCTTCAGGTTGTTTTGTTGCTTTAATTAATTTATTATTGACAACAATATAAAATTATGCACAATATATAAATATATACGGTGGCCCCTAGAGACAAAGCACATACAAACTCCAAAGCACATTTCTAGCGTTAACTGAACTTCCGAAACAGACTTACCTAGCTACCTAAATTACACAGTTGAAAGCATATGTGTATTGTTTGTGTATTTATACACAAGCACTCATTTATATTCAAATAATTCAAAAAAATGTTCATTTACCTGTTACTACCACACACCAAATCCGGTCGTTTGTACTTCCTGGCTTGTGTAGCCACTAGGTAAATGGCCTGTATTTGTATAGCGCTTTACTAGTCCCTAAGGACCCCAAAGCGCTTTACACAACCAGTCATCCACCAAGGTTTTACTGTAGATAAACAGAGAAGTTTAAAAATGTATAATTTAGAAATATAATCTGGTGTTTAATGTCATCATAAGGCCTGACATTTACTCCTTGACTCCTGGATTTCTTTGCGCATATTGGCCAGCTGCTGCCTGATTTTAAAGCACTTGACGGTGTGGTGATTCATCCAGATAGCTAGAACAGTCTTGTAGCTTGTAGGCTGTGATTGATCATCTTTTCCCATATCACGTAAATACAAACTCAAAACAATTCCTTTATTGTTCACTAAAACTCAGTCTTTCCTTTCATGGATGCTGTTTTATTTTTGTCTATGATTAGCTTTTTTGAAAGACTGCATGCAAGTGCATCTCTGAAGGCTCATTGCTATTTGAATTCCCACAGTCCCTAAACAGCTATGCAAATGGACAGCGATGAGATTTTAGAAAAGGTTTAACCATCTGCTCTCTGGTGTTCTTAATTTGACACGTTAATATTTGTATATTAATATGCTTTTTGGCTACTCAGGGACCAGGTTTAAGGTTTACAACCCATGATTCAGTAGTTTGTAGAACAGTTAGTAGCAATATCTTGAAGATGTGTGAAGTACCTTTTGAAAGTCTATCAGAAGATGCAGATGAATGCAGCATTACTGACAGCGCCTGCTGTGACCATCATGGAAACCAACCAAGTGCTGAGAGCTAAACAAAAAAAAGCTGAAACCTGCTGTAGTAGCCTGAACCAGAAAACATAAAATCATCACCAACACTGCAACAGTGTGTATGTGTTTGATCCTTGTGTCACAGTGGTGCCGAAACCCAGTTTGCAGGATGTTAGATCTGCAATCAGTCTAGCTAGCAGAGGTGCTAGCAAAGATGCTGGCTGAGCCATGCACTGGGAGCAGGCGGCACTCCATAAGCTCGACTGACCACAGGAACAGGACAAGTGCCAGACGAAAGTGTTGAAGACCCTGGTTGTTTGGTATGGCTCCTCGCTGGAACCACCACCATTCCCCCCGTCCCCGGTGAGGCTCCATCGGATGGACAGCCCCCAGCCATTCCTGGATATCTTCTGAGCCACGGCGGAAGCATGCTGCTGGTCTAGAGGGGAATGGGCACTAAGGCTACTGCCTCTGCTTGAAGGTGAGGCCCAGGTTGTGGCCCTCAGCTTCCCCACAACGGCAAGGGCCTGGTTTGAGGTAATCAGCCGGGTGGTCCTGGACATTGGCTTCTCAGCCAAAGATCACCGGAGCTGGTTCCAGGAGTGATTGAGGTGGTACAGGTGTTCAGTGTTGCCAGCCTCACTAATTTAGAAGATCTTTCTTTAGCCAAGAAAAAAAATAAAAATAAAAAAAATAATAAAAGAGTTTGTTGCTCTATAAAAAAGCTATCCTAGAACATCTAACTATTCATCACTGATTGGAGAAAATAAGAACAACCCAAGGTTTCTCTTCAGCACTGCAGCCAGGCTGACAAACAGCCAGAGTTCTGTTTGCCAAGTGTTCCTTCTTAACCAGTAATCACTTCATGAATTTCCTCATAAACAAAATCAGTACTGCTGTCCAGCTTTTGGGTGCTCATGGCACATCTGTCCACCCCTATTTAAATAGCGCTCTAGTTTTCACTCATACTCATCCTGTACATTTTTTTCCCCTGTCTGTCAGCTTAGACATTGTCATAGTACACATATACTGTAATAACTGAAATAACACTAATAGAAATGAGTAACTAAACAAACTAAAAGGTCTTTTGAACTTTCATTTTTGTTATTTAATGTTTGACTCTTAGATGTGACATTTTTGTTTTGAGATATTACAGTTTTTTAGAGATTTTCTTGTTGGTTTCTTTGGTTTATATTCATGATATCCTGACACTTTACTCATCAGCTCCAAACTTAATTCTCTGACTTGCAATCTAAGTCCTTTCTGCTGAATGCTTAATGCCTCAGCTCTACACAAGGCAGGTGGCAGTTAAATTTTGGTCACTTTAATCTCACCATTAAAAAAAAAAAAAAATCTCACCATTACCTACCTTCCTGGTTCCCGGAATGTAGAGCCTGATGCTTTCTCTTATCAGTTTTTCACAGATACTTACCCCGTTGAACCTGAAGCCATCCTGCCTCCCTCATGCCATCCTCTGCCGTTCTCATGGGAAGATGAAAAGCAGCTCCCCCCCCCCCTCCCCCCCAATCTGGATAAGAACACAAAACAAGAACATGTTTCGGCATGCTCAATCTATGCAAGAAGTGGCCCCAAGCTTCCTGCAGGACATTTATAAACATTATCAATTCCAAATCATATTAACCATGTTAAGCATTGGATTTTGTAGCAGGTCTCCCACTTAAAATTAACAGATCTTCTTTTCTTTTCCATTATTTAAACTCCCCCACTTCTTCTGACACTGCTAAGATCCCAGCTAATCATGTGTTCAGGCTCCACAGCATTCTATTTGACAAAAGGCCCACAATTCATCTCCCAGGTTTGGAGGGCGTTTTGTGAAGCCCTTAGTGGTAAAGTCAAGGGTCAATTAGGAGTTAGAGGGAGTCCTTCGATGTGTGGTATCTTCAAACCCATCTTTCTTGACGACTCAACCAGCATGGATCAAATATCCCCAAAGCACGCACACTTCCTCTGCTATAAGCCTTTCTTGTTTCAAGGTTTCTCTAGGATACCAGCCAGTTTATAGTCTCAGACACAAGACTGGCAACAGTGACAGTAAAGACAAATCTTGTAAGTCAATAATGAATCGAGTTATAGGACAGAAATGATCATAAATATGTAAATATAGGGATGCTGAAGATGCTGTGGCATTTGTTGTTGTAGTTTCAGTATTACTTCTTCTTGTGTTGACTTCTATAGAGAAGTTGTGTTTTTGGTTAGAAAAGTTGTATCTGTTTATCATATACAGTCAGGTCCATAAATATTGGGACATCGACACAATTCTAACATTTTTGGCTCTATACACCACCACAATGGATTCCAAATGAAACGAACAAGATGTGCTTTAACTGCAGACTGTCAGCTTTTATTTGAGGGTATTTACATCCAAATCAGGTGAACGGTGTAGGAATTACAACAGTTTGCAAATGTGCCTCCCACTTCTCAAGGGACCAAAAGTAATGGGACAGAATAAGAACCATAAATCAAACATTCATTTTTTAATACTTGGTTGCAAATCCTTTGCAGTCAATCACAGCATGAAGTCTGGAACACATAGACATCACCAGACGCCGGCTTTCATCCCTGGTGATGCTCTGCCAGGCCTCTACTGCAACAGTCTTCAGTTCCTGCTTGTCTTGGGGTATTTTCCCTTCAGTTTTGTCTTCAGCAAGTGAAATACATGCTCAATCGGATTCAGGTCAGGTTATTGACTTGGCCATTGCAAAACGGTCCACTTCTTTCCCTTCAAAAACTCTTTGGTTGCTTTTGCAGTATGCTTTGGGTCGTTGTCCATCTGCACTGTGAAGCGCCGTCCAATGAGTTTTGAAGCATTTGTCTGAATATGAGCAGATAATATTGCCCGAAACACTTCAGAATTCATCGTGCTGCTTTTGTCAGCAGTCACATCATCAATAAATATAAGAGAACCAGTTCCACTGGCAGCAATACATGCCCACACCATGACACTTCCACCACAATGCTTCACTGATGAGGTGGTATACTTAGGATCATGAGCAGTTCCTTTCCTTCTCCATATTCTTCTCTTCCCATCACTCTGGTACAAGTTGATGTTGGTCTCATCTGTCCATAGGATGTTGTTCCAGAACTGTGACGGCTTTTTTAGATGTTGTTTGGCAAACTCTAATCTGGCCTGCCTGTTTTTGGGGCTCACCAAAGGTTTACATCTTGTGGTGAACCCTCTGTATTCACACTGGTGGAGCCTCCTCTTGATTGTTGACTTTGACACACATACACCTGCCTCCTAGAGAGTGTTCTTGATCTGGCCAACTGTTGTGAAGGGTGTTTTCTTCACCAGGGAAAGGATTCTTCGGTCATCCACCACAGTTGTTTTCCGTGGTCTTTTGGCGTTGCTGAGCTCACCGGTGCGTTCCTTCTTTTTGAGAATGTTCCAAACAGTTGTTTTGGCCATGCCTGATGTTTTTGCTATCTCTCTGATGGGTTTGTTTTGTTTTTTCAGCCTAATGATGGCTTGCTTCACTGATAGTGACAGCTCTTTGGATCGCATCCTGGCAGTTGACAGCAACAGGTTCCAAATGCAAACAGCACACTTGAAATGAACTCTGGACCTTTTATTTGTTCATTGTAATTGGGGTAATGAGGAAATAACACACACCTGGCCATGGAACAGCTGAGAAGCCAATTGTCCCATTTTTTTTGGTCCCTTGAGAAGTGGGAGGCACATATACAAACTGTCATAATTCCTATACTGTTCACCTGATTTGGATGTAAATACCCTCAAATAAAAGCTGACAGTCTGCAGTTAAAGCACGTCTTGTTCGTTTCATTTGGGATCCATTGTGGTGGTGTATGGAGTCAAAAATGTTAGAATTGTGTCGATGTCCCAATATTTATGGACCTGACTGTATGTCAAAATGCACTATACTGAATAGGACAGTGGTAGTCTGAGGCTGTGTTGGCAGCAGAGGCCATGGCTGTTAAGAGTAGTACTGCCATTTACTAGTGGGTCTAGTCTTTGATCTTGACTTACGTAAAGATTAGGGTTACAGAAGTGCTGCAGTAGGGGAACCTCTGGATGCTGAAATGTTGCTGATGGCTGCTGATGGAAAGAATGGTGAAGATGGGAATATAACAAACCCATTATTTATGGTGAGAGTATGTGGCATCTGATGGCTACCATAGTGGACTTCAGTGAAATAATACACATCATCTTCTGTCATTTCTCTGTTAAATGAGTTAAATGACTGTTAAATTTCCTGTGTCATTCCTGTGACTGTTTAGCACATCATGGCGGTATTATTTTGGACAACATCTGCCTCTCTGACACCACTTTAAGAGAGTCCAGCTCCATCCCTATAATGTTACTTGCCTTGAGGATCAATTTATTGAGTCTGTTGGCATCTGTAAATAATTTATTAATTTGACTTCTGGTAGTCTATACACAATATCCTTGTGTTCAGGTTAATGATGCTCTTTTGCCATTTAGATTTATGACAAATACCCAAACTTGGCAGTACCAATACTGAGTCATGCTGCGCTTAAGTATTAAATTCAATTATATTTTACTCATATATTTTAAGTGAGTCTCAAAGGATCAGGATCAGATGCAAACCAGTTCCTGACTGGTAAGTCTGGTTAACACACACAGACTCTGGCGCAATGCCAAAGTACAGCTACCTTGACATGCTGAGGAGATTGCACAGATACACGACTGATTACAGACTGTGAACATGTAGGGAAAGCTATTACAGCTACAAGTGAATGACAACACAGTGACACAGATTTAATCATTAAGCAGAAAGCCTGTCTGTAGCACAGCCAGATTTTAGTAGTTTTTTCTTTTTGGTATATCCCATATCCACAAAGTCATTTCAGAAATGATAGGAATTAAAATAAAAATAGTAATTCAAATCCTCTCTGAGGATCATGATTAATTTATTAGATAATTGTTAATTTTTACATACAGTCAGGCTGTCCAGTTCTTTGGATCTTTTTTTAAAGGCAGTTAACGTTTATCTTTGGCATCCTCACGTAAGAAGAACAGTATCTTTACTGTTGCCAGGATTAGGGCTTTTTATTATCTCAAACACAACACACAAGCTAACAAGATTCACATTTAATAGTATGGTGCTGTATTTGTAAGTTATGGCATGTGCAGTAAGGTATGCACTATCTCACATTTTTCAACTACCTGGTGATAAATGTGACTGTTAGTATTATAAAACTGAAAAGCCCACTTGAACCTTCACTTAAAGCATCGACTTTCAAGCCTCTGATATATATCTTGTATCTTATGTATTTTAAGAAATTAATTTGTTGTTGAGAATTTTGCAATTTATTGTCAGAGTATAGCTGGTGCCATATCCTGCCTCCAGTGACTGCTGCAAATCCTATTTCTCAGGTGGGTTTGACGTGTTGGACCTTGAGGATACAGCGCTCACAGTTCAACCGGAGAAGGATGTTGGACAGGAACTGTGAGAGAGGAGATTTTCAGTGATTATAAAGGCACACTGCATCTGATGCTGTATGATTTGTATTCAGAAATTGTTTTTCCTTACACTGGATAAAGCCTCTAAGATCACATCTTTGCTATCCCGATTAGAGGATGAAAGTGAAGCTTTTAGATGAAAAGTCACTGTTTGGAAATCTTAAAGCAAGGTACAAATAAAAATACACTTATTTAAGTACTGCAGATCTTTGATGTATATAAATGCTAAAATAGATATATGGACATTTCATTGACTGTACCTTTGTCTGAGCTTGTGTCAGTTGTAGAATCCTTGTTTTTGTTGGAAATGCCAGCAGTGTTTCCACTTCCTGGGAAAGATATAACACCCCTGTTATCCAGAATTTGCACAGCTGTCTAACAGTCTGATAGTTGCTGATAGACTCTATGTAATGATATATAGCAGGTGTGTCAAACATAAAGCCTGGGGGCCAGAATTGGCCTGGCAAGGATTCCAATCCAACCCACTGGATGCCTTTGGAAAACGTGAGGGAGAACTTAAAATGTGGACTTTTAACTAGGGCTGGGCCATATTATACCGTTCATGGTAATACCGGTATAATGTTAGGCAACGATAGGAAAATGAAATATCGCGATAGAATATGAGTAAAACGCGCATGCGCAGTGCCTTTGTTTTCATACGCACATGGCCGATTGTTGAGTGAAGCAGATGAACCAGAATTGGTTTGTAAAAATGGTGCAACTTCAGTGATGTGGAACTGGTTTGGTGTTTGTCCGTCAGATACACAACAAAGCACTGTTTTTTTTTTTTTGCAGAACATGCAAGCGGGCCGTCGTTATTGCCGTATTTGTCGGACTAAGATGCTCTTAAATCTGGGAGTAATCTGGGTCCTAAACTCCGTATTCTTCAGGTCCCAAAGTCAAACGAACACTGCAGGATCACTGAGAGTTAAAAACTGTCTAAATTCTTTCATCTTTAATAAAACGATCAGCATTACTGCTTTACCAGGTGTAACCATGAAGTTTAACTTCCAGGCATCCATGAAAACATAATTTATTACATTTAACGGAGTTAGAAGTTAGCAGGAAGCTAGCGGAAGTTAGCTCGCTAGTTTCGCTAGTTACCTAAGCATGTTCTGACTGAGAGATTTCTGAAAAAATTCAAACGTACAGCTCTGCTATCACTTCCAACATAAATGAAGACAGGAAGCTACACAGCAGTGACGTTGGTAGGGTTACTGAAGTTGGGCTACCTGGTATATAATGGTGTCTCGTTTGGCTCTCAGCGAAGGCGGTCGCACTTTTCTCCTCTCCTCCTTCCCCTATCTTCCCTGCTTAGCCGCTTATGTCCTTGTCTTGTCTCGTGCTTTTTTTCTTCTTACTACCCTGGAACACTCTCTCACAGCCGGTGTCTAAAACCTAAAGAGAACTATGGATTTGATCAACTGGTCTCTGAATGCTATTGACACCCTCTTCTCAACGAGAAGTTTAGGCTCGGGAGAGCCTGAGTGCCCTGGAGGGACTTTCCCTGCTGGATACACGATGGACGGGTGGCAGAAATGGAGGATCGTGTGCCTGGCGGGACTGTCGATCGAGGACGCTGAAGATATCTACCTATTCGGAACCATGATAGCAGGGTTCTTGCTGATCGGAGCTGGCTTGGCCCTGGCTTATCGGAGAATCAAGACAGCGGGACTGGCTGCTCAAACCCCCACCAAGCTGCCTGCTGAGATTGGATTGACTGGACGAGGCGCGGCTTCTCAGAAAGGGCTCACAGACGGGGACATGGTCAAGAGCTTGGAGGCTATTGCGGCTGCAGTGAATACTCAGAATGACATCTCTGAGCGGATACTGGGACACATCAGGGAAGAATCAGCTCAAATCAACAACTATGGGCGAAAGCTGGAAAACATCACGGATCAGTTGGCTGCGGTCGCGAGGTCTCAGAACCGGCTCTGTGAGCAAAAGATTGACAAGACCACGGAATTGAAGGTTAACAACATCATGGAGAAACTGACGGCTATCCAACGGGAGATGGAGAGATCAGTGTCAGAGTGCTAAAACAATACAGCTCGAAATTCTCATGAGCTGTTGGAAAGAAATCACCATCTTAATACGGCTACCCCTCCGGCGCCAGCTGCGGGCTCAAGGCTGGAGCCGACCAAAACAATCCGAGATAACGCCTGTGTTGACATTGTTCCTCCCCATTCTAAGGCCACCTGGGTTGGCTGGCAGACTGTTTACTTAGCCTGGCAGGGCGAAGGACACTGTCTCCGCTGAACTATGGACACGCACACACATACACTTACACTGAAAACCACACACTTATCCCCCTCCCTTTCCAAACGCCTTCGATGCTTGTTTCCTGTGGGGGAACACAGCGGGTCTACGTGCCGCGCTGGATAAGATAGCGCTGTGCGAGGCGGCTGCTGGGTTTGCTTCACATTGCTCCTTACCCATCACCCTACCGTGTGGCTTGTTATGTCTTCCCAATGTTGTGTCACATTTATGTGCTTTTTTTGTGCAGAGGAGTTTTTTTGTTTCCTGTTCTCGTGCTGTCCTACCATGGAAGCATAGCATGAGAAGGGGTCTCTTTTTTTCCTCTTGTACTTTCCCATTGTAATGTACATTTCAATGTTTTTCTCTCCAATGCTACCAATCTCCGACTGTATCCCCATGTGATGTTTGTGTGTCTATGTAAGGTCGGGGGGGGTCCCATTTCACTGCAGGACCCCCCTGCATGTGACGAATAAAGCCTTGATTGATTGATTGATTGATTGATTGATGTGCTACGTGATCGCTAGTGACACAGCTATGTTAGCATAACATAAACAGTGAAGCTGGAGGATGAATGCTAACACTTTTCCACTTATAAAAGTTAACGTTAAGGTTCCTGATAGTTAGAGACAAATGCAATCGCATGGCAGGATGCTGTAAACGGACCAAACTTCAGTCAGGAGAACAACTGAGATAATCCATCCACAATACGAGGTTAGTCATTAATATACTGCAACAACACAGGAATAGAGCAGCTGTGAGAGAATAAAGCATTAATGAATCAATGGTACAGAAGTGGAGGAAGCAAGAAGAATGAGTTGAATAAAGTTTGATTTATCTGACTGCTTTGTTTCGCTTAATGTGCCTTATAATCCCGTGCACCTTATGGTCCGAAAAATACGTACTGCACACTGCAGTTTAATGTTGCAAAGCACCTCTTTTTAACTGCAGTGGATATTATACATGGTTATGCTCAGCCCATTTCTACTGGAAATGCCTTTTGGTTAAACTTTCAGCAAGGAATTTGCATTTGCACTGTTAAATTTTTATATAGCTTTAATGCACATAAAAACCAGCTTCTTGTTTAAGTGAAAATAAATGGAAGGTTGTCTTTTTGCGCTAGTAATGTTGTGGAGCTGTATTTTGTCTCGCATCAATTATATCGTCAGTTATATCGTTATTGCAAATTTTCAAATATATATCGTGATAAATATTTTTGGCCATATCGCCCTGCTCTACTTTTAACTATATTTTCATATGTTTTACAACATTTCCTACTAATAGAATAGAATAGCTTTTTATTGTCATTGTACATGTACAACAAAATTGTGGAATTGTCATAAAGACTTCCTCCATGGCTTTTCATATTAAATCTAAATTATGTAAAAGATAAAGAATTAAATGACAGAAAAGTTCCTGTTTTTTCACTATCTACAGTAGAAATGTCTTTTTTTTCTTTTTAATGGATTCGCAGTAACAAAAAAAAAAGAAAAAGAAAAAAAAAGAAAGACACTGAAAATGTTCTGGGCATTGAGCTACCACAACTACCCAACTTTTAAAATATCTTTAATTGGAGAAAATTTGGCATTGCATAGTAGGAAAGTACATTTCTTGTTGTTTTCTGAATAATGATCTATTACACAAACCATGACCAACCTGCAGCAGTGGAGACTGATGTTATGAGGCCATCTAAAGGTGTAGATGCAGTAGTGCTGCTTTTCTGGCTGGTTGGTGTAGAACCAGAGACTAAAGTTGTTTCGATATCTGCTAGCGTAGCAGTGGTGCCCGCTGTTGCAGTGGTGCCCGTTGTTGCAGTGGTGCCAGTTGTTGCAGTGGAGACGACTGAAGATGTTTTCTTAATTGCTAGTGTAGATGTATCACTGCTTGTTTGGTTGGTTGCTGTAGATATTGGCACTGTGGATGCTGAGGCTGTGCTCACATTAAGTGCAGATGCTGGATTGTGTGTGGTGAAGTTTGTATCTGTATATATTATATTGTTGTTTCCAGTGGCTTGTTTTCTTGTTGGTACTTGGGTCACAACTGTAGCAGAGAAAAAAAATTACATTATAAATATTCAACCCTGAATCCTAAATCCTCACATTCTTACATGTCTATTTTGCACGTTCACTCTCACTTACATTCTGTACAGGTTGACCTGTAGTCACGGCAGCAGTCACCAAATGCCAGACATATCTGATCACAGTAACACCCCCTGAAACAACTGGAGTTTTGTCCAGGGCAGCATAGCACTGGTGGACCTGCACAGTCTGGAAACAGCACACACACCACAGCTTCTGGTATAAAACTGCATGATCAGCATGGCATATATTTGTAACTGTAATTTCAACATGCTATTTCAAAATATACTTTAAGGTAATGATCTCACAAACAGTAATCAAAAAGATGAATATTATTTAATACAGAATAAATGCAACTGTAGTAAATCTGGTTGTTTATACGTAGTCAGACTGAAGCATTTCTGAAATGTTTTGTGGACAGCCAACAAGGCTGTTAGAGTTCAGGAGTAAGTAAGGATCACTAAATGGAATGAGAGCGGTGAAAACACTTCATTAGTTACCAGTGTTGGGTAAGTTACTTTAAATTAGTAACTTAGTTACATTACTAGTTACTTCTCTAAAAAAGTAACTCAGTTACTTCAAGTTACTCGTTACTTTCAAAGTAACTAGTTACTAGGGAAAGTAACTTTGGTTTTACTCAGAATTCTCTTGTTAATGTGTTGCTTCCGTAACTGGATACCCAGCAGGATTGCCAGTCTTCTAGCTTGCTTACTTGCCACAAGTGCACTGTGCCACCTACCAATAGAAAGGAAAAAATAATGTGCACATTTCCACGAGAGAAATCCCACGCCTGGACCGTCGTTGACCGCCGCCATGATTCTAGCCTGCTTTTTACATCCAACACAAAAACTGCAGTCGTGGTGCTTTTGATTGTACTCAGAACTTGGAAATTCTGCCTTCTCAAAGACTCATCATCAAAGACCCCTCACACCCTGGACACTCACTTTTTCCCCCCTTCCCTCTGGTAAACACTACAGGTCCATCAGGTCAAAGACGAACAGACTCAACAGAAGTTTTTACCCACAGGCTGTCAAACATGCCCTACCTCCTCCCTGATTGGAGGATAACTGCACTGTCAACACTCATGGACATTACACCTTATTTATAAATCGTATTTCTGTTTATACTTCAATGCAACCAACACCCCTACCTCTTTATACTGTATTTATTATAACATTATTCAGTATAGTTCCAACAGCACCCCCCACTCAATGTGCAATATCATCCCCCCCCCCCCCCCCCCCCCCCACACACACACACTCAGTGTGCAATATCACTGATCACACTGCACCTCTCAATGCACCTGCTAGTCAGATGGTATGTATGTGTATGTATATAGATGTAAGCGTGTATGTGGAAATATGTGTGTGTAGGTATGTACGGATGAATATATGTATATATACATATATGTATGTATGTGCGTGTATGTTTGCAGGTGTATGTATAACTTGTACATATCTTTGTTGTGTAAATGTAAATTTGTCTGTTATTGTGTAAATACTTACGCTATTGTGTACTCCACACACATGGAGAGATGCCAAACTGCCTTTCACTGTTCTTGTAACAGTGACAATAAAAAGCTATTCTATTCTATTCTATTCTTCTGAATAGGAAGATGTAGGTAACACCAGACTGCAGATGAGCTGCATACAGGGCTGGACTGGGACAAAAAAATCGTCCCGGGCATTTTGACTAGAGACCGGCCCACCATTATAGGAAAAATCATAAAGCCTTTGAATGAAAACAAACACTGTTGTGACAGTGATGTACACTGTTCTGATGGTATATATGTATCAATCTATCAATTGTTTGTTGTAAGACTCAGATAATTATTTATTAAAAGCGAGACATTTTAAATGAGAATAAGAAAGTATTTCTTTGTGCCCCCTTTCCCTGTTAATGCCCTACCTGGCCCCCCTGGCAAAACTTTGCTAGACCCGCCCCTGCACAGTTACCAGCTGTCAGCTATGTAGAAAAGGATGCTGGTGTTATTTGTCTCTCAGAAACAGTTCATAACTTCCCTTCAACTCATTCATGTCACCTAAAAGGTAAACCTGTTTCTCCATCACCTGTTCAGCTCTGATGATTCAGTAAGGACATCTCCTGGTTTCATCTTCATGTTTCCCTCTCACCAGATAACCAAACTGATATCATGACCAGCAGCTTTACAGCTGTGGCTCCAGCAAACATCAGCTGATACTAGAAATTAATATTAAATAAATTCTAACAACAGCTGATCAAGCTTAAACGTGCTGCTGTTGTTTAACGCGACATCCGCTGGTTTCCTCTTTCTGGCGCAAAGTGGGCGATAAATAAACAAGAGAGAAAAGCCGATCAGCTGATCATTGATCAGTTTCGTGACTGAAGTAGAAACGGGAGAGAATGAGAGAAGAAGAGGCAGCTGTGCAGCTCCAGCTTTGTCTTTTTCATTGTAGCTGAAGTCCGGGACAAACTGTGTTTCTTTTCACCTCAATACGAAACGCGTAATATTTTCTCTGAATACCAGACGATTCTGTTTTTTAGGGGACGGTTGGCAACTCTAATAATTAACCGTATGAACAAAATAAAGTTCAACATCAGTAACATAGCACCCACCCAGCTGTATAGAAACTCCGTCATGCTAGCTAGTACGCAGTACGAAAATGTCAGCATACCGAAAATAAACTCCACCTAAACTTGGTTTATATCTGACTCCGATAGACTGCAGGTCATAACTTCTTACCTGAAGTTCAGTTCACCTGACACGCGGACCGGCGGCCGCTTCGGGTCTCTCCTCTTGCCTCCCTTTTCCTTCATCCACCTGCTGGCTTCCACCACTTGCTAATGTTACTGAATCTGTGGAAGCTCCGCGATATCCACCACATGAAGTAACGAATAACGAGCCTATCTAAATCCCAGTAACGAGTAACGCGTTCCTGGTTTTGGCATAATAACTAGTTACCGTGCTCGTTACCACAATAATAACGTAGTTACTGTAACGCGTTACTTAATAACGCGTTAGTCCCAACACTGTTAGTTACACATTAGATTGACATGTGGTGACTGTGGAGGCTATTTGAGTACAATGAAATGTTCAAGAAACCAGTTGATTTGAGCTTTGGGACAAGGAATGGTATCCTGCTGGAAGCAGCCACCAAGACATGGTCATAAAGACATGTTGCTTATGCCAAATTCTGACACTGCAATCTAAATGTCACAGTAGAAATGGGACCAGACATCTTTTTCTTCTTTTGTCTAATTTTGGTGAGCCTCTGAATCATAGAGCCAGTTTTTTGTTTTTAGCTGAGAGGAACGGCACAACATATTTTTGTGCATTCAGAGATGGTGTTCTCCACACCTTGGCTCTAATTAATGTTTTATTTGAGTTGCTGTTGCCTTAGCATCAGCTCAATGCAGTCTTGCCATTCTCATTTCACCTTGGACATCAACACGGTATTTTCACCCAGAGAACTGAGTAAAAATGCCTTTAACAGTTTCACTGGATATTTTCATTGGGTATTTTCTTTTATTCTGGAATATTCCCTGTAAACATAGAGATGTTCGTATAGGAAAATTCCAATAGATCAGCAGATTCTTAAAATACTCAGACAGTCTGTCTGCACCAACAACAATGTCACATTCAAAGTCACTTAAGTCACTTAAATTTCCTTTCTTCCCTATTCTGATACTTGGTTTGAGCATTGTCACCATGTCTCCATGTCTTCTTGCTTTCTTTGAGCTTTCGCCATGTCTACCTGGTGTGCCTAACAAAGTGGCTTGTGAGTGTACTTGTAGCTTCAGTAGGTGACAAAAATCTAAATCATTATTGTGGAGTTTAGACATAAGCAGCGTCTGTCGCACTGAACACGATGGCTAATTATACAAAGATTGTTGTGGGTATTACCTGTTGGTCTGGTAGTTGGAGCTGGTATTTGGGCTAGAAAAATGGAAAGACAATGACATAAAAACATATTTATATATATAAAAAACATGTTAAATGTTAAATTCATATTCTTAACATACAGTTATGACTTAATTTTTCTTGCCCAACAGGTACCAAAAGCAAGAGGACTTAAATACATACTAGTGATACATACGTTTCCTGCTAGTTTGATGTGTCTGTACATTGCCAGACTAAAGCATAATGGCCTTGGCATCAGCATCAGCGCAAGCACCATGATAGATATTTATAAATTCAGATCTACTCAGTCCATTCCTGAGATATGTATTCGAGCACTAGAACCAGATAAAGGAGGCTCAGCACAGGGAAGTAAATATCATCATCTGTCACTAATAGCAGCCTCAAGGTCCAAACCATAAAACTAGTAGTGTTAATGCTTACAAACTCAGTTAAATCTTCACTAGTTAGAATAGTTTGCTCGCTCTTTTTAGAACTCTAAAAAGTGCAAAGTTGTTTTCGTTAGCTATTTAAGTGAAGTCCAACACCACCAGAATTATTGACCATGCATTCACCTATATATCCAGGGACATGAACTCAAACTATCAGTAACATTAAAGAGGATCCACCTGAAAACACATCAACCAATTTAAAAAATCTAAAGGATCTAAAAGTAGGATCTGCTCTTGTTAAAACAGCTGTTTGAAAGTATACATAATGTCTTAAATACATTTTTGTATTATGAAATAATTGTGCCATAACTTTTTGAAACTGTTAAATAGTAGTCAGTAGGCATAGCTTCACTTACCATCACAGAGAAACCTTAAGAAAAGAAAAAGGAACAGAACAAACACATCCATGGCTCTGTGTGGCTGCTGAGTGTTGCAACACTTGAGAATAAGGATTCCACATAAACATGCCCTCATACAGATACAGACGAGCTTTTCAAGCAAGAACAATCCTATTGTTTGCTAGAAAAAACCCCAATTACCTTCCTTATCCGTATCATGTTACAGGTTTTGTGTTATTTGTTTTTCCTTCATTTGCGTTGGTGTTCCTGCTGTACTGCAGGTGGTTAATGGGTTGTACCTTAAAAATGTACATGTGTATGCTGCTGTAGGTAAACTTGGGACCAAATAGCTGCACACAAAGCAACACAAATGTACTTACAGTGCAGTTTTATTAGAGTAGTAAAGATTCATCAGAAAACCTTCAACAATGCAGGAAGTCAAAAACACCTTATGAAATGTGATCATTCACCACATACTTTTTAAATTTTTAATATCATCCAAAGACAATAATAGCTCAATTTGCAGTTGTACATTTTAATCATGTTTGGCTTTAAAGAGGGCATTAACATATGCTAAAAGCATATCAACTTTGTATAAACAGAGTTATAGACAGTCTATTTAGAGAGATAATTATGTAGAGTACAAAGATTATATCAAATATATGTAGAAATAATAAGAAAGAGATAAGTATCTAAAAAATTCATGAGAAAATTGATATGTTGATATTCAGAAAACATAGCCCTAAAAAGGTAGGTAAAGACAACACTTGCTGGCTAAAGAAGAAAAAAACAAAATCATTACAATCATCTGTTCTTTTTTATCCATAGGGAGTTTTATGTAACTGATAGTGATTAAACCTGTCCACATTCAAAGACAGTGTTTCATCTGGCATTCACACTCTCCAGCTCTCTCCAAACTCTTGAGTGCTTCTGGCTATGGTACCATCTGGCTTCATCATGTCATTGTTTCCCTGAGCATCAAAGTTTCCACACAGGCCTCCCACCTTCCTTCTATAAATGTGTGGTAGAGTAATCTCTGCAGAATGAATACAAGCGTTTAATGCATTGTTGTTTCCCATATTCATGCAAATTATTTATTTGCTTGAAGTGGAATGACACATTTAAGAAATTACATTATCTGCTTTTGATATTGTAAACTGGCTACCTGCTGAATGGTGTCCGTTAAATGCGACTGACAAGCCAAAATCAGTTTGTAGGTAGATACGAGAGGAACGCTTCCAGATCTTTAGACCACCAGTCACTGAGACAGGCGTATCAGTTGGCTTTCCATCCACCTGAAGAGGAAAAAAAAAATCTCTCAGTGCGATTTAATATAACTGAAGTATATGTAGATGTCTATTCTGCTGTTCATTCCTGTATGATTATGTTTGTTGTATGAAGATAAACATACATTTTTGTTGTTGAAAGCTTGTGTATTAGCATGATATCTTTCCTAGAGTACCAAATATGTGCAAGTTATTGACCTTCCATTAGCCTTCAGTGCGCAATAGCTAATGTTAGCATGCTAGTATGACACTACATTACAAGCAAAGTACATTCTAACGTTTACAATCTTATACTTGCTTAACCTTGGCACTTTTTCATTGTCAACATATTATCATGATGATGCACTTCGCTAAAATCTCTGCACTCTATTGCTAGTAATTTGCAGAGCTGCTAGCATGGCCCAGTTACTTTGTAATTTTTCTAAGATTAATGTAGCCTACTTTATTTCGCAAAAATAAGCTATTTTTGTAACATCCACTCTATTTTTTAGGGTTTTGAATTTTGGTTTTGTTAAAAAAAAATCTGTTAACATGCAGAATATCAGAGTTTTAATACAGTAAGTGCTTAAAGATATTTAAGGTTGAGTACCACTTGCAAATTGAGATTCATAGGATTATATTACTCACACACAGACACAATAACATCTAGGCACTGGAATAACATGGAATATTGCTATTACTGTTTTTTTACACATTGTCTCTCTTCCTCTGTCTTATACCTACAAAAGTGTAAAGTGAAAAGAAAAGCGCTATCACACAGCATAATTTAGCACATATAACATCATCTCCCTCGCTACAGTTGTAACACCTTGAATAGAAAATGTGAAGAGGAGCTAGTTATTTCCCCAACTGATTTTACAAATGTCTGTGTGTAGGTAGCATCACACTGTGCCACAGTAAAATGCTAAGAAGTTAATGTGTTAATACATACGATCAGTTTCAGATTCTTCTTGAACTCCACAGTGTGATTGTACACTCTGATCTTAAGCTCTTGTAATCTGTGGTGTTCGTCATGTTCTTTGCTGTCATCGTCATCATCGTCGTCGTCATCATCATCATCATCGTCCTTGCTATTCTGCTCTTCTTCACTGCTGCTGTCATTTTCCTGCTGACTATCACCGCCCTGATCTAAGACGGGCGTGTTGATGCTTTCAATGTAGACGTCTGGAAGGTTGTTTGGCAAGTTGCTGGTCCTCACCAGCACGTAAGAGTGTTCACCCTCAAAGTCATGCTTCATTTTATCAAATGTTTTATATTCAGGGTCCTTCTTGATCGTACACTCATCGAAGTCTGCAGGGAACAAGAAGAGTAGTTAAATAAATAGGAACAAAAGCATAGTTTAGGTACATTGCAGCCATGTAGATTACCTGTAGACTGGCAGTAATAATTGCCCTTTTCATTTTGAAGGCAGACAGCATTTCCATCACACTCATCTTCATCATCACAGTCAATCTTTCCTATTCCGTCATCCTTCTCACATTCACATTTCTGACTGCAGTGATCCGTGTACCACTGTTCATTGAACTGAAAAGACAGAGACAGTCAACATACTTTGACCACATGCTCATTTTCAAAATTGTCCATATTGTCAGTTTGTCTTACTTGGTGTTTGGTGCCATTCTTGTCCACACAGCCACATTGTTCCAGAGGCACACAAATCTTCATTTTCATGACAAAGCCATCATTGCACACACATCCAGGAACACAAACCTCATTGTCACTACAATGTGGTGGGCCATTCAAGAATAAACAGGTTGGACTACATGCAGGGACACAAGTGGTATAGTGACTATACCGTGGGCAAGGTAGTGCTGGGGAAGGAAAGATGTATAGAGTTGGAGAACAGATATATCCTCAGTTATAAACTTCAAATGACAGAAAAACAAAATGAAAAAAGTTTTTGTTATATATTGAAAATGTGTTTGTTAATCCCAAAAAGTTGATTCTGTTCATCTGGATGTAGCGTTTACAGTGGGAGCAACACTGGATGATTGAGCATGCATCAAGACATGTGTTTGTTATTGTCTTAAGCTTAGAACTGACATACACGCACAAACATAACATGACAGCTACTGTATACATTTTAGGAAACCCATGTCATTGTTTCAATTTGTTTTTTAACTGTAGACATGCAAAAAGAACTTACTTGGCACCGTCGGGGTTGTTTGTTGCGGTCTTGCTGTTGTTGTAGATTGCGGTTTATTTGTTGTGGGCTGGGGTCCAACTGTGGTTGATGGTTGTGGCTCAACTGTTGTTTCCGGCTTTAGTTGAGTTGTGGTTGATGGTTGTGGCCCAGCTGTTGTTTCTGGCTTTAGTTGAGTTGTGGTTGATGGTTGTGGCCCAGCTGTTGTTTCTGGCTTTAGTTGAGTTGTGGTTGATGGTTGTGGCCTTGCTGTTGTTTCTGGCTTTAGTTGAGTTGTGGTTGATGGTTGTGGCCCAGCTGTTGTTTCTGGCTTTAGTTGAGTTGTGGTTGATGGTTGTGGCCTTGCTGTTGTTTCTGGCTTTAGTTGAGTTGTGGTTGATGGTTGTGGCCCAGCTGTTGTTTCTGGCTTTAGTTGAGTTGTGGTTGATGGTTGTGGCCCAGCTGTTGTTTCTGGCTTTAGTTGAGTTGTGGTTGATGGTTGTGGCCCAGCTGTTGTTTCTGGCTTTAGTTGAGTTGTGGTTGATGGTTGTGGCCCAGCTGTTGTTTCTGGCTTTAGTTGAGTTGTGGTTGATGGTTGTGGCTCAGCTGTTGTTTCCGGCTTTAGTTGAGTTGTGGTTGATGGTTGTGGCCTTGCTGTTGTTTCTGGCTTTAGTTGAGTTGTGGTTGATGGTTGTGGCCTTGCTGTTGTTTCTGGCTTTAGTTGAGTTGTGGTTGATGGTTGTGGCCCAGCTGTTGTTTCTGGCTTTAGTTGAGTTGTGGTTGATGGTTGTGGCCCAGCTGTTGTTTCTGGCTTTAGTTGAGTTGTGGTTAATGGTTGTGGCCCAGCTGTTGTTTCTGGCTTTAGTTGAGTTGTGGTTGATGGTTGTGGCCCAGCTGTTGTTTCCGGCTTTAGTTGAGTTGTGGTTGATGGTTGTGGCCCAGCTGTTGTTTCTGGCTTTAGTTGAGTTGTGGTTGATGGTTGTGGCCCAGCTGTTGTTTCTGGCTTTGACTGAGTTGTAGTTGTTGTTGGATTGATCAGTTCTGTAACAATATTTCACAGTCAGGTCTGTAATTTAGATTGTCAGATAGTGTTTGGACTGCACAGAATATAGTTAGGACATTAGGATTACCTGCACAGCGCCCATGATAAAGTGACACATCATCTATTGCCACATCAGACTGAGTATTCGAACCTCTTCGTCCTTCAAATATAATCTAAAAGTGCAGAGGTTACTGTTACATGGCACTATACTTGTCATGGTATATAGAGTGATTAGGTTACACTTAAATTAAAAGTATTGGACTATTATTTATTTGCAGTGCACTTTTCCAACATCAGATGGGTCTAATAAAGAAATGTCTCTGATAGGTAACACACCTGGAAATTGTCTGTTGCTGTAATGTCCACCTGAGCCAGGAGCCACATATTTCCTTGGTCATTTTGCTTCCTCCAAACCTGATTGGCTATTCTGTTTTGGAGCAGGTAAACATGGAGGCCCATTGTGTCTGCTGAGCCATACATATGGTACCAGAACTGCAGACACTGAGGTCCAGAGTCAGAGCACTCAGAGCTGATGAGACGAGCTGTGTCTCCATACGATGCATTGTTGGCTTCAATGTAAAGATAGTGGCCACCTGAACAGGGACATACAATCAGTAAGTTAAAGATATGCTTTTAGGCAATAACACTGAGAATAAATAAGTAAAGAAGTTAATTTACAAGCCATTTGCACTTGTTGCTAAAACTGCCTGTTAAAGTTTTTCATACTGAATGGATAAAAAAAAAGAAAAAAAAAAAGAAAAGAAAAAAGAAAAGAAAAAAACCCAAATCACCAAACTGGCTTTAATGGTGTGACTGTTTTATTTGGGAAGTTTAACACTATATAACCTCATTATATTAACTTTATTTGCCCTATGTCAGAAAGCTGATTACCTCCTGTGGTGTGATCTGTAGAAGGTCCTGTATTGATAGTAGGAGTGGAGCCACTGTTTCTTGTCCAATCAAAAGCATCTGTGATCAACTGATTCCACTGACATAAATCTTGCTCAAAATTACAGTGGAGTTGGCACACTGTTCAAAAAAGAAAAAAATATGATTATATTAGGTATAGAATAATTCTAGACATAAAATATCCATCCATCCATTCTCTTCCTCTTATCCTTATCAGGCGTGGGGAACTGGAGCCTAACCGAGCTCCCATTGGGTGAGAAGCAGGGTACACCCGGGACAGGTCACCATTATATTGCAGGGCTAACACAGACAGACAACCATTTGTACTCACATTGACACCTATAGGAAATTTACAATCACCAATTAACCTAACCCCACTAACTGCATGTCTTTGGATTGTAGAAAGAAGCCACAGTACCCCGAGAGAACCCACACAAACATGGGGAGAACATGCAAACTGCACACAGAAAGGTGTGTTGGAGTTAAACTCAGGACTTTTATGCAGTGAGGCAACAGTGCTAACCACCACCCCACACTGCTGCACAAATAATGGATGTGTAAACTATTATCTGTTAGAGTATAAATGGGACATTGAAGTGTTACTGTGAAATTATTACTATACCTGGCTGCAGAGGTGGCCGGTTATCTGGAGCTTCAGTAACATTGTTCTTAGTAATTAAGTTGGTTGTTTCCTCCACTACGGGAGGTACAGTGATATTTATTATCGGTGGTTTGAAGGTAGTAGTGAGCATAGGAGGCTGTGGAGCTGCAGTGGTTTGGACAGGGACACTTGGGGGCGCCGTGGTATTAAGATCAGGTCTAGCTGATTGTGTTGTAATTCCACCTACTAGATCTGCAACAGTTTAACAATGTTATTAAGTGTATGCATAGAAAGTGAGAAACACCTTTCCAAACCCATAATGGTATGTTCTGATATATAAACCTTTTACCTGAGCAGCGGCCCTGATAAAACTTCAAATCATCTATGGCCACATCTGACTCATCATTGGATCCTCTGCGCCCCTCAATAATGATCTAAATGATAAAATTCAATTGAATGATAAGTTTGCAGGATATTTTTTTATAACTAGAAAGCAGGCCACACTCCATGGCTTGAAATAAGTCACCTGAAAAGGTGTGGTTGGTTCAATGTCCACCTGAGCCAGGTGCCACATATTTCCTTGGTCATTCTGCTTCCTCCAAACCTGATTGGCTATTCTGTTTTGGAGAAGGTAAACATGGAGGCCCATTGTATCTGCTGAGCCATACATATGGTACCAGAACTGCAGACACTGAGGTCCATAGTCAGAGCACTCAGAGCTGATGAGACGAGCTGTGTCTCCGTACGATGCACTGTTGGCTTCAATGTAAAGATAGTGGCCATCTAGAAAAGGTGATTGAAAACATTAAAGATATAATAATATACAGAATAACTCCACAGTTATATCATACCTTTAGATGTATTATGGTTTTATTAACTGTCAGTGTAAATTTTACATCAACTCTTACCACCAGTGTGGTCAGCAGAGGGGCCTGTCATTAACGTGGGGGTAGAACCTCTTTGCCAGGTCCAGTCAAAAGCATCTGTAATGATCTGGTTCCAGCTACAAAGGTTGCTGTCAAAGTTACAGTGAAGATTGCAGACTAAAAGGAAACATTTGGAGAAAAAAAATAGCATGAGTCATGAGACACTTGCGAAACGTCCTGAAAATGAACCCTAGTTACCATTAGAATCTGCACACTCAGTACATGAACAAGATGTAAATGTTAATTTTTAACTTAACATAAGGTTTTATGATGCAGAAACACATGACTTGTAAAATGTAACTTCCTGTGTATTTACTTTGGTGTAAGGGGAGCATTTCTGTAGTTGTAGTAGAAGGCTTAGTTCCACTTCCCAGGGCTGGAAAGCTACCTAAATAAAAACAACACTGACTTTTGGTAAACTCTGTCACATCAGTTATGCTAAAGAAGTTTATATCTTAAATGATTTACTTTACAAACAGTTTAGAACAGTATTGCATAGTTCCATATTTATTAACCACCAATAGTTTGCTTTGCCTTTGTTACCTGAACATGAGCCAGAATGGATAGATATGTCATCTATGGCCACATCTGACTGATAATTAGAGCCTCGAATTCCTTCTATTATAATCTGAAAGGCATAAGAAGAAAATAGAATTCTAAATTAGAATATCAAGTCTTGATTTCCAGCAAGCCCTTCATACAGTCAACATTTCTTAGGTTCATGTATTGTCAAACTCACTTGGAATGGACCAGAGACTTTGACATCAGCTCTTCCCAGATGCCATTCTGGTCCCTGGTTGTTCATCATGGACCAGAGCTTTGTAGTTTTACTGTCTTTCAGCAGGTAGATATTAAGAGCCATGGCTGTGGCTGAACCATACATATGGTACCAGAAATACAGGCAGAGTGGTCCGTTAAAATTACACGCCGAGCTCATCAAACGGGCAGAGTCTCCATGAGTTACACTGTCTCCCTCAAGGTACATGTAGAAACCAGCTATGGAAAAGTTGAAAATTACACATTAAGTATGAGCAATGTTATGAAACCAACCAAAATCGACCCCAACCTCTAAAAAGGGAAAACAACAAAAGTAACAGACTGGTTTTACCTCCAGTGGTGTGGTCTTGGTTTGGACCTGTTAAATTTGTTGGTGTGGGTCCAGAGTGTTTTGTCCAATCAAAAGTGTCCTGCATAAGCTGCTCCCACCCACACAGATCTTTTTCAAAATTGCAGTTCAAGGGACAAACTATAAAAAGCAAAATATAAATAATGGATGAAAGAAACAAACAATGGAAATGCTGATTTACAAGTTAATAATAATTTCTGAGATACAGTGCTTTTAAACTTTGAAAAAACTTTAATATCCCATCTAATGTGTCGAAAGTTATACTTCAGGTCAGCAAAAGAACTAAAATATATTTACACTTCTATTAAATATTGGCACATATAAAGCAGGCAAGCTTATTAGCTAAGCTAATATTTGTTTTGAAATTATTATTTGTAAACTGTATCACGTCACTTATTCAAACCAGTCCCTGATAAACTTTCTCAACTGTGAATGCTCTTACAAGTCTGATCTGGTGTTGGAGAAGCAGTTGTTGGAGGAGCTGTTGAGGTAGAAAGGCCTTCTGAAATTGGATGAAAACACACACAGTTAACACAACCTATCTAGACATCCTACTGTATATTTACTTGTCCGATAATAACAATGTCATCCTCATATTTGATGCAAATACCCACCACAGGCTGTGTCAGTCTGCCAGTTTGGAAGTTCAACTCCTGAAACCTGGCATGCTGTTGCATAGGACTTCAGAGATTCACAGAGTGTATGTTGGTCGCCGCTCGTAGCACAGTAGTCATACACACAACTATTGAGGTAAATGCTTGGGTGAATGTCTTCATGACAGGGCATAAAACCACTGCCAAACAGCACTGAACACTCATTGTAGGCTGTATCCTTCTCATCCTTGTCACAGAGTCTTGGATTGTTTGGACGAGCTAAACATCTGAGAAAATTTAGACAAACAGAGATTAGTTACTTCTAGATTATACTGTACATGGGCGCAACTTTGTGCTGAACATTGAGGGGGTCAAGATCTCTGTCTAAATAAATAAATAAATCTGGGTAAATTCTCAGATGATTAAACATGCAACTATCTTAATAACTGAAATGAGTAAAGAAAATCAACAGCCTATTTATACAAGATAATTCATAATTTTATTGGGGGGAGGGGTTATATTGGCTGGGTCTGATTATTGGGGGGGGGGGGTCATAACCCCCCTAACCACGCTGGAAATTACGCCCCTGATACTGTATAAAACATATTGATGTAATTTTAAATAAATTACAATGCATAAAGACAAATATATGCCAGTGTGTGTGAGCTTAGTGCATTGGCTAGCCAAGGCACCAGGTTATATTCACTCAAAAAAACAACTTTTCACCCTTAATATACATGATGCGAACATTCTGAGTAAAAAGAAACTGAAATATATAAAATCAAAGGTTCATTTATTCAAATACTCAATTTTCAAGGAAAACGTGCTTTGTATAAACTGAATATATACAAATCAAGTAAATTTAATTTGACCAGATTCATTTCAACATCTTACATTGTACTTATGTAACAGAATTACATGGAAAATTTACATAATACGTAATTTAATTATTTAAAGTCAGCAGTTTTTGAAGAAATACATGCTCCCTGCAGTTGTCTGATAAGCTGAGCAGATTTTTAGATGTTGGCTTGAAATAAAATACCTCCCTCTGTTGTGACTGAACTGCAAATCCTGCATGTGTGTCTATTTCATGATTTGCCGTGATAGTAGGTTGGGTTATTACGTTGTGAATGTAGTGTAATAACCCCCACCCCGCCACAAAGACACTCAGAACCTGCTTAGATTACTAGCATACACCAGCAATGCTGGCATGCTCAGGCTTAGCGGGTGATGTTCACTGATTCTACTCAACATGTTATGTTGCTTATTAGTATAAAAAAAAAAGCACAACTCAGGCTCATTGGAGTGTAACCACTGCCACTCTGCTGGTGCTAAAAAATGCAGTCATTTTACTAGCTTTTGTTTTTTTCAATACTATGCTGGCATATTTAGGTACAGAAGTGCCATACTGGTACGCAAATGTTTACTGTTACTGTGTACAATAATAAAATAACTCACTCAGAGTTGTTTGGGACCCTCCAGCTGTCACCAAACTCGAACGCTTCTGACACGTTTTGGCCTCCTGGAGTTACAAAGTCATCGTCCTGGTATCCAGAATAAGTGCCACACAGTCCACACAGTTCATACTTGTAGTGCTCATCCACCTGCAGAAACAGTCTGTTCTCTCCATCTATCTGCATTTTGAGGCCAAAGGTTGTCTCCAAGATGATATGATTATTCTTCACATACACCCATACTGAGCCATATGTCCCGCTGGTTGAATACGGCAGTTGGACTTGCTTATAACTGACCTAAAGAAAGGACAGTATTTTAATAATTGAACTTATTTTGCATGTTGTTTTACATACAGTAGAAGTAATATTTTCTTAAAATAGTTAGTTAGGTTAGTGCTACCAGTGACCTACTAACTAGCTAAAGTATAGCCTTTTAGCTTGCTTAAGTTCCAGGTTGTAAACAGCTGACTTCCTCTAACGATCTGACACAACTGTAACTGACCTCTAAAAACATGTGAAAGTCATCTGCCACTGTCATTAATGAATTACAGGAGATAATGCAGAACAAAAGAAGTCAATGTACAGTAAAATGTGAGCTGTAAATAATCCCAGATCACTGTTCTTCAAAACAGCCCTGTCTCCTTTAAAGGGGAAGAAATGTTTTCAGTGGTGTTAAAGAGAGAATTGCTTTCTTACATAGACCTCTCCGCTTTGATTCAAGATGAGATACAGATCCTCGACTTGGAGAGCCACGGCTTGAAGCTTGGATCTGGTGAAGTTCTGAAGGGGGGGATGGGTGTTTTGTCCAGATACTGTGAACTGGACTGAGCTTCCTCCACCGCATGTGGTGGTCAATATGTAACTGCAGCCCCCTTGAAAGTCATATGCCAGACCATCAAAGGTGATGTAGTGTGGATCACCGTACATACTGCAGGTGGTGGGTTTGAAAAGGAAGCAGCCTTTGACCCCATCTTTAACCTTACAAACTTCATTGTCTGCACATTGCATTTGAGTGCACTGCATATTGTTATTACCCATGCACTGACACTGTTGCACACAATCTCCTTCCACCAGTGTTTCTCCTTTCTGCAGGCAGAACAGAGTTGTGTGAATAAATTACTGTGAAACTGAATATGTGAATAAGAAATTGTGTTGTGTTCATTTACCTCACTTACCTCATAGTGTTTTCCATTATACCAGCACCCGCAGTCTTCTGCTGGGACACACTTTTCCCCACTGAGTTTGAATCCAGAATCACACTCACATCTTGCCTCACAGCTTCCACAGGAGCCAGCTATATCCAGACTGGAGCACACCTCGGGACAGCCATCAGCACATGAGTTATAGTGGCTGTTCTCACCGCACTGTATGGCTGAGGGGATCCGAGAAAAAGACAGGAAAGAGTGCATGACCTTTACTGTTATCAGTTATTATTTGCCACTGCGTGCTCTATTTTGAAAAGGAGGAAAAAAAACAAAAGCGGGATTTAATAACGCAACGTACGGCAGAGTGTGGAGTTCCTCAACATGCGTACTGCAATGCCAGCTTTATTGCAGATATCAGTATAGACCTGTAGCGTCTCACATAGCACGGCTGGGTCGCCATGAGTAGAACACATGCCAAACACGCAGCCTCTGATATAGCTGTCTGCCCCTACAACTGATAAGCAGTCAGCAAAGGGACCAGTAGTAGAGAATAAGCCTCCACAGTACAGCTCGCTGACATACTCTGCCTCCTCCAGTGGGTCACACTGAGGGAATAGAATGGTTTCACAGGAAGAGGCAGTTTTCCCAGTCTGCCAGCTTTCAACCAAAGCTGTTGCGTTTTGTGCATCGAGGTTCCTAAAGTCATCTTCTTTGAGATGGTTAAAGTTGCCACACATGCCGCAGACTTTATCAGAATAGGTTGATGGGAGGGTGACGTGGACCACACCAGTGCTGTCAAATGAGACTGTAAGACCAAAAGTGGTTGCCAGCACAATAGTGGCAGGGGTGCTCCTGATACTGACAGTGCCGCTGTTAAGGCTTAGTGGAAGCTTTCTCCAGATCCCATTAATCTGAAAAACAGTGTTAGTTTAGCCTTATTTACCAGTTGCCATACACAATATGGACTTATTGCATTTGAAAGTTTGTATAAAAGAAGGCATTTAGAAGATAGCTGTGTCTATAAAGGCCGATATGACCCATTAGTCCTTTGCCAGTGGCAATAAAATCTGCCCTTTATGCATTTATGGGAATCGCTGGATTTGGTGCTTTGCTTGGCTCAGTGGTCATTACTTCATAATGGCAAGGTAAAAGGAAGTGCAATTGTATGAACAGTAGTTATGGATTATGAAGTTTACAGAGCAGTGTAAAACAGAAAATGTGAATACATAATACTATACTTTTATTAGGAAAATAGCTGCTAACAGACAGATATTCATTCAGTAGTTGACAGTGGCTTTGTTTACAAAATATTGACTTCCTTAGCAATGTAAAATGCTCAAACTGTCTTCATATGTATGTGTCAGAAATGTACTCTTCAGTGTTTGTAAATGTTAAAGGCTGGGATAATTAGTAACTAACTGTGCCATAAATGTCTTCCATACATATAAGTAACTCACCACAACCCGGTCTGTTTGGCTTTTCAGCAGAGACACCCTGTAAATCCTCATGTTAATATTGATCTTCTGGACCTGTGGCAGAGATGTGTTATCATTCTGCTCATTGACCACTTCCACAGTGAACATGGGCAGGGTTTCAGTGGGTGAGCAAGTCTTAGCCAGAACATAAGTGCAGGCGGTCGTGAAGCGGAACAATACTCCATCAAAAGTGCTGCCGTCTGTGTTACTGTGTACAGTGCACATCCCAAAGGTAGAAGTCCCATTGGGGCCTCCTCTTTGAGGACCACAGAGTTGGCCTTCAGGGCAGTGAGAGGGAAAGCAGGAGAGCTGGCCAGCAGAACAGAGGCAGCGGGTGGTCTCATCTGTCCATAACTCTGCGTTCGATTCACACTGTCGTCCTGTTGGGGTGACCATATTAACAGCTTATCAACACCTATGTAGGATTAATAACACTGAAAAACTGTATTCAGTTTTAATACTGTAGTTCAGAATATTTTCTAAAACATCCTCATCAAAAAATGTCTTTGTGACAGTTCTTATGACACGTCTTCTGTTTTAATGTACCGCACAAAGGTTATTATGAATACAGTTCAACCTTTTAATTGATTTGTGGCACTAGAGCTGTTGTTGAGAAGTTTAATTTGGTAAATACTTACCACAGGAGCCTTTTCTTACACCTATCTGCTTAAATGTGATCTCTTTCTCTATGGACAATCCTTGAACCGCTTCAAACACAACCTAATATATAAGAAAGGTAATTTACTTAAGGACATGCTATAGAATATTTATATTATGACAGTACAGTTCTAATGTGTGCTGCTATGTTTTATTTTACCTCAGTCCCGGACTCAGTGATGTTCAGGGGCACAAACGCTTGCCTCCATGCATTCTGAGGGAGAGCAGGAGAGGTCCAGATTTCTACTGAACCAACGCTGTTTTTTAGCAAGACACGAAGTTCAGACCCATTAGCTGCAACTGGGACAAGGTACCAGAACTCTAGACAAGCCTGGCCCTCAATCCCTAGTGGACCACTCTCTGAAACATTCACTGCAAAATCCCCTGGGGGAGAAAAAGACAAAAAAGAAAACTTAATACGCTACATACTTTAAAGTGTCGTAGGCCTTTTTTTTTTTAAATCACACAGTACACATGCTGATAATATATATTTAACTTAAACAGCTCTTCATCTTTGTTCTTGCAATTAAACAAGTACTGCCTTGTACTGAACATCTGCTGCGAAATAGCTGTAGCTGTAGAAGATGTCTGTTTGTGTTGCTGTAGCTACTAAATTTGAATCTCATGTGTAGGCTCTCTGTTTGAGTGCTCCTGGGAAAACACCAGGTTGTAAAAAAATATAGCCTATTTCAGATCAATTTGTGATAATGTGGTGAGACACGAATACAATCACAGCCTGTGTGTAGATTAAAACAGAACTGTGGACGGATGTTCCAGATATTTCGCCAAAGGTTGGGACAAAATTAAAGGTTAATTAATTCATTCAACTTATCTCTCAGAGCCAGAGTGAACCCAGAACTGTAAATTGGCTTGATGACTTCAAAAACACACGTTTAGCTTTCAGTTCAGTCTACTGTTTTGCAGTAAATATAATTGTCTTCACCTGCTCCTTTTTCACTCGCCATCCAGTCACAGTTCAGATTGGCATGTCTGTCATCAAAACACTGTATAACGTATTCTAAAGGAAACAAAAAGTGAAATACATCATTATGTACAACATGTTTGATTTGAGTCCTTATCTAAAGCAGGTCAAGTAATTATGAAATCCTTAAAGGTCTTAATAACTGCAGTACATTGTACCTGAATGTGCCCTCCACTCCGGTAAAGTAACTAATAGGAAGTCATTTTCAGCTCTGAAAAAGGAAATCAATGACCAATAACCAATGTAACAAAATAAAGGATTGAGTTAAAAACTTGACTAAAATCTTCCTTTGTTTTAATTTAAATAAACTAAACTAAAATATTATTAATTACAGATAAACTAAAAAAAATTAAATTATCTTGAAACCCACCTGCATTGAGTCCCTGTCTGAGTTAGAAAGAGAACAGCCACTGTGACCACCAAATCTGTGCGTATGCCTCCAAGCATAGCTGATCCTTTAATAGCAACCTCTCGGCTGCTCTCCTGTTGCTAAAACTCTTTTTCTCTTTGATGAGTTGAAGAATGAATGATGAGCAGTAACTGCTGTTAAACCTTTTGGTGAAAGCACAGCTTAAGCGACTGTTTGAATGCGAGCGCAAGCCTGTAGTTTTCGTCTTGTTCTCAAAATAGAGCTTTGGGTTTAGGTATTTATCCCTTTTGCTACGACCACCTGACCAGGTAACCTCAGCAGTGGGAGGAGAAAGAGGACAGCAGGGCATCAAGGCATGAAAGGGGTTGGACTAGCATAAAAATGTTGTAAAGGTGACGACAACCCTACTGCTATTTTGATAAACAGTGCTAAGTGAGGTCAAGGTTTAGTGTTGCTGTGCCATAAAAGGTTCTAGAGCAAGGTAAGTGCACATAGACATATGCTTACAAAAACATAAATGAGCCCATAAACTTTAATAAGAAACAATTAGTTTTAGAAATAACTGTTTAGATAGTGCTGATACATAGTATAGTTTATAAATGTATTAGAATAAGTTGAGGTGATGTGGAAGAATACAACAAATTTATTAAAGCACAGCTTGTGTAATAAGCTATTATGTAATTGGACCCAGATAAGCAACATAGCAGAACAAAGTTTCAAAAATGCAACCAAGTAGGACAGGAACCCCTGAGTCTAGATGCTGGTTAAGTTGGAGATACAGCTGGAGACACTGATGAGGTTCTCTGAGGGATTAGGTGAAGATGGGGAGAAGGTGGGTCACACAAATGAAAGTCTGAAAAGTGGAATAACAGAATAGCACTGAGATTTAAAACACAGGGAACAGAGACTGATTGGCTCTCAGAAGGCACACAAGAAAATTATTGGATCAGAGAAGTTTGAATTGAGCGACTTGAGCCTTTCTCAGCTGTCACAGGCCTGGATTCACCCTGGAACTGTGGCCAGTCCATTACAGAGCTAACACAAAGAGACAATTAGCTACACTCTGCCACATCCACATCTAAAATCTAAATTTGTGTTGTCACACCTGCACTGTTTGTTCTGTTTTAATAGAACTATAGAACTATATAGGTTCATTCCCTACCCAGATCTGAACGGTAATCGCACATGGGTGCAAAAAAAAAAGAAAAAAAGCCAACCGCATTGAGACCCATCGGAAGAGATGGTTTCTACTCACCTCTTCAGATTTAAAAGAGTGCCTTGTTTATGGCCAGAATTTGATCTGATGACTACTGGGTGTACATTGCAAGTTTGAACTGAATGCCCTCCTGTGGCCAGGTGTGTTTTGCATACTCGGTTGCTGCAGAGATAAGAGATCAGATGAAAGTTCACAGGTGAGCCAGAATGCTGAAGCGAGAGTACTAAAAGGGACTAGAAAGAAAAAGTATATTTTTCCCAAATTAGCTTCCCCTCAGTGGCTTGCTTTTAAATCTGGAATCCAATTTCTTCCTGTTAAAAAGCAGCTTTTCCTTCCCACTTTCACCAAATA
This sequence comes from Pelmatolapia mariae, assembly GCF_036321145.2. Taxonomy (NCBI): domain Eukaryota; kingdom Metazoa; phylum Chordata; class Actinopteri; order Cichliformes; family Cichlidae; genus Pelmatolapia; species Pelmatolapia mariae. The sequence continues at coordinate 15,134,359 of NC_086243.1, forward strand.
CTTGCTCACAGGTGGATCTGATTGTTGGGGTTTCCATAAATTTAAATTTAGAATCACCTGGAAGACACAGACAGGGACAGCATGCAAACTCCCCAGAAAAGTCTCCAGCCAGCTGGGACTACAGTAATGAGTCACTGCTGACCTCAGGTGTGAACCACAAACCAAACAAACTAATTTTAAACTGATGTAGAAAGATCTAGAGTGCTTATGTAAAGGTTTAATGGGTTTCAAGGCTGTAAAATGAAAAATGTTGAGTTCACTCAAAAAGTTTTAACATCCCATTGGATTGTGGGTAACAACTGATAGTCTAAGTGAAAACTCCAGTAATAAGTCTTAGATTACTTAGTCAGGCTATATAGGATTGGAAATAAAAATCAGAGTCGAGCATAGCGTTGCTTTCTGTTGGTAATTATCATTCCAGACAACATGTCTGTATATGGATGGAATTGTTTGTGATCAAAAAGCAGCAGGATCCTTGTAACTGATCCCTGTTGCTGAGCCTTTTGTATTGTTAACCTCTGCATGCAGTTACGCTGTCGGCCAAATTAAACACTTAAAGGCAAGCTTGCATTATTGAAAGATGATTACCTTATTCAGCAAAGGAACAGAAGAGGTGTGCACACTTCCAGGCGAAAAAGAATCAAAAGGCTTTTATGTGCCAGACATATCACACACACAAAAAACAACAACAAGAAAAAAAAGAGGAAACGCTACAGTGTGTGGGCGTCAGATTTAATAATTTAATTCTTGCAACATTCATGTCAAAAAAACATTTTGATCCACAAGATATCCTTCAAGCATGTGTCAAAAAGGAAGAGACCTTGCTGTTCGCTTGCCGGTCACCAGGTGATGTGATTTGAAGTCTGGTTTTTGTCTCTTTCACACATGCCTGAAGAGATCCTACCTTTTAAACCATTGCTTCTGCAAAAATGTTTTAATGCTTCATTCCTTAAATTGGAGCCAAACAGTGTACAGACCTTTATTCTTTTTTAAAATTACTCAAGTAGAAATAGTAATTATGGTACTATATTCCTGAAATACCTCAAAGTACAAAGGTATTACAATGACTAATGATCCTCATGAATTTATTTGCTGGGAAAAGATGACAGGATAACTTTATTCTCCAGCTGGCACTAAGTCCTTAAGTCCATACTTTGTGAAGATAAGCCAAAAAATATGGCCCATGATCGACACCTTATGCAATTCATATTCCCGCACAGGGCATGTGTACATTGTGACCCAATAATGTTGTTGTAAAAAAAAAAAAAGACATGGTTAAAGTAATGTCTGTATATTTAGTTGAGTATATTTAGTGTGAGGTGAAGCAGATAGCAGTACACAGTGTAAATACTGGTGAAGAAAGAAGTGATAAGAAAGATATATTGTGTGGGGGGTTTGGTCTGAGCCTCATTTTGTGACATCCTGGAACCCTGCTGGGATGTGTTTGTAAAAAAAGGGCAGGCCAAAACAAATATTAGAGCTTTTTTTTTTTTTTTTTTTTAACTAGCCAAGTTAATAAGAGTGCCATTGTTAGCAATCTGTAAATTGCTTTTTATTCATGTCAAAGGAATAAAAAGCCTTAACAATCTGCAGTATTCATACAGTCATACATTTATTTGTGCAAAGGTGAGGCAACAACCTAACTAGGCAGATAATCTAGAGTTATCTGAAAGACAGTGGCCTGATTTCTTAACAGATACTCAAGGCTTTATCTCAGTGTCTCAGATATCAAAGGTGTGTGATGACTGCATACTGACCAACAGCGTCACTATGTGTAGAGTTGCATTGGTTTGTATTTGCAGTGTATTGTCAGAAATCTATGCGTATACCTGTGGGATGCACAATATTGCTGAAAAATATGGTTAACTTTATTTCTGCAAAAAAGCAGATTGTTTTGTCACTCTCTGCTCATTGGTTCATTCACTTACTCTTTATCCAGTCTAGGGTGGAGGAAGGGGTGCACTGAATTACTTATTCCTTTTTACTATGTACATGTTAATGTAGCAAATTGTACACTTTTTCAAAAAAAACCCCCACCAATAAATAATAAGTGATACCAAACCCTTTTGCTTTTTGGTCTAATTATACCAGCCAAGATCATTCTTGAAACAGAGTTTTCCATCTTCTGATAAGGCCTATCCCAGATTAAAGTCACTGTCAATACGCCATACTGAGGAAAACATCATGTTGCATCATTGTTGACTGGAAACCTTTGACACCATCAGAACAACAAAACTGGCATCCTTGTTAGTCCACATCAGTGCACCTTTTTATCTTAAACATTTAAATGTGATATGAATGCGCTGCTCTGGCACATACCTATAAATCCATAAATCCAAATTGTCTCCAGTCAACAAATAAAATAGCTGTTAATAATAAACCCTGGCCAGGAAGGACAGAAAGCAGGGAAAAGACCAGCAAGGCAGCTGGAGTGACATGCTGTGAGCTATTTCATGGTATGCTGTCCTGTGCAAAGTCTCTGATCCATGACTAACAGTTAATAAGAATAACAGTTAATAAACCTTTGTTTTCTATTTATATCTCCTCTTTCCTTGTGTCACTATGTTGCATGTAAAAATAGAACACCCGAGTAAGCAAAAGTTACATGAACCAAAAGCCACACGCCAAATTTGCACGTTTCAAAGAGTCAGCGTGATCCGATTTCAGAGTGTTCTATTAAAGTGTTCTATTAAAGAAAGCCAGTTTAAGGAACTGACTTTGCATGTGTGTGTGCGTTGAGCAATAAAGTCACATGAACAACCTGTAATCAAAGGTTACTCATACTTGAATATTTTCCGTTTCCCTTTCTCGGAGATAAGGTATAAACACAGACGATACAGACCACACTCTCAGGTGAAGGTGAGAGGTGGTGACTGGATACTCAGGAGCCTAGACATTGGTTGTGGTGGAGAAGGGTATGCAATCAAATGAGGGGGACTTAAATAAGAGTGACAGATTACTTTTATTTAGGGACTTTCTGAGAAACTTGCTCGGTAAAAGGATGCAAATCATTGCATGAGAGTAATGTTGAAATTTTGTGAAGTGACAAAGAAAATATGACAGCAAGGAAACCTAGTTTATGTCAGTCCTTAGCCATAAAGTCTGTTATGCATTTCCATGCCGTCCATCAGGGAAGCATTCCCTAATATTTCATAAACCAAAAATACCACCTTAACTCCACGTAGAGATCATGCTTACGTATGGAGGTATGAAGAAATAAGCTCTCTGAAGCTCTAAACTATTTCTGTCACTTCTGATCTGCAAATGAGAGCGGCTGCTTACATGTTTGGTACATTGATTACACACTTCAGATGAATACTTATACACATTGTGAATTGACTGAGCCAAATAAAGAGAAAAATGAGCATGCTAGTTATTTTCCACCATACACTGGTCCATAGGGCATAAGCATAAACGTATCCCTTGCCCTAAGTAATGCCATAGTTCGCTTGGAAAACTTTTGTCCCTCAATCATGGAAATCTTTGAGCACTCTGCACGGACTACTTCCAGAACCTCTGACCCTTTTGAGTTAAGTTTATCGAGGAGGTGCCCCAAAGGTCAGCTCTGCTAAAAAAAAAAAAGAAACACAAAGTAAGTCTGGAGTCCTTGGAGATGACTTTAGGTGTAGCTGCAGGTCAAAGTCAGCTCAGGCGCTGAATTCTTCTGTCTTTTTAGAGCTTTAGTACTTGTTCCTTTATTTGGTCAGTCACTCCATAGATGTGGAAATTTTAAAAAAGGGCATTTGGGATCATGTCACGGCTTATTTTTGCCATCTGATAAAAGGTTCAGTGATTTACTGCTGGGTCAGGGCCATCGGAGATAAAGAGTAGTTTAAAACCAGGCCTGACAAAGGACTCTTACTAATGTCTTAGCTTTTAACCAGAAGCATTTCCATTGCTGTGCTGTTAAGTAACCCGATTAACAATTTTGCATTCAGGTTTAAAATGTGCTTAGAAATTTTTCCTGTTCTAAAATCTGCACATGCTTCCTTTACATTTATAGAGAATAATAATCTAGAGAACGTCCTTTAGAAAAGTGCAGAGATTTGAATCTGTGAACCTTGCTGATAATTATAGTACTAAATTACAACCATGAATGTTGAGGACATAGGTAACAGCATAAGTGGGTCTATAACATTGCATTTTAAATCCCCTGACTCTTTATGGGCACATTTTTACAAGAGCTGCCATTTATAGTCGGCTCGAAAATGACCTATTTTCATCGATGTTTTTAGAATCGAGAGTTACCACTGAAGGGTGAACGAAAGCAGCGGAAGGCCCTTCTGCAGAATGTAAAGTAGGTAGTGTTTAAGTTGAAAAAAATCTCTTCATTTTTCCAAAATAATAAAAAATCATCCAAACCAATTAGGCTCCAATATGCCTCTTCTTTTTAATATTCATTGAATAGGTTGCAAAAGCATTTCTTAATTTCACAGGGGCGAGTCAGAATTGTCAACATTTCATTCCCAAACCTCAAAAGCAAACGAGTGTTTATAAAGCAATAAGGCAACAAATAACTGTCTCATTCCAATAATTATTCCAATAAACACATCCAATTTAACATGACTGTTTTTTTGGTGCTGTTTTCCCTTTAAGACTCTTTGCAGCACTGCTGTTTTTTTTTTCTTTTCCTTTTTCTTAAGCGAAGGTCATGAAGTGTTCCCCCCTTTCTGTCGGTTCCTTCCTTCCGTGACGCTCTGTTGAAAAGTTTCCGTGCAATCTTCCAGGTGTTTTGTGGCCTGTGGCACTTTTTTTTTCTTTTTGCAAACAGACTCAGACTTCTCCTTCCGCTGCATGGTTGCTAAACAGGTTGTTTAATGAATACAGGTGCTGTGGTTCTGCTCTGCCTATCAGGGAGACATGATCAATACTGTAGGCAAGCTGCGTTTAATTGTCAGCGCTGCCTGAGAGACGAGAAACACTCCCCGCCCATCACATGCAACCGACTCAGGGCTTCGTAGCTTTTCTTTATGCATCGTGGGATTTATACATCTCGTTTAAACCCTCCACTCTCTGCTAAGCATGTGCAATGTGGCCACCATGCAAAAAAATGAAAAAAACAAAACAACTGTCATGCAAAGAAACAGTAGAGTTTAATAGCCAAGTCAGTTGTTATTCATTTGTGAGTTAAAAAAAAACCATTTGTATTATTAGACATGTTGGAAAATTCTAAAACAGACTCATATTGACAGGATTTTATTGTGCACGTGCATCAAAGACTGTTGAAATAAGATCTATGCTATGCACCGAGGTTTTGTTATGGCTCGCCCAGGGATTCACGGCTTTGTTTTCTCTATTTGAACTCTGCGAAGGCAGTTTTCTACCCCTACACTATTTCTTTTAAGACACATTAATGGTGACACAAGTTAACAGAGCAGAACATTGCCATCCTTCAGTCCTTTCACCAGAAGGTGGCACTTTATCTCCTTCTAAAAACCACAATGAGTATCAGTCCCACGACTGCAACACTGTTTCTGAAGATTTACCAGTCAGGTCATGCTATGAAAACAACTCCTCAGGTTCTCTATTACTGATAGACGTGTGCAAATATATTTAATAGCTATTATTGGTTTAAGGAAAAGGGATAAAATATAAAAATTAAAAAAGATAATAAGTGGTTTTGGCACTAAATTTCAACATGGATTGGCTTAAATGTCTGGCACCAGTGTGGTTCTGCCAGGCCCTTTGTGACCATGAACCTGACCTAGAAACAGATGAAAAGAATATGAATTTAATTATGATAACAATTTATCTTGCTATCTAGTCTGATAAAGCCAAGTAATTCTCATTTGTGATGTCTGATAAGGAATTGTTTTTTTGTTTTTTTTTCTGGGTTCAGTGATTCCCTCCCCGATAAATCCTGCTCCCTACTACAATACTCCGGCAGACAGTGGCCCAGTGTCCTATCTCCCCTCAATTAACTTCAAACTGCTCTCCATTACACGCTACAATGAGACACGCAATTTCATTACCTCACACGGGCTCATCAGAGCTACTAATTGTTTTTCTTTTCATTTTCAGCATCCCTCCATCTCCTAGGGAGTGGGTGTGAAGATATGCCATGTTCAGAAAGATAGGAAGATACAGGAGGTCAGGGGAAAGGGAAAAGAGCATGAAACGGTTGTCTGGTGTACTTGCCTTTTATTGGTTCAGTGGAGAGCAGACCCAGGGAGTTAGTCCATATAACCTCCAAAGGCCGGGAACCTGAAACACTCACAGATATTTAATTCGTGATCAGCAAAAGGTCAACACAGACAGACACGTACAGACAGGAGCCGGATGCATCTGTGAGCTAACTTACCAATGTCTGAGGCTTTCTATGCCTTAAAAACAACAACCTATCAGCTGTGTTTTGGCAGAATCTAAAGATAGCCTACTTTTACTGCACTCCACACAACACTGCAGTGAAAAAATAAACATAAACAGCATTTAAAACAAAAAAACAAAACAAAACAAAACAAATAAAGCAGCCATGACAGTTTAAAGAGAGAAAAAATAGTATAGTTTGTTATGTAGAGGCTACAAATCTCATGAAGATCAAAGCATTGTATATACACTTAACATATTTTGGACTGAAAAGAATGAGAATTAGTGAGAACTGCTTTAATATCCGGTTTGGAGATCAGTTGTGCTGATAAAAAGACACGAGTTGGAGCTGCAAGTGACAGATTGAAGATGCTGAGATTTTCCTGTCCAGATTTTAGGGACAGGATTACAAATAAGAATATCAGAGTGAAAGCTCAGGTTGAGCTGTTTGGAAAGTTAGGTAGGCGAGGTTGAAATGGTTTGGGCAGTGGCTATACTGGACAAAGGATGTTGAATTTGGAGCTGCCAAGCGGGAGGAAAAGCGGAAGACCACATAGAAGGTTTATAGGTGTAATGAAGGACAAGCAGAGGGTCGGTGTGACAGAGGTGGCTGTAAAAAAGAGCTGATGAAAGAAGAAAAAGAGGTAGAAGACTCTAATTAGTGAAAAAGTCTGAAGTTCAGAAACAGGACCAGTGCCTACCTATGCATCTGTTTGCCCTCGTTTCCATGACCTTTACCCCTTTCCTCTCTCTGTGTGTGTCATCCTCTCTCTTAGGTACCAAGGAAATAAGCCATGCCTAGGAGCCACTGCAGATGCTCAGTTAGACCTTCCAAAAAAACTACAGCCCTTGGCCTATCTCATCCCTTTTCATTTATCTTCTTGTCAATAAAGATTATAAACATGTCTGTGGTATTGTTACTGACCAGTAGCACAATCCCAAATACCAGCGGTAGAAGACTGGGAGCATTTGGTAAAATGGGGCAATTGTAGCGGAGCATAAACAAGCTGGAGATTACACTTACTCTGCACATGCTCATTAGCATTTTCTCTCATCCTGTGGAAGAAGTTATTTTACTTCTGCAGAAATTCTGAAGGACAAAACTGTTTTTGAGGAAGCTACTTTTTCACTATATATTTTTTCTGCCATTAAAAAGTTAAATGAATGAATTTAAACTTATCTAATTACCTGTTAAAACTGTGATTGAACAACCCAAGCTAATACAGGCACTGTTAGCTACAAAAAGAGGAAGCCATATTTTAACATTTACAGTTGCAGGCACCATGTTTATCTTACAAATACATATACTCTGAGAAACACTTAATTGGACACTTTTGTTGACTTATATTTGTCTTTAGACAAAATGCTGCAGTCTGGTTCTTGCTAAATGCTGCGCTGTCTTTGCTAGCTACTTACATACACAGAAAGTATAAAAGAGGATATAGCTACCGTGATGCCATCCATTGGTTTCTGAAGTGTCGTGCTCTGTGATTAGCATTTTCACAGATGCAATCTTGATTTAAAAACAACAACAACAATGAATGTGACAAAGAGGCTGAGGTCAGACTGTGGAATTGCTTGCTTATTGGCTAACAACTTGTCACAAGTTATTAGCCATTGAGCAATTTTGCAAGGAGGATTATTCTTTGAAATGTATGACCAAAATGGACAAAACAAACTTTTCAACACAAGCAAACAGTTCAGACTGTTTTTTGTTACTAAAATAAATTATGGATGGGTTGGGGTGAAAATTTCATGTCCACTATAAGACAATGTAGATACAGATCAGGTGATTTTTTGCAGGGTGGGAGATTTTGTACCCTTTCTTCACAAATATCAATAAAATATCACAAACCAGCCTAGAGACTCAATTCATGCGTGGGGTGGAGGGAATTTTCCACCCAGGCAGAGATCCGCAGTGTCAAACTGCTCCTGTTGCTAACTTTGTTGGTTGATGCTGTGCAGGTAGAGGCCATGTTGGGCTTAAGGTTTGTTTATTTACACAAACCAGCCAGTTGCCACAGCTAAAATTTGTGCCAGTGACAGTGAACCCAAACATTTAAGCTGAGGGTGCTTAAAACCAACACAATGAGCTTAAATTCCAATAAAACCAATAGAAGTTGTGATTACCTGAGGGTTTGACACACACATTTTCGTTTGATCCATAAACACACTGATTATAGCATTTTAAGCGCTGTTGTTGTATTGAATTAAACATTTTTTTCCTCTCACCAGGCTGGGAAAAAGCTGGAGTGCCAGACATTTGTGAGCTGAGAGAGAAAACCTGGAGGCCAAGAGGCAGGAGGTTTTAACTGCCATTTAACTACTCAGACGAAAGAAGCCTCCTAATTAATAATGCATTAAGTGGCACATATGAGTACATGTAATGTCACACGCAATGGACTCCCCGCATCAGTAAGACTAGCACAATGACTCATTCTCCTTGGAACAACCTTAAATTACAGTTAAAATGTTTTTAAAGGTAAGAATTAGCTGAAAATGTAAAAGAGTACAATGGTACATGTGTTTAGTGTAGTATTTATGTGTAGCAGTATTGCAGTGGGCCTAGGAGGGGTCAGTTTCAGTGAATAACCGCAACGAAAATGTGAAATTTGTTGTAATTTCGATTCAGTCTGTCTGTGGGTTGGAATTACTGGTTTGTTGGCTGCAGATAAGAAAGGTTAGCCTATGTTAAATTTCACACATTTCCGTGCGTCTTTCACACTATTGTTTCAAAGCCTTAGCCGTCCTTGACCACTGTCTGCTCTCCCTGTTCCTTCCCATATCTGAACTGAATTGAATGCATCCAATTGAATGTGCCCCAATGAGTGAGATGTGAGGCAAGGTCTTCAGTCTCAAACTGAAATCGTTTCGGTCGTGATATCGAGGATTTGATTCGCTCGCCCAACCAGCCGAGACCAGTTTGTGATGAGGTGCTGGTCTCCAACAGAGCTGTAGAAATCACATCCACACTGTTTCACCTTAGCCGAGGCATACAGCCACTACACTGAGAGAAAGACGAATAGGAAAAAAAATGCTAAACAGGCTGAGAGAGAGAAAAAGATAAGGAGTGAAGTCTTGGAGCTTTAAGAAGAAAGGTTGCCTGCCCAAAATCCTGTGCAGTAGAGCATATAAGAACAATCAAAGCTTTCAAAAACACACATACAGACACACACACACACACACACACACACACACACACACCATCTTTGTACATGTTCTTATTTGTATCTTAGCTCCTTCCTGCGCCTTTGTTTTTTTCTCCATAAATCATGTAGCTCTGTTCTGTAATGGTCAGCCAATGTGACATAAGAGGAGAGGACCTTCATTTCAATTAAGGTATAAGAAGAAGTGAAACCTTTCGTATTTTAATTACTGAGCGATCTGCATATATTCAAACAACAGCATAGCCCAAGGTGCCCTCCGTACCCTGACATGGAGAATAAAAGTAGATTTCTTCTTTTCTGCAAAGGGGCCAGGCACAGAGGCACCCTGGCAAACTCTCATTATGTTTTGAAGATCCGTCTTCGCCTGCAGCGCCCAACCTATGCACCTTTTTGCTCATCCTAGCTGAAACAGATAACAGTGAGCAGCCTCAACCAGGTAGAAAGCACCGCATTTGAATGTCAACTGTCAAATATCAGAAGAAAAGCTACAAATGGCGCGGCGACGTCAGAGTCGTACAGACGCACATTATCTCAACATGGAGCAACTCTGATAAGGCGAATAAAAGCTGTGGGAATTTTAATCATGATATTAGGGATTAGACTTGTGAACTGAATGGCATTAATTTTAAGTTGCCTAATGCTGCACTGAATGCAAAATGAACACAATTCATGAGAGATGCATAAAGAATAGTCATAGTAGGAGGTATGTTTTTATAATCGACGCAGTTCTTTATTTATGCAAATACTGACTAATTTGTAATTACCTGAGTGGGTGCATGTTCGGAACCTCTTTTTAAAATCATTTCCTTTGTGTATAACTAGCAGCACCTACATTATATTGGTGAGGGGAACAAGCAAAATAGAGAGTACGGGACCTGAGTGTGAGATAATGTATAGTATTTCACATATTTAGGGAAGCCTACAGTACATCATTTTCAGGCTTGGTTACATCTTGCAGAAAATAGTGGGTAAAGTCCATGAATACGCAATGTGTGAATAGAACTGCTCTCGTCTTTTGTGGTCTGTCAGATATGGGATTCAAGGTTCTTACAGTGGTTTGCCCTGAGCTTGCATCAGGTTGACTGAGATAATATGTTGCTTCCTCGGAGGTCCGACTATGTTTTCTTTTCTTTTTCCTTTTTTTGCTTGAGGTATACATGTGTGGTCCTGGTCTATGTGTGTTTACCGGTCAAAAATTGTCTGGCCATTACTTTTTTGATGCAACTTATGTATTGATGAGCAGATGAACTGCTGTTTCCAGTTGTCTCTGGAGGACTCAAACACTGACAAAAGGCTGGGGGTGCATGCTCACCTAGTCGATAAACAATCTGAGGACCACAAAAGAAACAATAGCTACCATGCTATTGCCCACCCAGCAAACACGTCCTTTCAAAATGTCAAATGAAAACGCTGTTGCAAGGGTGCAGTGTTCTATTGATTGAAAATGGTCCCATCATTTGACCACAATGACCAATTTATGGACTATCTTCATTTCAAATACAAAGTGTAAGACCAAGACAAGTGTAAGGCCAGTGGTTATTTAGGAAATAACAGAAAAAATACATAAAATCTGTGAATACCTTGAATTCTATTAAAAGCAGAAAATAAATAAACTAAAACTCAGATTTATCATGTCTGGAAGAATATGAAAAGAGCAATAGTGGGCGCCTAAAAAAAACACCAATCGCAGGAATATTTTCTAACAGCAATCAACAAAGAAATTACAATGTAAAAAACAGTGATTCAGAAAAATTTTGCAAAAAAGAGTAGAAATAGGTCTCATAAAGGGGTAACCACATAGGAAGGGATTTGCTCTTTGCATGTCGCTAACGGTCGATTGCTAGTAGGCATTGCAGGCTCTGGTTGCCTAGGTAACCCTCTAATCTATTTACCATCCTGGCAATTGTCACCTCAGTACCAGTTGCTTCAATCTTTCACCCAGAATTTGAAAAAAGTTTCAGGATCTGCCCGCTTCGAGTTACTAGAGGGGTTTTTGCCTGTCATGGCTAGAACTCATCATATGATTTTCTTTTTAAAGATGTCCACTTGCTACATTGCTGTGACACTTTTTTGAATATTTGAACATAAAAAAGTAAAGGCCAACTGTGTTGTTTCATGTTTTAAATATGTTAAACACTGACCTCCTTTAAAAACTGTAATAGTTCACAGTTTAATATCACTCTCAGGAGCTTAGCCCAGAGAAGTATCTGTGTCTGACCAAACCATGTATTTACCCCAGTTAGGAGTGCAACCACTGGTCTTCTCGTTGCCCTGTGGTCTGTTCAACTACTGGCACCTCCCCCATCAATCTCTTCTTCCTTCTTCTAGCTATCACCAGCTATCTTTTCTTCCCCTCAGGCAAGTAAATCTGTGTTTCAGACCTATGCACTGTCATCAACACCACAGTCATGTTCTTCTGCTATAATAACGAGGAAAATGTTCATGATCAAGTTCAAGTTCAAGTTAGCTTTATTGTCACTTCAACCATATACAGTTAGTTCACAGTGAAACGAAACAACGTTCCTCCAGGACCAAGGTGCTACATGCAACATAAATTTACAACATAAATTAACAGAAAACACTAAACAAGACAGACTGACCTAACATAAATTACAACATAATTCCTTAGTGTAGCAGCAAAAGAAATTAGGAAGAAAGAAGTTAGTGCAAAAAAAAATAAAAAATAAAATCCAGCAATAATATTGTGCAAAAGAGCATTTACAGGTTGGTGTGTACGATAGTTTGGTGGTGTAGGTCAATGTGTTTGCGCTTGTGTTGATTAGTCAGTCCAGTCTCAATGCTTTAAGGTAGTTGAGTTAAGCTGAGTGATAATGTTTGTGTGTGTGTAGGTGTGTGTGTGCGTGTGTGTGTGTGTGTGCGCGTGTGTGTGTTTCTCAGTCCAGTCCCTTTTTGTTGAGGAGACGGATGGCTTGTGGAAAAAAGCTGTTGCACAGTCTGGATGTGTGTGCCCGAATGCTTCGGTACCTTTTTCCAGATGGCAGGAGTGTGAAGAGTGTGTGAGAGGGGTGTGTCCGATCAGCCACAATGCTGGTGGCTTTGCGAATGCAGCGTGTGGTATAGATGTCCTCAATAGAGGGGAGAGAGACCCCGATGATCTTCTCTGCCGTTCTCACTATCCGCTGTAGGGTCTTGCGGTCCGATGTGGCACAGTTCCCAAACCAGACATTGATGCAGCCGCTCAGGATGCTCTCGATAGTTCCTTTATAGAAGGTGATCAGGATCGGTGGAGGAAGCTGGGCCCTTCTCAATCTTCTCAGAAAGAAGAGACGCTGTTGGGCTTTCTTGTGCAGGGAGCTGGTGTTGAGGGACCAGCCAAGGTCCTTCTCCAGGTGGACGCCCAGGAACTTGGTGCTGTTGACGATCTCCACAGAGGAGCCGTTCATGCTCAGCAGTGAATGGTCGCCTCGTGTCCTCCTAAAGTCAACAACCATCTCTTTTGTCTTGTCAACATTCAGAGACAGGTTGTTGTCTTTACACCAGACCGTTGGCCTCTGCACTTCCTCTCTGTACGCTGACTCGTCATTCTTGCTAATGAGACCCACCACGGTCGTGTCATCAGCGAACTTAATGATGTGATTTGAACTGTGTGTTGCTACACAGTCATGAGTCAGCAGTGTGAACAGCAGAGGACTGAGCACACAGCCTTGTGGGGCCCCAGTGCTCAGTGTGGTGGTGCTGGAGGTGCAGTTCCCGATCCGTACTGACTGAGGCCTTCCGGTCAGAAAGTCCAGGATCCAGTTACAGAGGGAGGTGTTCAGGCCCAACAGGCTCAGTTTTCCGATCAGTTGTTGGGGGATGATCGTGTTGAATGCTGAGCTGAAATCTATGTACAGCATTCGAACGTGTGTGTCCTTCTTGTCCAAGTGTGTGAGGACAAGATGGAGTGCAGTGGAGATGGCGTCATCCGTTGAGCGGTTATGGCGGTACGCAAATTGCAGTGGATCCAGTGAGGGGGGCAGCAGGGTCTTGATGTGTCTCATAACGAGCCGCTCGAAGCACTTCATGAAGGTGGATGTGAGTGCAACAGGACGGTAGTCGTTGAGACAGGACACAGAAGACTTCTTGGGCACGGGGATGATGGTGGTGGCCTTGAAGCACGTGGGAACGACGGCACTGCTCAGAGAGATGTTGAAGATGTCGGTGAGAACATCTGCCAGCTGTTCAGCACATTCTCTGAGCACTCTGCCTGGGATGTTGTCTGGTCCAACAGCTTTACGTGGGTTGACTCTGCGTAGAGTTTCCCTCACCTCAGCTGTAGTGAGACACAGCACCTGGTCGTTCGGAGGAGGGGTGGTCTTCCTCGCCGCCACGTCGTTCTGCCTGTCGAACCGAGCGTAGAAGTTGTTCAGCGCATCTGGGAGGGAGCCGTCACCGTCACAGGCAGGTGATGTCGTCCTGTAGTTAGTGATGGCTTGTAAGCCCTGCCACATGCGCCGTGTGTCACCGCTGTCCTTGAAGTGGTTGTGGATTCTCTGGGCGTGTGCGCGCTTCGCCTCTCTGATGGCCCGAGAAAGTTCGGCCCTAACTCTTCTAAGCACCACTTTATCTCCCGCTTTGAAGGCAGAGTCTCGGGTCCTCAGAAGTGCACGCACTTCCGCAGTAATCCACGGTTTCTGGTTGGGTCGTGAGATGATGGTCTTGGTGACAGTGATGTCATCGGTGCACTTGTTGATGTAACTGGACACTGATGACGTGTACTCCTCCAAGTCAGTGAAGTCGCCGTAAGTTGCAGCCTCCCTAAACATGTTCCAGCCAGTGCTCTCGAAACAGTCCTGAAGAGCAGAGATGGCTCCTGCTGGCCAGGTTTTCACCTGCTTCAGAACCGGTTTTGATCGCCTGACGAGTGGTCTGTATGCTGGAATTAGCATAACAGAGATGTGGTCTGAGTAGCCGAGGTGGGGGCGGGGCTTTGATACAGACAAAGTATAAGTTGTCAAAAATTATGTTGTTCGAATATGACTTTCAAAACATATGAAAAAAGACTTCAGAAATTTATAGAAGTCCTACAGAGCTTGGTGTGAAGATGCTACTGAGCATCAATGAAAGATACAGACTCTCAGAGAAGAGCTTCATTTTTCTCCTTAGTGCCTGCAACCAACTTGTTTTTATGGAGACGTATTACTAAAACAGAGATTACTAAAGCCTTATACTTGCTGACCTTACACTGAATGTGCAAAACCTGCTTATTAGTTTGAAATACATCTTTACTTCCCCCCAAAGCCATTTAACGCTGTCATAGCTGTAGTTGAAAGAATATGTCTTATTATCACCGTAAGAATCTAAAGCAATGAAATCTAAAAAAAATCTAAGCAATACGTTCTTGTATTTTCATGATCTTTGTGTTCCTGTGTCCAACTTTTTGATTTTGGTGCTTCCTGTGCTCCTCTGTTTGTGTCTCACTGCTATCTCTGTGAGTTTATTCACATTCTCTTTTACTTTCTGTCTTGTTTTTATAAGGCTTATGGTTTTCAGTGTTTTTACTTCCCTCCTTTGTTCCATTTTCCACCCTCATTATTGAGTAAAGTCCGAATAAATGTCTTCTCGGATAAAATGATGAAATTGCTACACTGTGTATCCAAACGGTTGAAGCTTACTTTTACAATGATGTCAAAATATTCAGCAAAGAGACGTTGTTTTTAGACATTGTTCAATGGCATAATTCCTGACTCAGGAACAGAATAAGAGATATTAGCTATATTTGGGGACACTCATCTATATCTGTGACCTTTTAAAGTCTTCACTACATAGTACATATAAATCTAGACAGGCACTGATGTCAACTGAAAGAGTCATGAGACCACAAGGTGGTAAGTAGTTTATCTGAGTAAGCTACTGCATTGTACTTTGGGATAAGCACTGGAGTGCATTTCTTTGTAAGTATATCTCCAGCAGTGAAGACTCTTTCTAGTACTCTAGTAGTGCAGAAAACCATTGTTATCCAAGACGCTTGTGTGGGAGTTGGCCTTTTGTAATGAAACAGACTGTATAGACAGCTGCTCTTGTTTGCTAATACTGGAGTTTCAGTACTCTGCAATGCTTATGTTAGTCTGTCAGTGATGGTGTATAAAGTGTCAAAATAAGCCACCTTTGTCTTGTAAAGCTAAAACTAAATGAAAACACATACATGCAGTCGCATACAGGCACTACAGTGCCCTTGCAGTTGAGTTCTGCCTTTTTCATTCTTGATGGGCTTAAATTTCACAGCTGTGCCATCCAGATCAGTGTTAAAATGAAATACCTTGTACTGTGGACATAAAATCTCTCAGAAGTGATTTAACCTCCCAGTAATTTATTGGAGTAGCAAAGCACTATATACTGCACATGCTGTCCAGGTCTTTCAGTAAAATTACTGATGTGAAAATGTAATGAATGACATTAGCAGCATCGTCCTGCAATACTAATCCCATTTAAAGACGATGATGGAGGATGGAAAGAAGATTCTGAGACATACTTAACCTCAAATCATATGCTTTTTGATAAGGAGGCAGTGATGAAACATTCTAGCAGTGGGTTCATTTCCTTGGTAGGGCTAAAGGTCACTTTATTTATCATCCATATATCTGTAGCTTGGGACATGGAATAGTGGAGCTATTTCAGCAGCCAGGTTTCACAATATTCAGATTTTAACATGCGTTCTAAGGTGCTGGAAGGCAAAAAAAGTTAGTTAAACTGAAGTCTATAATTATGAAAATGTATATCACATCAGCTTTTGCAGTGACACTTACCTTGTGGGTATATTATAATTTGTTGCAGAGTAAATTACAACCCTTTAGAGATAATCAGTGAATCAAGAGAGTTGTGTAATCCTGTCTATGTGTAGCTTCATTGAAGTTTTTGCACCCAGGGGTTTTGAGGGGCAGGTGTACTAATGCTGCTGCTGCTGCACTCTATGTGATCTCTGCACACACAAAAGTAAAAGTTGTGTTTTTGCTAGTGCAGCGGAAAAATAGGGAATAATTTTCTGTAATAACATAGCTTCTTTTATAAAAACGACAAACAAAATATCCAAATCAGAATCAAAAGAGCTGAACTATCTCCAAATGATGAGGCGTTGAAGGTAAATGTGGTCATATGAAAAGAAATCCAAACAAAACTGAAGACAGCTGTTGACTTACTATAGTCCAAGTGCCTGCTGTTGTGAGGAGATTTAATACAGCTACTGTGAAACCTCGAGGGGTAAACATATTCTAGCCTTTATATATTTTTCTTCATTCCTAAAGTCAGTTTTTCCTCTTTGCAAAAATGCAGGAGAATGCTCCAATTCTACACCTGTGTTTGTCTACGTATGTATGCATCATGCTGTCCTATGTGGTGTGTTCTTCAGGGCTCAATGGTTTCGTGATGAATCCTTATGGCCCAGCAGGCATCTGCCTGTATTACAGCTGGGCCAGACTAATGAACTGGACCCAGACACAGTCATAATCAGATTAATGACTATGTTCAGGTATAAAATGACCAAAATCAATGGGGAGAAAGGGAGGTGGAGAGAGAGGGAAGCCAATCCATAGCAAAGGATGATTAGACACTGTGGACAGGCACAGAGCCAAGGTCAGAGACCAGCCAGCCAATTCTAGGTCAGAGGAAGGTACTAAGCCAGGGATCAAAATAAATGTAAAAGGTGGCCCAGTAGTCAGGGGACTGCAACAGTCTGTGAGCTTGCTGTTGATGCCATACGGAAAATTACTCTTAATGAATGCAGATCACTGATATTTTTGAGAGACACATGAAGACAAAGGTCAGGGCCAATCTTGTCTGGTCTAGTCATATCCCAGAAGGCAGTTTGACTCATTGCATAAACTTTACAAAGGACAGAGATCACAGTGTGACTGACTAAAATTAAATTCTGTTTTTCTTGATTCTGAGCATTATATGTCAAGCAAAAGCAATGCTTGTAAAGCTGCAGAAATAAAGGCCTGTCTAACTAGAAAGAACTACAGGCATACTAATTTTACTATGCCAACTTTCATTCATGAACTGAAGTAAAAACAGCTTATGGGAAGGTGGGAAAGAAGTCTTTGTTTGTACAGAAGGCGGACTGGCCTTTTTGAAAAAATAAAAGCAGTAAAATTGATCAGAGACTCTGGCCGCTAATGTGAAACTGTCTTTTACGTCACTTGCAGAGCAACAATATAATTATGACTTAAATCCAGAGTAATGGATGTGCCAAGCAGAATCCATGCTGACACCAGCAAGGCTCCGTGGAGGACAGTATAGAGAGCGGCTGTGGTCAGATATTGCAATAAATAATAATTACTGGCACTTTGGGTGGTAGGCTAGAAGGAAGGGCAGGTTGAAAAGCTGTGTCATAATCAAAGTTAATGATGTCTACGTCATTAATAACAGCAGCCCATACAGATAAGCTGGCAATGTTGCACATAACAAAACCAAGGAGCTTTTGCCTTTCTCTGGCTACATTTTGGTAGCAGCAATGAAAAAAAGAATGGCGGAATGCAAACGTGTTTCTTTTATTGAGAAAATTAAATACCAGCAGGTGAATTCTTATAGTCTCTGAGATGCTAACAGATGCTAAATATTTTGCACTGGATATTACACATGGAATATGATCTGTGGATGCTCGGTGTCCACATCCCCTGGAGAACTGTAATTTTAATTCATTTGGTTTGGGACACGCTTTGGAAAATCTATTTAAATATTCATTCAGTGAAATACTGTGAAATTTAAAATTGCCAATGGTAATGTTGTACCAAACTTTTTGATGTCCCAGCATGTTTTTTTAATAGGTTGTTGATATTGGTATGCTCTTTTTTCCTCCCCTGCTTTTCAAAGCCCCACGTGCACACATGTAGACCTTCCCCCATGACCACCACATCACCATCTCACACAAACACACGCAAACACAAACTGTTTCATGTCACGGGGCACATGGGAGTCTCTTCACAGCAGGCACAAACAGTGCATGGGATAACGCTTCTCATTCTAATGTATCAGCATGAGACAGATGCCACCCTATGAAAAAAAGGAGTTTTAAAGCACTTTAATACTATGCTTAAAAATTGTGACTTTATCATAGCACATTAAAATATTACAGAAATATACTTTTATGTTCAAACGGCAGCATTTCTTAAAGGTGGATTTTCTCATTTGGTTAGCTGAAACTAAATCATGCTTTGATAAATAAATGTTTGTTGTATGACATGGTGTAAAATTCATATGAGAAAGTGTGTGAAATTGATGAAACTATTTAGATGCAACAAGCAGGTATTTCAAAAAAGTTGGAACAGGAGGTGTCTTACAGAGGTTTCTATATTTTCAAAACCAAACTTTTTTCCACCCTGGTTTGAAGTAAAATTTTAAAAGTTCTCCTTCAGATTTATTTCTTATTTATTTCTTATTTGTTTTGTAGTATAATGCACCAAATGGGTAACAGTTTTTGGCTGCAGGGAGGCTAGCTTGGCAGAGTCCTTCTATTATAGTAAATCTGGACTGACCTTGTCTTAGTGATATAGCACTTGGCCTTGACCTTCATAGAGTTACCCATGCTTTGCAGTATAATGCAAGCTCAAACCGTCAAGCATGCTGTCTCTTTAACTGTGTACAGAATAGAATCTTTCCCCTTTAACACATGGGATCCAAAGATGTCCAGATATTAATTTGTCAGACCAGAAGACAGTTTTCTACTTCGTTTGAAGACATCTTAGCATTTTTGCTTTTTCACTAATGTTTTATGTTTGTAGGATTAACCTGTGTTTACTGCCAATCAGAAGTGTTCCAGTGATTTCCACTGGTGGGCATTTGGGATCAGAAGCTCATGGCCGTTAAGTATAGTTTTTCAGAATAAAAAAGATTTTTTCCATTCAGAAACGCTTATAACTGTTGTGTGATGTTTCACCAAGATGAAACCTCTGGTGCAACAAGTAGGATGACTTTCTGCAATCAAAGATTTGCTTTGCAACTTAACACAAGCGGCACATCCTTCCCCTGATCCCCATGAACGTGGTTCTGTCCCTTTGTCATAGCTCACCTCTTTACTCTAGCTGTTTGCTCTACTACAGTTATGTGACAAATGATGCATGCGCCTTAGTAAAATGCAGCAGGAATTCCTGCAAAGCCAAAACCAAAGAACGTTCAAATTCTAATCATGGTGTGAGTGACTGATTCATTTGCCGCAGCCAGAAATGTTGGGTTATGTCATTCACTGTCGATCACTTAGTCAGATGACAAAAAATAAAATTCAAATGAAGAGTGTACATATCGGTAATTGTGATTTCAGTGATGAAGAACTGATCATACAAACTTTACGTCATCTGCTCTTGTAAGTGAAAGAGACTGATGTAATGAGTAGATTTACTTACCTTCAGCTGGACCTTGGACTGTATACAGTAGCTGCATGTTAAAACAGATAATGTTCTTGTCTGTTTATAAAATAAGTTACAGTCATGTTGCAGGGTGTTAGTCTTTTAATTAACCAGCCAACACAGATTGTTTATTCCTTGGTCAAACATATAAATATACAATCAGACATGCTATTTACATGTTTCTCCAGCTGATTAGATCATTTGAAAAACAACATACATATTGCTTTACTGTTGTCGAGTGGATTAGGCTATAATTTTGCTTGTTGAATGAAACTACGCAGCTCTACTTCTTCAAAAGGTACAACGCAGACAGTCTCTATCAAAGTGTTGTGGTGCATAAAACAACCAGGAAAAGAGGAGGAAATGTTAGAAAAAATGCTTAAATTACCAGGGCATGCTCATTTCCCTACACTGATGTGGGGGTTTTCTTTTTTCAGATGTGACTCAATTATCTGTGATTTTCGGATTATGGATGTACTACTCAGGATTTACAAACAGGAAATTTTAATTACAACAATGATGCAAAGACAGATTTTCTTATTGTTTGCCGTAATGGTTGATTAGGTGGATGAACTCATTAAACATTTCCTCTATAATTAGCAAGATGCTGACAATCCAATTTAAGAAGGATAATAATGAATTAACACTTCAGGTCCCAGCCAAAGTCTGCTGACAAAAGGTTTGAGTTTTGCAGCTGAAATACCTTTGGATCATGAGCGATGCTCTTTGTTACCTTAATTTACAGTCTGCAATCATAATATGCATGGCCTTGAAATTATTTTGGAAGACATGCTATAAAAAATATAGAGAATATATTTGATACACTCAACTGGTAATTGTCCATAGTATGAGACTCGAATTCCACCACATCCCAAATGTGCTCTATTGGACTGAGATCTGATAACTGTGGAGGCCATGTGAGTACAGTGAACTCTTTGTTCTGTTCAAGAAACCAGTTTGAGATGATGTTTTATCCCGCTGGAAGCAGCGATTAGAAGATTAACACTGTGGCCACAAAGGGATGGAGATGGTCAGCAATGACATTCAAGTAGGCTGTGGTGTATAAATGATGCTTATTTGGTACTAAGAGTCCAAAGTGTAGTGAAAAAATATCCCCCACAACATTACACCTCCACGAGCCTGAACTGTTGATACAAGGCAGGATGGATCCATACTTTCATCTTATTTACTTCAAATTCTGATCCTGTCACCTGAATGCAGCAGAAATTGAGACTCGTCAGACTAGGGAACATTTTCCAATCTTCTACTGACAAATGTCGGTGAGCCCATGCAAACTGTAGTGCTAGTTTTCTGTTCTTAGATGACGGGAGTGGCACCTCAAATGGTCTTCTGCTGCTGTAGCCCAAGTATTTTCAGGTTTGATGTGTTGTGCAATCAGACATACTCTTCTGCATTCCTTTGCTGTAGCAAGTGGTTACTTGCAATTGGGTTGCATTTCTATCAGCTCGAAGCGCCCTAAACATTCTCCTCTGACTTTTGGCATCAACAAGGCATTTTTACTCTGAGAACTGCCATTCACTGCATACCCTAGAGATGGATGTGTGGGAAAATCCCAGTAGATCAGCAGTTTCCGAAATGCTCAGACCAGCCTGTCTGGCACCAACAACCATGCCACGTTCAAACCCCTTAAATCACCTTTCTTCTCCATTCTGATGCTCAGTTTGATCTTCATTAGGTCATGTTGACCATGTTTACATGCCTAACTGAGTTTCTACCACATCATTGGCTGATTAGATATTTGCGTTGACAAACAACAGAACAGATATACCTAATGAAGAGACTGGCGTAACTCTTTTACTCATGACTTCTTGCAGGTTATTGGTATAGATGTGGATAGCTTGACTACAACAAGCTGCTGCTCTCATCACATATTCAGAATAGGTCATCCATTGAGTGGTAGTCAAAGATTGCCAAAAGTCTCCTTAGTTATGCTCACTACACAGTGGGACTTATGAATAAAACACACCAAGATCAATGAATTATTGACTATGTGTCATCAAGTAAGGATATCTCTATTGAAAAACTCATAAAAATCGACGCCGTGGTGCAATGTATGCAGACAAAATCCATTAACTTTATGTGGTCAGTAATCAGAAGAATTATTATCCTGACACAATGTTAATACTACTGTGGCACAATGGATGTAAAAACAAAGAAATCATCTTTACAGTGAACTAATTGTTGCAAACATATAAAGGCACAATTTTAGACTTTAAGTGGAAGACGGGTTTATTGGTCTGAATATGAGTCTTTCCACTCCATGTCTATGTAAGTGTCATACAATATTCAGAATAAATACAGCTTGTGAGGCAGTAATTTTCTGTGCTTTCAAAAAAAAAACCCAAACAGCTACATCTCAAATATGTAATAACAAGTGCACATTTCCATGCAGATAGATTCAAATGAGAAAAAGATATTTAAAAATGCTCGCACCATCACTTTGCCTGTGTCTGCTCTCAGAAGTTAAATAGTGCAGTGGTTCTGGCTGTCTATTTCTGAAGAGCAGTGAAGCTATGGGCCCATTTTCTGTCTTTTCCTGACAGCCCTGTGATGTGTACAAAGCCCCCATTCCTCAACTGGGAAATCAGCCTTACTACAGCCCCGTCACAAACAATCAGCACTCATTACCCAACACGTAGCACTACATTCTACCCCATTTACCTGCACTGTCTAGGGTGTGTGCTTGTGTCTGTGCAGGCTTGGCGCGCACAGCTTAGGATCATTTTGTTTGTGCAAAATGAATTGTGAGCACTCTCAGCGAATTGCTGCTAGCTGCATAGATTTCAGTCGTTAACTTGGTGAATGAGCTCTATTGTCATTGCGTGTTGATGTTACCTAGGCCTTCTGACCTTGTACTGAGTAGAGCAACTGTCAAATTTAGAGAGGTGCTTTTATCGGTTTGTGCCCCAACACTGAGCACTCAACCAATTACCTCACTGTCAGACATAAACATGTATGCCATGTTGCTACTCTCTGTGTATGCCTCTTTGAAGGACACGATGATCACAACCAACCTTGTGTCAGGGAAAGGGCCATTCCATGAATTGAGTGTAATTGGCGAGGAGAGCTGCGAGCTAGTTGCTCTGTGCGTAAGCAGATTACAGGCTGGCATAGCTGAGACCCCCTCAGGGCGGCACAACATGGCTGTTGGTACGTGGTGTGTAAAACAAGTATGTCACTCATGAATTATACATGGGAGAATGCCCAGCCATGAAATTGGGAGACTAGAGAAAACAAGGGAATATGAGCAGGTGAAAATAAGGGAAAAGCTGAAAGAGGCACAGAGCGAGACCTTACTTCCTGACAATTAAACAGTAAACAGATGTAGTCATTCACCAGCAAGCCAGCAGGAATTTGCTGAAAGCAGTGAGCCCCAGTGTTTCTCCCATTTTGTATTGTTCACAACACACTGTCACTGTTTTGTGTACTAACCCTCTTACTAACAATGAGCTTTCTTGCGTAGCGCCTAAATTATTCCTTATCGTTTTTGCCAAAGAAAGGTTTTCTCGTGCAAGCTTTTGTTCTCCCTTGCAAGTGTGTCATCTTTAGGATTAGTCCCTTTCATCATTTTAAATAGTCCCTTTTGGACAATTAAGCTTTCCACAAAACACTATGCTTCACTGTTCATTAAATGAGAATTACACAGTTGTCTATACATGCCAGATTATTATTTGGCACATAGGCTAAAACTTTTACAGAACAGTTTTGTACAAATACATTTCACGTGCGTATACTATGTGTGAAAATTGATTTTCCTAATATCAGACTTGTTTGCTGATAGCATACAAATGACTGACCCTAAAGCATGAAACATAGGGAGGCATATAAAAATTACAAAAAAGCAACAAAACAAAACATAAAAGTAAGTACAAAATTGCTACATGCCAACTGGGGAAACTAAGCAAAAGGCTGAGATTGGTGACCAAAAAATGCAAAAATGGCCAGAAGCAAAATACTGGCAGGCAACCTAAGTATTATTGGAATGCTGTAATGGCTGACACACAAGGACAATCAAGCAAAGAGTGACTGTGGAAAAATACAAGCACAGGAGAGCTAATGAGGTGAGTGCAAGCAACTGAGTGAGGCAGCAGGGCAGGTAGAAAAAGGGGGCTGATAATAACAGAAGAGCTATGCCATAGGCAACTCTGCCTACCTTAGCTGTGCGTGACAATCGCAGAACATCTTTCTTTTTCATTCTGGGAGCCATGTTAACAGGTTAGAGCAGCTACAAAGCCTGCATGACATGAACAGCTTGAGCTACACTCTGCAGTAGTGCGCCATTCAGAGTTTTTTCATTTTTAACAGCTATCAGCAAAAATAGGCAGGAAACAGTCTATTGATGGTCATATTGCCAGAAACATTGCATGACTGACACTTTTCACTTGGCTTCAGCACGGATGACATGTCTAAATACGTCACAAGCTCACAATGATTGCACATTACTGAATGAGACTGTGGACACTACAGAAGGAAAGTAATGTCGGCTATAATGATAGTAATTAAAACAGAACATTAGGTCAAGTGCTGTGTTTTCTAGTTTGCTGCTAAAGCACTGAGCTGACCGTGCTTTAGCAGTAAACCCAGTGGTGTGGACCTGCACAGGCATGGGAGCCACAGCAGTTTAGCATGCTATCTGTCACACATAGGTGAGTTAAGCAGTGTGGCAGGCACCTTAGGGTTTGCTCACAACTGAGGTAAATCAGATCTTTTTCCCCCCTCACAAATACATCTACAAGACTTCCTCTCTACTGTGATATGCAATCAGATTGAACTTGTGTGTGCAGATGTTAGCAGCCTATCTGCACGTGTTGCTGCTGTAACCCTGTAGGTGTTGGTAACTACATGCTGGTGATGCAGTTTCATAAGGCAGAGGCACAAAACAAAGCAGTTGCGCTGTCAAGCTGGGGTGCAGCAGCCAACCTGTTCAGCTTCTGTAGATGGACTGCTGCTCTTCATGTTGGCCTCACTAACATGCTGCTGGTAGCAGCATGGATTCTGTTCAGCATTTCCAATACTTTGTATTTGATGCCGTCGGTGTGTTTTGTTGAAGCAAAAAGAGACTCTGAAATCTGATTCCAGGAGCTGAGCATCCAGTCTGAGAGTCTTCATTGGAAACCCATTTGTAGTTGAATTTCAAAACACTCCCAAAGGTGGTCTGGATCTGATTTGCAAAAACACATTTTATGTATATGTATGTGTCATTTTTGTTCTTCAGATGTTATAAATTTAATCTGAATCCAATCTGGATATTCCAAAACAGATTTTGGCTGTAAACTAGACCTTAGTGAATATGCACAGCGCAGCAATAGAATAAATGAATGATTCTCTGCTAAATATTCCTGGTGGGGATTTTTTTTTATACCATGGCTGTTTATTGTATCATTGTTTAAAAAAAGGCTAGTGTCTTTGGCTTTGCATATTTCAAATAATGAATGAAGCTTTGAGAAATTACCCATTAAACCCCACAAGTAAAACATCTAGGGATCATCTCCTTTGCAAATATTTCTTACCATAATGAAACCAAGAACCTCTTGAGAACATGGTGAAAGCATTTATTATTGGCACATTCACATCAGATCAGTGTTCACAATGTACAGTATGAACCTTTTCACTTAAGTGATTCAATGATATAAGCATGTGTTGCGGCCTCAGTGATTACATTTTAAATACAAAGTTTCTATACTAGAAGAATGATTTTGTAGATTTGTCCTCACTGACTTGCATGTGTCTTGTCATGAACCAAAGACTCAAACCAATCAAAGCCCCAACTCCCACTAAGCTGACCCACATGAGATTATAACATTAAGGGATTAAAGCACATATTTAGATGTGTGGGTCGGTAAATGTTGCTAGCAAAATGTCTGGCTAGAGATGGGCTGATCGATCCAAACGTGGGTAACCTATACCTATACCAATGCTGGTATTGGTATTTGATCGATGACAGCGATGTTGTTCCCGGGATCTGCTGGAGCCACTCACTTAGCTTGGGAGTCACTGCACCTAGTGCCCCGATTACCACTGGGACCACCGTCACCTTCACCCTCCACATCTTCTCGAGCTCTTCTCTGAGCCCTTGGTATTTCTCGAGCTTCTCGTGTTCCTTCTCCCTGATGTTGCTGTCATTCGGAACTGCTACATCGGTCACTACGGCTGTCTTCTTCTGTTTGTCCACCACCACTATGTCCGGTTGGTTAGCCACCACCATTTTGTCCGTCTGTATCTGGAAGTCCCACAGGATCTTAGCTCGGTCATTCTCTATCACCCTTGGGGGCATCTCCCATTTTGACCTCGGGACTTCCAGGTTATACTCGGCACAGATATTCCTGTATACTATGCCGGCCACTTGGTTATGGCGTTCCATGTATGCCTTCCCTGCTAGCATCTTGCACCCTGCTGTTATGTGCTGGATTGTCTCTGGGGCATCTTTACACAGCCTGCACCTGGGGTCTTGCCTGGTGTGATAGACCCCAGCCTCTATGGATCTTGTGCTCAGTGCTTGTTCCTGTGCTGCCATGATTAGTGCCTCTGTGCTGTCTTTCAGTCCAGCTTTGTCCAGCCACTGGTAGGATTTCTGGGTATCAGCCACCTCCGCTATCTGCCGGTGGTACATACCGTGCAGGGGCCTGTCCTTCCATGATGGTTCCTCGTCTCCCTCCTCTTTCTTGGGTTTCTGCTGCCTGAGGTATTCACTGAGCACGCTGTCAGTTGGGGCCATCTTCGTGATGTATTCGTGGATGTTCGTTGTCTCATCCTGGACTGTGGTGCTGACACTCACCAGTCCCCGGCCTCCTTCCTTCCGCTTAGCGTACAGCCTCAGGATGCTGGACTTGGGGTGAAACCCTCCATGCATGGTAAGAAGCTTTCTTGTCTTTATGTCAGTGGCTTCTATCTCCTCCTTTGGCCAGCCTATTACCTCAGCAGGGTACCTGATCACAGGTAGGGCGTAGGTGTTGATAGCCCGCATCTTGTTCTTACCGTTCAGCTGACTCCTCAGGACTTGCCTGACCCTCTGCAGGTACTTGGTGGTTGCAGCTTTCCCAGCGGCCTCTTCCTGGTTTCCATTTGCCTGCGGGATCCCCAGGTACTTGTAGCTGTCCTCTATGTCTGCAATGTTGCCCTCTGGTAGTTTGATCCCCTCAGTTCTGACTACCTTCCCTCTCTTTGTTATCATCCGACTACACTTCTCCAGCCCGAATGACATCCCGATGTCATTGCTGTATATCCTGGTAGTGTGGATCAGTGAATCGATGTCTCGTTCACTCTTGGCATACAGCTTGATGTCATCCATGTACAAGAGGTGGCTGACAACTGTTCCATTCCGTAGTCGGTATCCGTAGCCAGTCTTGTCAATTATCTCACTGAGGGGGTTCAGGCCTATGCAGAACAGCAGTGGGGACAGAGCATCTCCTTGGTAGATCCTGCACTTGATGGTGACTTGTGCTATGGGCTTGAGGTTGGTCTCCAGTGTTGTCCGCCACATCCCCATTGAGTTCCTGATGAAGGCTCTCAGGGTCCTGTTGATCTTATATAGTTCTAGGCATTCCAGGATCCAGGTGTGGGGCAGTGAGTCATAGGCCTTCTTGTAATCAATCCAGGCAGTGCACAGGTTGGTCAGCCTGGTCCTGCAGTCTCGGCTGACTGCTTGGTCTGCCAGTAGCTGGTGTTTTGCGCCTCTGGTATTCTTGCCCATCCCTTTCTGTGCCCCACTCATGTATTGACCCATGTGCCTGTTCATCTTAGCCGCTATGATGCCTGACAGGAGCTTCCATGTAGTACTGAGGCAGGTTATTGGTTGGTAGTTGGAGGGGACCGGTCCCTTCTGGGGGTCCTTGAGGATCAGGACTGTCCGGCCTTCGGTTAGCCATTCTGGGTGTCTCTCGTCAACTAGCAGCTGGTTCATTTGTGCTGCCAGGCGCTCATGGAGTGCAGTCAGCTTCTTCAGCCAGTAGGCGTGAACCATGTCAGGGCCTGGTGCTGTCCAACTCTTCATACTGGAGACCCTTTCTTGGATATCTGCCACTGTGATGGTTACTGGACCCTGTTCAGGGAGGTTGCTATGGTCTGCCCTCAGATCCACTAGCCACTGAGCATTGCTGTTATGGGTATGTCCTTCTCCCATATGCTCTTCCAGTATTGTTCTGCCTCCAACCTTGGTGGTGCTGTTCTCATATTGTTCCCCTGCCACTGAGAGTACACCTTGGCTGGTTCCGTGGAGAACAGCAGATTTTTTCTCCTGCCTTCTATCTCTCTGGTGTACCTCCTCAAGCGGCTGGCCAAGGCTGTGAGTCGTTGCTTGGCAGTTTCCAAGGCCTCAGGTATGGACAGCTTCCTGTACTTCTTAGGCACCTTCTTCATCGCGCCTTTCTGCAACTCCGATAGTTGGCTAACCTCCCTCCGTGCTACCTTGATCTTAGCCTCTACCCTCCTTCTCCATGGAGGGTACTGCCCCTTGTGGCTGTTCAACTTGTAGTCAAGCATCTCACTGATCACTGCTGCCGTATTGTAGATCAGCTTGTTAGTGTCGGTAATCGTGGTTGTAGGTATCGTCCGTAGTGCTGCATTAACATCATCTAGCAGACCTTCTGAGGGTACTTCACGTAATCTTGGTAACCGGCTACGGGGGGTCCAGGTTTCAAGTTTGGCCATGATCCTATCTTTCAGGTCAGTTCCTCTCGCACTCAACGATCCTTGTTGTACCTCGTCAATCTCTAGCTGTGAGAGCAGTCCCTTCTTTCAAATGCTGGAACACTGAGCTACTAGTTGTTTCGCCGTCATTGTGGATGTTGGGTATCGAAGAATCCATAGGTCCCTCATCCTATTCATGTAACCCCTTCCGCCAGGGTTACTTGCGTAGTAGCATTCCAACAACGCCCTGTTTTCGTCTCTTGCCCACCGATGCCTTCTTGTTCCAGTAGCCCACTTGTCGTCAGGTTGCCCTGGTTCCTCAACACCTGACGCGGACCTTGTTGATCCGGGTGACGTCCGAGCCGGCATGCCTTCATATTTATCTGTCTCGCTCATGTCTGCCATAGGCTCGCTTAGCATAGGGGGCTTAGGACCCTTACTGGATACAGACGCCCCAGGCGGGAATCGAACTTGCGATCCTCTGCTCCAAAGGCGCAGAGGTTACCTCAAACATGCACTATGAAAAATGGCTGAAGCTTTATGTGTTGTTGCATCTATTTTATTTCTATAGCAGAAACTAACCCAAAGTATTTCAGGCACATTTACATTCCATGTGTCCAAAGAAATCCAGTTTAAATTTGTATGAAAAGCTGAAATATGTATTGTGTTCTTAGTTAAACTGATGATGATTCATCTGATAAATCATGACACATTGTTCTTCCCTACACAATTTGCCTTATAGGTTAAAAGTATCGGTATCAGTATCAGTATTGGTATTGGCAGTACTGCCCTGTATGTATTCATTTCATGTCAGATCAAAATCAAAATTTGCAGTATTTCACAGCACTACTTCTGGCATTATTACTTCTTCAGAGAGAACATGATGTCAAGTATAATTGTGCTTCATTTAATATGTTATTAAACATATTATTTAAGGCACATGCAGTATGGACATAGCCTCCTCAGTATAATGCTTTAGAATTTAGTAAAGTGAATTCTGCAAAAATAAAGTAAAATACTAAATGGGGATTCTTGGGTATTGAGAAGAACATACAACATCTGTTTACTTCTTATTCATTGTTGTTGCAAATTAAAACGGTTTATCTTCGTCACATTTTATACCAAAATTACAAGATGGCTGCGCTGCAGGACCCAAGCAGCAGTGCATTAGCCCACTGAGAGTGTCACAGTTAATAATGACGCTCATTTCAAGACACATGACAAAACAAAACAAAATCAGCACGCAAAAAAGCCCAGCTTCTGATCGAGACTGTCCAGTGCCAAATGAGCATCGCCAGTGCAGCTTTAGCAATTCAAATCACCTCTCTCCTGTGCTTTGCATTAGGATTGGGCAGAGAGAAAAACCTTGATAATGGTTTTCATTTACCCCCCAGCCAGACTAATCACACTGCCACTGGTTCCACTCAC
Source organism: Pelmatolapia mariae (assembly GCF_036321145.2). Lineage (NCBI taxonomy): Eukaryota > Metazoa > Chordata > Actinopteri > Cichliformes > Cichlidae > Pelmatolapia > Pelmatolapia mariae. The sequence continues at coordinate 15,164,243 of NC_086243.1, forward strand.
TGCTCCGGCTGACTCATTGGAATACTGCAACCCTGCACTGTAGGTGGCAGTGGAGCAGGTTGATACCCCAGCATCAACCCGTGTGCCAGAGCCAGTTTTCAGCACACAACCTCAGAGCAATAACGCAGAGAATTTGTCACAGCATATAAAAAAAGAACACTCACACATTTGTCTAGGTTTATGTTTGGAAGTGAATTTGAACACCAGTGTATGCAAACTCATCACCAGGGGACAAATGCATAAAAACATGCGCCCACACAAATCCATGCATATGCTGGTAACCCACACACAGAAACATGTATTTAATGCATTTAGAGAGGAAGAATACACATTAAGAATGTGTGCATCTCATGCATACTTCAGATTGTGAACACGAGAGTTAGGAGACTGCATTTCTGAGGGAGAAATGAAAAAGTAATGGGAAAAACTAAATCTAATATGCAATGAAGTCCTTGTAGGCGGCTAGTCATTTTCACTGAGTGAATGAATATTTTGCAGTCTAGTATTACTACTACTAATAAGAATAATTTTATGTGCATCACATCTTATCTTGTTACGTGTTTTGGTTATCCATATTGCTGTTCGTCAGTGTTTTTGCTTTTGATCCTTTTTTAGTTTAATCGTTTTTTTTTTAAACTTCAGCCATCATTTTATAATATTTATTATATTTTCTTATTCATATTCAGCATCTTTCACTTCTTTAATGGCAGTTATTGATATCCAGCATCCACTATAATTCTGTTTGGACTGTGGGACAACTCACGTAAGTGGAGGGAGAACATGCAAATTCCACACACAGAGGGCCTAGCTGGCTGGCATTTTCAAACCCACAAGGCCATGGAGCTATGAATATGAGAGCTGTGCAAATTGTGAATTAATTTGTGGGCTTATATGAGTATACAGTCAGTCAAAGAAGGTTTGTGAAGTTCCATTTTATAGCCTAAGCATACACATTTTAGCTACAGCTATGTTTGTTTTATGACGCCAACACTGGCTTGTATTAGAACACGCAATATCAAGTTAGCAGCTAACGCTAATGAGGAGGGGGAAATAGCTATCTAAATGTCATGGTCCTGGGTCTTTGACTCTGAATTTGGATGTTTTTGCAAATTTGAATTCTTGCTTTGAAGTTGGTCTTCTGTTTAGTTCTTAGGTTGTTTACTGTTATATTTGATTTTCATGTTATTTCTGTTTTAATGCATGTTACCTGCCAGTTTGGGGTCTTGTTTAACCTACCTCTCGACTCATTTGTGGACTCTGGCTTCCTACCTTAATAAAAAGGTCAGTTTGGAGTTTTCCTGGTTTGCCTGCAAGCCCTGCATTTGAGTAAATGTTTATTTACTCAGCTGTTTTTTTTCAGCTGTGAAGCAAAGTAAAGTCAACTCTATGGGGACTGATGCATTTTACAGTCGGCCTTAATTGGCAACTGCAGTTTTGGCCCTTCAGCCGTGGCTTTATTTTCCAGCCCTGGAGATTACCGCTTGGTATGAATATGGATCACTGGAATCCGTATGTGTAGTGCAGTGATATAGGTGACACCTAGGTATTTCAAATACACTAACTATACTTATTAAACACACATTATCTGTGCTAGTGATATTTGACATGCACTATGCATATGTGAATGTAATCAGATCTGCTGATTTATCTTAACAGCAACCGTGCAGTTCCTGCGGGTGATACAGGAACAGCCAAGAGCCCTCGCAGGTAGCCTTCTCCACCAGGCTTTCCACGATTAATCATTCAGAGCTGAGGGTTCTATTTGTGGAGATTGTGTCCATTTGCTACCTGGTTGAATAACTGAATAAGTCAACACTAACAACGAGAGGGAATTTGTTCTTTGCTTAGCTGTTTCTCAGAATAACTCTCCTGAGGATGAAATTGAGATGATGAGAAAGGGAGAGGAAATGGAAAAGCCAAATGCATGCTGACACTGTGCAATACCATCGATAAAATAATAAAGGCCTAACACTAAGGTCATGCTTTATTTAGAGTAAAAGCCTCTAGTGTTTTTGTTACCTGAAAGAACTAATAATAAAACCTTTCAATGTCCATATCTGACTCAGTCTTCTCCCAGTATCTCCATCATAACATCAAGTAAAGTCCTCTAAACTGCATCCGCTAATACTGAATTAAAGCAAATGAAAGCACACTACAGCACTCTCCCCTGCAGCTTCCCTTCTGCACAAGGTACAAAGAATCAGATAATTAAGGAAGTGTTTGCAGAGGTGCATAAACTACATGTACAAGGAAAAGGGGAAAAAATATCAAATGCGATAAAAAAAAAAGAAAGAATCACTAATCTCTCACCGTGGCGATACAATTATATGTAATTTTATGGTGATGCACAGCTCAGTATTTATGACCAGGAAATTATAAGTGCAACAAAAATGCAAGAACGCATTACTGTTGTTATTGTTAGCTGTGATGGTTGATTAGGTGCTTGATCTTATTCTGTAGCACTTTAATTAGCTAGTTGCTAACACTCTTGTATAAAGTGAATGACAATGAATTAGCATCTTTTGTCCCAGGTAATATCAACCGATGTTGGTTAAAAAACTGAAAATTAAAAATGTTTTAGAGCCTTTATCTTTGTATTGAAAGGCTTACAAATATATTAATTCTTCATGAAAATAAAAAAATTCTGACTGATTAAACTAAAGATGAATTCAAAATGCTATTCTCTGTGTTGCTCTTGGTGTCTCAAACATTTAATGTGTGAGGTTGTGTAACACTGCTCGACAAAAGAAACTCTGTGTTAAATCATACAGTCACTCTACACAGTTCACATATATTTGCATTCCGTACATACAACATGTCTGTCTGTGTGTGTTTGCTCCATGTGTGCATGACTTTATGCTCCATCTGCTTCAATGCTACTTCACTCCACAGCCACTGATGTGCTCTGTCAGAGAGCAGCAACACGGGTCTCTGACCTGTCACACTGTGGCAGGGCATTGTGTGATGATAAGAGTGTGCTGAAGACGCTCAGAATCCTCTGGGGTGATCAAGTGGTGCATAGGTGCAGCAAGTCTACCACAAATTTGTCTTAGGCTGTGGCACGGGCTGTCACAGGCTTATGTTTACTGACATTTTATTTATTTTTTATTTTTCTGCATTTTTACTGATTTTCATTTCACTGGTTTTACATACACTGACCTCGCTTAAATGTCGCTCATTGGATTCAGTCAGATTCAAGAAGCGCCATTTATCCATGCATATCCCTATCCATTATTATCTTAAAGTTTGTATGTGTCAAAATGCCTTTTTGCTGTTTGTTTTAGATAAGACTGCTTTAGACTTGGCTTTTGGCTCAGATTTTTACCTTTTGAAGAGATTTATGCACCTTAATAATGTCTCATGAAAACTGGTTGATGGATAAATGTAGTTTGGATTTCTTTTACAATCTGTCCTTGGTCTTTAAAACATCAAAATGAAAGCCTGACAGTCACAGGTGTGAGGCTTCGAAATGAGTCAACAACAAACTGTGTTGGCCTTCACAGTTCTGTAGGGTGCAGACTCTGGGTCCATAATCTTTAAAGCCCTTGAGTCTAATGAAAGAAGTACATCAGAGGGAAATATGAGAAATAAATAAATAAATAATTATGAAAACATTCAACATAAAACAGGCAAAAGAAAGGCCAGTTATTTCAGTGTTAGCCTTGAGCTAAAACCAGTCCCATTTAAGCTATTGTGCAAAATGTGCGGCCACTTGGTGACATTAATGCAGCAATGCTTCAGGATTGATTTTACAGTTCAGGAATGGGAATTTTTCTTCTAAATCATCATCTAACATGGTCATTCTGTCAGGGCAACCCAAGGAACAGTAGGGGTGAGTGGATTCATCCAAACGGTGTCGATACCACCGTGGTATTGGTGTCAGAGTCATAGGATTGATGCTTTAGTTTGTTTCCGTCCTCTAAGTTCAGTACAGGGCTCCTGTTAAATAAAACTAGACACATTTGTTTAAACACAGCTCTCATGCAAGAACACCCCCCCCCCCCCCTTCCTCCTGGATGTCTGTATTATGAAGCAGCATTTCATGTTATGTTATGTTAGTAGAAAGTTATCACCATAGTAACTGATGCTGTGACCCTGACCTGCTTCAGTGCAGGTTATGTTCCAGATTGACCAATCAGTTAGCTTGAAAACTGCATAACCATTAGTGGAAGATCTGTAGGGTCTAAATGAGCATATGTAGGAGGTTCTAATGTTTTTCTAACAGCCTCTGAAGTCTTTGCGTTTCCTTGATCAGCATCAATGTGTTGCTAGAATATTCACTCACCCATCAAACTGAATTGAATTCAGGTGTTCCAATCACTTCCATGGCCACATGTGAATAAATCAAGCACCTAGGCATGCAGACTGTGTCAACAAACATTTGTGGAAGAATTCAAGGGTGGGACTGTGATGAGGATGCCACCTCTGCAAGAAGTCCACTCGTGAAATTTACTCCCAACTAAATATTCCACTTTCAATTGTTAGTGGTATTATAACACACTGGAAATGAAAGTGAACAACAGCAGCACAGCCATAAAGTGGGAGGCCACATAAAATTACAGAGCAGGGTCAGGAAATGCTGAGGGGCATAGTGTGCTGAGGTTGCTTACCTTCTTTTTTCACCATTAAATACCACAGAAGCGCTGCTATAAGAATAAAGACTGAAGCATTAATTTAATAAAATATTTAATTATAATCCATCAGATTATCCCATGTCCTAATGATGCTGCTGTGGTATGGATATATTTTCCTCATTAACTGACTTTTAGCTGCAAAAACTCAATCATTTTATATTCCATTGAAAATGGGCAGGCTTTACTGAAAAGTTTTGATAGTTGAGGGCCACTCTGGGAAACTTATTAGTTGTACTTCCTGACCTTGCTCTCTTCACTTGTGCAAAATGCTCATGAACTTGTTGACATCAAGCATGAAATAATTTGTTTTTCAGCAATTGTCTTATGGAGTAGTTCTCATTGCAACTGCATTTTGAATTATGTTCAGGGAGCCAAAGCAAGAAAGTGGTGCTTAAAAAAGAAAGGAGAGAAGAGAGCAGGATGAGTATCATGTCAGGACTTTGCTGAGTGCAAGGCCCGAAAGATGAAGTTCTGATCGGCGAGTAGTTAATGTTTCTGTTGCCACTTATATTTTGAAAGCACACACTCATGTAGTAGTATGTCGGTGTGACATATCTAGAAGCTGGTTCATTGATTGTCTGACTGATGAATGAGGAATTCTTTAAATGAGTGTCCAGCATTATAGACGTTGTTGTGGTAGCCTGTGACATGCCTGCACTAGCTCGCATCTCTTGTTTGCACCCTGCTATTGCTTCTGTACGCTAGCTTGTCAATGAACCATTCACTCTAATTTCTGTCACCTTTATGAGCGTGTCTGGGTGGCATTAACAAAGGCAGAAGCTTGGTAAGCTGAGAGGAGAGACAGTTTTTTTGTGTTGTTTGTGAATGCACATTGTGCATAAACCCGTGCTCTTTGATGGGTGACTGATGGGAGACCAGCGTGTAAGACAAACTGCCCCTGGCTCTGCTTTGATTGCTCTGACATCAAGTACAATCTGCACATTATTGTACACATGTGCAGATATGTGTGGAACTAGAGGTAGCAGTGTCACGTAAATGACCAAATTACACTGTGTTTAGTGTGGCTTTGTTACTTTCACAAAATTCTAAAAAAAATTCATTAAAAAGATGATAAATTTAATTTTATGTAAAAAATTACAAATCTTCATCCGTAGATGAGTTTCAGTATGGCTGACGAGTAACTTGCTTCTATAAGGAGACATCGATTTCAATTTAAGCCGATGAAGTAATACTTGTCAAATTCCATCATTATCCTAATTTGATATTGGCTAGGAGTTGGGAAGCAGGCATGCCTCATGTAATGTGGTTCTATATATTGTATAGTACAGTTAACTAAAGCCTCAAAAAATCCTCAGAACCAGCAGCAGCAAAGGCCAGCTGATCACAGCCTGGAAAAATCTACTGGATATCACAACGGAAATTTTTATGTGACTTATTTCTAAGTAAGTAATTTCCCCTCGCTGGCACGCTACACTGGAACGTCGGGTTCTCCCACTTGCCGAATCCCAATTTAACCCGTGGTGAAGATGTCCAGAGAGAGTGCGGTGGGCAAAAGTTCACAAGGCTGTCAGCACTCAGAACAAAATCATGAAACAGCAGATTTTAATTAGGCCAAATTTGTCTCATTCGTGTGTTAAATAGTGGGATGATGTGGGAATAGTGGGAAGATGATAGTTGTTATGTTGGTTTGAGACAGGACTGAGATCCTTCTTATACATCATGACATAGTCTGCTCACTTGACTGTTTGTGTGTGTGTGTGTTTGTGTGTGTTTTGTTTGTCTGTTTTTTCCAAGAAAGGAATTTCGTGTTAGTTAAGATTAAAGAGTGGTTCAGATGTTTGTTTGAAGTGAGTCTTTACATCTCATTAAAATTAATCAGTTGTTATTATCCTTAATAACAGTTTTATTTTAAGTGACAATTACCCTTCAATATTAGTGCCTAATGTTAAAAATATACACTATATTTATGGGCTTTAAAAATGAGTTTTTACTGCTGTCTTGAGCCCCCTTCGCTTACATGCTGTTTTAATAGAACATTATGTTTCTTTCTCCATATATCTTCTATATTTTCTCCTCACACTCCTGCTGGTATGGTGTGTGACAGCTAAACACTGTTGCCAGCACCCCACTGATTTTCATCAAAATGGCGAGCATCGCCAAATCTAAATTCCTGTAAGTCAATGTGTACTTAGGAAGAAGAGAAAAAGAAGTCAGTGTGGGGTGAGCATCAGCCCCTGATAGCTTTCCGTGTGTCTGTCTGCCAGTTTTCTTGAACGGCTGAATCAATATAGCTCATATAGAGTTTAGAAAATAATTATTTGATCCCCTGCTGTATTTGTACGTTAGAATAACAACCAAAAATCCAGAAAAAAAACCATTTTTTTAATAGTTAAAACTTTTATGTAATGTGATTTTTTTCTGGATTTTTGGTTGATGATCTCCCTTTTTCCATTAAAATAGAGCTGCCATAAAAATGAGAGACTGTTCATTCCTTTGTAAGTGAGCAAACTTACAAATGCAGCAGGGGATCAAGTAATTATTTCTCCCGCTGGGCGATCTGCAAAGTTGTTCGATCCACAAATACAGGCTAAAAAACATCTGGAAGACTATTAACCTGATCAGAATTTCCACTTCTTCTCTGTTGATTTGTGTCAATACTTGAACGACACTTGAAATTTACAAAACAATATGTTAAAGCCTTCAAAATGGTTTGTTATGTGCAACAGTCAACAAGTCAGGTCAGTGCATGTTTATTTATATGGCACATTTAAGCACAACAGACCAAAGTGCTGCACAACATTCAATAAAACAATTAGGAAAATGAAATTAAAAAAAACGTAAGAGAAAATGTTTAAAAGTATAATTAAAAAATAATCATTAATGAATCAAAAATAACTTACACTGTTATTAAAAATAAACTGAAAAGGCTAAGGAGAAAAGGTGAGTTTTTAATTGAGATTTGAAAACTGTTAGTTAGCGAGGCTGACAACCTCGAGGGGAGGCTGCTCGGAGTTTCAGAGCTGCGGCGGTGAAGGATTGAAGCCAGTCTGGTGTTTGGAACAGCCGACAGCTGCTGGTCAGCTGACCTAACCATGACATCGCCGATAGATACTTGACGGCAAACCAATGCAAGCATTTCAAAGTGAACTGAGAGGTTTTAAAATGAATCCTAAAAAGCACCTATGTTGGAGTGGTATCCAAGATAGGTGAAATATGTTAATGTTTCTGTTTATCAGGCAGCAGCATTATGGACTCACTGATAATAGCGCCTTGCCCAATCTGACATATAAAGAATCGCAGCAATCCAATCTGGATGTGATAACAGCATGGATCGCCTTCTTAAGATAACTGAATAAAAAAATGGTTTGGACTACTGAGCAGTGTTTCTATCAGTTGAATAGCTCAATAGTTTAACGCTATTCCTACACAATTGTTTCACTGTGTAAGAATAATACACTTAATTGTTAAAAGTGACCAAGCTCGCAGGCATAAGTCACTAATATGAGCATTGTAAAACATATTTATAGTGCTTGAGTGCAAAAGAGTTAGAACAATATGAACACTGTGGGGTCTGCCCAGATAAACACCTAACAGGAGCTGCAGTCTGGCCAAGGCGTGGGAGTGGAAAGGAGAAGACAACAGAATAAAAGAAATGCAGATGATGGTTTCAGCAAACATGGTTACTTTGCTGTGTGGCCATTACTGGATGGCTTTACTGGCATTACATTGAAATGCAAGTTCTCTTTCCTGTAACAGAGTACGAATGAAAACCAAGTCGAGTGTGCATATGTAGAACAAGACTGCAAATACGTTTTTGTGGGGGAGTTACCGCCTTTCGCGCGTTTACTATAGTGTTTTTGCATGTGTGAGCTGTTTTGAGTAATGTATTAAAGCAGCTGAGAAAAACTTTTGATGGATAAGTACATAAAAGCAAACGAGCAGGTCTAAAAGCTTTGCCATTTTTCTCAAGTATTTTCTCCTTAATTTTTGGATGCATTTATTATTATGAAGTCTGACAGGGTATTAGGGTAAAGCAGTATCAGGAAGAAAAATGTAAAAAAAAGACGAAAAATGAAAGAGAGGAGAAAAAAAAGAAATTCATTAGTGTCTAGACACAGTTCTCAAGGATGTGTGTGTGTGCATGTGTGCGCCTCCATATTTAGAGAAATCTTCAAGCATCTCTGATTGAATCAGCATGATATCAGATTTGGTGAAAACATGTGGTGTGCTGTCATCCAACATAGAGCTGTCAGTGTGCACCAAGACATGCAGAGTGTGAATTGTGAAGGCGGCCTCATCTCGCGGATGCCCTCCTGTCTCGGTGGACTGCCGCAGGCTCTTTGCTTAATATCGCTGAATCTTTTTTCTATTACACAAAATCTCGATGCAAAAAACCAAATGAGTGAAGGTTTTACCTCTTACTAAGCCAATACAAGGAACGGGAGTCCGATTTTGTGCCGTAGTCGCAGAGAGACAAGCTTTGGCAAACACAAGGGTTCTACTTATGCTGCTTTTAAAGTCTGGTAGGTGATTTGATTTGTACTGATTGCTTCCAGTCCCCACCACACCTAATAATAATGTATTGCACCTAATCACCCCTCATTTGTGATTGTACCATAATTGTACAACAAGCCTCTGGCAGCAAGATTAACAAATTCACTTGACATGCCCTGTGTGCCCGCACTGCTACAGACTGAGCTTTCCACTGTATTCAATTAATTTGAAGTCCCATAAACGGGGAGTCTCTGATGCATTCTTTACAGAGGAGTACATACAGTACACAGAGCAACATGGGAGCTGCAGGAAGCTATGATCCCGTGACACCTTCTCTACTCTCGCTTTTTTTTCTTGCCAAGTATCTCTACCCCTGCTGGGTCCAAATCCCAAGTCTGAATAAATATATGCTGTGTTCTCGAGGCTAACTTGAAAGCACTGCTGGTCTTTGAACCAGGATGTGGTTCTATAACCTGAATGGACAGTCTCAACAAAAAAAAAAAAAGCATTTCAAGGATATGGTCACAAATGACGAGCTGAGTAGGTTTTCTGCACCAACCTGCGCCTTTGTGCTACAGCAATTTTGGCAGGCCGTATTTTCTGCTTCCAAGGTTTCAGGCGCTGACACAAGGTTCTTTCAGAAGTGTGCTGTCCCTGTTGAACCCTATGACAGGTTGTCGTAGTGCAGGAGAAGAGAAGGTATCCTGGTGATGTGCACTTAGCTTGGGGAAGAAGCCACTGGGACAATCTGTTGCAGCCAGTGACACTACTGTAGGATAAGTGTCTGTAAGTAGGTGATGAAGAGTTGGTCTCTTTACTTAATGGAAGTTTTTTCGTTTGTTTTTTTAAATAGGAGCATCAGCATGTACTAATAATAATAATAATGAGTCACTTTAAAAGTACAGGCTCGTAATGGCAAAAGTAATTGTTTGGTTCAAAATTCAAAGAGTTGAATCATTCGTTCAAAGGTGAGTATGGACAATGTCTCAATCTTCCATCTTTTTAGAATAGAGTTGGTAAAAATAAGCGAGTATCTACATAACTAGTGGGATATTAGTGAATATTACCTCACCAGGTAATATACACCATTCTTTCCTCATGGGAAATATTTTTGCCATCATTCAGAAGCTGCGATGGCATTAGCTGAACTGAAGACACTGAAGAAATCCTTAACTGTCATGCTTATTGACTTAATGACAAAGGTTAAACATGTGTGTCTGTGGCCTCTGCAAGTTGTTCTGAATATCATTTGACTCCAAAGAGCAGGTCTCAGATATAATCAATAGAGGAATGTGTATTAACAAAGTTGAGTTTGCATCCTTCTTCTCAAGTCTGGGAAAATGTAGCCTGTTGCACATGGTGATGACTGCTTAATCATGGCCTGTGGCAATGGTGGTGCATACCATCAGAAATTCTAGCTGACCCTGCATATGAGATTTCTTCTGCAGAGAGAGATCTTACCCAAGGCTTCTGGGCTAGTTTTAATTGTTGAATCACTAAAAGCAATGTTTAAGTATGCTCATTTCTAGGGGTGATTGGAGAAACTGGCCCAGACTATTACAGAGCAAAGCAAACTATCATTTCAATCCAGTGCATGGAAAAGATAATTTTTAATAAATTTATGTGGTATAGTATACAGCGGACAAAATGCACGCAGACAATAAAGTTAGTATATAATCCTCTCAGTTAAAGCACAGTTACTATACACCAGTGAGAGATAAAAAAAATGACATTCACATTCAAGGACAGCTGCATTTAAGATATGCACTGCAGATGTTTTTGTGTCCTTTATGTAATGAAAGAATAATTATGTAAATTGTTTTCCCTGCCATTCGATCTCTCAGTTGTTTGGCTTATGTTTTTTCTAATTCAAAAAGAGAGAGCGGAAATACTATACATTTCATAGTGGACATGTCAAAACACACATAGTGCTTAAATGTAATCTCCAGGATTTGGTGTCTGAATTTAAGGTCCTGCAAAACAGCATTAAGCATATGCAGATGCATGCTCAAAAACACCTAAAGCTTTGGTGAGGCTGAACTCAAATACCTATGAATACAAAAACAAGCTTAAACATAACGGCTTTATTGAAAAGAATAAATGTTTTTTTTTCCTGAAACGCATTGTTAAGCACCTACACTATTTGTAATAGCAGACACTGTAATGAGAAATGAAAATCCTGATGAGAAAGTCAGTTCTATAAAGCCAGTTAATCAATCACAGAGAGCCGAAAGGATGCAGTTACCTGAAGCATTGCACAAAACGACTTGATTACAGTTGCTGTTGATATAAAGAGTTGTGAGTTGTTACACTGACGTGAACTGTTTGTAAAATTCGTGACCAAAAGAGATCCGACTGTCACACGCATTTAACACTCACAGACATTCACCTTGTATCTACATATAAAAAGCAGCTGGGATCAATATGGAGACACAGAGGGTTGTTGGAATGGAAAATCAATGGCCACAAACATTCATTACGGGAAAAATCGTCACAGACAGTTTGTGCTTTTACCGCCTAGGGTCAGGTCAGTGTGTTGCAGTGTCAAAGAGTTCACCTCTGACGCACAAGAATGACTTATCGGTGCGCCACTTTTATCTTCTTCAATAGGCCTTTTTTTATGTGGGCTTCAGCATTGCTGAAAGGAGCCAAGTTAAAGGCAGTAGGAGATGCAAACACTACAGATCTTTTTTACTCCCAGGTATGAAATATTAAATGGAGTTTTAACGATAGCTGTGTGCACCTCAGCAGGAATCTGACAGCTCTTAAAATACAGGGCAGGGGTTGGAACACAGAGAAATGGAGGGCTAGAGAAATATACAGAATTAAAGCTAAGGGGGTGCATTTTTGTCTGGAGAAATTGAAGTCAGCTCCCCGCTGAAGATTTTGCTTTAATATTGTATAAAAATATAGTGCGATCATGTGTTTATTATCTGTTCGAGGGGTATGAATGATGCTTCCTCCAAAATCCAAGTTATTTTGCTGTATGGTGGCTTCGTAATAGCTATTTCATTTAACTGCGTAGATATAATTGGTGCAAGAGGGGAAAAATAGATGTCTAATCCCCATCCTTACTCTCCCTGTCTATCTTCCTTTTCTCTGTCTTCCACTTTTTTTTCCCTCTTGTCTCTGGATAGCAATCAATAGTTATTATCTGCTGAGTGTCGCGATAGCACTGCACAGAGCCCCCATTCTGAGTTGATGGTGCTTTTTCATTATAGCTGACACTAGTCTAAACAAAGCAGGCCTATTTCCCTGCCACCAGACAAACACAGTCTCCATAATGGCACCAGATAAAAGAGAAGCAGGAGGGAAAATTGAGTTTCACATAATGGGGAATCAGTAACTCGGGACTACTTCTTTTCTCGCTCCATTTTTCCCTTTTCCATGTCTTTCTGTGAAGTATTTGACTAATACACAAACTGATTGCATGTTAATTTCTTACATCTTGCCACTAGTCTATCCATTCCTCAACAACAACAGCATTTCTTTTTTTTTTTTATCCAATCGTCCACACATCCATTCATGCAGTTGTCTGTCTGCCTGTCTGTCTGTCCATCGGTTTGTCCTGCCATTCATCCGACTGTCAGTCGATAGGTGCGTAGGGGGTAAGGTTGTTTTGTTTTGACGGGGTTGTTGTTTCATAAAATAAATAAATGATATCTGCGCAGCAGAGTGGAAAGCATAACGAATGGCAGTTGGAGAAAAGGCAATTTGGGGAGAAGTGCACTGGCTGGCAAAGGAACAGAATGGGTTTTTACTGTGAAGTATAACCAATGCATTACAAAACACATCACCAGAGGTTTATTGAAAAAGCCAAGTACCCCTCACCCCCCTCCTATGAAAATGGCCAACATTATCATGGCCTACATGGTTAGGCACTGAAAGTCACTTTCAGAAAGTCAAGGGAGAGGTTTTTATTGCAGCGGCACAATGAAATGGAGCCCCAGGTGAATGACGGAGCAAGAGGTGGTTAATCTACAACGCAGTTACACGTGTAGATGCAGATAAGTTTCATGACACATGGCGAGGAGTCACTGTTGGAGAGATCCATTGTGATGTTTTATTTACAGACTACAAAATTTTGCTGTGCACATGGGACCTCCTACATAAATCAGAAAAATTACAGCAAGGCAAAGCACCACTTAAAATTTGTAGTGGGGTAGCTCACCAGATTTTATCTACTATACTAAAATCATAACCAGTTTACAAAAATGTTACCCTTCTTGGCATCCAGAATATCACTGAAGACATTTCAGGTTTTATTATTTCTATTTTCTGATTAGTGAAAAGTCCCTGTCGCCTACAAGCCGCTGAGTGGACTGGGTGACATTTGACAGGCCGCTGAGCCAGCAAAGGCACTAAATGCAGCTTAGGAAAAGTGTTTTATAACCAGTGTTATTTACTTATCATTTATTAGCAGGCTCAGATAACCGTGCATCTAAATGAACTGCAATCCACTGGTAGAAGTTGTTATGGAACGGCTGTGTGCAGGCAGGAGAAGGACCCAAAGTGCAGACTCCGGAGACAGAAAGTAACTCAAAACACAGCTTTAATGCTGGACTCAAAGTAACCAACTTCCAAAATACAAACAATAAACACAGGTAGGTAGGCAGACAGAACACACAGCTAGATAAGGGTAGATCGCGACACGGACACAGAGAAACACAGGGCTTAAATACACAGAGGGAGCAATCAGGGAATGGGTAACAGGAGGGAAACACAGCTGGGGCAAATCAGGCCTAACGAGAGAAAGGAAGCAAAACCAGACGCATTTACATGAGACACGGACTTTCAAAGTAAAACAGGAAACATAACACAGAGACGCGAACTTGACAAGGGGATACAGCTGACAGGGGAGACAGAGCAACTAGAGAACACAGAGACATAAACCATAAGACAGAACTCTAACAAAGAAACCAAAGACTAGAAATGATAAATAATATAATAAACTCAAAACCCTGGGTCAATGACCCAGGCATCCTAACAGAAGTAAGTTCTTAGTGTGCAATTACCAAACCCTAGTTAATTTAGATATAAACACAAGAATGACATTAAAAAAAAAACCAAAACCAAAAGAAAAAACATAAACAGCAGTGATTTTATAGGTAGGGTAGGCTACTAATTATGGCCTTACTAAAGAGCACTACCCCCTTCCGTATCTAAATCTTCCACAAGTGTTATCTAGAGTGCATCTAGTTGTACTGTTCTACAATCTACTGTTATCTATTGTTATTGAGTTCTTATCGAGAGTACCTTTACTTGTAACCTCATTTCAAATCAGCTATGACTACTTTAAAAACCACAAAAATCACCCGTAATCGACTTTGACTGTTTATTTTGGTTTACATGCTCCTGTTCACACTGACTGTAAATACCTTGGCTAAATATAGCTGAAAGCTGTGTCTTTGAAGATGCAAATTAAAAAGGCAATCAAAGCCAATCATCAGCTTTTAGCAGTGACAGAGTGAAAACCAGTATATGATTGGTCTGTTGTATGATGTTTAAATTATCTCCAAGGACGTTTTTAAGCTGTCAGAGAATAATTTTAGCTCATAAAAAGAGTTTTTGTATGAGTAGAAGATGACGCTCACTTTCATAAACATAATTGTTTTTGTGTGGCATCACGTTTGCTCTTCTCCAGTTTACATTTTTAGTTTTATTTTGACTGTTGATTCACACAAACAAGATTAAAATACTTCTTAACTTTGCTTGAATTTCTCAGGCATTTTTTGCTGCTTATGTCTGCTTTCCCCTCAAATTTCATCCATACTTTGAATAAAGAAGAGACATCAACTGAGCATAATCGGTGCTACACAGGCTGCACTACTGTGTTCTCTGTGCTGTTCATTTGGATCAATTAAATGTACCTGCTGTAACCGGTGTCTGGAAACCAGACTGGGTGGGTAAAGTTATTGCATAGAAGCAGAGGGGCTTCAATTTGCTCTTAAAATGTTATGTTGAGGCAAGATGAGTCCTTTGGTGTAAAATGGAGTGCAAGGGGAATGGCTGACAGACTTTCAGGCATTACCACATTAACACCTGAAGCCACAAAAAAGTGGCTTCACTATTAAAAATGAGTTATTTTTACTAATACGTTGTTCTGATACATACTTGATAGGACAAAGCAAATTGCTGCCTTTTTTGTTCATAGAAAGCTTGTTTTAATAACATAGTTATGCATTAA
The DNA here is from genome assembly GCF_036321145.2 of Pelmatolapia mariae. Classification (NCBI taxonomy): domain Eukaryota; kingdom Metazoa; phylum Chordata; class Actinopteri; order Cichliformes; family Cichlidae; genus Pelmatolapia; species Pelmatolapia mariae. Next base: position 15,179,519 of record NC_086243.1, read on the forward strand.
TATAGTTTTTTTTAAAGCCATGACCATAAAGGATTAGTAGCGAAGTAGTAGAATTTCACCTGTTAAAACCAAAAAGACATATCTATTTAGAATTTGGTCTCCCAGTAGTTTTCTTCTGACATCTTGTACTTGAGCATTTGCACAGGACCCCTGACTTCCTCTCCTCTCTCTTCACAGACTTGACTATGCAACTTAAATTTCAATTTGTCGAAGAGAGGAAATTGTGATGTGAGTGAGTCTTCCTCCTGGAAGTGAGTCTTCCTCCTTGTGCAGCTCTGCACAAGGTCATCTCCTTGTGTAGAGCTGCACAAGGAGATGACCTTGAAGGGGAGAGCTGCCAAATTTAAAACACATATCCCATTTTTAAGGGAGATATCTTATATATCTTTCTGATAGTACCTGATACAGACAATCTTAATATTGCCATGAACCACTGATTGAGATGAGACTGTCAACACTACATTAAATTTTAAAATACTTGAATGTTTACTTTAAATTTTTGGAGACTATTACCAATAGCAGCACTTTGTGCTTGTTCCGACATGTACCTGATCATGACCCTCTAGGCTCCATCGAAATTATGACTGTTTCTGGGGAAAAACTAAAGTGGAGGCAATGGAGACATTGTTATAGAGCCACAATACCTCATGTCTTTCATACATGTACAGTGTTTGCCCCTCCACGCTGATGATCAGAGTACAAGAGTGATATCTCCCTATTTGTTTGAAATCCACATTCCCTGACACAATATGAAATTCTCTTGCTGGGTAATAGCCCTATTATTTGCTGAATATTGCATTAAACTGCTTTAGTTGCCATTGTGTTGTGTGCCTGGGAGAGCGCACGAGCTCCACTACATGAATGGGTGTTTTCGTGCCATTCTGATGCAGTGTTTGTGTGTTTAACAAGTGTTTACTTCAGGCAGAGATATCCTCTAGGAGCTATAGGTAATGTGCTGGTAATCTCAGCAGCAAAAATAAATAGTGTAATGATGATAAGATTAGCTGTAGCCCTGTGTTTGCTGACTGGCTAAAGAGAAGGAAGGGTAACATCTGGAAAGAGTAATGGAAGAATCCCACTATCAGCTGTACTTGCAAAGATAAATGTGGTGTAGGTAGCTTTGTATATATATTACAAATTAAAGGGAGCAAATGCATGAAGTTGACCTTTCAGTGGATTATGATCACATTATATTCAATATTTTGCTATGAGTGTCATTGGTTTAGGGAGTAATGCAATGAGATGAATTTTGTGGAAATGTTATTAAGAGTATAGTAAATACAAAGTTGGGGTTTATAATAAGCTGCAAACTTAGAGATTTGCATAAAGAGTTGTAAACATCTGAATGATAAAGCAAGTCACAGTCGCTTATAACTGTTAAGGAATATTAGAAAAAAACGATGATTACTATGATGACTTTTTAGTTTTTGTCAGTACTGCATGAAAATGTTCATTCAAATTCAAGACATGCACATTTAGGTGAATATGTCCTTACCCTCCGTTGGTTATTCGTGATTCTTCTTCACCACAGTTTGACAATAGTCTTTTCACAGGACTATGGAGAACAACAAGAAGGAATAAAACACAAAAATTAAAAATCACAGTTTTTACAATTCAGTCTAAGTCTTTCATAACTGCTGCCTTCTACTGAATGGGAAAGTTAAACCTCTCTTTGAAGTTAAAGGAGGAATCCTCAGATGTACACGCTACACACTGCCACACTATATCACATTTATGGGTTCATTTGCAGTATCAAATAAGTAGGCCAGGGGAGAAGATAACCTCCAAAATACTACGACAAGCAATCTTTATTTTTTTCTTTTTTGTGTTAATCTGCCAAAAGTCTACATACAGTGCAATGCATTTTTTTATTTATCAGTTTACTGTGTCTACAGTCATTGCACAAACTGATTTGTAAACACATCTCAAACCACACAGTTCTTTCGATTCTTCACATGCATTGGTGTTCTCTGTCTCTCTCCCCCCCTCTCTCGCAGACACACACACACACATAAAAACACACAGGCACACAATTCACACAATTCAAAGACACAAGGGATGGTCACCTTCCTGCTCAGTAGGATGCTTTCTGCACCTGAAAAAACAATGCTGAAATATTGGCATTCAGAGAGCAGAAAGAAGCCAAAGGCCAGGGAGAGGGCACCTAACCAGAGAGATAGAAATGAAATGATTTCTTGGAGTACAGACAGCAGGGGTAAAAAAAAATGTAAGTGTGAATAATTGATGAAATGTTTTTGCTTTCATGGTCATCTATTTGAGAGCAAAGGAAAATTCCCACAATTATTGCATAAAGATATTAATGTGACCAAAGAAATCAATACGTATCATGCACATATTATGGCACATATCGTATCTGATAATGCACGTTCATATTCAGTGGCACAAATACTCACTTTACACATCTCTTTTAAAGAATATCTGAACATTTTTTCTAGGCTTCTTATATCGCAAAAAGAATGAAAATCTAAAAAAATAAAAATACCTATAGGCCACAGAAACCCATGATATAAATTTAGAGATAAATCTGCAACTTAGCAAGTCCTTTCTTATCGCATTAATTTTACCTCTCTCTGTCTCCTCATTGAGACTGCACTTCTCCATGACGGGTGATAGCAGACTGTGAGGCCTGGTTACTAGTTGCTGCTGGTACTACTGTTGACGGAGCAGTAGCTGCAGCAGCCCAGACAGCTAACATGTTGGTTAAATTGACACATTTTGCTGCAACTAGTTTTAGTTTCTTTTTCTGTCTTAGTTGGATCAGGTGACCCTAAAGCCTGCCTTAGTTATGCTGCAATAGGCTTAGGCTGCTGGGTGATTCCCATTATGCGTTGAATGTGTCTTCTTCAGTCACCTTTTTCACTCACTATGTCTTTATCTCTGTCTCTTTTCCACAGTGTGACTTTTGTTCTGTCTTTCTCCCCTTACCGGTCACAGAAAATAGTTGCCCCTCCTTGAGGCTGGCTCTGCCAACTGTCGCCAAGTGCTTGCTCATAGTGGATCTGATTGTTGGGGCTTTCTCTGTAATATTGTCAGGTCTTTTCTTTACAAAATAAAGTGCTTGGAGACAACTGTTGCTGTGGTGCTATTTAAAAAAAAAAAAAATTGGACTGAATTGTTTTTACTCTTTATGTCACTATAGCACTGAATGCACAGACTTTTTGGGATAATCTAAGCTAGTGAGACATGACATAACTTTACATCATGGTCCCTGGTGTTTATGCCAGGCTTAGGAGTTCTTCTAATATGTGTTTGTGGGTTTAAAGGTTTTCTGGTTGCTTTCATTGCAGTTGTGTTAGGTCTGTGTCAGGCATTATGGGGTTAGAAGCATTGATTGCTGACTGGCTAAATCCATGTGAGCCTGCAGCTATCAACAGTTCATCATAAAAAGGAGAATATAGAATGACAATACAGACATGATGACCTTTAGCTTTGATCACTTTGAGTATCTTACTATTTTAACTTTTGGGTTTGTAGTAACAGATAACGTTTGTGATATCTTATGTTTTGCACCTCGTTTATTAGTGCTAGCTGTAGTCTCTATCAGTCTCCTATAGTTATTTCCTGTTTCACTTTGAAGGTCTTTTTTCTGTCTTGTATCAGGCAGGACATTGCTTGAACACCTGATGTTTGGCACAGGAATAATAAATCCCGACAAGTCAAAAGAGCTGAGCTTTAGTTAGTAGGTAGCATTAGCAAAGCTGGCTGGTTAGTAACTGGTTCATAACTTTCATTGCAATACACTGGAACATTTTGATGCCAAACTGCAAAAGCGATGACATTGTTCTCTCAGGATTTGCATTGTATGATTTCATTGGCTAATAGCTGCACTTGAACATTTGAATAAACATGATTTGATAGGCTGATGCTTGCCTATGTCACCCCATTCAAAACGAATGAGAAGTCAGGCATCCATGTGATTCCTGCCTTATGCTTCCTGTTGGTCTCTCCCTTATTGTCCTGATTGTCTTCAACTGTGTGATTGCTTTAATCTGTGTGTCCTCACCCTCCTAATCAGTCTAGTGTGTATAAATAGCCTGTCTCGCTCTTTGTCCTTGTCGAGTTCTTTGATAATGTTCCATGTCATATTGGTGATGTGCCCTGTTTTTTGTTTGTTTTTACCTCTTTATGTTTAGTTAAATATTAGTTTCATGGTGTTTCCTTTATATTCTGTAGCTTTTGCTAATTTATAGACTTCCCAACAGTCAATATTGAAGTTGGTTATTGCTTTTTTCTTTTGCAATTGTTGACTTGTAAAAGCCTATATGACATTTTTTACAATTCACAATTCATTAACCACACAGAGAAGGAATTGTTTAAATATGTTAAATATGTTTATTTAAGCAAACAGTATTATTAAAGTTCTTCATGACTGGGCCAAGTGTCCTCTTTTTTGGAAATCAAAATATGGTCACCCTAGGTTAGTTGTGAGTTTATTTAGTCTTGACTTGGGAATAGTAGAGTTTTTACTTCCATAGCTAGATCAGGTTGATTTTTTTTGGTTGTTTTTGTTTTTTGTTTTTGTTTTAGAACGTTAGCCTAAACGGCATGGGAGACTGACGAGAGTGTAACATTTTAGCCACTGCAAATACTCTTCATCTCTCAGGTTGTCATAGTACTGTAACCCTGCCAGCAGCAGTCATTGTGAAATAAACATACAATCAGTGGCCTTTTTGTGTAAGTGTCAAGTTTCACCAAGAGTGCAGAATTGCTGAAAACGCATGCCAATGTTTTCACTAGCTTTAATTATTCATTAAAAATGTGTTGTCTGTTTGTCCTGATAAGCTGCAGACTCATTCGTTTTTTTGTGTCGTCATGTGAGCATAGCTAGCTGCGCTGTAGAGAGTGCTTTTAACTTTCCATAGTCGATGTTCTTTTCCATGAAAATTACAACTTTTATTTTCCTACTTTGTGACTGTTGCAATGGAAAAAAACGAAGTAAAAACCCCCCAAAAACAACTTAATTTTGAATTTTAATGCCAAAACATTTCACGTTCTTTCCCTTCCTGTCAATTGTCCTTCACCAAGTTATATCAGCAAAGTCTTCCCTCCGTAAGTGCTTCCTGTGGCTTTAACTTTCAGACAAAAAGGCAAAAGTTTAGAAATCCAGAGTTAAAGCTCTTCCAACAATCAAGCTTGTTAGCAGCAGTGCATGGGGTTTAAATTGGCAGCTCAGAGGTGACAGGTGTGTGGTCCTGCATTGCCTGTATTTGTATTCATCTCACTTTATTTAAGAGGATGTGTGTGTGTAGCGGGGAGCAGAGGGATAACAAAAGACAGTCTAATCAATTAGGCTTTCTAGGGCTCTGCTTTGCTTTCTACATCCTAATCAGATACAACCATAATTCTCCTCTGCCAAAAACACATAAGGAGGCCACCCTAATGAAGAGCGGGGTACAGCCATGTCAGCCCACTGAGGAGACAGCGAGAGCCAGTACTAGTTTCTTCTCCAACATTTCCACTTCTCAAATACTGAACAGGAAGATTTGATGTTGGAAATGCTCAAGCCTACTGTCACATCTTCCCTAGCGGTGATGAAATGGTTGTTTTGACAGCAATGTAAACCTCTGGCCAATCCTCTCATGTAATGATCTGACAGCTGTGACCTTCATAGGAACCTGTCCAGTGACCCTGCAGGTGGAAAGCTGAGGCTGCACTGGTATTAGTAGACAGACGCCTCTTCAGGGAATGCGGCAGATATAAGAGAAAATGTTTGGCACACAGGAGAGAGCAGCTTGGAGACACAGTAATTTGTCTGCTTGTGAGCCTGGTGAGCAGAGTCAGGGTCGCACAGGGGTAAGGCCAGAGTGTATACTAACAGCACATGATGAGCGTGTGCTGCTACTGGAGCGTAAAGTCACAGTGCACGGTGAAAATAACCAATGCTGAACTCCAATTTTGGCTTATTTAGAAGGAACACAGAAACTCTCAGCTTGCTTTTTTCCCTTTCTGAGTCACTTATTGACCCTTACTTAAAAGCATCGCAGGTGTCAGTGTAGGTCCACAAAGGACAGTTCAAACATAGCTGCAGATTATTGAATTTTTTTCTCTCTCAAACACACGTTTTCGTCCCTAAAATTCACATTTTATAACTGTATAGTTTTGGAGAGTGAGATTATTTTCCTGTCATGTATAACACTTAATTAGTCTTGTCCACTCTACAGAGAAGTCACTTAATAGATGTTTTGGCTTTTGCTGTGAAGACCAGAGGTGTATTCAGGGGCCCATGGCACTGTTCCGTTTACCATACTGTGAATGTAATTAAATCCAAGAGCTGCCAGTATTTACTGGCAAGGGGGGCAGCCTCTCTGCGCTTCTCAAACAGCCCTCCATCTGTCTGATTGGATTGTGGACCCAGGCAGTACCAGACATGACATAGGCACTGGAGAAGGATTCCAGACTGAGATCCCCAACCAACCTCATGCTGTTTTTAATACATTATAACCTAGCCAGGGGGATTCAGAGGCAGAAGCAAAAAAGCACTGTGTTTGTTTGTATACATGGATGTGATGAGAGCACATATACTCACTCAAAGTAAGGACAGAGGATTTGTGTCTTCGCTGTTTTTTCTTTTCTTAAAAGACTAGCAAAGCTTTGACATATAGCGGATACACTGTGCACTATAAAACGTTTAGTGTCAGCACAGTACTGAAAGGGGCAAAGGCACACAGATTTACTGTCTAGTGGGTTTAATGACTGTGATACAAAGATCCGATTGGAAAACCACAGCATGAGACACAGATCATATTTTAATTGATTCCTTGACAATATAATGCATATTGGAGATTCACCCAGCACTGTGACTGGAGAGGTTGATCACACAGTCTTGGATGCCAAACCACAATATCTTTACCACTTTAAGAAAGTGCTTATTTTAACTGATGATGCTTTTTTGTAATGGATGTTTTGACTTGTTTCTTTTATCTAGTCTTTAGGCCCTGTGGCCATTTAGCTGTGAAAAATCAAGTGTGTCAGATATTTGTATGAATTTAGATTTTCTGATTGGAAGCCCTTAAACTAAATTACACTGAGTAAGAATCAAGATTCAATTTCCAGCAGTTTGTAAATGCAGTTTGACTCTCTATTGCTTTTCCGGGGTTTGTAAATCCATATGGATTTCCACTGCTGAGTGCACCTCGTGTCACTCCCTCTCGCTATCTACCGCTTCACAATCTGAACATAACTAGTCTACGAGCACTGTGACATCTTTTAATATGATATATATAAAACCTCTGTCTGTTTGTTTGTTTATGAATTCCTCCTACACAATCTATATTTGAGCAACTAAAATTGGCACAAAGGTACATTTTAGGTCCCTGCAGAGCCGTTGAACGGAAGCGTTGTGTCATCTCGGCTGACTCCAATGGATCATTTTTTACAGCAATGGCTGATCATGGAGCCTCGCAATAGTTGAGAAACTTAGCAACATAGATTAGCTACACAACAGAGATATAGCAGCACAGAAGTTTGAAATGCATTTTTAAAAGGTAGCAGGTTAATAAAAAACACCTGTTATCAGCACACATTTCAACTGCCCGCTAAGCAAGCTAGCTATTTGAGGGCTACATGACCCATGTGATGACACAAAATTCTGAACCCCCGCTGAAACGACTCTGACTTACTCAAGGGCTCAGGGTTCTATAATAGATGCTATGGTGTTATCATGTTGCCTGGCAACCAGATACCAACAGGCTATAATGACCCATTTTTAGCATTTATGCAGCTTTAACACCTTTAAAAAAACAAAAGAAACATTGTTTCCGTTTTATTTCACACCAGTAACATCTCATTTCTAGCCACAAAACCTTAACTATGCATGATCTTATCATGTGTCCTAGCAACCAACTAACAACAAACTAAAATCACAGAGTAAAACAAAATACTATAGTCAAAACACATACAGTGCATGCATTCATGTAGTAAGGAAATCTAACACATTTTGCCACAGGTGTCAGGTTCATTGTGTTTTTGTCTCCAAATGTAGTCATCACTTAGGTGAGACAAAGGCCTGATGTTTGAAGCGTGTCTTCAATAGAATCACGTGGGACTCTGGGTTGTAGGATCTTCTTTGGAGTGTGAAATAACTTTGCCACTCTTCCATTTTCTGCTGATTAGACCCTGTTACCTCCTGTTCCTTGGACAGTTGTTCTTCGTGAGTACAAAGACTATCAGAACAGTATGTCCTTGTCATGAGCTCTGCATGGAAGCACCAGTCTTGCTTATTACTTCTTTATGTGAAAACAACAAAAAAAGAAAAAAAAGTGGAAAAAAGGAAAAACTGGAAAGGAGTCAAGGCTGAAGCAGAGACACCCTCTGATTATGGCAGTTAGAGCTTATTGTATGTGGGGGAAAGGTAGTGATTGAGGTGGGGGCAAGTCCTTGGAAGTCAGAGCTGGAGTGACTGAATGAAAACAATGACAGTTATGATGAGGTCTTCTTGATGTGGCCTCTGTGCTGAGCCAGCAGGGCCAGAGATGGAGCTGTGGGAGAGGGCAAAAGAGTCTCCTGTGGAGACACTGATCAAATGCGGTGTTCAGAATAGCAATGTCGTACAAAGAAAGGACAAATACAGATATAGCCTTTGGTCTGAGTTTCAGGGAAGAGGGAAAAGAAAGAAAAGGAAATGCCAGACAGCAAAAAGCTTTGTGTATGACGATGTTCTTTTAAGACAGTGAAAAAGCAAAATGTATTTGTAAAATTATAAAGCCATTTCTGGGTTTTCCATTTGTTGCTATCTTCCGTTGTGCTGCACTCATGTACACACTCAGTTTAATCATAGAAAAACTTCAGTCTTCTTTGTAGGTTCAGTCTGGGTTAAATCATTTTCTTCTCCCAAGTCACCAAGGTTGCAGCAAAGCATGGCCATTTCACTGTTTATTCAGCTGTTGTTCAGATGTACACATGTGATTCTTTTCACTTCAGCCGATTTCCAACTCTTAGTTGTGAATAATGAGTATTAATATTTTTTTGCTGTCTTTTCTGATTGTGCATTGGAGTTTCATTTCATTTCACTTAGATTACCCATTAGAGGGCACTCTTTATCCTTACCCTTAAGCCATATCACCATAATGCTTTCTCCCCTTTTCAAATCTTTCATCTTTGTTTTTCAACCATCATTTTATTCATTTGGTGCTATATCCCTCTTACTGGATCTTCTATTCTTGCTGCTTTTGTCACTGTCTTCCCCCCTCCCTGTTTAGAGCCTTTCCCTTTTTTTCTCTTTATCTTACTCCCCATCATGCCATAAGGACTCTCTCCACCAGCTCCCCATTCAACCAAATGTCGGCATTCATCACATCATCCAGGAACAGCTCAACATGGCTACAGAAATGGAATGTAATATGCAGCTTCTATGTAATTTCTCACAACTGAAAAAAAAAAAAATATCCTGAAATGAAATGAGATGAAATGGTAGCAGTGTGGGACTCCTCAGACAAACTCTTATAAAAATATATCTTATCAGCATTTCCAGATATAAATCCATGAGGTAACTGTAGACTCTTCTTTGTAGGAGTCTGAGCTAAAGGAAAATAACCCATCAGAAGACTAATAACATTTTGTTGCTTTCAATTAAATATGCATGTATCTCATTTTTATTTTTCACTGGTTTCTGCTGCAAAATCACTGAATGTGTCACATATGTGTAATCTACAGTCTGTGGGACACAGTGGAGAAGTTATTATTCTGCTGACCATTTTAATAGTTTGTGAGCAAGTGAAAGAGAACTGTGAAATTTCTCTAAAATAATTTTCTTGTTTTTAAACCAATGTGGGTTTGATACAATGTAGAATTTAATAAAATTTGTAATTTTAGACCAGTTATACTAAATTTCAAAGATAATTTATATATATAAGAATATTATGGAGGAAGGAATTCTGAAAGTTGAACTAAAAGCTTCCACAGATTTTTTTTAAAAGTAAAAATAATACTTGATACGCTATGATAGTGTCATTAAATTCCAGAATTAACACAGAAGGACGTTTAATTGAAATGGAGCAAATTTTGAAAGCTAGCTCAGATTGATCATTTTAGCTGCCCAACATAAATACATATCATAAAAACACCTCTCTAACCTTATGTGATAAATAATTTTAAACATGCTGTCTGACAGAAATATGAAATTTTTATTACAAGTAAACACGTTATTCATGTTCTTTATTTGATTTTGTTGTTGATATCATTTATTTCTTGTAGAAAGTCACATTTAATTTAGATGAATAACATCCTGCTGCTTCTATCAACAATTTCACAATCAATAAACATTAATGACCAGGTTCCACTATGAGCCGTACATGCCCATTCCACAGTGCTATAAGTTAATCTTGGGTTCATCTGCCCAAATAAAAATTTAAAGAACCTTGAAGGTTCTTTATGATGTTTTCTAGCAACATCTAATCTCACCTTCATGGTCTTGAGTGTAATCATTGGTTTACAGCTTGTCCTAAACTCTCTGAATTTATTTTCATAAAGGCATTCCTTGATTTTTGGATGTTGACAGTGCTACGCCTGTCTCCCCTAGAGTGCTTTTGACTTGGTTAGATGCCATGAAGTTGTTTTTCTTAACCATGGAAACAATTCTGTCATCATGCACTTTCCTTGTCTTCTCTGGTCTTTCAGGCCTTTGGTGTTGAAAGTGCATTTCTTCTTTTTAACAGTGTCTGTCTCTGTCTGATGGGTTTATTTGGGGTTTTCAGCCTAACACAGGCCTCCCTCACTTACACCATTATGTCTCCTTACATTACACTGTAAAGCTATTAAATTAAAATTCAACACTTTGAATTAAATTCAGATATTATGTCTCCTTCACTTGTCATGAAATTACTGTCCCATTAATGTTGAACCTCTGAAAACAAGGGAGTGTTTATTAAAAGAAATGCTGTAAATGCCATGCTAAATTTTTGTAAAAACTCCTTGAATTAAAGATGAAAGTCTGCACTTCACTCATATATTGACTGTTTGATTTACAGTCAACTATGATGGTGTACAGAGGTAAAATTACAAAAAGTGTGTCCTTGTCCCAAACATTATGCAGGGCACTGTAGATTTGTATGTCAGCCGTGAGTTTTTTCAGCAATCATGGTCAGGATTTAAAAAGAAAACAGTGATCTAAACTTAGTTGAAGGATAGGTTTTGTATTCGGTTTTATGGACAGAAAGATTTGTCCAGTGTGAAAAAAAGTTTGCATTTGTTCACAGATATTGGTTGATAATAAAAACGGCCAACACCACAAAAGTGTGTTGTGTCTTTACTCAGTTTTAAACAATAAAGCTATTTAAGTACAACTGTTTAATAGTCCACTGTGTCAGTTTCAAGGAGTGCCTTTCACAAGCGTGAAACGGACACGCATGCAATTGCAGTAAGTTGTAGTAAGCTGTGGTACCAGCAGAGGGAGATATTTTGTTTGAAGCCAACTTAAAAATAATCATGAGAAAATACTTTAAAGCACATTCATTTACATGTAAATAAATATCTTAATATATGAGCCTGGAAGGTACTTCCTTGGTTCCTCCCGACTTCTTAGCTTTAAATCTATTATCTCCCCCTGCTGGTAATGCAACCTCTGCATGCGTGTCTATTTATTTCTTTCAAGAGACAAGGCATGGCACAGTAGACTGTTTGCCATGATATCGGGTCAGATTTTAAGGATGTTATAAAATTATAGGAATTCTGCATTAAGTCATTTGACATAAATAAAGGTATTTTGTAATGTATTAAAGCTACTTTTAATGAGGTTTAATGAGGAAAAAAGCTACTTTTCCCACCTGTTAGAATAGCAGTATTTTCATTAATGTGGAGATTGAGGTGGAGCTGACAATAAATAAAGATTTGTGTTCTTCTGTTAATCACACAGACACAGATTTCAAGTTTAATAGTTTACAAATAGTTTCTAATGTGGCAGCCTTATATTAAATATAGCTGCTCCCATTGAGCTAAACCATCATTTTGTTTTAGAAAAAAAATCTGCTGCTACACTATTTTTTGTTTTTTGATAGCAGACTGCTCGCTTACTCATTGGCTCCACTTGCTGTTGGCCATATTTGAACCATGCTTGGTATATTGCGAATTAGAATGACTGTGTTCATGAAGTTGCATGTTTTCATGTAGCATGCTTTCAAAGCACATCGTCAATTTTTTGTCTTTCATGTCTGGCCACATGTCTCTTTTTAGATGTTTGGGATACGTGCTGACTTCATAAGACTCATTCCTAAAAACGAAACACTCAGCCGTAGCTTACAAATCTGGATACATGGAAGTTATAAACACAGTTTGATGTGTCCAAGGCCTGACGTGTGAGCTTTGTGGCTTTCAAGTGTTTTTTATTCTGCATTCTTTCAACAAAAAATAGAGGAAAATCTGACAAAAGATATGTATGTCAAGGTTGTCTTTGAATAGCAAGGTAGGAATTAAACATTGCATTGCATCAGCAAGACTACTTTCATTGTGAGATAAAACCCATCAAGCTGTTATTGAGTACATACAGTGTGAGGATAACAGAACAGAACAATAACATGTAATGAAGCAACACTTCTTTCCTTATCTTCACATCAAAAAGCATGGGCTGACACAAAGCACACCGCTTGCATCATTAAAGCAAATTTTCATCATGTGAACAGTGAATTAACTCATTTCAACATGACCTCTGAATTAATTAACATGGAATTAACACAATTAAGTCATAGGCATTACATAGAAGGTCCACATAAAGTCCATATAAATATAGATGTCTTCAAGTGATTGTGGATATGACAAAAGGTTAGTAACACCATGCAGGCAATCCTTTGATAATTTAACAGTAAAGGTTTATTAAATAGAACCTAAAAGCTTTACATTAACTCACGTGTGACTATTTTATATATGAAACATTTACCACATGCATGAGTCCTACACAGCTTTAGATTTGACAATAGGACATCATAATAATGGTGAGCAAATATAATATGTAAAAGGATGGCATACACATAGAGCTCAGTGGGAAATCTGCTAACCTAGGTTTTTCTATATATAATAGACATGATATGCCACTGGCACATCCTTGGGCATTTCCTGAAGCAAATGCAAGCTCAGTGAAATATATTTTGGAGCTCTTAATGATTCTTAGAAAAACAGTATCTACCTCATTGCCATTTAGATGTTGCTGCATTCATCATAAAGCCGTTCAAAAGAGCGTCTTATCTTAAACATTTTCAAGGGTACTTTTTACCAGACTGTTGAAACAAAGGGAACGAAGGTGGCTGTAATCTGCTTCTTTTTTTTTTTTTGCAGGTGTGTCTATCTCTGTGGTCCCTCGAGATGAGAGGAACTCAAATGCATTCTGAAGAGTTCTTTTATTTCTCCTGTAATGAGCCGATAGCTAGTGGGTAGCTGTTGTCTCCTGCTGTGTCTTATTCTGTATTGATAGTTTCCCTTTCAAACACACCTCATCCACCCCCTGTGGCCTGCAGTGCTAGGTTTCCACTGTGCTTCATAGTTTGCTTGACACTAACTCTAATCTTTAGACGCCGCAAGCAAAGATGCAGAGATCCCTTTTCAAAAGACAAGGGCAGGTTGTCTTGATAGAATATGACATACTGTATGTCTGAAAATAGGTTCCTGTTATGCTGATATGACTCTTCCCGAGGCACTCAATTGACAACCCGCAGCAGGTGACCACCGATTAATCTCTCCACCAAACTGACATTCAACCAGCAGTCTGGCAAAAGGACTCCTCAGATGGGTATCGAAGAGTGAGAATCAGTGAAGAGAAAGCCAGTGAATGCTAATATTGTTTCTGCTCAGGGTTCAGCACTACAAGTAAAGTGATACCATGCCACATGCAAAAGGCGAATCTATTTCTTTTCTTTTTTTTCTTTTTTTTTGCATTAGTGATATGCTGCATATGTTCATTGTTGCTCAGCTCTGTTCATAACTGCAGGACTGTCATTGTTCAGACGGAAACCTTACTCATTATCCTGGCTAGACAACAAACAAGGATTAACAAAAAGGCCTGTTTTACAGAAGAACAGCTAATCTTCCAATTATATCTTATCCACATTTTGTCTTTACAGCAAATGTTATCAGTTGTGGGTTGGGTGCTAATTAGAACTAATTAGTTTCCTCCATCCAAAATTGGAAACAACACAGTATTAGACAAAGCCCGACTAAAAGTAAAACGCTGTGTGAAAACTGATTTGCCTTGAAACCCCAGGCATGCGTGTGGCTGCGGGGACTCAATTTGATTTTGTTCCTTTGGAATAGATCGGTTTATAAACCTGAGCTGACCTGGCTATTAGTAAGGAGTACAACGGTTATTTATTTATTTATTCATTCATTCATTTTTATTACTATTGGTGATATGTACTCCATCTAGCAGGAGTAATTAACAAAGGTGCATTAGCCTAATGAGTCCCCTTGCTGAACCTCATGAGAAAAATTAAGTCTGCTGGGTCTGTGGTATACTTCACCTTCATCTTTGTGGAGCTGGTGGGAGAGCTTATTGATTATCTCCTGCTGTTTCTGTCAAGCCTAAGAAAGCCCCATCAAGGAAGTATCCAGCTCCAGCCTACCTTATTAAGGTTCAAAGAAGTGAAGGGTTTTATGTTGTTTCAAAGGAGCGACAAATAAATTCCGATGGCATATAGTTTTTTCTTTTTCTATTTAACTTCAACGTGCACATTGTCTCACCCAAAACTTATTGACAGAAAAAAAAAATAATATTAAGTTTAGTATGGTTAATAGAAATTAGAATTAGAGATTAAACCCTCGTTGTTTTAAAGTAAGTACTAGTTGTTAAAAAGGAAGCTAAACAAGTATTGCAATTATCCACAGCAAAGAGATTACACGAAAGCTTCCCAATTCTATGCTCATTATAGGGATATACAATGGGCAGAGGTAATAGCACAACATTTAAACAAAAATTTAAACTTTCATTAACATTATGCTGCAGTCACACTAGGAAAAACAGTGGTTATAGGCAGTGTTGGGAAGGTTACTTTTAAAATGTATTCCATTACAGAATACCGAATACATGCCCCAAAATGTATTCTGTAACGTATTCCGTTACGTTACTCAATGAGGGTAACGTATTCTGAATACTTTGGATTACTTAATATATTATCATGCTGTTTACAACTACGTGAATGTACTATTGCTGTGATTTATTACTGTTACTGAAGGTCCGCGGCTCCGAACCGTAGTAAAGGGACATCTGGCTAATACGGTGGGTTCCGTGTCGGGCTCCTAGCTGAAAACTAGCTTTACTTTGTTGTCTGGGTCAACTTTGCTAGCGAGAGACAGAGAGAGGCGTTGAAAGGCTGCTCCAACGGAACTTATTGTTTCCGGAGGAAAACACGAACACAGCGTACAGTCGAGTCTTAATAGCTTACTTACAAATGGGCTCGTCAGGCACTCTTCTTGGCTGTAGTGGTTATTATTATATTTACATGCTTCCAGCTCCCGTTTTTGCTCCGTGACAGCTCGGACTTTTCCTTTCTCTCCCTCCCTCGCTCACAGACACATAACGGGTATGGTAGTCCATTCTCCCTGCAGCACGGACTACACTGCCCATGAGGCTACATTCTTTAGGGCCATGCCTGTAGCATTCTGATTAGCACAACAACAACAACAACAACAACAAAAGCGCTCTCTCACCCAGGAAACACGCAGAGAGAGAGAGCGTCACCCTGTAACCATGGCAACCGTAACGCTGCCGCCTGGAACAACAGAACAACAGGACACAGCTGTCAAACAAAACCCAAACAGTCCTGACCCGCGACAATATGAAACAGGAAAGTACCGCCGTGTAATCCATTTATTTCAACAAAGTAACTGTATTCTAAATACCACCTTTTTAAACGGTAACTGTAACGGAATACAGTTACTCATATTTTGTATTCTAAATACGTAACGGCGGTACATGTATTCCGTTACTCCCCAACACTGGTTATAGGCCACAGCACGACCAAAATTATTGCAACTGTGTGCCTTGGAAATGGTTGCTTCAAAGATGGGAACGAGTTGCTGTCTTCAAAGCATTAAGATGGTGATAAATCAGCAATAAGATGGAATCAGACTGCTATCAATGGCAAATACATACAGTCTACATACACAGAAATTCACATTAAATACTTAAATTCAAAGTCCAGCCAGGCCGGCCAGCAAAGTCCAAAAATACCGATATATTTGCTGCACGATCCTGCTTGAACTGCAGAGTGTGAACACGGTGTCAACACAGATGCTCGGCAACTTTATTGTATAGGAATTGAACCAGAACACAGCCAGCTGGACACCACCTGAGTTGAGTCCCCTATTGCAAAGAGATGCATAATACATAAGTTGCAGTCATTAGTGCAGACTGACGAAGGTTGATTTTTGACAGTCTGTCTGCGTTTAGAAAATTGACTGCTATTATTTAACTTTTAGTGTTTTTGTGGTTTTTTTGTTTTATTGTTTTTTTGTGTGTGTGTGTATTGTGTTTGCTTGTTTTTGTGTCTCTGTATGGACAGACTGCAAATCAATTTCCCACTGGGGACAATAAAGTTACCATTGACCACCACTGACCATTGAGATATTTGGAGACAGGTTTCCTTCCACCAGGCGACCTGTCCAATCGCCTTGCAATTGTAAATGTTTACCACAGCTACTTTCAGCAATCAGTCTTTGACAAATTCAGTGCAAACATTGGGCAACTACTGGTTTTTCCTATTTTTACTGTAGTGTGACTGAAACATTATAGACTGTTGGGTAAAAATAACAAGAAAATAAGAAATTTTAAAAAGTGTTTCTTTTTCTTTCATTTGTGGCCTATGTCTACAGTGTCTTTAACTCTAATTCTCCATGTCTTGCCCAAGGAGGAAAAAATAAACAAAAACAACTTTCAAACAAAACCCAATGTACACAAAGAAGACCACCCTAATATGTCACTTAATTGTTCGCTAATAATGCCATAAATCATTGTGACAATGACAGCTAGTCCCAATTACAAATATCACGGTTGGCCTAGTCCTCTATCAAAGCTTTATTTTCCTTATACACCATATTGTGCATGAATCACAATGTTAATTTAATGCCAGAGTCATAGGTCATTTAAGAATGCATAATAGTGCGTCTTTTGACGATGTCATGAAATGGTAGATGTATTTAACAAATATATTATACTTACTAAAAAGCTCAAATCAAAAGCTAAAATAAAAGTTCCATGGTTTCAATAATCCTAACCCTTTCCTGTTACAGTATAACATTCATGTTTTTTTTTCTATTTATAACTTTAACACATTGAGGAAATTTATCCAAGTGTCTTGGCCTTTAAGATGAACTGGTTAGTCTTTTGTCACTATGGGTCAAAGATCAATGTCTGCGTGACTTCAGAACATGAGCTCATGATCATCCTTCCACACCTTTCCAATAGTAATAACAAAGCGCAAAAACAATTTCTAAACAATATGAAGACCATCCTTCTACAGTGAACAAGATTATTCAAAAGTGAAAAATACTCAAGATAGTTGCCAATCTTCCCAGGAGTGGACATCCCAATAAATTTAAACTAGGTTTGCAAAAGTTGCATCTGAACAAACTACAAGACTTCTGGAACAGTGTCCTATGCACAGACGAGACCCAAATGGAGACGTTCGGCCATAATAAACAGCATCACATTTGGTGAAAACCAACCACAGCATATCAACACAAACACCTCATTAAGTCAGTCATTAAGTCAACCATGAACCACTCTGTATACCAAATTATTATAATTTGAGGCCATCTGTCTGACAGCTAAAGCTTAGACAAAGTTGGAATATACAAAAGAAAATTATCCCAAATTCAGCAGTAAATGGCTAAAAAAAAAAAGCATCAAGGTGTTATAATGACCCATCTAAAGTCCACAACTCAACCCAGTTGAAATGCTGTGGCAGCACTTTTAGAGAGTGGCACATTCATTCAGAAAACAATTACTCCAACTTATTGCTGCTGAAGGTGGTTCTACAAACTACTCAATCATGGGGTGTACTTAATTTTTCAGACACTGCTTTTGAATTTTTCTTTGCTCATCTTTCCAAATTTTACAACCTGGTTGTAAGATTATTTGATTTATTATGTCATGACATGTAAAGCCTTTAAACTTAAAAACTTGAAAGAAGTTGTACCCCTTTGATTTCATTGACTAACTGTAAAGTTTATATTCTATGCAGCACATCACTGTAAGATCTGAGTTTTATATTGCATATTGGAACCGCATGTTGTTGGGTTTTTCTTTCAAAAAAAAGTTCTCTGAGCCCAAACGATGCACCTGGTAAAGACCTGGCCTTGCTGCAACCTATCCTTTGTGATTTCCTTTTTTCCTCCGCACTGCAACATTTATATTCTAGTTGCATCAGAATGCCAGCAGCGACAGCTATTTAGCATTATATTTGAATGCCTTTAAAAGGACCCCTTCAAAGGAGCACAGGCATGGTAACAGGGAATAGAACAAATAGCAGATGGTGTTGAAACTCCATGTTCACAACAGGGGGTGTTGCAAATCGTCATCCTTCATTAATGCTGTGGACAGTAATTTGATGGCGGAGTGTGTTTCACATACTTCCTTCATCATAGGGTATAATGCAAACTACACAATAGACAGATATGTGTATATTAAGACTGAAAGGGTTCAATCATTATGGATGCAGTGATGGAAGCCCTCCTAGCCAGAAAGGTTATTATCTGCTTTGAAGACATGAAAGGATGGGCTGCAAGCACAACAAAATCAATTTATTAGGGGAAGTAATTGATGAGGCTTCAGCAGATCCACGTGGTAATTTTTTAAAGCCGCTCTATAGTTAGTCATGCAGCAAGTCCAGAAATGATTTTAACACCCAGGTGTCAGTTGTTGAATATCTGGTCAGACTGCGACACCACACAGACAAACTCGATTGAAGCTTTATGTGACTCCACTAATGGATTGCAAGGCATTGCTTCATCCAGATATTTTATTATGTTACAGCTGACTCAACTGTGATTGATATATTCAATAATGGGAATGCATCTAACTGAAAATAATTCAGTTGAAAAAGAAAACCCTTGCTAAGATCCATGGAATTAACTGTTGAAAATGTAGAACAATTGATTGAGTGGCTTGAAATTAAATAAGGGATGAGCGATACACAAATAGTTTATTGTAGGTGTTGCAGAAGCACTGATCTCAAGGAAAAGAGGCAGACATCTAATTAACTGGCTGTGGGAGCAGTTCTGCCATTGTTGTGTTTGGGGTGAGTTTAAAGACACCTACTGCCTCGCCCTTGCCCTCTGATATTTAATCAATAAATAATCTGCTTCTGGATCTATGCTACCAAATCTCCATTTATCACTCACTGAGCTTCACTGTGTCATTCTGTAAATTTATGGGACAGCATGCTAAACTACTGCTGTGGTGAAAATTCATCACAGATCCTCATGTTCTTTGTTAGACTCATTATTTACCTTCATTTCCAAAAACCTGTCTCAATATCAGTGCTATGGATTTTTAGCAACCACATATGTTAGAATCACACACACACAGAATAAGCATCCTTCCTCATTGTCTTTTCTCAAAAGTCTCATTGTTCTGCATCATCTGCTTGTCTCTTGACCTTATCTCTGTTGAACAAAGCAACAGTACACTCATGCATCCTGTCACCAAGTGCTACACATAATTGGACTGTTAGATTCACCACCTATGCTGATCTTATTGGGTTTACTGTGTTCTTTCGTTCCCCGTCTCCCGCGCTTTATCACTTGTTCTCACCTCCTCTCCTTTTAAACCGATATACCCTGTCCTCTCTCATTGCCCTTAACACATTTAATCCTCTCCTTCTCTTTGTTGTTCTCGCCTCTTCTCTGCATATAGATCCGTGTCACTAGGCAGTGGGAGGTACTGACAGGAGCAGGATTCAGAGGTCATTTTACAAGTGTATCTGCTAATTAAGAAAACGGTAATGTATCATTTTAGAGGGAAATGGTGTGAACACACAATTCAGCCCTTCATTTCATCTTGTGTCCCTCCCTCTAGTTTAGTGTTGGTTCCCTTTCAAAACTGCTCGAAAAACACTTGATCGCTTCCATTTCCATGGACACAGGCGTCTCTTCTTACTGGCATTAGCATGTTTCAAAGAACGAGCACCACTTGGACAAATCCACACAATTTTCTCGTGCTGGAGATGACATTTAATTCCACACGTAGTGTTCTTGCTGTATCAGTTTTCACCAATTATTACACTTAGTGACCTTAAAGTAAGGTCTTTGAGAATCAAAATACTTTTCACGTGTCGAGTAACATTAAGAGCCAATATGTATCTCTATTCAATCTGTTGTGCAGCAAAGTCATTTGAGGTGTAGGACCACTGCCACTTTGTTGATCGAAGGATGAATATTTGGACATAGATGAGTTAGTGCATATATTCAAGGACGGAACGATTTTATGAGATTGTAAATTTGCCTCGGTGAAAAATATCAATTTCAAAGGCTTTATGATTAACGGTACATAATGTATGTAATATGCTCTTAAAAGATGCTGTATTTCTCAAGTTCAAGCAGTCCCTTCGCTCATTTTCTGTACCTGGTCAGGGCTTGTTTTCCAACCAGGGAATAAAAGTAACTCTTTCCCTGCCCTAGAGCTTCAAAGTCTTCTGTCTTGCTTCTACTCATTGTCATTCTTCTTCTTTCCAGTCCATACCTCCACCTCTAAAGGTTCACTTCTACCTGCTACCTGACCTTAGCTGTGTTCAAATTCAGAGGCTGCACCTTCCTGACCGGACTTTGGAGGACCCACGTAGACCGCGAAGGCTAGGTCCTCCGAATAAACTCAGTCATCTTCTCATTGCTATCTAAAATATAACAGGTAAAACAGCCAAACTGATTTACTGACAAACAAATAAAACAGTGAAAAAAGCCAAACAATAACATTTTTAACTTATCTAAGTGACTTATATATCATGTTTAACGTGAGTAGTGAAAGACCGCGGGGGGGTTGAAAATGATGTGCCCGAAGTTCGGTGTTCTCGCGAGCTGGGGGGTAACAGACATCTCCGAAAGCATCGGAGCACTTTTGGAAATATGTGACATCTTGATAAACTGAGCAGATAAAGTTTACACAGCTACGTTCTCGCCTGAAAATATCTTAAAAGTTTATGATGTGACCCAGAAAGAGTAATAAGAGTGATATTAAAACTAAGTAGCTGCCACCATTGTTGGAAACTGAAATTGGCTGGGCAACACCATGAATTCTGGGATATGCTTGGCCACGAAGGATACACCCGACCCATCATTCAAATCTGGGGGAAAAGAGGCCACATTTGGAGCAGTCTATGAATTTGGACAGCCTTCGTCACGTCGCTGTGACGTAATCGGCCTACAAATGCGGTCTCAGGAGGATGCAGGCTCTGAATTTGGACACAGCTACTATCTGTCAACCTGTAAATCACTATAGCAAAGAAGAGGGAGCTCAGAGTTAATCCATGACTTAATCTCACCTCTACCTTGGACCCATTAGTCACTAAAACTGCACAAACCATCACCGTCTCCCTGTCTTCGAACACGTATTGCACCATTTTCGCATACTTTTCCGCCACGCCTGACTTATGCGCTACCACAGTTCCTCTCTTGACACTATCAGATGTTTTTTTTGTAGATTCACAAAGAGACAGTGAATCTAATTCTGAGCTTCTTTAAACTTCCCCATCAACATTCTCAAAGCAAATGTTGCGTCTGTAGTGCACTTTCTCAGCATGAAGCCAAACTGCTGCTTGCTGATTGTCACGTCTCATGTCTCCTTAACCCAACTTCATCTCTTTCCCATATAATCATGGTATGGCTGAAAGCTTTATCCCTCTTATATACTATAGCTCTGCATCACCCTCATTCTTAAGATCAGAACCAGTACGCTTCTTCTTCATTCCACTTTGTTACACACACACACTATGCACTGCTATAGATTGCTTAACCTGCAAGAAGAATCAGTTCAAACTGACTATACAAGATGATAGTGTACATCAATCTGTCCTTTCAGTGAGTAAGAGACTAGAAACACCTTGGGGAGGTACCAATCTACCATGTAGTCCACAGTACTAAAAAAAAAGGGGGGGGGGGGGGGGAAGGAACGAGTATGAGGATGTGGGAGGAAATTGGATCCCCTTGATGGAGAAAATGTGACAATGGCTTGACAGAGGTTTATGCTGTAACTGTTTTCACAACTTCATAGTTCGCATAGAATACAGTTTTCCTTTTAACACTCATTACTCATGCACCTTAAACCTACAGGACCACTGCCAAAGGTCTAAAGTAATGTAGATAAAGAAGTGAAATATATTCCTGGTACAGCTCCTACTCTAAATTTACCCTTGGAACTGTCATCCATGGGATAATATAACCCAGAGCTAAAATGTTCAACTGAACATGTTATCAATAATTCACGTGTGAAAGCACCCATCTTCGTCACATGCCTTTCAATTCAGACTTCTTTGAATGACATGCAAACGGAAGTCTGTGTGTGTGTGTCAAAGTGTGAGAGTGCAGACTTATGGAGGTGGATATGAAAATCATAAAAGCTGAGGTGTCTTGTTTCAGGTGATGATATTGCAGGCTAGATTGATGCCATAGCTCTGCCTCTGCCAAGGAATCAATGACATGGCTGCCGGTACGAATCAAGCTCACAGCTGTCAAGAAAGTGAAGTGCAGCTCGGCTTAGATTTGAGACGGGTGGATGGATTGTTTTAAATGAAATTAAAGAACAGTGAGCTGTAGATATATTGGAAATATTTATTTATGTTTGTGTATGAGGGGAAAAGTAGCGAAAAACAAAAACAGCAAAACTGTTAGGAAGTTTGGTGAGATGATTAAAAGAGATGGGAGCACAGAAAAAGGAAAAGGTTCCAACACAGTGGACCAAAGAAAGAAAGAAAGAAAGAAAGAAAGAAAGAAAACGTACTCGGTGGCCACTTTGTTAGTTACATCTGTACAACTGCTCTTTACTGACAGCATGGTCTACACGTGGTCAAGATGACCTGATGGAGTTCAAACTGGGCATCAGAATGGAAGAAAGGCGAACTGAAAGGCTTTGAATGTGACATGGTTGTTGGTGCCACATGGGCTGATACAAGTGTTTCACATCTACTAGGATTTTCCCACACAACCATCTTTAGGGTTTACAGAGAATGGTTCAAAAAGGAAAAAATATCCTGTGAGCGGCAGTTTCTTGAATGCAAATGCTTTGACGATGTCAGAGGTCAGAGGTGAATAGCTAAACTGCTGTGAGCTGATATGAGTTTAACAGTAACTCAAATAATAATTTGTTACAACCAAGGTATGCAGAAAAGCATACCTCAATGTGCAACACATTGAACCTTGAAGAAGATGGGCTCCAGCAGCAAAAGACCACAGGTGCCACACTTGTAGGTGAACAACAAGAAACTGAGACTATAATTTGCACAGGCTCACTAATTGGACAATTAGAATATTGGAAAAACGTTCCTTACGCTGATCACTCTTGATTTCATTTAATAGAATGGTACAGAGAGAAGATGGGAAAGCAGGGAGAAAGAGAGGGGAGTGACATGCAGGAAATGGTCTGGGGTAGACTCAAAATGAGGCTCATACACTCGCTCTTAGCATATGGATCACCCTGCTGAGCTACAGTGGTTAGGGCGAAAATTTGGTGAAAACAACATGTAAGATGAATCTATCTTGCCTTGTACCAACTATTCAGGCTGGTGCTGGTGGTATAAAGGTGTAGAGGTCTAAAGGTGAAATTTTCTTGCCACACTTTGTGCCCCTTAGTCTATCAGTTGTGCCACGTTAAATGTAACAGCCTAGCTGAGCACTGTCACTGACCATGTCGATCCCTTTATGAACACAGTGTACCCATCATTCTTCTTCTGACTGCTTACAACAAGAAAACACACCTTGCCACAAAGCTTAAATAAACTCAAACTCATTTGAACATGTCAGTGAGTTCACTGTACTCAAATCACCTCCACAGTCACCAAATCTCAATCCAATAGAGCACCTTTGGGGTGTGGTAGAACAGGAGATTCACATCATGGATGTGCAGCTGAAAAATCTTGTTGTTGTCACATCAGTAAGTACCAAAATCTCAGAGGATGTTTTCAGCTCTTTTTGAATCTAATACATGAAGAAATAAGCTGCAAGGTGTATCTAATGAAGTGTCTGAAGAGTGTGAGGTTTACTTTATTACTGATTATTTAAAAAAAGCCAGTAATTAATTTTAGATAATCCATTTCTTTAAATTGTAACAATCCAGACAGTTGGTTTGAAATGTTCGCGCTGGTTTGTTTTTGTTAAAGTTCTTGCATTGGGTGGTCAGAGGGGCAGTTATGAACATGAGACATTCACCTTTAGCTAGAAACTCAGCAAATGTGTTGGCAATATGTAAAGATTCATTTATTGGACAGTGAGAAGTGAAACAGTGTTCTCTCTTCTTGCAACACACTTCATTCTCCCACTAACCTCAGACTGGGTGGAGGTCGTTGTTAATGGAATCTAGAAATGAAAAGACGTCAGTTGTTATTCCAACCATGGAATTTTTTTTCTCCTACCTCTTCCATAGGCCACATTTCATTAGTCCCATCAGCCAGGTAATTCAGACTAAAATATGAGGGGTAAATGATGTGCGTGAGAAGCCTGGTAATCAAAGTGCTGACATGTCCAACCCAGCTTGCAGAGTAGTTAATGAGACACTGTCAAAATTCGAAAGTTCAGTTTTGCAGCTCACTGGAAGATACAGTAAAAATGTCAAAATCAGTGAGCTAATAATGCCAGTGAAAGGGGTTCTACCTTATCACTTACACAGATGCTAAACAATTTTAATGGTCAGACCTGTGAATGCTGCAGACATTTAAAGGTACTTATGGCATTTGATGGAACTGTATTTGATCAGCAAGGCTATTCTTGTCATTTTTCAGTGACAAGTAATACAGGAAACCTCCTTACATGTGAGATATAAATGCAAGTTTAAAATGACCCTGTTAGCTTTTCTGCTTTCTAAAATAACCTTTAAGTACAGCTCATATACATGCATGAGTGTTCAGTGAATCTCTGTAGAAGCAAAAACATTAATATGAATATATAAAGTCAAACAGTACAAGAATAATGTAGTAAAATGATTGTGACAACTTTGTGTTTCATTGAGATCCGCTAAGATGATGGATAGCATGTGTTCTACTGCCTCTCCCAGGGTGAATCAAATTTCATACACACACTATGATAAAAAAGAGGGATTCACTGGTTTGTGACGATCAAATAATGCACCAAATGCATCTGTGTACCAGTGTCAAAGTGGAAGGGCTCCAGAGGCAGATGATGAAGATAAGCTGCTAAATCATCAGATATTATAAATGTAAATATAATGAGAAAACAGTGGGGCTCAAGATGAAAAACAGGTGGTGTCAGTCAGAGAAAATTAAGCCTTTTTAAAAAAAAAAGTTAATTAAAAATACATTAAGAAAAAAAACATGAAAATCTCCACATATACCCGTCTTTTCTGTAATAGCCGATGATCTGTTGTATCATAACATTTACAGTCATGCCCAGAATGTATCAATACACTTGGATTTATTTGGCAATGAAAGTATTTGAAACTTGTGAAATGCTTAGATTATACAAATATGTAAAAAAAAAAAAATCTGAACTAAATAAACACTGAAGTCACGAAATGTGCCACTGAGACAAGTTTCGGGCAGGACTGCACACTGTAAACTATAATTTGTAAATGCAATGCATGAAAAAAATAAGTAAACTGGAATAAGAAATGTATGATGCACTAGCAATGGATTTTTTGTGTAATTTACTCAAGTTTAAGTAACAAAATATAAAGCATATATGTGTACTTGGTCCTTTAAGCCAGATGCACTCTTGACTTAGTGACTTAGTGACTTAGCAACTTCGATTTCACAGGACTTAGGAGTTTTAGATTCTTATAGCTTGTTGTACTGTGGTCAAATAAAGAACATAATGACTACAACTTATCCTTTCCAAATTTTACAAGACTACAACTTTGTCCAGGTTTACAAGCTGTGTGTAATAATGAAGAGACAACCTGAGATATTCTATGATATTCAAGATTCAAATATTAAGGTCAAATACTCTGACTCTCAACAGACAGCCAACTCCCCAGCACCGCCGAACCATAACTTCGTCTTTAATCAGGATCCCACACAGAAAGTGGGCCAATGTTCTTCCATGAGAATGCATGGAATAGTTTATGGCCTCAACATGGTTTTCTGTTAGCAGTCCAGTGGGAGACTATAGAGAGCAACTTGTCGCCCAGTCAGCATTTGACCTAGGTACTGTTGCATAGTTTGAAAACCAGTCTCTATAGGCTATGAATACCTATGCAAATGGACACAACCACGGTATCATAAAACAAACATAAGACTTGAAGTGGACTACTGTAGGTAGAGTTTAGTCCATTACTTTGTCGTCCTGGTGAAGTAAACTGTTATTTTTCACTGTTCAATTAACAATAATTTAACAAAAACTACTAAAAAACACATGTTCTTCCTAGCAAAGTACACTTAACTAATTACAGTCAAAATTTACTGTGCAAGTGAACATACGTAACTAGTTTTTATGTAATGAAAAAAGAAACTAATAATATTGTAATATTTGAGGAATAAACAAAACAACAAAACAAGATAAATTCCAATGAAAACGAAGTCCTGGATGTTAAAAAATAGCTTAGCTGTAGATGTGTGCCAGCAGAGCTCCAAGTGAAGAGTTTTGCAAACTGTTATCAGGAGAATAACAGGGAGAGCCACAGAGGGAAGGTAGTCACATGCTGACTAAGGCCAAATAGTTTTGGATGAGTAAGAGACGAACAGACTTGCATCGTAATGTTGTGCAACTCTGTGGGGACAGAGACTAATCATTCCTTCAAATTTTAGTCACCATCTGAAGTGTGCTGTGCATTTAAATTCAAAATACAAGCAATGGCTTTCACTGAAAGGGACCTAACTTCTACATGCCACTGATAAAATATTTAAGATGAGATATTTTGATGACTACTTGTATATAAAACTCCTGGAAATGCAGCTTCTGATGGCAATATCTAGAAAATATATCTCTGGTACTGGGCCAGGTTCTATGGAATAATATATATATATATTCTGTGGATACAGGTACATTAAAAAACATGCATACTAAATATATATATATATATATATATATATATATATACAGCTACAGAATACAAATTATCTGTGTACTTTATTCTTTAACTTCCTGTTAAAGTGGTTAACCTTCATGCTAAATATGAATGATATTCTACAGGGTAAGTACTATTACAGTATACTGAACATCATATAGAAAATTAGATTAATATACAATTAAAATTGTCGAAACACTTAAAAATGGTGTATAAATACTGGACATGGCATGTAGTTCATAAAAGTATCTGATATATACTCTGAGTGCACACTGCTCATTATTGTGAAACTTTTTTTTTTTTTTTTTGTTGCAAGAAGTTACAGTTAGATCTCTTTTGTGGATTGTGTCCAATCCTCAGCTGGTTGCTCAGCTCCCATCAAGGGAATATGCTGACATCAAACAGCATGTAAAAGACTAGTAATTACACAATCATAACCTTTGCATTTGGAAATTATTTGTTGTTTCAGAGCAAGTTGTGACAGACTGTCGGGCTATTTTCTTCAGTCAAATGCTAATCCTGAGCTCAGAGGGTAAGAAAGACGGCACAAACATAAAATCTGGTAATAGAAACTAAAGTCTTTGATATCGGTCCCCATGGGCAGCATCAGCTTGAATTCTGCGATGAGGTTGTGAATCCTAACAGAAGGCTTCTACTGCAGGGTCAGAGCTACACTGGGAAAAAACACGCGCTGCATACATTTGAAAAGCACCATGCTTTGATATTCAGATCAGCCAGTGCTCTGTTTGAAAGAGCCTTGGTATTGTCATCCACATGCATCTATAGAAACACACACTGACTTTTTGCACTGACTAAAAGCATAAAGGCATGTCATATAACAACAGCTCCAGTCTTGCTTAATGACTAACTACAGCTGTATCCATTCCAATAAAGCACATGAATGCATTTATTTTTTGTCCTCAAAATAAAATAGTCAATTTGTTACAATCTCCACATTCGAAACCAGCAAAGCATCTTTTTTGATATTACTAGGTTAAATGAAATAAAGAACTGGTGTCTCTCATGTTTTTGACATCAATTGTGGTTCATGCATTTAAATAACCATAGCCGTAAATAA
This sequence comes from Pelmatolapia mariae, assembly GCF_036321145.2. Classification (NCBI taxonomy): domain Eukaryota; kingdom Metazoa; phylum Chordata; class Actinopteri; order Cichliformes; family Cichlidae; genus Pelmatolapia; species Pelmatolapia mariae. The sequence continues at coordinate 15,207,757 of NC_086243.1, forward strand.
CCAAAGAAACAAAACGGTGCTGATTTCTTTTCTTTGCCGTGAAAAGGATGTCTATTTCAACAGCGGGAGTTAAATTCTGGAATGAGTTAAAAGAAGAAATAAAGGTCAGTAGTGATATAAACCAGTTTAAAATAAAACTCAAAAAAGAAATTTTAAATAAGTATAAGAATGAAGAAAATGCAATTAACCCAAGACAGCAGTCAAACTGATGTTTATTTTCTTCTACAAATTAGCAAATCTAAATATAGTTTTAGTTGAACATGAGAAAATATATATATAAATTTTTTTGTGATGTTATGTTCTAAGTTGAAGGTTTGGAACAACAACGTTTTTGTTGTTCAAATTTAGATGATGAGGATGTGAACCTGAGGGGGTAGGGCTAAATAAGTATATACTTCTGCCTACTCCTTTTCAAACAACTGCATGGAATGATTTTATGAAATGTTGGTGAATATATATGTTTGAAATAAAAATGAACTGAACTGAACTGAACTGAAAAAGAACCGTACATACGAATTTGTTAGAAAAGTCTAGATAAAAGAATCAAGACTTATAGTTTAGAAGTTAGTTTAGTTATTTTCCTCAAAGTCATGGACAGTATGAAAGATGGGTATAACTTCTGGATGTGAAAAGTGCAGTTAATGTGGAAGGGCTTCAGACTTGCAGTATATCTGAGGGCCATCAGGAGGTGATACCTGTGGCTTGCAGTCACATAGAAGTCTATGGGAAAACAGCTCTCTGATTTGACCTCTGTTAACACTTTCCTGCAGACTTTATGGTCTCAGTCAGTCATTTGGTGTCATATTGAATACATTTTTTATTTGTTTTAAAAATCTCGGTCATACTTTGCTTCAGAAATGAGGATTATCCACTGCATGCTAAGTGGCTAATGACTTGCAATTTAAAAGTTGTTGTGTTAATTTCACCGACCTGCACCTTCTCATCACAAACAGCTTCAAAACATCAAGATGGCAGAAAACACAGAACAATTTTCTCAGGGCTAATAATGGATGTTAGAAACTAGCTTCGGAATTTTTCCCTGAAAAACTGCACTTTCATGCACACGTCATTAAAATGTCTTTTGAATATCTACTGTGTATTATTACATGTAGCCCTCCTCATTGTTTTTCTATAACAGGTTAAAACCAGAGGATCCCCAGGCATATTAACAACACTGAATCTAATCGTAATGTATGTTCAGTTCAGTACTTTTCTCGTAATATCTCATTATAGCTTCATTATCTGATCTCTGGTACGTTGAGCCATGAGGTCTTTATTACTGATGGCTGTGCTTCTGCATACAGGTTAGTAATGCCCGCTCATATACATTATCATGCCCTCCCTCTCATGTTTCCAGTCTAACATAACTCTCCTCCAGTCTTTGTCCAATGATTTCAGTAAAATGTACAATTTCTGTGTTTTCCTGTGACAGCCAATCCCTAGGTCATTTTCAGTAACTAGACTGATGATACCTTTGATAATACAGTACATTTTCTATAGAGATTTTTTTATATAGTACTCTGGCTGCACATTTGTGTTTAAACCACAAAGACAGTCTTTACAATTTGGTTCACTCGACTACGTAGGCATGCTTTTTTACAACAGAGTACATTATGCATATACACACACATCTCCCAGAGCAGGTTCTTCCCATATGCATAATATCATGCATGCTAAATTTATAGGCAAAGTGATCAGACCTTCAGGGCTCAAGAGCTGCCTTAGTGCCTCTCCATACAGCCTCAGCTGCTGTGGCCAGCATAGGCTTGTGATTGGCTTGACAGCTTCATAAAAAAAGAAGGTGATTGCATTCTGTTCCATTCCCCTAGCATGCATGACTAACCAGCCTCAGCAGTCAGTGGGAGGGACCCACTTGAGCTTCGTTCCATTGGGTTTATGTCAGTTTTAATACAAAGCTTTCATGTAAGGATGGCTCTACCTTTCACTGGTGCCCTGTGAACTGAAATTGTTAACAAAGGTATTCACTCCTTTATCCACAGAAAAGAACCAGATTATGTGGAAAACGGCAGGTGGCCAGTAATCAGATTTCCCTTCACAATTCTCAGGCTGCCGTATTTTAGTGTAGCTTATTGATGCACAGAAGGTGTCCCTTTCACCGTGAAAGAACAGACTTTGTAGTGAAGAAACACAGCAATGAAATGTCTCACAGGCTTCTACAGAAATTGTACATTTTATTTCTATCTCCATCTATCTCCAATGCAGTAAAATAACAACACCATCTCATATGACTATCTGCAGGTGAAAATAGTGCCTTTTCCTATAATAATCATGTAAGATGTTGACAGTTTGGTTTTTATGATGCTTGATTTAAAACATTTAAAGTTGGCATTAGGCAGCCTTTCTGAGACAATTAAGCATGCAGACTTTTGCCTTCATATAAGAACATTTTCACATATGAAGAAGATGAGCCTGGTATCAACGAGAGCATGGTATCAATATTGTACGTGATAGAAGACGTAAAAAAGGGCATCTATCCTACATTCTGATATGAACCTTGAAAGTTTCCCAGAATTGCACTTTCTAAACTAAACTAAAGTTGCCTCCAGTGAATTATCTAAAAAAACAGACTAAATATCCAAGCACCCAATGTTTATTTCAGTTACTCTCCATCAGACATTAAACTGGTAGAGTTCTGATATTGATTCTCAAAGTTAGTCACATAAAAAAATTGTTTTGAATAAAAGTTCTGAAAAGTTTTAAACAAAAAGAAGGTACGAATGTATAAAATTCAAGGCATTAAAGTAAAAGTTTGGATGACATTTTAAATAAACTTAAATATAAGACTCCCAAAGTTTAGGTAATTCTGAAATTCAAAGGGGGTTATTTTATTTCCAAAAGCTAATCTCTCTCTCTCTCTCTATACACACACACACACACACACACACACACACACATATATAATGAGTATGTGTATGACTAAGTGAGAACGGGCACTTGCTGTGATAATCAGGCATAATACAATTACAGTTATTATGTAAAAAATAAATATTTAACAATCTTATTTAATTATAGAAGCTCTTTGCAGTTAGCAAAGAATAGATTATATGTTCAAAGAACACCTAAAAATATATATTTTACTTTATCTATTGCTTCTTCTTAAACAGTAACATTTCATACTCCTGCTAGGTTTTGATACTAATTTACACAGTAATCAATAGTTAACAATTATAACTTTCACTATAATGAATGAATCTGGCTACAGGAGGTGTGATAGCCTTACTTGGATGGATCTGTATAGAGGGTCAAATTGTACATAATATCCATATAACTACAAATGTACCATGTTAGATCACAAACCTTCAGAACCTACTCTCATTAAAACAAACTGTAAACTGTCATAGTCGTGGGTCATGGATCCAAAAATTTGAGTTTTCTTTGACTTTGAATTCGTGTTTGTAATTTTATGTTCTATTTGGTTCTTAGTTTGTCTGCTGTTTATTTAATAATTATGTTTTTTAGTATCTTGAGTCTTTATTTCTTTGTTTCAGTTCCTGTTTATTCCCATTAGTATTCTGCTTAAGGGTTATTTTGTTTTTATGTTAATCTTATGTGTTTATATATGTATGTTTACGTTATATATATTGCTTAGTCTCTTGTTATTTTTGTAGCCTCAACTTTGTATCATTCATGTTTTAAGATTTAGTGTGTCAGGGTTTATTTTGTGTTTGTGTCTCACTTTTAGTTTGTCTTGTCATCCTGATTAGTTTCAGCTGTCTGTTGCTTTCCAGGTGTTTCACTTCCCTCATTCCTTTTTCTGTTTATATTGTCTCTATCTGCATGAGCCATGTTGTGTTCCAGCCCAGTTAGTTCCTAGTGTGTTCCCTGGTATTGACTTTTGTGTTTGTGAACATCGTTACCTTATTTTCTGATTTAGAAAAATATCTGCTTTTTATTTGCTTCAAGTCTGTTTCTGCAGTCTGGATCTTCTTGCGTTTCATTTTTAAAGGGGTGACACTATTCGAGCTTTTGAGGTCATCTTTGTTTTTCTTACTATTAAAGTTGCTGTCTTAAGTCTTAAGACATCTGAGGCTCCTGTTCTTCCTGCACAGTGAACCTGATCTATCAAGATTTATGCAGCAGTAAGTTTCACAAACATACTGGAAAATTGGAAAACGGCAAAAATATATATATATATATATATATATATATACAATTTTAGGCTAAATTGAAATGATGGAAAGTTAAAACAGAACAACAACAAACAGAATTTCCAGGAGGAACCCACCTGAGGGATTAATAAAGTTTTTATCTAATCTAATCTAATCTAATCTAAACACACAAAAAGAGATCATGCAAAACATTATGCTAATGTTAAAACGCATGTGACCTAACTGCCAATTCAGGTGATATACTTAAAATTTGGGTAATAATCCAATCATCAAGATGAGAGTGTGCAAAAATAGATCTCCAGTGGTAGTGCAGACATACTAAAGGTTGCAGTGTTGGGTCTGACAGTAAAAGGATTCATTCAAGGTTACAAAGGTCTGTTGGACTGGGTCATAACAGCATGTGGGCAGAAAGGGGCTGTGTTTCTGGTCAACATAGGAGTTTCAATTGTGTTTCAGGGGGCAAACTTTTAAAGGGAACCTTGCATGCTAATTATCAAGTAATGGGTCATAGCACAAACAGTAAGGGACACCTTATGTGAACTTTTGTGACACATTTGTCTCTCCGGCAAAGAAACAGGGTTGTCTGGCTTTCTGAAAGGAAGTCTGGAACCCCAGAAAATGTAAAAGGGTTTCTTCTGGGTATGATTCAAGATTTCAAAGAACTCAGGAAACCCTAAACACACATTTATGACTACTTTGTTTTGTTAATTTATTGTTTAAAAAACTATATGGCTTATTTATGTTTTATTACTTCTGATTAAATGATCATTTGTAAGGATCTGTGGGTAAAAATGTATCCTAATAAAAATTAAATATGGTTGAAAATTGTCTTGTCATTTCAGTTCACCAGTTAAATTTGAATGTTTTTGATGCTGACAGCATATGGATATCCGACCAGACTCTTATCTGTGTTAGTTGGTATGTAAGCACTGCAAAATTAAAAAGAACAAGCTTTTAAGATTTGATGACTTGATAAAAAGAAATAAGCTTTAATCAGTCAAAGTGGGTGGGTCCCAGTTTAATCTGATCTCAGTTGTGAGACAATTTGAAACGACTGGCAGTGTCGGACTAAGGATACTGTTAGGTGGCTTATGATGTAAGTAGCAACCAATCATGAGCTATAAAGCCATGCCAAAAAAGCAAATTGCTTTATATGTGGAAAAGGCTTTAAAAAGTGCTTAATTAGACATTCAACTCAACCAAACCAAATGTAGAGAGCAGTGGTAGAGGAAGATGTGGGGATGTGAAATGTGTTAGACCTGGGGAAAATTTTCCATCTAACTGCATTGTAAGTGGTAGCAGCAGATCATCAGACATGAAATTCTATGGACCAGGAGAATGTCTATGCATGCCGTAGTTTTAGAAATGCACTATATTTAACATCAGTGTTCCCTGGTATACTTTGGGTACAGATGTAACAGAAACTAGGTTAAAATAAGGCTCTATGTTGGTTAATAGTCTGTCTATTTGAACTCTTTATGCATTTGTTTTGAACAGCTCATAAGTGTGAGTTATTGTTCCTAACAAAGAAAATACAAGCATTGTTTGTAAACCTCCTTTGAATGCTTAATGGTTTAAAATCAAAGTGTTTTTCAGTCTCTTTGGGCTCAGACTTCATCTTCAGTTGTTATACTTGAAGAAAACACTGTACAGGGGGCAATTATACACATGTAGTTAAAACTGATTCACCCGACTGAGTCCATCACTGCTGTTTCGAAAGCGGTTTGGTTTGGAGGACTGTTTATTCAAATATGAACAGTTAAATACATAGCGTCGTCTTCAGTGTTAAACCCACATTAGAGAGATGGAAATCTCCTTAGCTTTCCCAAACATAAAGTAAGCTCTGCCTCTTAATGGCATTTACATTTTTGTTTGATGCAGCCTGTGGAATTTCTGTTAATTTAGAACTACTCCTGCAGCAGTTTTCAGAGCTTATCAGCGTCATAGTTTCCTTGTAAACATTTGTCAGATCATAAATTATACTTTTCATCTGTAAATTCATGTGTGACTGATATACAGATTTTACTGAAAAAATTCTTATCCGTGAATTGGAAGCAGCTGTTCCCAAGGAAACAGAGTAACATGAAGGACATAGGGCAGATTGGTAAATATGGTGAGGTAGTCATTAACTTTAATAGATGTTAAAAAAAAGGGAGTGAAGTTCTTTGAAAAGTAGTTGTGTGGTGGAGGGGAAAGTGAACATAATAAAAACAAATCGTCAAAACTCTGTGCGTAAGATTGCACAGCATGTACATCTATTATAAAGCCCCCTATAGTCTGTAATTTAAAGCCATTTAAAGTAGTTCACAAAGTTCCATGTAGAATTGTAGATCACTTCAAACTTCTTTTACTTCTTAGTAATTCGTGTCCCTGCTATTCTTCTGGGTAACTGGACAATGGATGGAGGAGGTGTTACAATGAGCCTGGACAATTTCCTGGGACTCACACCTGTGATTTTGATGAGCTATATATTTCATAGAGGTTGTTTGGCTCGAATTTTATAGTTCCCAGAAACAGGTTTCTCTTTTTCTAAAAACCTCTTTATTTGGAACTAAAAACTGAAGCCAATACGTGGGCACCAAAAACTGCAAATTCTTGAATGGCCACTTGCAGTCTTGCTCCACTGAACAACTGAAAATGACCAACAAAACAAACAAACAAAAATGTTTACAGCTTTGTAAAAAAACACTGAATTTCCAGTTTTCAAATTCACAACAACTGGATGGTGCGGGTATATTGTTAAATGCCTTATCAGGGGTATGGTCACTTTGAATGACAGGTGTCCACGCTCTTAGCTATAACTGTTTCCTCATCTCTGCTAATTCCAAGAAATCCAAGTTGTCCACTGATGTGGTCTTCTTGACTTTCTTGGTGACCTTTAGGAGGATTTTGATTATCTGTTGTGCACTTAGCTGCACGAACATCTATTCAATAAGTCTGTGCTCCAGTTTAGGTGAGTAAATTCCATCCATCCATCTTCTTCAGCTTATCCATTTCAGGGTTGTTGTCAGGGGACAAGCGCTAACAGAGAGAGAGAGAGAGTGCTAACAGAGACAGACAAACAACCAGCAAGTCTTACACTGACACCTAGAGCCAATTTAAAAACACCAATTAACCTAACCCACGCATGTTTTTCGATTGTGGGAGGAAGCCAAAGTTCAGTTTAATGAAAAACAAAAACAAACAAAAAACAACAATAACAACAAATAACCACACTAATATTCAGTTCAGATCAGTTTCATTCATATAGGACCAAATCACAACAGTTGCCTTGAGGTGCTTTACATTGTAAGGTAAAGACCTGACAGTAATACAGAGAAAGCAGAGGAAACCTTAACAATAAGTTGACCCCCTATGAGTAAGCACTTTGGCCACAGTGGGAAGGAAAAACTCCAGTTTAACAGGAAGAAACCTCCCGCAGAACCATCTCAGGGTGGCCATCTGCTGTTGGGAGAGAGGGGAGCACGACGGGACAAAGACACACCACGGAAGAGAGCCAGAGATTAATAATAACTAATGAGTAAATACAGAGTGGTGTATAAACACATAGTAAGTGAAAGTGTTGAGTGACTGTGTAACATGACAGTGTCGATGGTGTTTAGAGACTACAAAACAGATATAACATATCTATAATATAAATGTAATATAAATATATAACATATGGCCTGTTGGGTGATTTTACAGTGTTTGTATCCGTTCAATAATAATAAACATTTGCGCAAGAGTATAAAGATTACAGAGAAAAAAATATATGTATAAAAAAATATATATATTATATATATACAGAACATATGTTAAGTAAATAAAACATGTACATGTATATTGCGCACAAAATGAAATATATAATTCCTCACCTTTTTGGAGGTAATTATATGGCTGCCCTAATCTCATCAGTCAGAGAGACAGCCATAGAGAGACACCTGTTGTAGTGAATTCTTATCTCCTCTGCTCGCTCCCTTTTCCTCCCTGTCTTTCTCTCCTCCCTTCTCCTCCATCTTCTTCAGTCTTGGTGGCTGGCACATTTGGTGACAGCAAGTCCTTGGCTCCACTTCCCACTCGCTTTTTCTTTCAGGAGTCAGAGTGCATGCTGACAATTATCAGAGCTGTGTCCAGACAGACTTCCTGTTTTTACATTCGTCTGCCCTTCATTGTGCCCTCTACCCTAAACTTTATGCTTACACAGTCGCAACTGGTCAATTTAACTCATCAGCCTTTTGACTGCCTGAGGAGCAGCCGTAAATAAGCCAGTTAGATGTAAATCTGCATTCCAAGGGGTCAGTCCATAAAATCAATTCCAGCTCATCTCCATATCTGAAGCTCTGCAGTAAAACATTTGCTCTGTATCTATTCTCCAGTGAAATGAATGACGAAACATCTCAACGGGAGCTGTAAATACCAGAAAAGTATAAAGTAGAACGTGTTTGTTAAAATGCTCGTGTGGCACGAACAATTTGCAAATATTTAGCTAAACTGCAGCTCTAGGAGAATCCCCTTCGGGCATCACCTTGTGTACAGAACAAAGTTTATTTCTGTTCTTGTTTTCACTGTGCAAATGACAGTTTCTTGGCAGTGTACTGTCCAGCCTATGTCAGCCATGTTTATTTTAGATGACAGACGCAATCTGCCCGTGTATCAGCTGACAGGTCAATCTATATCTCATTACTCTTTCCAAACAATATCATCTTGGCTGAGAATCACAGGGAATAATAAATTCAGCTGCAATGAAATCATGTAAAGCTAGTTTAGTAATGCAGCCGCACAATGTACAGCTTTTTTAGTTATTTTGCCTGTAATGCAACAACTTAGATATTTAATTCTATCGCACACTCTCATACATTTACCATTCATTTTCATCTCATCCTGCACCCCAAATCTTTCTCCTCTCCCTCTTGTCCTCGCTATCTCGCTCTTTGCTATTATTCGTTTTTCTTTCCAGGGCAGCTCTAAAGCAGGCTTTGCTCGTGTGATTTACTTTCTATTAGGGGATTAAAAATCAATTATGCAGGAAGCCATGCGTAGGCGTGATTATAGCTGCGCATGACGGCACCATTCATCACAGGACCACTCATCTCTACAGCCGTTAGTTACACAACACACACCAGGACAGCCATCTTTTACCATGAACTCTGCCCCTCATCTTTTACACATTGTAAATGGACTAGATCCTCCATATATTATAAGATGAATGACTTTGCTACTTTTTCGGTTAAAAAAAATATACATAATAAGCCCATGTGCACCACGGTGATAGAGGTAAGAATAGAAAATGTCCAAAAATATGGCATGTAATATGCGCGGTACAAGCAATATAAAGGGAATAATTCATGAAGCGATCATCCATCCCAGTTGAATGTAGCCACTTATAACAATTACAGACCCATTTGCAGAGAAGAGAATAACACACAAGCGAGACAACACATCAAAACAGTACTAAAATGGCATCAATAAAGAGCACTGAAATTAGAAATATTATCAGGTGTAATTTGAACACTTGTTAATACAATTGTAACAACTTACCCATAATTTGTGAATTAATTTTTCAGGAATAGTGACTTAGCTTGTTATGTAGAAATTACACTGATTAAAAAATGTCAATAACCAATTGAAAGCCCTACTGCGGGGGTTTTGCTTTGATTGGTCATTTCTCAGTTTTTTTGAAAAATACCATCTTTGTAAATTCCGGTTTGATTTGGTCCTTTCCTCCTGTTTCCTGGATTAGTTTGCGCTTGTCTGTTCCTGGTGCTTTTTGTCTGCGTCCTACGTGTTTTATTAGCTATACCAGCTGCTAAGTGTGTCTCTCAGTTATAAAAATATAAATTCAATAAATGAATGTACAATTCTGTTATTTCCAAGGATTGTAGGCATAGCAGCACACATTTTAATAAACAAATACTGGAGCATCTTGACCTTGGCAACTGTAATTAAATATGCTAAAGTTAACCTAATAAAAAGGTAACTATTTTCTAGCATTAAAACTGTATTGTATCTATTGCATTAATTGCGACAGTCTACTGTCGTGCTACATTTATATGGACTAACCCACAGATGAGCAGTTTCATATAAGCGCTAATGCAATGTATTAGGAACCTGCTTCTTAATTAGTGTTTTTGTCCTTTCTACTGATTAAACTTGACCTTAGCTTTAATTTCTACAATAGCCTGATTTAGTAGTTCGTACCGTACACAACCAAAAAAAAATGGATTTCTTGAATCCCTTTTGAGTCTATTTTAGTACATTTCTGAGTTTGGTAGATAAAGTGGAGACACTGTGCAATGTGCACCCTATGTGCCTTTTCAAAGCTCTGGGAGGTTTTTTGAGATTGCTAATGTGTGGTTGCAGGCACACTGTTGTGTGCAGTGGTGTGCTGGGTAGAAAACAGCAATGTTGGGGGAGCAGACAGGACAAACAAACTGGTGATAAAGGCTGCCTTTGTTGCTGGGGTGAGTCTGAACACCCTAGAGGCCTTAGCACAGGAGACGAGAACTAAACTGAACTCCATCTTAGACAACCCATCTCGTCCTATCTCTTCGATCATACACTGACACAGCTACAGAGTATTGTGTGTAGTCCCTATAAGGTGCATCACACACAGCTTTTTTTTTCTTCTTGTGGTAGCTAACATCTTCCTGCTCAAACTGATCTTGTCTCAGTCCACAAGCAGAAAGTGTACTGCAATGTCTTAAGTCACCCCCATGTCCTGCTCTCAACTTAATCTGCAGAATTCATTAAATGCAGTCATGTCTCTGCACATATTTAAGTGCATTCTTGTAAATAGAGAATCACAATCATTTTACCACATCGTCTTGTATTTGTGGCTCACCCTTTCATTTCTTTGCAGTCTGGATGTATGTGCAGCTGAGTCTAAATTCTGTTGCTATAATCAAATTGCTTTTATATCTGCAGTATCCATGAAAAAAACTTGATGTTTCTTGATGTTTCCGATAGTCTAATCCCTTTTGGTCTGCCTGATCATACTTTGGATACAAGTGATCCAGTTTCTGTAAAGGTGCAAAGGTGTTTTCACACCTATAGGTAGTTTACTCTGACTCTAATCAGTTGTTTGTGAACTTGCAGCATTTTCCTGTGTTTTGGCGTCTTGTCAAATAGAGAAAATTCGGAGGAAATGCCAGCCGAAGCAAAATGTGTCACGACATACCAGGTGAGAACATTCAGTCAAACTGGTGGTCAAATGTGTCTGAGGTGGGAGCAACAAAAGGAAATACACATATTAAGGTGGTGGGCTAGAGGATGAAATGGAGAATTTACTCTTAATATTCTATTTATCTGTGTATTTTACATTTTACAGTTCATGTAGCCTGCATGTCAATCACACTTTGCTACATCAAAGAATGGGAAGGGGTTTATCTCAAATTGTACACCAGAGAGTTGGTTCAGCTCAAGGTTGAATCACGCACCTCTTCTCTGTACCAAGGTGTCCTTACTGTGTTCACATCTGCTCAAATAAACTGCAAGGGTGAAACGAACCGAGTCAAACAAGTTTGATTTAAATGGACTGAACGGGGCAGGTGTTAAAATCCTCTCACAGTAGTTCTACACAATGCTCTCTGCTATATTTACTGCATAGCAATTAAACAATAGCTGGAAGTGTTTTTTTTTTAAACTTCCAGCTATTGAGGGATGTTAAAAAAAGACTTATGCACACCAAAAATGCAATAGGAGACAAGACAACAATAAAAACTTGCTAATTAAAATGATTAAATATTGAAAAATAATATGTAATGTAAATATGTATTTATTTAGAACAACAAGAATAGTGTTAAAAGAAGGCAAAAGTACATTATAGCTAAAACACAATGCTAAAAACATGATAAAAACAAAAGATAAGTATGAAAATGAAAAATACTAAATTATATAATACTCAGAAAATGCACAAGTCAACTCGATTTCAATGCTGTTTGCTTGTGTTTTGTTTTTTTCCTGTCTGAGTCAGAAACTTTTAGAAGACATTTTCGAGTTATGCAAACGATGAAAGGCCAAGTAGAATCAGCAGAGCAGTGGAGATTTAGATTATGACCACACTATTAATCTGTTTTATTGCGATGAAGTTGCAGATGCCAACCGGCTAACATAAGTGCAATTTATTCAGCATGTCAGTGAACAGATACAGACAGTAGATTTTTTTAACCCTGTTGAAAAGACCTAGACAAGATTTGCTAGATTATCCATGTAAACCTGATGGAGCTTTAGCTGTTATCTTCAAGCACACCTTTTACAATTTCAGTCTTATCATTTGAAGTGTTGAACATTCTCCAGGAAGAAACAGAAAGTACCAACAATTTTACATCAATAATCGTGGCACATACACAATGGTATTCTGACAGAGCCGATGTTTGTATCTCCACAGTATCTTATGTGATGCACATGCTCACAAGCGTTCACCCATACACACCCTCATTCACCACTCTTTTCATGCCTACGAGAGTCCAGACTTCTGGAGAATGGCACGTCTGTTTACTCTGAAAGGTTCAAAGATAATTTACCTGGATTAGAGGAGCCATCTGTGCCTGCCAGCCCAGATTGCTTTGGAGGTGTCTCAATAAATACTGAGCAGGCTGCATGGTAGACAGTGCAATAGAAAGCCAGTAAGGGGTTTGCTCGAAGACAGGGCTTAATGCCCCTTTTTAAATCAGTTATTACTGGGTGCTGCTGGTGACAGCCCATGACCTCCGTTCATCACTGGTCTTTGGAAACTTGGTCTTGTGTGGTCTACAACACAAAATTGTATGCAGAGGTTTTACACTTTCAAACTAATTTACAGGGAAGCCAAAACGTTCAAAGAGATTTTTTCCTAGTTTAATTTTTTGTTTCTGGAAAATTAAATTTCAAGAGGAAGCAATAACAAGAAGGTCAAAGTGCTGACTTTAAACTTTGACTCTTCTTGAAGGTATTCACACCTATCTTTGCTGTACAGTGGGGGGAAAGTGTGACTAAAACAGTCTACGATTCCTACACTGTTAATCAAATGTCAATGTAAACACCATCACATTACAGCTAAAGGTCAGTACTTTAACATCAGAGTGGAAGTTTTATTTGGAGCACGCTGTTCTTGAGCATCGAGCCAGAACAGCAGACATATTCACTGCCTTAATTCTTTCTGACTGCACTGATGATGTTTTCCTAAACATTCATCAAGTTTGTGACAAAATCTTTGCCTTTCTAGGCAGCTCTGTCATACAGACTGATGTAACAAGGCTCCCATGCAGACAGAGCCTCGAAAAGCAAACTGAGAAGGCCACATTTTAGAAACGAGGTCACTTTAACCTGTTGTTTCCTCAGTTTAGAGTAAGCAGTCTGTTTCAATCTGTTTTTCAGTATCATAATAGTCATAATATCACTGCTTTCTAATGTAAAACCTTGTGTGAGGGCTTACCTGAAGTAAATGCAGACAGTCTTTAACAGCTATAACCACAGAGAAAGGGATAGTCCTTTAAAAAGGAGAAAAAAATAAAGCCTGAAGATGAAACGATGAAGGTATTGATTTTAGACGGCATCTAGTGGTTTCTTGAAGCATGCTGAGATCCAGAAACTGCATCCTCCCTATCTCTGACACTCACAACTCGCATGTTAGCTCTCAGTCAGCCTCTATGCACACACTCACACACGCTAAGTATCCATTTAGACACCCAGTTCATTGAAGAGTCATATGTAGACAGCTGATAAAGTTGTGACTAATTTAAGTAAGGTGGCTGCAGACACACCTGGGGCTGAAGAAGAAAGAGATCCCAAAAACGTCAAGTAGTACACATGAGTTCGAACTGACTGTACATTCTTTTTTTTTTTTAACTTTTTGTTTTTCATTTATTTATTTTTATTGCTTTATTGTTATTATTCTAACAATTAGTATAGAGATAACTATACTATATAGTTACTTGTTTTATAACCAGCTTCCAGTTTGGATTCAGGAAACAGCCACTGTGTCTACTTTTAAGTTTAGGCTTAAAACTTTTTGCTAAAGCTTATAGTTAGGGCTGGATCAGATGACCCTGAATCCTACTTTAGTTATGCTACAATGTGTAAGCTGCTGGGGGATTCCCATGATGCATTGAGTGTCTCTTCTTCAGTCACCTTTGTCACTCAGTATGTGTTAATAGACCTCTCTGCACTGAATCATACTCGTTATTCATCTCTGGCTCTCTTCCACTGCATGTCTTTCTTCTCTCTCCCCAACTGGTTGCAGCAGATGGCCGCGCCTCCCTGAGTCTGGTTCTGTCGGAGGTTTCTTCCTGTTAAAGGAGAGTTTTCCCTTCCCACTGTCGCCAAAGTGCTTGCTCATGGAGGGGGGGGGGGTATATGACTGTTGGGTTTTTCTGTGTATGTGGTATTGTAGGATCTACCTTACAATATAAAGTGCCTTGAAGCGACTGTTGTTGTGATTTGCCGCTGTATAAATAAAATTGAATTGAATAGAAAATTCAACTATATAAAAATTGAATTTTTATATTCTGTTGCCACCCCTGAGGTAAAATGGCAGGTGTTTAGGTGTGGCCCCCACTTCCTGCTGTCCATAATGAAGAATGAGGAAGTTTGGATCTGCATTGTTTCCAAATGCTTCAAGTGAAATAACCGCCAACCAGTTCTAAAGGCTTCTTCCTGTTTAAAAGGGAGTTTTTCCTTCCCACTGTTGCCAAAGCGCTTGCATATAGGGGATCATCTAATTGTTAGGGTTTTCTTTATCTTTCTCTGTATTATTGTAGGGTTTTTACCTTACAGTCTTTACCTTGAGGGAACTGTTGTTGTGATTTGGTGTGCTATAAATAAAATAAAATAGAATAGAATTTAATTTTAAATACATTCATTAGATACATTAATTCTAAACGATAAAACATCACAATCCTGCCTCTCAGTTGCAGCATCGCACTCTCTGTGCATGTGAACCTGCACACATGAAATCCTGTTTTTTTGCAGTTAGACACACCTGCCCTCGTTTACCTACAAAACGCTATGGTGCAGAGTATGTGAGGTGAGATAGTAAAGAATGCAGCTCATGAATCTGGTCACTGATAAACCTTGCCTTTACAGGGAAACCGAGGGATCTATATTCTGCTGATGTTGCGCACACCCAGGGATGCATGGATTTCTCCCTCTCTCTCTCTCTCTTTCTCCTATTCAGAAACAGATGCATACCACAGCACGGGACACAAACAAAAAGCTGGGGATGTCCCATTCTTAATGTGAAGCCTATTGCTCACTAGAGGTACAATTTATATTGTTAAGAGGGTGAACAATGGAATAAATAAAAAGAAGGTTAGACTTCCTGCCTGGCTGCATGTGTGAGCAACCACTTAACACTTAAATAACAGTCCTCTGAACACTCCTCTGTACTGTCTTTATATTTTTTAAATAGTTGACTTTTGGTATGAAAGCAAAGGGATTGAGTGAGCGTGCTGTATTATTTTCAGCTTAAGTGTGATGAAGAAATACATTTCATTCAACATCAAAAACGCCGCAATGCTTTAAGAGCAGAGTTGAGCTTAAAGAAGGCCATTTCCAGACCTCACTCTAAGGTAGGTGCTGAAAGATTTGAATGATTCATGAATCAATTTACGGCGCGTGAATGTAGCGCTTATAGGAATGAAGTGTTTTACTCCTGGTTGAGGCTAGGGGCTCCTGTACAGCACTTGTCGGAGCATGATTCAGGAACTGTAGAGTCTAGTTGTACCTCTCGTGCCACACAGATGCCATTACCTGAAAGCATTTAGAGAGGGAAATGAGGTTGTATGCTACCTGACTTCAGAGAGGTCACACAACCAAAGGCCCCCGCTCTCACTGTACTCTGTCTTGCTCTCCGACATGCATTTCACAGTATCTTCTTGATTGCAGGGTCCTCTATCATGTTTTGGCCATTACAGCACTCGTCCCATCTTGCACTGAGAACCTGACAACGCTGACCCCTTTTAGAGTCACATTACTCAACACCGACAGAACAACGCACACACATGCACCAGCTTATTTATTTCTCTCTTTGTGTCTCACAATCCACTTTCCCCCTGTTCTCTCTCTTGTGTGCGCTCTTTCTCTCTCACTCACACACACACACACACACACACACACACACACACACACACACACGCACATTTCTGACAGAACAAGATAGTGAGAGGGAAGAGGATAGATGACACATTTCCTGAGGAGAGGCAGCCAAAGTTATTTGTTATAATTCTGCTCTAATTTCAATATTTTCAAACCTTCCCAGAGATTTATATGTGCTGCCTGAAAGAGCATCCATCTTGACTGAGCCCTGGCCGGCCTCAACTTTGCCAGTATCACATGATCGATGTTTTCCCTGGCCTTCCGACGTCTTTGGGGGTCACATGGGCCTCTGTCAAGCTTGGCTAATTTTGCACTCTCAGCTCCGCCGCTATTAGCATATGAATATACTCCTGGCCATACATATTCCACAGACATGCATAGGGATTTCAAAAAGTGGTCCTTTTTTTTTAAGAAGGAATCTGAAAAGACCGGAGGGGACGAAGAGGAGGAAGGAGTGGATGTGGGCTTGGCAGGATGTTTTCACAGCTGTCATGGTGATGAATTAGGCTCTTATGATTAATCTGTATTTAAATGTAACATTACCATCTCCAGACAGTTAGACCCTGCCCATTTTTAGTGGACCGTGGCCGTCCAACAGAAAAAAACATGTTGATTATATTAAACACTACCAAAAGGAGCAAATGAGACACTTGCTATATTAATACTCCTACCAGATGTAAGTCATTATCTACAGAATAAACACGAGCCCTGCAAAACTTGAAAAATAGCTTTAAAGATGCACAAGATTTAGAGATAACACTGAAGTTAGGTAAATGTTATCTTTATAATCCCTGCGTAGTGTTGAAAATGAAAGCTGCTGAATGGTGGCTATGAAAGCGTCTCCATTCATTGACTCTGTGAGGACGAAATCTCCTCCCATCTCTTTTGTGTGTCACCACGGTAGCTCTTTAGAGCCAAGTTAGCGTTAAAGTGAGAATTTGGGCTCCCAACCCTGCCATTTAGTTCCCACATGACCTTGCAAAGACACAAAAGTGGCCACGCTGAACAGCTGCCCACTGGGGCGACAGATTTATGTGGGCCAAATCAAACCTCTAAAAACCAACAGCTGACCCGAGCGGTGAAGAGAAATAAAAATCACATTGAGCATTTTATTGCTCTTCTGAGGCTCTCGTCCTCTCCAGTTCAGGGATTTAGTTGTCATTAGTGTTCATAATAAGAGCTTTCCCATATGCTTCTGTCCACAGATGATATGATTGGGACATAACATGTTATGACTGCACATTCCCAAACAGTGTTACAGGTCAAGTGAGGGACGCAGTTAGTTGTTGTGCCAATGGGAGTGCAATGTCAGAGTTGTGGTTACAGATGCTGACAGAATTCAAACGTGATTTGATGTTAACTGTGTTAGGCAGTTTTCCCAGAGATCAGTTGACTTGAGGAAGAAAGATATTACATTTATGTGCATTTCTCACAACAGTGGTTCTTAAAGTGTAGTCCCAGGACCCCCAGGAGTCTGTGGCCCATAGCTAATGGTCGGCAATATAATTTGCTATAAATAATAAATTTATGCTCTTTCAGTGTATATGTACACCGGGACCTTTTACGCCAATAAAACAACATTTTGTCTGTTAGTCCTGGGCCAGTAGAAAGTCTGACATGATTGTGCACATCACCTGCGGTGCCTTTCTCCTAATATGTAACTTGGCTTATTAGCCAGCTAACTAGCAAGCAGGAAGAAATATTTAGGTTAGTCTTCATTATCAAGTGGCATAAAAACCCGAACCAACTAAACCGATAAATTATGGAGACTTATTAATAATAACAAATTTAGAGATCAAATTTAAGTTTGCATGTTCTCCCGTGTTTGCGTGGATTCTCTCCGGGTACTCCAGCTTCCTACCACAGTCCAAAGACATGCAGTTAGGTAGTGAATGTGAGTGCGAATGGTTGTCTGTGTCTATGTGTTAGCCCAGCGCCCTAAGACTGCTGGGATAGACTTCAGCAGGCCCCTCCCCCTCCCCCAAGAGCAAGATGAGTTTCATATTGTCAACAATATGCCCACAACACGGGGCCAGCTCAAAATAAAACCATGTGCCCACCTCTGAGAAACACCAGTAGCTTTGATTAAATGGTAATACTTGATGCCCTGGGATTTAAAATGGGCTCAATACATAAATCAATTTATAAAATATTTTATTACATAAAATAATGATGCAAATTATACTATTTCACTAAAGATTTATCTGTAGATATATTAAAATAAAATAAAAAGTAAAATTAAAGTTTAATAAAGTATCAATTAACTATTTATTACTGTTAGTTAATTTAAAACATTAACTGAGTTTTTATTTTCAAGACCAGTGAGAGAAAACCAAAATAAAAATGAAGCTGTCCAACATTTGTTAGTTGAGTACAGTAATGCTGTCCCATTAGCTGTGAATGCAGTTAGAATATGATGAACCTCTAGTTAAAAGTCAGGTTGGGGTCAATAACATGATTTAGAATGAAATGTGTTTTGTTTAACAATTAGAAAATGTTGAAAAAAGTTCTTCTTACCAGAAAAAAATCTTGAAGGACAGGTCAATTTATTTTATAAATACTAATTAAATCAATGTTAATATACATATATGATAATTACGTATCATATTTCCAAGCTGTGCCTCAAATAAAATTAATACAATTTTTATGTATGGATACTTAATGCGAAGCTGCAGCTTGGCTCCATGTAGCTTAGCACAAAAAAGTAAGTAACCATGCTGATCTTGCCCTAATGAAGCTTAATCATTAACGCACAATAAAATAATTAATTCCACAGTGTTACCCATGTATAATCTCTTTCTGGATTCTTGCTCTCACAGTGACATTTCCATCAAAACCCTCAGAAGATTGCTTTCTTTGTTCAGTGCATAATATTCTAGAAAACTATTGCTTACAAAAACATTTATGTATTTTTCTTACTATTTATTGTGCCAAACAAAAAGTAAGTGTCATCCAAAAACCCGCCAGGCAGTGGTGTTTGGTTCCAGCTGCCATTAATACATTCTGCTAACACAGAGGTTGTTCCACTGCCTTGCTGTATTTACCTCTGTCTAGTAGCCTGCCCCACTCACCTGTCAGCCATTGATCAATCAGCAACTTTGTATTTAAGACCAGCACGGTCATGTATTCTCCGCCAGTTCGTCAGCTACCTCATGGTGGTAACCAGGCCTCATTGCGCCTTGTGTTCATGCTCTGTACTTACCCCGATATCCTTGTGCCTCCAGTTTCCAGGTCAACAATTTAAGCACCTGCAGCTCAAATACCAGGACGTTTGGCAAGATTCTCCGCACCTCTCTACAGCCCACTCCTTGGAATCAAAACTAGTCGCCGCTTCCACCTGTCTGTCCTCCTGCCCTTCATCAACTCTGGATTACCAGGAAAACAAGGTTGGAACCTCTTTCACTTACTTTCCCCTCGGACATTCACTGGGTTGCCTTTCCTAGAGCCTCACGATCGCTGCCTGCAAGTAAGCCCTCAGAATCAGAATCCCTCTTTCCTCCCTATGTTAGCTTTTCACTTTCAGAACCTAAACTTATCCTCCCTCTGTTTCAGTGCCTCCTCGTCAGAGACTTCCCGCTATGCACCCTCGTCTTGTCATTACTAATCTGTGTTCACAATAAAGCTTGTTAAAATCTCATTGCTGTTCCGTTTGGTGTATGCATTTGGGTCCACTCCCACGTACTGTCCTCCGGGCCCCCTTGACAATGCAGCACTATATATAGTCTTCAATTGGATACCAAACTAATCCACGGGCCATTTTTATTGGCATGTTTCATTTTTCTGCTGTGCTGGATGCTCTTCTGACAATTAATTATTGCTAAATAACATGGAGTGCATCTGTTTTAAAGATATCCAGAATAACTATGTCATTGCCTACCACCTTAAGGCATTTTAATATTAAAGGCAGCTCTGTTGTTTATTGTATTTTTGAAATGGGATGGTCAGACTTGGCCCTGAAATTATGTGCATGAATTTACTTGGAGATTTAACTCAAAGAGCCATCTGAGAGTGAATGATTGAAGGGTTCATGGAGATAGTCTTAGTTCATCTGGGCTTTGTTGATCAGAGAAAGGGAGATAAGAACATCAGACCTGATGATTAATGGTTTGCTATTGCTATAGTCTAATGTAAGGCAGCAGACGCTCTGAATAAAACTTTAATACACCTGCAAACATGCATCTCCACTTCCAGTCGCTGAGTTTTACTGTGTATTCATAACGTCGGAGAAGTAACAGTAGAAATAATTTGACTAGTATTTGGCATGTGGGCATTTTTAAAGGACAGGAGCAGGGGATAAGGCAGGGGATGAGACATGTTTTGAAAGTGAAGAGACAGTTCCTGTATAATGTCCTCAGTGAGACACAGAGAAAGAAAGAGCTCTCATTTAAATTCACATATACCAGGATCATTTCCCCATCTTGAAATTTGAATCATCCAATGTCAATGCCAACATTTGTTGACCTTGCCTTTTATGTTGCATGCTAATTTATACAAATGTAAGCATTTCTTCACACTTTATGCTCTATAGCTAGAGCTTGTTTGCCTTTTCTAGATGGGTGAGGTCCTCCCTCGAAGCACCCAAATCTCTCTGTCTTTTTTCCTCCTTGTCCCTTGGGAATAAGAAGTAAGTGAAGAAAGATGAGGGAGGGGGGTGGGGAGGTCATGAGAGGCAGAAATTAAAGCTTTGCAGCGGTTCACTGCCTCTTCACTTAAATTAAAGACATTCATGCATTTTGAAAAGGCAAGGAATATTTTAATGAAAACATACACACTCTGGCCAATGTCTTTGTAATGCTCTGGTAATGAAGACTTAGGGGGGTGGGCAACGTTGATGGTATTGCAGTTTGGAGGATAAGGAGAAAGGGTAAACATTACAAAGGTAAATAGTTTGGATATGTAGCTCCCTCATCAAAGCTAATGCCCTGCTGTGTAAATTTGCCAAAGTCTTTGTGCGTAATTGATTCGCATAGAGGATGATAAGCTGTGTTTTGTGATAAGAGGATGGTTTGAGGGCAATTTTGTTTGAGGAAAAATTGGAATTCCAATCCAAGTATTTCATGGAAAGGACAAAAGTAAATGACTTATCACAAAGAGTGAGTTGAACATCAAAATAATCAGACATAATTTTAGCCAGTAATGCTGGATCCAATTATTCTATTCATTTTCCCTCAGCACAGTAATAAAGTGCATCTGAAATCCCTTCAGAATATAAATTAGCTGTGTTTCTAACATCTAGAGGTTAATGGCATGAAGAGTTCTGTGTGTACTGTATACTTGATGACTAAGAGCTCTTTTAATCAACCCTTCAGCCATATAATGCAATTCCTGGTGCAATAAGGAACAGCATTCAGATTCTAGTTTTTACAGTATTTTGAAAAAGAATTCCTTCACTGCCATTTCACTTGATTCCTTCTTTCAGCTTCGGACACTTTATTAGGTACTGTTTGCTAGCACAAGGTTGAACTCTTTTTCCTTCAGAACTGCTTTAATTGTTCATGGCACACATTCAACAAGGTGCTGGGAATATTCCTCAGAGATTTTGATCCATTTTGACATGATGGGATCACATCACCGATTTTTTGGCTGCACATCCATGTTCTGACTCTTCCGTTTTACCAAAGATGCTCTATGGGATTGAGAGTTGGTGACCGTGGAGGTTATTTATGTCCAAGAAAAAAGTTTGAAGTGATTTGAGCTTTTTGGCATGGCGTGTTATCCTGTTGGAAGCAGCCATCAGAAGATGGCTACGTTGTTGTCAGAAACAGGTAGACATGGTCAGCATCAGTACTCAGGTAGGCTGTGACAAAAAATGCTCAGTTAATACTAACGGGCCAAGAAAATATGCCTCACACATTGTACCACCAGCTGAAGTCACTGATACAAGATGGAAC
This sequence comes from Pelmatolapia mariae, assembly GCF_036321145.2. Lineage (NCBI taxonomy): Eukaryota > Metazoa > Chordata > Actinopteri > Cichliformes > Cichlidae > Pelmatolapia > Pelmatolapia mariae. The sequence continues at coordinate 15,229,829 of NC_086243.1, forward strand.
CATCCATTCATGTTGTTTCATGTCAACTTTTGACTCCACAATCAAAATGTTACAGCAGATTTCAAGACTCATCAGACTGAGATATGATTTTCCTTACCTATAGTTATAGTCAGTGTTGGGCAAGTTACTTTGAAAAAGTAATTCAATTATAGTTACTAGTTACTTCTTCAAAAAAGTAACTGAGTTAGTAACTGAGTTACAACATTCTAAAAGTAATTAATTACTTGAAAAGTAACTATTGCGTTACTTTAAAAAAAACGTTTAACCCTCTGGGGTCCAGGGTATAATTGGCCATTTTAACTACTTTTGATTTCCCCTCCACATTTTACCTTTAAAAACTATTTACTTTGCCTTGTTTGGTATCATCCTTTTCAGCACAACCTCACGTGTCTGAATTTACAGTCATGTTTTCATTTTGACATACTGTATTAACACAATTGATCTAAAATCAGACAAAAACCATAAAATCAGAGTAGAAAAAGTTATATTTTTTACTGTAACAACCACAAACATCTTTAATGAATCATATTTCATAACTTTAAATGCAACTATAAATTGTCAGTTTTAAAATCCTATGCACAAGTTTACTTTTACCCTTTTTTTAAATAACCATTTCAAACTATTTACAGAACAATCAGCTGTTCTTCAATAAGATGCCACACAAATTATTTGTGCCACTCCAAATATTTCTGTCCACTATAAAGGAGAACATCACAGCCTGATACCTGCAGGTCTGACAGCAGCAGGTGTATCACTCCTTTTTCTACCTGGAGACAGCAGTCGCCTCATTGTTCTGACACACAACACAAAACTATCCACAACACTACACACTAACTACACACTCCAAATACGCTAAACGTCACAAATCTCTCACATCTCAAAACTCGCTCTCTCTCTTTTTCTGCTCTCTCTCTCTCTCTCTCGCCGTCACTCCTAAAACTTCCCCTGTTTTGTTTTGTTTTGTTTTGGTCATAAGCTGAGAGCGCTTGCTAGTGCTGTCCTTAGACAGTAAACGTGACGAAACTATTGAGGAAAAAACGCCGCGTATATATTGTTTATCATGACTCAGGTTTTACGTGGCCTATCAACATAATTTAAAAACTGGTATATATCACCTTGTTGCTTTGTCTTTAAGTGGTCATGTGATTGGCTTACCACGACTCCTTTATTCTTCCTCAGTCAAACAGCAGCACTCATGCGATTGTTTTGCCCCCTTAGGTGTTGTGCTAGACAGTGATCGTGATTACCATCCGCGAGAGCGCGCAACTGCTTAAAGCTGTAGCGTCCAGATTACTTACGTAGTCAGCTACTTCCGTGCTACTGATATAAGATGCGGTAAGCTGAACACAGCTTCAGCCGTCTGTTTGTTGAAAAATAGTAACGGACCGCGTTTCCTTGTTAGTAACTGTAACGGCGTTGTAACGATAGGAATAGTAATTAGTTAGATTACTCGTTACCAGTGTTGGGAAGGTTACTTTTAAAATGTATTCCATTACAGAATACCGAATACATGCCCCAAAATGTATTCTGTAACGTATTCCGTTACGTTACTCAATGAGGGTAACGTATTCTGAATACTTTGGATTACTTAATATATTATCATGCTGTGGACTGCTGCGTGATCTGCCTCACAGAAACCTGGCTATCGGACAAGGTACCGGACTCCGCAATACAACTACCGGGGTTCTCTGTGCACCGCGCGGACAGGTCACAGGAGCTTACTGGGAAAAGCAGAGGCGGTGGTGTATGTTTCATGATCAACAACAGCTGGTGTGATTATGCGAACGTGCACCCGGTCAAATCCTTCTGCTCACCGGACCTGGAGTACCTGATGGTTAAGTGCCGGCCATTCTGGCTACCGAGGGAATTCATAGCAGTGATTATTACGGCTGTTTACATTCCCCCACAAGCCGACACTGACCGAGCACTCAGGGAACTGTACAGCGCGATCAGCAGTGAGGAAACCACACACCCAGAGGCGGCGTTTATCACGACCGGGGACTTTAATAAGGGTAACCTGAAGAAAGTTTCACCAAAACTCCACCAACACATCCATTTCAACACTCGTGGAGACCGGCTTCTTGACCACTGCTACACCTCTTTCCGAGATGCGTACAAAGCCCTCCCCCGCGCCCCATTCGGTCAATCAGATCACCGCTCCATCCTGCTCCTGCCCACCTACAGGCAGAAGCTGAAACAGGAAGCTCCAACCCTGAGGGCGGTGCACCGTTGGTCAGACCAATCGGAGTCTATGCTGCGGGACTGTTTTGATCACGCGGACTGGGAAATGTTTCACGTGGCTGCTAATGACATTGATGAGTACACAGACTCAGTCTGCGGATTTATCAGAAAATGCGTGGAAGATGTCGTCCCATCCAGAACAGTTAAATCCTTCCCAAATCAAAAACCCTGGATCAACGGAGATGTTCGCACGGCACTGGCGGCACGGAGCACCGCTTTTGCCTCCGCGAACACATCGGACTACAAACACGCACATTACCAACTCCAGAAGACGATCAAAGCAGCCAAACGTGAGTACAGGGACAGGGTGGAGCAACAGTTTGACAACCCTCGGAGTAGTGCTGGGCGATATGACGATATATATCGTGTGGACGATAGAAAAGTGTCTATCGTGCCATTTTTCTTCTATCGTTTCTATCGTTTCTAACCCGAATTTTATAAATTATTACATAAAATATATCATTAACCCCCCGGTCGGAGCAGGCACACTCCGTTTTCCCTAACTATTTTTAAATCCCTGTAGAACTGTAACCACGTAAGGTAGCGCAATAATGTTTTTTTTTTGCATATGAAACCGTAGGAGTTGTACTTACATCTTATTCCATTAGCTTGCCCTAGGTCACGGTTTTCTTCCACATATAGCTTTGCAAAAATTGCATAAAAAGCACTTCCAGCAACAAAAACATAATATTCCAGACTTGCAGCAACAAAAACATAATATTCCAGAAACAGGCTTTGCCGATCCGATCAGCTGTTCATAACACTTCCTAGTTGGAATATAAGTCAGCGCGAACTATCGCACGCCGTTATTCCCATCACTGGTTATAGTTCTAAGATTGAGTGCTCCTCATCTCACTCCACCCTGACAGCAGGAGAAAAATCACTCTGACTCATCACTGACTTCAGGAGATTATAATAAGCTTTATAACAATTAGAAAGACAAAAACAATGCCAGGTTGAAATTAAGGCTAACAAAAAATACATTATAAGATCATCTTTAATTTTGGTTTGGTATGTTCTCTAATGTGCACTCCTATGTACACAAGCACATATGTACAATGTGCAAACAAATCAACCCACATGTGGAATTTTTCCTTTCCTTCAAGAAAATATTTTCTTCTTTCCTTCATCTCTAACCAGGGGCAGAGGGCTGCTGCTGTAATTATAAAGATTAAGTAGCTTTTGGTGTGCGCATTGCTCTGAAAATCACCCTCTATGCCTCTAAAATTACAAAATTATGAAGCAACTAACTGCCAGTATAGACCAACACATTTAACTGTAAGAATGCACTATGTTTGCATTTGGTGCCATATATAAGTTCCAGATGGCACCAAATGCCACAGAGACCTTGAATGGTTTGGTTAGTAAGTGAATGTTATTCATATATGATATATTTTGAAAACAGGACCCAATTCCGCCATGAAAGAGGGAAACAAGATGTTAAACAGGATAAATCTGGAACACCACAAGATGAAATATTAAGGATGGAGCACAGAGATCCAGTGGTGAAAATGAAGGAAACTAAGGAGCCAAATATACATAAATAAAATGACTCCCATTCTCTTGACTCCTGGTTTCAAAGAGGATCTTCGAACAATCTTTCTGAATGACTGGGAGCTCCACAAAACTTTAATTTGATTTTATTGGGTAAAACTGGCAATGTTTTTTTATTTTAACAAAAGCAAGAATAGATGTGCTTATTAAAAGATTGCTTCTTTCAGTAATAAGAATATAATTCATTCCTCTAAGTATTTGACAGATTACAGGACCATGAGCGACTTAGTGTTATGTGCTATTTTGGTTTCAGGTGTTAACCGAGGAGGAGGAGAGAATTTCTAACAGCAGCCACCTTTGACCAACACAAACCAGCTGTTTCATACAAACACATAAAAGTTCCCGTTAAAATAAAATTAAATATGTGGATTTTTTTTTCTTGTCGTTGTTGTTGTCTATAGAAACAGGTATCAGGAATTGCTTTTATCTATTTCACAAGTGACCTCTACTGTATTGCAGCCAATTTCTGTACATTAGGATTAATAGCAAGTGAGATAGCTCCTGTAAATCAACTCTGATCTTCATCAAAATATTACCAAAATTGGCACACAGGAATAAAGCAAGCAAAGAGGAACACAAACAGGGAGGATGCATGAGACAAAGGGAAGAGGTGAGGGGAAAAAATAGAGAATCAGGAGAAAATAACAAAGGAAAAAGTAAGGACTAGGCAGTGACTTTGGCAAAGTTGGTCTTATGCTAATATGACCAATAGAAGAAGAGAAGCATCAGATAAAATGCTGTTGCTTTGCTTCAGCACTAGACTTTTAGGCCATGTGTGCACTGAGCTGGCTGACTGTGACACTTGTCGCAGGCAGCAACAGATGGTGGTGGCATGTTTGCACTGGTCTTAAGCCCCAGAGAAAAAACGAAGCTAATACCTGCGTGGTTATACGAGACAGCACACACTATGGAGACAGTGTACTAATGACTGAGAGCTGATGGTACAAATATATACAGAGTAATATCGAATAGCTGCTTTTCCACTTAGAAGCAACTCAAAAGTTTAAAATAAATGACGCCGTATAAACATATTTGTCTAATGAAGAAAGAGCTGTGTTCATTAACATTCATATATGCGTGGACAGCAGGGGGAAACAATTGCCTTTCCACTTTTTGTCCTTTTGTAAAAATCTCTGTACAGAAATTTCTGTGGCTCAGTAATTATCAAATAGCTGGTAAGTATGTGAGGATGCTGCTGACTTTGTCTTGTGTCTGATTCTTTCCCCCTCTGTTGTGAAGTCGGTTGCTTGAGTGGGTGGCTGAACGTGTCCGCTTTAATGCATAGCTGCTGTGTTTTCAAGGAATTTGTTAGTATTTTTTTTCTTTTTTTGTGTGGATCACAGCGAACAGAAAGATAAATGACTTTTTTCTTTTTCTTTTCTGCAAAAGCATTACGTCACCATTCTTTATTGAGACATACTACAGCGTCCTTTACTTTGCTTCCATCAATTTCCTGTGTCCTCTGGCTGAAATATAGGAGGAGCATCTTCAACACCAGTTATCATGTCTTATTTTTCTTGTAACCAACTCTGCAACCAGCAGACTTCAGGAATTAAAAATAAGCATCCATATATATATATATATATATATATATATATATATATATACATATATATGCATGTAATTACCAAAAGCCTGTACATTCAAAGAGTATTTTATGTATGTGTCTGTGAATTATTAGTTTGTTGTTTGCTCTTTAATTTTAGCGTTCTTATAAACTACCGCCTCTAGGCATGGCATGCTCTGCGCTTGGTAGCGAGATAATATTGTTATGCTTAGTTTAGACTGAGCGATTCATCTATAAAGCAGCAGTGCTCCGTTCAATATATCAAAGTTACAAAAAATGAAAACAAATCAAAGCACAGACATTCACATGGAATATTATTTCATTTATAGGTAATTTTAAGGTCAGAAGACGTGTGTGTGTGTGTGTGTGTGTGTGTGTGTGTGTGTGTGTGTGTGTGTGTGTGTGTGTGCGTGTGTCTATATATCATAATATTTGACTTGTTTTTAATAGATGACAAAGGTACTTTACTCCCATTATAATACTCTTAAGTGTTGCTTTTTAAAAAGATGGGCATCACTGACTAAACGCTCTTCCATTTACAGATGTTTGCCGGCAGTGACCACTTATGGATTTATAGTGATTTTTAGACCTCTTGACTGCTCTGAACCCTTTCACCATTTGCAGAGTGGCTTGAATGTTAAAATGCTTTATGAATTAATATTAGCACAATGCCTAAGAGGACTGACACTGCAATTATTTTCTAAGATATTCTCCAAAACTGGTCACTGGAGCTGAATATTTTTGTTACGGTAACAGGACTTTGTTGGTGTACCTGCTATGAGAATAAGTTATACAAATGTATTGATCAGTCCACATTACTCCACCATGAGGGGTGAACAAATATTAAGATAGAGGTTAAAAAAAAAGTTGCACTTCTTGAAATCATGCAGTGGGGAAATTAGGAAGATGCTGCACTTAAACCAACTAAAGGATAAGTTTACAGTCTGGTCTGTCACTTCTGTGGAATTTCAATCAGCCAAACCTCCCCCCACATACGAGTCAGCTCATTACCACTCACCTCTGTGGACACACCATTTTGTTCCCTTGATTGGAGGCCCTCAGCTCCAGTTAATATCTTAGAAGGCTGACATTTCAAACAAGGCTGGATCCTCTCTTGTTTGGAGCACATTGCCTCATTTAATGAAGGTGCACAAATAGACATTTCTGGAATGCTAGACTAGAGGCATTTTGCTTTGATCTTTCTTTTTATTTTATTTTTTTATGTTGGCATATGCTTTATAAATCAGCCGGTGCACTTAATGTGTTTCTTTAGAAAATTTGTTCACCTGGTATTTTTAAAGATGCGATTTTTGCACAGAAAATCACATTTAATCATAATTAATGAGGTTCAGGGGATCGACTTAAAATGAGGATAATTGTGTAAGATTTAGCCTGAGTGTGCCAGAAAATAGGCTTCACTATACCATTACTCTAAGTCCTTAAAACTTAATCGTTTGTTTAATGACATACTATTGATCTAATTTTTGTTTTTTTTTCCCCCCCGAGACAGTAAATACATTGTAAAAGACAGCTCTAATGTGTTTCTTAATTGGGAATAAAATAAAATTTCAAACAGTTGACACAGGCTAATAGAAAGCATGAGATGTTTTCTTCTCTACTTAAATATTCAGTCAGGGGAGGCAAAAAAACCCAAAACATTACTGACAAAGGACAAAAAATGGATCCTGGCTGTATCCCTGAGCCATCCGTCTCCATAACCTTATCTTTTTAAAGGTACAGTGGATTTCAAGCCTGTTGCCACCACTTTCTCTCTCTACATAATGTAGTTCCAGCTGGTCATACTGCATTAGAGATGTCATGCCAGGTCATAGGCATGAAGCTATTTCCTACCCCCTCCTCTTTTCACCAAGCCCTACAGGTTGCTTAGCATTTAAGACAGGGCTCCGGTGTTGCCTTGCAGCCAAGCACATGGGCACTTGGGGATGTCATCTCCTCAAAGCTAATTGCTGTGCCCTTCTCTTAACGAAACAAGCTCAGGAAATAAATAACTAATGTGCCCCTTGGTATGCTCATTAGCTGACTGCAAATTCACTGTTCCACAACTTTTCATGCTATCACCATCTCACTCCATCTTACTCAGCTCTCACTCCGTGCACCCGTGCACACACAGCGGACACACACACACACACACACACACACACACACACACACACACTTCTCCTTGTCTTTATTCAAGTTTATTCTGACACGTTCTGTCTTTCCCTCTGCCAGGAGAGATCAACGTAATGAGGATGATAAAGAGTCTTTGTGCAGTTCTTTTGAAGTATTCTGAACTTAGTAAAAAAAACATCCAGTAGAAAATAAGACATCTTGTTATCATTTCTAGCATGAAAGTCACTGCAATCACATGCAGGCGCATTCATGTGTGACGTTTGCAATGAACAGCCAGAACACAGATGTGTTATTTTCCTTTTCCAGATGTGCATTTTATGAAGAAGTCACAACAGTTATATACTTTATAAGATAGTGAATAAAGTGCATTTAAAGTTATGCCATGATGCATTTTGTTTCCACAAAACAAACAGCACAATAGGTGAAAAAGTTTGGTTTTTTTGAAACATTAACAGGGTCACTAATTTCGGTTTAAAGGATCTTGATGGTTTAAAATCATGCGAAAGAACAGATACTCTAATGCTATGATTTCATTGGATGGCTGTACAGTAACACTGTTCTCATTTCTCTATTTTATTGTAATTTTTTAAATAGTATTTCCCATATCTATAAACACTAACTTTTCTTTTTTTTTATTATTAAATCTTGGAAATAGCTTAGTTGGTGATTAGATTATATTCAAAGACTATATGCAGATCCTCTTAACTAGATTATATCTGATCGCACATTGTCTCATCTTAAGTGTTTGTTTCACCTTTAAGCAGTATTTGTACAGTCTAGATTATAAAGGTTGTTTCTGTTTTCCTATTGAATTTACCTTCAAAAGATGTGTCATCTCTCATTTTGAAATATTGACTGCTTGATAAATTATTGCTTCTGACAGGGTAATATATTCTGTTTAAATGGATGTAAACCCCTATGCTACCTTGTGGTATTGAAAGACGTGGGCTTCAGGATGTAATATTAAGTTTGGGTTTGGTGATGTTATGTTGGAAAAAAATGAATGAAAAAGCAGTACTGGTATTGGCAGAATATCCATGTATCACAAATATGGCTATTTATAATGTGTCCACAACAATATTGAGAGCTGACACTTTTGATTGATTTTGAAAAAAATCTTTAGAGTAAAGACTGGCTAACTGAGCTTCATTTTAAGGCACAGAAATGCTACAAACTACGGTGCTAGAAAGCCCGTAATCAAATGATGTGTAAACTTCAGTGGAAATCGGGTTTTTTTTAGATATTTTTTATTCCACTTCAGCATCAACAAATGTTGCTGTTTTTTTCTTTACTTTTCTTTTCTTTTCTTTTTTTTAAAGACAGTCCATTCCAAAGACACGCTGTCCTTGGCTAATCAAAAGCCTTTGGTTGCCGAGAGAGTTTTAGCTCTCCATTAATGAACTACGACCGAGTCATATCTTTAAATGGACTTGCACATATAATGTGATGATAATAGAGTGTCGCCTTTTTTATTGTTATCAAAGCCCTTTTTAATGGTTATTCTTCAGCTGGACTCTTGCGATACTACGGTAAGCGTAAGAAATAGAAACGTCACCTTACATACCATCACAAAGGGTAAAAGACCAGAGAGAATCACTAATAACAGATACTTCCCAGTGGAGCCTGCATTCAAATACAAAGGAGCATTCCTCCAAAACCCATCTCCCGTGGGCAAATGGGATAATGTAAATATGTTACAGACACTGGTCCCTATCTGTCCTAGAATGTGTGCCCTCAGACAACAATTAAGAAATTTATCAATTGCTCAGTAGAGAAAGCATCTACAGAATGAATGATCTTGTTTGGACCAAAAAGCCGGTGTAGTGTTCCACATAGCAATAAAGCATGTAACCTGCATTCAGAGACCATGGCAATGAGGAATGTTTCATGTGACACAGCAATGGCTTTTAATTACTTCACATGCCAAAACCTAGCATCAGTGAGTCACTAGTGACCAATAGAAAGCCTGCATCAGCCTAGTTTAGATTAACCGTGAGTGTTGCGGGGGGTGAGCAGCTATTCCTTAACTTAATGACTTTGCCTCAGGTAGTGGTAGAGAGCCAGAGCACCCCCCAAATTAATTATGATTTGAGAACTCAACTCAGGCCTAATCAGGTTTCTCCAGAGTGCCACGCTTTGCTTTTATAGATTTCCCATAAAATATACACAAATGATACGCACACACTTGCATACGCACGGACTCGTAGCACGAGCCTTGCGAGGACCTCCATTGACTATTCTGTTTTCCCAAGATATAGCCCTAACTCTAATCCTAACCCTCTTCACAGCATGCAGTGACAAAGCCCCAGGAGTCTCTCCTGTGACAGGATTTTGGCATAGTGGCCACACACAGTATTGTTGTATAATGAGACACACTTGGCCTGACAAAACTTTTTCACACACACAATCATCGCAAAAGGAAAGACTGCGCAAACACACCAGACTGACTTCTTGTGTAATCGGGACATGATCCACTCGGTCGAATAAATTTTGAAAAGACTTGGAGCCATATCTGTAATTTATTTATGACCAAACACACAACAGCAGAAGAAGTTTCTAAACATGCATCCTCTCACTTTAGTTGGGAAAGGACTCGCATGGCACTTTGGGTCCTAAAAATGCAAAAATCTTGTGTGTGCAGCAAAGTTCACTTGGCCTTTTAAAGGCTGTGTAGCGGGTTTAGCATAGTTGTCACAGACAGCTGGTGAGAAAGAGCTCTCTGACACTTCTATCTAGTGAAACAGGGATTTCATAATTTAGTGCATATCCAATATTTGCATATTGCATCACGTTGTTCTTTATTTATTACATCATCATTTGTTCATTTTTATCACATTCACATGTAAAATTTAATACACAAGTGAGGTCTTTTGTATTTGTATTATATGACTCAGATTAACTGTATGACAGTGTGATGGTTGGATATTTAGTGTTGTTTTATTTGTACTATGCTAGAAGGTATTGTTTTACTTTTACTTTCTCTAATGCGAGACAACGAATGCATGCTTGTCGGGTATCTGTTAAGTAGCGCCTTCAAGTCAGCTTGATGTGTCATGACACTTGATGCCTCACTGTATACAGTAACTTCAGTTAGCGAGAAAAGTAGGTATTTGAGTAGATGTCATGGAAGTGCTGGGATGCCGACATTCATATTTTTTTTTAACTCTGATGTTAATATGCCATGGATGAATAATTTACAGCTTGATAATAATTATGAAAGGCAGCCAAGCTTCAAACTGTAGAAAATAATCAGTTAGCTTGCTCAGTTGTAATCATGGGGGGATAACATGAAGAAAATCACTGCATACTGACAGTTCCATGTGAATAACTTAAGCTTGGAGAAAGCTTTTTTATTATCAGCCGAACAACAATATCTTCCATTTTTGGATTGCCGTTAAGGCACTCTGAGGCCCCCACATCAACTCATGTATCTGTTTTCTAGAAAAACCTGCCAAGGGAGGGTGAAGTTTCTCTGTTGCTTCATAATATATTAAAGTTTGGTAAAAGAGAGAAGAGGAGAGGAATATAAATCAGGAAATAAAAAGGTCTTGTTATTTTTGCACAAAAATGTTTTCCACTAGAAAGACCCACAGCTGGGTCAAATTGACCTAAACATTATCTCAGTGATATGAAGACACTGGGGGGACTTGCCTTTGCGCAAGAAAAGATTTATTCATTTTTCAAAAGTTCATTACACTGACAGAAGCAAAGAAGGTGCTGCGCTGAAAGCAATATCTTTTCAGCATAGGAAATTGGAACCGGTCAATTTAACTTGCAACATAAACACACTAGGCCTCTTTTGCAAAATGTTAGCAGACCAAGATTCCTTCCAAGCATAGCCACACGCAAGAAACTGTATAAAACCTTGGAATTTCCCCATGCATTTTAATAATTGAAACTGTGAGTTTTCTCCCATTGGTCTTCATGTGATGTACAACTGTGTCTGGGCCTCATTTACAGTCAGGGCTGCTCAGACCACTACATGCATTCAGATGTGGTTTTGCTGCCAAACTCAGCGCATGAGAACGAACAGTGGATTGAATTGTCAGGCTGTAGCCATACTAAGAGGAGCCACTGTGCAGTGAAAAATGGAGTTGCAGACTAATGTCTCCCCTTGGAATAGCTCTCTGTCTGGGATGAGACAGCCAGTCTGTGTCTTTTATCTAAAGGCATCGATGACAACAAATCCACTTTATCTGAATTTGGGTTTGAATGTTTGACACAAATCTCTAGAGAAATAGTTTAGGGGAAAACTCCCCCAACAATCAGTGTGAGACCAATGAGCGCAATTCTCCAAAGAAAAATTCATAAATGCTTTTAGTTTGAATTATTCAACTACTCTGCTCAGGATAACAGAATTATGCGTTAGTGCTGGATGTTTGTCCACTAAATAATATTAAATTACTATATTGCTCAAATGAAACGGTGGACCTCTTTGAAAGTCCCTACAAAAAATATTTTTGAAACAACACTTTTCCCTTGGGCTGAAAAGTGTGGTTTCAAATACTTCTCTTATTGTTTTTCAGAAACTTAAAACACATGTCCGGGGTTAATGTCGTGACCTTGCCTCAGAGTATGTTTTTAGAGACCCACTGAGGACAGCGGCAACCTGTGCCCACCCTGATATTTATGCACATAATCATACGCTTAGGCCACCAGAGCAACCTGTCAAAATCAGGAACCAATCTGCAAGAGTGATTAGTTATGCCTGAGTGAGTTTGCTGAACATTCTCCATCTGCATGCACTAGTAATGTATGGAATAAGCAAAGGTGGAAATGGGCTGGAGATTGACAAGGTTAAGAGGATGCAGATTCAGAATAAACAGTTGGGCATGGAAAAAGGTCAGTGAGGTCTAATAGTTTGAAAGGTTCTTGAATGCTTTTTCTTTTTAACGACAATAACAAAATGTCCAAATGTTCAGTGAAGGAATGAAAGAAAAAAGGACAAATGGCTTAAGCCCACCTATTTACATTCTGGAGATGGGTCTATGGTAAATAACACCATACTTCATATGGAGATCTTTGAGTAAATGTCATTACATTGGCAAAAAAATATTAATTAAAATGATATTTGTGGATAATTAGTGGCCTCTTTCCAGCATTAACAATAAAGCGTGGCTTTACATTTAGGGTCCATTGAGGATTCTGGAGAGGGTGGTGTAAAATCAATAAAATAAATCTGTGCATAGAATTGAGTTTGTTTTAGTTGTTTGACAAATATATTGACTATAGTGAGAAAGACACTGCTCGCTGTGTGCTTTGTAGGTGAACTGCAAAGTCAGTTCAGTAGTTGATCAGCTACCAGAACTCATTCTGCAAACTTCTGTGATCCTTTCGGCTTGCTGGCCTACACACACGCAGACACAGTTCATTAGAATCAAATGCATTTCAAGGGTAATTAGAAAGGAAAATCTCATTGGTTTCTATAGACAAATGCACATTAGTAAAGATTCAAATGTAAGTTTAATATTTGTGGAAATCATTCTTCATTCAAACTGTCCAAACACATAAGAGATCTACATCCCAATTTTAAAAAATACAAAAAGATTCAATGAGCTTTTTTATGTCTTTTCTTTTATTTCTAAAACCAGCCTTCATGTAGCAGCTGAAGGGAATTAAAACCAGCTACACTGCTCTTCTTGGAAGAAGACTGTCTAAAACCAGAGCTCTATCTCCCATCACTCACTGCTGGGGAAGCAGTAGTGTTAAGGAACTGCTGTCTCCCTGCGTGTCAGTCAGAGATTGGTCTATAGGAAATGACACATGAGCTGGCCACATACTGTGTCTGCTTGGTGGGATAAAGGCACATGTCTAAAACCTCTATCATCTTAATGTGATTTCCTTTAGAGAGCAACAGGCATTTACAGCACACAGAGCATTATATAAGAATTATGGTGCCCAGGGATTTGCTCTTCTTAGACCCAGAAATCCTTGCCAGCTGTCAGTCATGAAAAAAAAAAAGAACGAGGCAAAATGTTATATCTACACTGCTGAAGCGCCTGATACTGATGTTCAATTATTTTAGGGAATTTTTTCACATAAACTGCAGTTTTCTTAGCTTCAGCTGCTTGTATAAAAGGATTGCATGCATTTGAGTACATCTTGCAGATTTAAATGTGGTCGTTGATAATTTTCTGTTTAAGAAATATCAGCCTATCCCAGCCGTTTTGTAAAATAAAAAGTAAAAAGCTGCCTTTGCACGTCTTTGGTAAAACTGTATTTCTCTCTTTTGTTGATTTATAGTTTTGTCTGTATATGTAAATCCAGTTTTGGCATCGTTTTCTCAGTAGAAGAAGTTGTACTTTATTTACCGCTAGGTCATCATTACTGCAGCACAGTGTGATGAAACTAATTAGGTTAAAGCAAAATATAAGTTTATTTTCTCTTGCTGAGTTGACAAAACCGCTTTGCAGCACTGGAAATGTCAATAATTAAACACTGGCATGGCAAAACCTTCTTGGTTCACAGCTTGCATCTTTGCTCTATTTGATCTTCAAGGCCAGTGCAGTCTGGCATCATCAGTCTTTAATATGGGTTCAGGGTGGATTCCTGGGACTGAATTCTACCCTCTAAAGTCGTTCCATCTTCTTAGTTTGCTCAGGTTGGGCCTGGCAGGAGGCTGAGATCTACCTTTCACATAAACCCTCTGAAGGTGCCCCCACATCGAACGTGCTTCTCCTGCTGTGCTGAGACACCTCAAAGCTTTGCAAACACACCTACAGAAACTCGGGTTTTATTTGCCTTTTTACATACACACTCTCACATGCACACATATTTCAAATAGGTTATTAAAAATGCAAACGGTAATGCTTACTGCCCGTTAAGGAAGAAAATATGAACCTATTCCAAACACTGATCATCACACAATAAATGCAGCATTCTGTTTCAAGGTCACCGGCAGTGCAATCGCTCAGATCAGCTGCCTCACGTATTACAGAAACTGACAAATTTCGTTTTTTTATGGCATGGTATTTAGTGCTGTTGATTAGTCAGTTGGGCACTCTGATCCAGATATATTTCATATATTAAACTATGAGGTGGATTCTTATATAAGATTATAACCACGGTGAGCTTTGCGTCTGAAAAGCAATTAGACCAAAACAACGCTGTTTAAAATTGTATATTAAATTTTATTAGTCCCAAGATTTACCAAATCTAAATATATTTTAAGCTGCCATATACAAACATCTGTTAATCCTATAATTCCTATTAGGTTGGGAACACATCTTTCACAGATTCACTGCCTGGACTTATGGAACCCACTGTTTAGACATCTGCGTGTGGGGGGCATATACAGTGTAGGGAATAACAATAAATTTAGTATACAATAGTACAATTAGATAGTTAGCAGCTGTGCCAACCATGTAATCTTGTGGAAAGTCATTAGGAATATGGCTTCATTTGAAAACTGTAGACAGTTAAACATAATCAAAACTAATCAATAATTCTGCTGTGATAGAGTCAGACAGATGTCTCATATGAAGATAGCGGCTTTAGCCTTGACATGATTACTCCAGACTGAAAAGCAGAGGAGTGGGATGGTGGGACTCGGATAAAGGACATGGTCCGTGCCTTTTCTCTGTTTCCCTGGTTTGCTTTTCTGAGTCTGTTAATCCCCGGGCGAACTCTGATGAGACTGCAACTCCCTGGGTGTGCTAACAGCACATCAATAATACATCCAGTCCAGCTGCATCCACTAAACACTTCACACACAAATCTGATACACAACATGCATGCTCTGTATCTCTCTTAAGCACACATACATGCACACTTTCCATTCTCCCCTCAACCATAGCTCGACTCCTCGCTGTCACTGTCATAAAAGCCTTGCATTATTTATTCATGCCAGACCCAAAATATAAGCTAAAATCATCCAGAAAAAAAGAGCTGACACCTGAGGCGTTTTCTAAAGGCTGTTGTATCATTCAAGAACAGACTGATAGCTCACTCTGAATAGAAGGTGAAAAGTGTTGTTTAGGCTTCAGTGGATGCACAAAGTGTCACTATGTTTACACTTGAAATGCATATTCAAGGTTATGACTGTCTGAGATCCCACTAAGTGCACCTCAGGCAAAGTGTTAACTGGAACAACAGTTTAATGCTCAACATGGCTGCAGAGATGCGCTGCCTTTAATACAGTTTTACTTTTCTGACTCCAAACTACAGTTTAATAAGGAGAGATCATTTGGATGACTTAAGATGATTTATTGAGACAGTTAAGCTATTTGGTGATTAGCCTCTAATGACGACCCATCATCAGAATCTCAGTAGTGACAGGAATAAGGACAGAAACCCCCAGAATGCACGTGCTGATGATGGTGAAGATGAAGAGGGAGGTTTGGAGTGACCAGGGTAACGCTGAGATGGGGAGGAGCAGCTGAATCACCCAAAAATACAGGTAGATGAGTGATTACAGACTTTCTTATCAAATTTGTGCATAGGGATAGGTATTAGGTGTACTTTGGTTTTCTAGCCTAATGATGGCCTCCTTCACTTGCAGTGAAAAGTGTTTGTACCTAATACTGAGAGTTCCAAGAACAGCTACAAAATGCATGTTCAGTGCCTTGAATCCACTCCAGATATTTTATCTGCTTAGCTTGACAAAAAATAAATCATCAACAAACTTCTTAAAATAGGGGCCTAAGCATAAAAATTGTGGTAAATCCAAAACTGTTTATCCAGTGCTTTTGTTTAACCTCTTGAATTTAAGCTGAAAGTCTGCTTTCATCTTAAATTCAAAACTGTGCTTTCATGCTGCGCTTAGGAAAAAATGAATATCATCATCATGTCCGTATGTTAAAAATGAAGCCGCATCTATCTTAGATTAGCACAAAAACCACAAACAAAGAGGCAGCTAACCTGTTCAGACATACAGTAATGCAGTGTGTACTTTATATCTTCAGACACTAGGTGATACTTGCTCTATGCATGCTTTGTGTGTTTCCTGCATACAGTTTTTGAACCTCTCACTGCCTTTAAAAAACACACACACGCACACTATATATATATATATATATATATGTATATATAGTGTGTGTGTGTGTGTGTGTGTGTGTGTTTGTGTGTGTGTTTGTGTGTGTGGCTACAGTATGACAGGATGCAAAGATGTGAATGCGAAATGATCTATTTGTTATTCCACTCTGCTGGGAGGTCAAATAAAATTAAAAACACACGCACAGAAGTGCAGTTGAAACCGTCCAAAGTAAGTATCTAATTGGTCTGCTTCTGAAGACTTATAATCTTTGGAGACCTTATTCAAGGCCAAAGTGGAAATGGCTCATTTTACTCACATACATAAATGAAATCCAGTCTTGGCAGTTCCCATCTTGCCTGCTTCTGTGTTTGCCACTGAGACCAAGGTTGAAAATAAAATACAAGGTCATTACATGAAAGATTAAATATATGAAGCAGGATACACAGCCAAATACAGTACATAGCCTACTTCAGAAAGATGGAAAATATGGAAAGCAATTTGTTTTGCCTTTGGTGCAAAACAAACTTCAAATCAGCCTAAAGCAAAGTTAGAATGATATTGGATTAAAAGAATTACATTTATCAGGAGAAGATGATTACTGAGTATAAATTTAATACCACACGACTCTTTTAAGCACACATTGTTGTCTTAAAGTAAACACAAAGCTATATATATATATATTGTACTATCTGTATTAATTAATGATTTGTTACTCATTATCATCATCACACACCCTCAGGTCTATTAGCTGTTTAGTCAACAGAGTTGGACTGCAAAAAACTAAAGAACACTGGCGATTCGTGCGATTCGCGCTAACTTGCTAACGGAGATTTGCCGCATTAATGCAGTTATGGCGTTAACGTCATTTTAACGAGATTAACGCTGACAGCACTCGAAAATAGCTAAAAGAAATAAAAAGAGATTGTGAGTTATGGCTGGCAAATTTCAATTTATTTTATAGGGTCTGTTGAGTCTCACTTGGGGACTGTAGGGAAAGGGAAAGAAAAAACACTCAGAGTAGAACCAAGTGTTTTACCGAATATAGTATAGAACTATAGTATATAGTACACTATAATATCTTAATAATAGTAATGATTCTAGAGAACAAGTAACCACAAAGTCAAAATAGATTTAATTGATGGGGGGCTGCTTCCTTGTTTTATGTCTCTTTAACCAGTCACCTTTGTTGTGGGTCGGCTCAGGATAGAGCTATAGTGCATCACAGTAGGGACTAATTGTAATATTAGATTTGCAATTGAGGCAAAATGAGTTCTCTTATAAAAACTTTTTTTTTAATCCAATAGAGCTAAGTGCAACCGCCCTCTTGCACAGTCCAAAAACATTTCACTTCCTACTTCTTGTAGGTTGCTTGTTTGAAGTTCATTTTTGTTTCCCATAGAGAAGGTGGTTCGTTAAGATGGCAACAATCAGGTTCTGTAAGTGAAAGTATGAGACTATTTTAGACATATTTAGAGCCAGCTGATTGTTCTCCTAAAAGATCAGAAATGTCAAATTTATTTGGCCATATTCAAAATACTAACAGCCACACTTAGCTATAGACAGGCAAGATAATCTCTCCTCTCCAATCAACATGATTGCACTGTGTGGTAGCACATGTAAGAGGAATGATTTTCTGTTCAGTAGTCCACTGCTTATCAACACCTCCTTCTGTGCTTTGTGTCGCCTTTCCAAGCTTATTTTCTTCAGATAACAATTGAAAACAGATTGCTTTTTGGTGCTAGACTAATTGGGATGACATGGCTCATCAACACCTAGGATGAACCAGCCATGTCTCTTTGGTCCAAGTGAGAATAAGACTCAGAGTAAACGAGAAAGAAAATCTTTAGTGATTTTCTCAGTTTATTGCTTTTTAAGGAGGACAAGCAGGTATTACTGGTTCGTGCATCTTTGTAAGATCCCCTTAAAGACACGAATTAGGTGTTTGAAAACAGGAGCTTAAAACTGTATGAAAGGATGCCAAAAATAATCACACTAATTTCTTATATGCTACATTTTTTGGAGTGTGCTATTTTCTGTACCAGTCATCTGAGTAGGGTGCTTTGTATGGAGCCTTTCTTGCAAAAAACTATTCTGTAAGCCAATGAGAGAAAAAAATCTTTGACTTATTTAGACTTTTCAGTCAGTCTTCCCCTCTGTCTCGCACAAATGCCTCAGCTGGTTGAAAGATTTAAAATCCATAGCAGGATTTTGATGTAACACATCATTTTATGCTGAACTATAATTCAAACAAGTTGTTGCCTTTACCTTACAACTGAAAGGGGTTTGATCGGATTATGATAGTAGTTTAATCAGGCAGACTTCCCAAATAATTGCATTTCCATGTTTCTTCAATTTGCAGGTTTCATCAGAATTTAAAGTAATCTACTAAATATGAGACTAGAGAAAAAAATTAATAAATCGCTGAGCCTCTTCACTGAAATAATGGTACATTTTACTCAGCATAGATTGGCAGTGAAAGTGTGGTGAACTCTACAAGAACTCCCTTTATGAAGACGAAAATATCTGAATGAGACATATTGCCTTGAGGGATAGCAATGATAAAACAGGGATGTGTGTTAGCGTGGATAGAGGCTGGTGAGATGCATATGACTCCTAGCTATAGCACACATTTGAAGGTAATCAATATGTGCCCTATTGCTTTAACAGGAAAAGGAAGGAAGTTGGAAAGCAGAAGAAAAAAGGTAGAGGTGGAACCAGAGCAAGAGACTAAGAAAGTCCTTTGGGACTGGTTTATGGGGGCACCTCAGCTGTTTTCCAGCTTTACTTCAAACAGAATACATCTCACACTCTCATGGAGCAACAGAAAAGCTTATTTCAAACCCAGTGGTACCTTACTGCTGGATCTGTTTTTAGTCAGTGGCCCAAAGGTCAGATTGGACAGACTGTCTGTGTCTCTGTGTGTGTGTGTGTGTGTGTGTGTGTGTGTGTGTGTGTGTGTGTGTGTGTGTGTGTGTGTGTGTGTGTGTGTGTGTGTGGCAGGGAATGCATTCACAAAATGTATAATGAAAATGTTAAATGGAAATTCAAGATTTTGCTCTTAAACACAGAATAGGATAAAGTGAAATTCTCATGAAAGTTTCAGAAAAACCTTAGATTGCCCAGGATAGTTACAAAAAAGTAGTAGACCATGAATGGCTGCTGACTGCAGTAGTCACAGTAATCTCATTCTTCAGGGTTGCATTCAGAAATATACTCTGTGGTTTAAAAACATCAACAACAAACTGCAAATTTGCTATGTTTAATTTAAAATTAGACGGCAAATAAGGTGAGATGAAATGTAAAACTGAAAATGCTGCCTTTCACCAAAATACTGAGAATGTACTGATTTTTGTTATTATAAAAAAATGAATTAAAACAAATTAAGAAGAGTGAAAAAAACCTCCAACATGTCCTTTCTCTCTTCATTGTACTTTTTTTTTTTTTGTTCCTTATATAACTTAATATTTTGCATAAATATCGGATATTTCATTTAAATCTTAGCATTGCTTTTGTTTGCTAGGATTGCTTCTCCTTGATACTGAACAGGGTGGCTATAAGCATTTTTCAGAGATGCATTGTAGCCCTTTTCTATACAAGATTATTAAAGATTAAAGAAGATCAAAGCATGAGGGCCACTGAAGCTATGCAGTTAACTGCTTTGCCAGTTTTTGACTGAATAGATAACTGGAGAAGTGCTATCTCATTCTCTCCACCATTTTCAGAGGCTCAAAAGTAAAAGACAAACTAACATTTTAAATCTAAGGGTTTTTTTAAATACTTGGATTTAAGTATTTGCAGTCAAACACTGTCTGAATTCTAGAACAGGGCTGCAGCTAGAGTATTGCACATACTCGCTCAAATGTGCAATCCTATTTATCCATATTGTATATTCTGTATTTATATATGTGTATATGTGTATATATGGTGTATTTATGCTTATATCCTTACTCTCATTCCCCTTATTTTATCTGTAACATGCAACTTCTGTCGGTGCAGTGCTACTGGAAACTGAATTTCCCGGAGGAACCCACCCGAGGGATTAATAAAGTTTCATCGAATCTCTAATCTAGCTATCGATTATTTCAGTAATCGAGTAATCTACCTATTATTCCATTGATAAATCAAGACAAAGTCTATTTGTCTTATTAATGAGCAATAATAAATATTCAAAAGAGAAAAAACACTGATCTTTCAGAATGAACGCGAAAGAATATCTGATTCCTTTGTCTTGAAAATTTTACAATTCTAGAACAATTCCTAAATAAAAGTTCAACAGTTTATTTATGGAGCCACTTCAGAATGTGCAATGTGGTGGTAAGGGGGGTCCAGAGGGCCACATAACTGAATAAGAGGGCAAGAAGATAAGTCTTAATTTTCCAGTGTTTCCTTGGAACGCTGGCACACAACTGGGGATCTGGGCTGAGGAGAGCACAAGGTAAGTCCAGAGATAAGCACAAAGGACATAAAACTAACAGATCTTATCGAGAGGAGTTGCCTGAGGAACTCTACCACATAAATGGTGAAACGATCTGGCAATGAGTAAGAGGAACCAGGAGACAGCCTCACCTCTGGAAGCACACAAATACAGAAGAACACACACAGGAAGATAAAGAGAGAGCGAGAGTAAGAGACGAAGCATCAAGAGGGAAAGAAAAATACATTGGGCAGGTCGGTGCTGGAGGATGGGGGCACCATGACAGAGAAACTCTTGGGTTTCTCTTGTAGGAGTCATTATCCATTTGCTCTGTGAACTGCTGTCCAATCAGTTTTGCAGCATTTGGTTGAATCTAAGCAGAGTATAGCCATACAGGCAACTGCCTGTATGGCTATGTTTGGCAGGTGATGTGTTATCCTTTAGGCATTAATTGTTCTTTTACACGCCTCATATGTTGCACCATTATTCACAGTTAAGTTAATCTTGGTTTGAACAATCCAAATAATTTTTTTTCAGAGCTGTGCAGGCTCTTTTAGATGTTTTTCAATCTCACCTTCCTGTTCTTGAACATAACCAGTGATTTGCACTTTGTTATAAACCTTTTGTATTTACAATCATGATGTAAATGTCTTGTTCTGATTGTTGACTCTGATGATGATGATGGTGTACCTACCTCCTCAAGAGTGTTCTTGACATGGATAGATTTTATGAAGGGTTTTTTTCTTAACCAAGCAAACACTTCTGCAGTTATTGAACTTTGCCTTAAAGGAGCTAGTAAGCCTTTTAGTGTTGCTGAGCTGCTCAGTGCGTTCCTTTTTTTCTAAGACATCAGAACCAGATTTAGGCGTTCCTGAAGTTTTTGCTGTTTCTCTAATAGGTTACACACATTTATTGAAATCTTTTTGGAGTTCATATGAAGAGTTCCAGTGAGGAGCTAAATTCAACACTTGGAATCAACTCAGGATCTTTTATCTCATTTCTTGGTCATGAAATAACAAAGGAACAGGCCTCAACTGACCATGAAACTTCTAATCAGGCAGTTGTCTGATTATGTTTAAGCCTCTGAAACATGTTGAGCATTGATATTTTGCTATTTTTACATATACATGTATGTTTGTATTTTAGTGGTAGTATTTCATTTGCTTTGCCAGGTCCTGTGGTAACTTTAGATGCTCCAGTTCAGGCTTGGAGATTATAGAACAGTAGGATGAGTGGCAGGTGTTGGAGGGTGAACTCGAGGAGGAGGAGGAGAGCAGGACTAATAATAGACACTGCAGCCTTATATTGAGTTGTTGCATATTGTACGAGCTGTTTGAATATAGAACATGCAGCTGTTTCAGGACACCTTTAATGGGCTATTATGTCCCTGTATTTATGTCCCTGCATACCCGTAATTTGTATTTTCAGATGAGCAGTGCCATTTTTAATTTTCGAACTGACTTGATTTTCCTCCAACCATAGCTGGGTTGAATAATACAGCTGCACTGTTGTATGACCCTCTTAGATTAGAAATTACATTCAACTAATGAACTCAACTAACAATAGGATGCTTGTAAAAAATTGTTTAGCATCTGCATTAGGCTTATTAGTGTGTCTTTTTAGGTATTTTACTGATAAATGTACATAGTTGAATGATTTTTTTTTTCTTTTTGAAAAAAAAAATAAAGTTGGTTTAGGCAACAAACAAACCAGTGGTGCCAACCTAGCGTGAAGCCATGCTACATGAGCTTCCAGAGCATCAAGGAAAATATTGCTCAATTTGAAGTTAATGACTGCTTCCGCTCAACCCAGCACTAGCAACTGGGCATACTGCCCATGCACTAATAACAATAATGCACCGCTTTATAAAATACCCTCAACACAAAATTGTATTTGTGTGTGTGTGTGGGGGGGTGTGTATGTATGTGTAAGTGAGAGAGGAGACTAGTTGAGCACACCACATTAAATGCGTGGATCCGAACGAGAAGGTTGACTATGACGTTTAAGAATAAAGAGCAAAATTTATGAAAAAAACATTTACAAGTATAAAGTTCCATTTCAATCTTTTTTGATGGATAAATGTGTGAAAAGACATATTAAGTGTCACATATACACAACCCCAGTATTAAAAATGTTGGAAAGGTTGGCTAAAATATAACTAAAATCAGTGCATTTATTAGCAAATCTCATAAACCCATATTTTATACACAGCAAAACATAGAAAATGTATCAAATGTTTAAACTGAGAAATTTTAATATTTCATTAAAGACATTATAATATTAGTCCTTTATAAAATTAGTTTCCAGCAACACGTCTCAACAGTGTTGAGTGTTAAATGGTGCTAAAAACAAAGCTGGATGAGCATTTTGCAACTAATTAGTTTAACTGGCAACAAGTCAGTAACATGATTGGGTATAAAAAGAGCATCATAGAGGGGCCAATTTTCTCAGAAGATGGGCAGCGGAAGTCATGGGAATCAAGAACTAGCTCTGTAAAAGAATTGGTTCCCAGCAGTTCAATTGCTTTGAATTGTTAGTCAGCTCGCTTATCGGTTCCACTTGCACTTGTGCTACAATCAGATGATTTCAGTTTGTGTGCCGGAGGAGAAAAATAGTAGGCCAGTCTACAGTCAATATTTTTGATATATGATATATGCATAATTTATTTATATTTTATTGCACAAAAGGACAAAAGTGTGATGATAAAGTGCAAACTGCATCCAGGACAGACAACTGCATTATGCTGCTGATACATATAAGAAATTAGTCTGCTCACTTCAGCAGACTGGAGACTGAAGTAGTCAGGGATCGAACCACCTTTTAATTAGCAGATGCGCTAGCTACAGCTACTATCAGATGATTCCAGGAATCTGGAGGAATCTCTGTGCACCAGAGACAAAAATCAATTCTGGATGCCCATGATTGTTGGACCCTGAGGCAGATTAAAATCTGATTCTGGGATGGAAATCACTGCAAGGTACATTTCTAGAAATCGCTGTTGCTGTCATACTATCCACAAATGCAGGTTAAAACTCTGTCATAGCAAAAAGAAGGCATGTGTCAGCATGATCCAGTAGTCCATTTGTGGTCAGTCCTCCAAACTATAAAGCAGACAGTCTGGCTTGTTGTCAATATCTTTCACATTTCACCAAGACAATGTTAACCAGCATACTGCAGCTATTACAACAGCGTGGCCAGACCTTTAACCAACTGAAAACATTTGATGCAAAAATATGACAAACAAGACTCAGGACTGTTGGACAGCTAAAGTGTTAAACATTTGATATGTTTTATAAATTCTGTTGTGAGTAAAATATTAGTTTATGGGATTTGCAAATCACTGTGATCAGTTTTATTTTGTATTTTGTACACCTTCCCATCTTTTGTGGGATACAGCTGGAGTTGTATACACATTTTAGCCATATGCTCTACAAATCTATATAATGAGTGCTATAGATTTTTTCTGTAAGTATGTTGTGACTATGTATGATATTCAATGATCAGTTCAAAGTAACACAGAAAAAGTAAAACACTGAGTTGAAGTATACTGATACATACAAAAGTGGTTAGATGTGTAGTTATGTGCTATTTGTGATTTTATTAGTATCACAAAATGGGACAACTGAAGTGCTAATGAAGGCCTTTGTAGTTCATGCAAATTGCTGTTATCTAAAAACCTTGGTGCCCCTTAACTGAATTTCAAAGCTAAGCCTTGTAGCGAGAGAGGACTGATTTTAGAGTAATTTACAGCGATAGAATCACTCACAGCACTACTGAATGATACTTTTTGTGCATGTTTGCGTCCATCTGTGTTGAGATCCTGTTTAGTCAGCTGCACAGTGTGGGGTAACAGTATGAAAATGTATTTTAGAGAGTATAACAGAGACAGGAAGAAAAAGACTCAACCACTTGAACGACATACCAAAACACTCCAAAAGTGGGATTTTACATAAGCAGCCTTTCAAAGGTAGAGGTCTCGTCCAGCATCAAATCATTCTGTTTTTTATGTCTCTCCATTCTTCATTCAGCCTTTAAGTGTATGATAATGAGTAGCAATCAGGGAAAGATACTTGTGTTTTGCTCAGTTAAGAGTAAGGGCAAAAATAGGCATTATACACCTACATAACACAAATGACAGTGCAATTTAAGGCATTTATAAGAACAATAATGACATGTCAGTCTGAAAATTTGGAATTATATTGTTTTGAGCAGCAGCTTACGATTTTATGTGGCATTTGTGCCCATACATGGCAATCCAGCTGTATGAGCTCTTATAACCACAAGGGGTGCCACTGGATAATTTTACATGTAAACCCAGTGGTAATGAGACAAAGAGACATAAAGACTGGAAGCCCTGGAATTTTGCTACAGAAATAGTATTTGAAGAGTCCAAACATATTTATGTCTATATTTATTTTTGGTAATATAAATCATTATTTATTCTTCCTTCCTTTATTCTTCCTTTATTTATTTATCATATTTATTTATTTATTTAAGGGTTATTTGTTAAAACTTTTTTTAAATTACTTTACGCATTGCTGTATCATTATATTAGGTTTATCATGCACTTAACTCTTTGTTTGTGGGGTGGCTGTCGCTCAGGAGGTACAGCAGGTCATCTCTACCTCCTGAGCTACCTTACAATCTACTAATCTGCCAGTCAGAAGGTTGGTGGCTCAATCCCTGGCTGTTCCAGTCTGTATACCAAATATCCTAACCCAAGTTGCTATCTGATGCATCTATTGGAGTGTGAATTTGTGAGAATGTCAGACAGAAAAAAGTGGCTGTGTGAATGGCTGAAAGAGCCATGTGGTAAAAAACGCCTTAAATACTAAAGTAGAACAGAAATGTGCTAAATAAGAACGAGTCCATTTACCATTTACTTTCATCAAGCCTTGGACACCAGTAATTAGGCCCAATGACATTACAGATAGCTACCTCATAGAGAGCTAGAGAGCCAAAAAGCCATGTATATGTACACTATATGGACAAAAGTATTGTCACACCTCTCAAGTGTTATTGTCACAGCTGTATAAAGTTATGTGGATGTTTCATGCATGAAAGGGTCATTCTAAAGAGCTTAGTTAATTTGAATGTGGTACTGTAATAAAATCACACTGCTGCAGCAAGTCAGTTTATGAAACTTCTTCACTGCTAGATATTCCACGGTCAGCAGTAAGTGACACTGCAATGCAAAAAAAAAATTAGGAACCACAGCAACTCAGTCCCAATGTGGCGAACTACGTAATGCTACTGAGCGGGGTTGCTGAGAGCTGAGGTGCATGGTGGGTAAAAGTCACCGATGCTCTGCTGACTCAATAATTGCAAAGTTCCAAACCTCCCCTGGCACTGACATCAGCACTGTACACCGACAGCTTCATGGCTTTGAGGAGAAGGAGTGGTCCAAGATTTATCTAATTTTTTAACACTCTATATTGTCAAAAGTATTTTCTCATCTGCCTTCACAGGTTTGCCTCATTGGCCTCCACACACATATAACCTTTTCAGCAATAACAGCTTGAAATACTAAACAACAAGGCTGAGGAGTATGTTTATGGGAATTTTTGACCAGATGAACATTTGTGAGGTCAGAAACTCTTGGATAAGAAAGCCTGACTTGCAGTCTCAGTTCCACTTCATCCCAAAGGTGTTGTAATGGGTTGAGGTCAGGTGCAGACCAGTCAAGTTCTCCCTCCCCACACACCCTGATCCATGTTTGTGTGGACATTGAGTTGTGCACTGGTCTGCAGTTATGTTGGAACAGGAGGGGATCATCCCTAGACTGTTGGGATGATGAAATTGTTGGCAATGTCCTGATATGCTGAAGCATTAAGACTTATTTTCACTGGGACTAAGTGGCTGAGTTTAACCCCCTTGAAAAACAACCCCATACCCCCATACCATAATCCCCCCTCCCCCTCCTGTTCTCCTGGCAACCACCAAACGCAGATTTGTCCAAAAGTAGAAGCGTGAAACGTCACTCCAGAGAACACATCTCCACTACTCTTAAGTCTAAATAACTGAGTCTAAAGTCCAGTGGCGGCGTGTTTTACATAACTGAATTCGACCCAGCACATTGCGCTTGGTGATGTAAGGCTTGGATGTAGATGATGTATGTTCTCAAGCAGTTGAAGTTATACATTTGCACAATTTTTTTCTATATTTTAAGGAGCAGGATCAGGATACGGTTTATGCTCATCCAAATAGAAAAAGAAATTTGGTAAAATATTCATTCTACAACAGTTTGGGTTCAAACCTGATCTTTGTTTTCCCTATGCCTTTGTGTGTGTGTGTGTGTGTGTGTGTGTGTGTGTGTGTGTGTGTGTGTGTGTGTGTGTGTGTGTGTGTGTGTGTGTGTGTGTGTGTGTGTGTGTGTGTGTGTGTTTCAGTTTCCTGTGACAGTACAAAGATCTGTGTTTTAGATTAAATGATGATTCTGAGCTGCCATGCAGATGTTAGCTAATGCTTTGAGTCGTCAGTGAGACTAGAAAGCTACTGGTCCGGACGGGATTCCCGGCCGCGTCCTCAAGTCATGTGCAGCTCAGCTGGCTGGAGTGTTTACACACATCTTCAACCTTTCCCTCTCTCTGTCTGTAGTCCCAGCCTGCTTCAAAATGGCCACCATCGTCCCTGTACCCAAATCCTCCACCATCTCCTCATTAAATGACTGGCGACCTGTAGCCCTGACCCCCATTGTGAGCAAATGCTTCGAGAAGCTGGTCAGGGACTTCGTTTGCTCTGCACTACCCGACTCACTGGACCCTCTACAATTTGCATACCGCCACAACAGGTCCACTGATGATGCCATAGCCCTGACACTCCATGCTGCCCTGTCACACCTGGAGAAGAGAGACACGTATGTGAGAATGTTGTTTGTAGATTACAGCTCAGCATTCAACACCATCGTTCCCTCGAAGCTGGACAGGAAACTGCAGGATCTAGGACTGAGCAGCTCCCTCTGCAGCTGGATCCTTAACTTCCTGTCTGACAGACGCCAAGTGGCCAGACTGGGCAGCATCACCTCGTCCCCCATCACACTGAACACTGGTGCTCCACAGGGGTGTGTACTGAGCCCTCTCCTGTACTCACTCTACACCTACGACTGCACGGCCACTAGAAACTCCAACATCATTGTGAAGTTTGCGGATGACACTACTGTGGTGGGTCTTATCACCAACGGTGATGAGACTGCCTACAGGGAGGAGGTCAGTGCCCTGACCCACTGGTGTCAAGACAACCATCTCACCCTCAACGTCGCAAAGACAAAGGAGTTGATAGTGGACTTCCGGAGGTGCAGAGAAGTACACACCCCCATCACCATCAACGGCGCTGCTGTGGAGAGAGTGAGCAGCTTCCGCTTCCTTGGTGTACATCTGGCTGAGGATCTTACGTGGTCAGTACACACAAACAAAACAGTGAAGAAGGCGCAACAGTGCCTCTTCTTTCTCAGGAGACTGAAAAGATTCGGCATGAGCCCCCGCATCCTCAGGACCTTCTATCGCTGTGCCATTGAGAGCATCCTCACTGGATGCATCACCACCTGGTACGGCAACAGCACCGCTTACAACTGCAAAGCTCTCCAGAGAGTAGTGCGGTGTGCTGAACGGATAATTGGAGGTGAGCTTCCCTCCCTCCAGGACATCTACAGGAAGCGGTGCCTGAGGAAAGCGGGGAGGATCATCAAGGACTCCAGTCACCCCAGCCATAAACTGTTCAGACTACTTCCATCAGGAAGGAGGTTCTGCAGTATCCGGTCCCGTACCAGCAGACTGAGAGACAGCTTTTTCCATCAGGCCATCAGACTGCTGAACACTTCATAGACACCTCACCTTCACTACTGGAACTTCAACATTATGCACTCCATACTGTACATTAATGCCACTTGTTTTGCACAATATCCAACTACCAACCTCTGTATATTTTATATATATTTTATTTTTACTCTATTTCATTTGTAAAATATGTATACACACACACATATATACACACACGTAGACATACATATTTAGTATACACATTCAGTAATATGCATACACTCTTATATTGTACATATATTTATTCATATAACTCTCAGATTTAGCCATTCTTATATTTGCTTGTTCTTATATTATTGTACTTTGCAATAATATAAGAACAATTATATATTTGCAATAATCTGTTGCTTGTGAAGCTCGCACACAAGAATTTCACTCACATGTACTGTACCAGTGTACCTGCACATGTGATGTGACAATAAAAGTGATTTGATTTGATTTGATTTGAAACTGTTATACAAATGCCAAACCATTTCCAGGTATATGAATGAGTAACACAGTAGGTACTTTCCATGTGTATGAAAATGTGTATCAAGATTTTTTTTTTCAAGATTTATGTAGTGTTACTAAGAGTGCACAGTTGCCTGACCGGCCTTTGCAATGTACAAACCACAAGGGTAAAAACAAAACTTCATAACCTTAAACAGTTGGTCAACAGAAGGCTTTTCATTCTGAGTTAATTGAAGAAATTTGGTGTACAAAACATAGAACTCATTTCAATCTAAACAAGATTCGAGTGTCTACTGCTGACGTATGCAGTCACTGTGAACACAGTTCCTTGATTGCCGACCAGGCTAAAAGGCTGGAAAGTGCACAGACACAGGCTTGTACAATCATTCTTGGCCAGAGGTACTTGGGAAAGCTGGAATCTCTCTACACCCTTGGATTGTGTACTCTAGCAGAGAAATGCACTCAACTGTGCCTCGACTTTTCTAGAAAGCTACTTAAGCCCAACTTCACTGACTCGTTATCCACCCTCAGTGAGGAGCTCACACGTCGCCAGGCATGGAACTCAAACAAAGTGACCATTTCAAGATGTTCAACTGTGAGATAGCAGAGATCACAAATCTCATACATGTGCAGACTCCAAAATGATGGATGAGTTTAGGATTCAAATTTGCACTACAACACTTTTCAGACATGCCACAATTAATGTGTCTGGTCTCTGCTTGTGCAATTCTTAAACAATGGCTAGCAGATCATTACATGAAGGAACCTTTTAAACACAAGCGCACTCATGCTCACAGGTATACACACGGGTGCTCACAGACACAAACTACACCCTTTTTGGCTCCTATCTCAAAGCACACTGTGCACTGTCGATCCTACGTGCTGCACAATAATATTTGATATTTAGTATTTACTGTTATATTCAAATAGATCATCGCGATGATGTTGTTTATTATATTGCTCTCTTTTTTTTTGCTTGTTTTCTCTTTTTTCTATCTCAACAGGTGATCCAGGTGATTGATATATGTATTTTTGTCTGTTTGTTTTGTTGGTTTTTGTTTTTTGCCCTTTATCACCGTTCCTCTTCCCCGCTGTTTTTCTTTCCCTCTTTCTTTCTCCCTTTTCCTTCCCCCAGTCATGTCTGTCCCGTGTGTAGCAGGTGAAAATAAAATAAAATAAACAATAAAAGCAAAGGTGAATCAAATAGACCATTACGGCAAGGCCGGGATGGTCCATTTGGTAAAGTAAATCCGTTGGGCATCTTTCTTTGCCTTTAGACAATAATTCTAATGGCAAAAGAACCAAACGGGACAGGCGGGAAAAAAAAAACAAAAAACAATGGCTAGCGTATGAATATGATGGTAAATAGATGGTGATACTCCATCTTATGCATATTCAGTGGAGTAGGAGCAAGTCCTGATCCCCTCTGACATATTATCAGTTCTTTGTGCGAAAGCATTGTTAGTGTTGTCAATAACATTTCCGCTTTACAACCAGACACTCAAATAGTTGTTCATGGGGTTGTTGTCTCAGTTGTTGATTTCGAAAGTAAGTGTACGATTTGGAATTGGAAACCTGCCCCCTGCCATTTATGTCACGACAGCTTCTTTTGATGGTACGGAGAGGTAAATAGGTTTGACCTGCTCCCCATGGTTCTGTCCCACACTCCTGCCTCGTTCCTATAGCCTGGCTTCTCAGACGCCCACCTTATCTCTGTGCTCTTCCTCTGAATTCATCTCCCCCTGCTTTTGATTCCTCATCTTATTTTTTTCCCCTTTAGTCCTTGCTGCATCGCTACTTTCTCTCCTTTTCACACACTCATGAATTTCTCTCTTATCAAATCCCTCTCTGCCCTGCCACTCTCAATTCTGTATGTGACGTCTAAGCCTTTATTCTATATTTGCTCCTCTTTTCATTGGAGCTTCACAATTCATTTTCTACCTTTAAGAATGAATGCTAACAAAAAGGCAAATGTAGATGAGATGATGCTGAGGATATGTTTTCTTAGTAAATAAGGGAATAGGAGGTGGGCGTCATGAAGTGCAATCTAGAGGGCCAGCTGCCAACTAATTCCTCTCTGTGCCTGAGCAATGGAGCATTTGGCAAACTGGCCACCGTACAAACAGCAGTAATGTCTGTGTGCGAATGTTTGTGACCTTGTATTCCAATGTACATCATAAGAGGAGAGAGTGCTGAGCTTTGCTTGACACGTCTCTGTTGGTGGTTGGTGGCTTGCCCTCTTTCAGATGGATAGAGGCAGAGCAGTAAAAGCAGAAAACTAATCCAGCAAAGCAGCAGAGGCACAGGAAACAAATTGTATTAGCTCAACACCACAGCAGACCCTCTCAGCATCGTTTAACGCTCTGTGGAGCATCCAGACCACAGCAGTCCCTGCTCTTCAGCCAATTACTCAAACATTGTACAAGTGTAAATGAGGTCTTAAATTGTGCTACATCACTGGAATATATATTGGAGATGGATTTTTGTGGTCAAGGTGATGTAACTACTGTAAGAATGCTGTCACAGCCATTCATTTTAGTCTGAAGTGAAATCTAACCAAGAGCACTCTTTTTTTCAAAAAAAGAAAAAATTAGCTCGTTCTCTATCAGTGTTGAAATGTGAATGTTTGATGAAGCCAACGCTTTTTAACCACTATCTGATGACGGCGGAGGAGGGGAGGCTTTGAGGAGATTTTACCCAAAGTGAATATTTTAAATATCATATCTATCAAAATGGCCTGGCCATTCACCTCAAAGCAGTAAGACATCAAATAGAGCTTGCAAGCAAATGATTATCTCAAACCCCTTAAGCTCAGCTTGTGTAATCTTGAAAAAATAAAAAAAGACCTTATTTCTAAACAAATGAGTTAAGAAGCATGTTTGTTGCTGATTATAAATTTGCCGTTACGCTAAGTCGTAAAGTTTGTGATCAGCTAAAGAATTCTGTGTAATTTAATGTCATAAGTTATTAAAGGCTAACAAATGGCAATTAGTTAATGTTGATAAATGTTTAATGGACATATCAATAAAAGATAATTAGAGTTTAATATTACTTGGTGTGTGTGTGTGCGTGTGTTACTGTACTTCTTACAGAAATAGCAAAGAATACATTTCCAACATTGCGAGCTAAAACAGATGATTGAAGAATTGTCCTTTTTTTGTGGCGTGGTAAAGTTTGTGCAGTAGCAGATGAGACATCATCCTTGGTTGTTACAGCCACCTGATTTTCAGCACTCTTCCCTGTACTGCCAAGGGAAAATTACTGCTGGTAGATGGGAAAGGTGTTTACTATAGCACACAAATGCTTGTATAACAGAGAGGTTATTCCCATTTCTTTCTTTTTATTCCATGCTTTGGTTGTTACAAAATGCACAATAAAATATTTCTAGTCACAGAGGGTAGAAAACGTAAACTCTTAGGTGTTATTAGGTGTTTTCACAACACCACAGTTAAAGTACTGAATTGCAATGAGTCATGCAGCTCTTTTTCATGCAAGAGACCAAGCTATTTATTGTGGGTTGGGTCTCTGCCACTGAAGGATAGATGTGCATATAGTTTGTGCATTGTTTAAGGGAGAGGGAATTTACATATAAATTGGGAAGTTGAGGTAAGTGAGAAGGGGAAAAACACAGACAAGGAGGGAGGCTGTGGAAATACAAGGTTGTTGTGCTGTGAGTGAAGCTGGCATTTGTGATCTCGGCGCATGTTTGCAGAAATGTTTTGGCGGTTCAAATAATCCATAATGCAGCTGCTGGGCTTCCTGGATTGCTCACAAGGTTTCTTCATGTTTCTCCAGGGAAAGGATAAGAATAAATCTCATGAAGACAATGGTTACCAACAAGTTTCCTGATATGTCTTTAACCCAAACCCTTAGAGATTAAGCAGGCTGTTTTGAAACCAAACGTTGGGGCTATCAATCATCCTGTGAGCCATGTATGTATAACCTGCAAATTGTGCATTATGGCTTTTTCTAATTGTTTTGTCAGTCAAAAGTATTGTCCAACCTCCCTGTTTCAGGCTGTATTCACCAAAGCTGTTGCTCTCAGCATTGTTTTATTTTCTCCCAGCCATCTTTACCAGTATTTTTCGAGCCCTGTAGACACGCCAGACTTAAAGGTGTGATCTGATTTGCTATCAGACTGACTCTGTAATGTGACTCTCCCGTGTTCACACATTTGAAGGTTTAGAAATAAGGTGAAATGAGGATAAATGTCATGTTGTCAACATAAATAAATTATTCTGTCAAACTGTTGACTCTGCTTTTTAGGAAGCGTATGTATGCAGCATCCCTTAGCTTTCAGCCAAGGAATGAGATCATAAAGAGAGACATCATTTCAGTATGACAGGATAATGTATATTAAACAGATATGAAGACACTGAAGTGACTTTTGGATTCATTTCTAACAAATCCAAAACAGTACTGGTGGCACAAAACAACAGCACCACAAGCCCTCAGTGCCACTAGTTTGTTTTTTTTTCTTCCTTTTGACAGAGTAGAGTGAGGGTGAAAAACAAGGTCTAATCCACATTATTAGTCCTAGTTACTATTGCAAGTAGCAAGCACGGTGCAGCGGTGTAACACGTTCTTGCCATTTTTTAAATAATTTCCTTGTTTTGTGGGCAACATTTAGTCTCAAACAGTTCAAACAGGAAACATTAAAAGTGTAATCAGGTACATTTTTAGTTGCAAAATATAGCAGTGTATCTGTTAGATATAACAATTATCTGGCCTCACCAGCACCATAGATACTAAGATAGTTCCACTGAGCAAACAGACTGAATTCTGGTTGTGTGTTTCTGTGCTATGTTTCCTCATTGTTTGGAGGCCCGTAAGCAGTTTACACAGTTTCAAAGTGGCTGATTTCAGTCAAAACATCAAAATGCAAAGAGGGACCATCTGGCCACAGCCCTGCTTAAAAGCATCAGTGCAGTTTGAGAGCCAAACAAATCAAAAGTGTCTCCTTATTAGTGGCATATTAAGAGAAAATTGATTTTGCCTGAAATAAAAAGGTCAGGATAAATGACTTGTGAGCCTGTAGCGCAACTATTTATTAGCCCTCTATCTACAATCTAACAAATTACTGCTCCTGTGCGTCTCAGGGGGCAGAACAAATAGGAGAGCTGGGAAGCTACTCCTGAAATGTCATACTATAATGTCAAATCATGGATTATATGTCAAAGTCTCAAAAATACCTTGTTTTTATAGTATTGCTTTGCTATTGTCTGATAGATTGGTTTCTTTGGCTATGAAGATTTGACTGTTTTTGTTGCTTCCCACTCATAATTATCCTCTCCCTGTGGGATGTTGGTACTTATCCAACAGGAGGTGTGAGAGTTGGCACAGTCTTTCCATTTTCATTTCTGCTTTAGCTGTAGTTAATAATTTAGCATGGGGGTGATTAGAAAAGCCTGAGCTGTTTTCACAGGTCAGATGCCAACACAATCAAAAGACAAAAACGTCAATGCCGCTATCCTCTCCTTCATAGCAGTTGGATTACCTTGATTGGCATGGGCAAAGGTATTAACATTATTCAAATTGTCTTGTGGAATTGGAAATGTCAGCTATCTTTAGCATGATGCAAAATTAAGGGTGTTCATGAGTGTCGAATTTCTTTAAGCCGTGAAGGCTAGAATCCGTGGTTATGCTTATGTTCCATGCTACGCACCCTGCCCCTGCCTCTCGTTGGTAAGCAGCATAGTGATGGTAATGGGAGTAGCAGGAGGACGGAGCAAGAGCAAACGAGAGTGAGAGAGAGTTGTGTACGGGAGTGTTTTGCATGCTTTCACCTTTGATTTACCTATAATTACCATTGGATTTACCTTCAATGACTCAGTCACTAAGCCAATCTCTTAAATTGGATTTCTGCATAAAGTAGCTTTCCCTGCAGATTGGTATCCCTCACAGCTGCCTTATTACAATTTTATTCCCCCTCTTCACCCACCACCCCCTTTCCACCACCGCCAGTGCTGCTGCTGATAGATTAGCATATCGGAATAGCTATAAAGAAAAAAAAAATGTCAATGTTTTTGGGTGGCTGGTCTCATTTTGACCAATCTGATGTGGTCGTCATGGTAACACCCTACCACCCCCTTCCACTTGTGGCGGGGCTGCAGTGATGGGACGAGGCCGATGATGACTCCATCTCTCATCCAAATGATGGCGATGAGACACGGGGGCCCCTCTGCCTCAGCGCATAAACACAAGTGAGAGGAAGGAAGTTAAAGGACAGAAGAAGAGGAAGGCTTGAGAGCAGAGGAGCATCAGCACATCAGGACAAGCTCTGACAAGCTTTTGAGCTATTGTTCCAAAAGCCCAGCAACACTGCAGCAGCAAACAAGCAATTAATGGGGTAATTACAGGAGCATTTACATTCACATTTGCTTGCTTTATTATCTTTCAGAGCGAAAGACGGGAATTGGATAATGCAGTTAGCCGGGGCTGGGAATATATTTCATTCTGAGCGGTATGTTAAGTGATTGGCCCTAAGCTTTTTTTCAGTGCTCACCCTGTGCCTGTGATGCTTCTACAATCAGACAGAATCGCTCAAATCATGATTTCTGTCACTTTCTGGGTTTCAGCAGTGGTATGTCTTGAAACCCTATATCTTTTTTTTGCATTTAACCCAAGTACTCTTCGTTTTGCTGCTACAGGCTCTAGTGAATGTGTTTTCAGATGTTCTCTTTCAGTAATTAAAGGTGACAAAGGGGCTCCACAAGTGCAAGGATTTTGCTCTTGGGCCAAAGTATCAGAGTTTAGTGATTGATGAGCTGTTTTGTGGAAAACAGCTATCTTTAAACAGGGACTTCCTATTTACTTTTGTGCAAAAGCATAAATTGCATAAAAGAGAGCTATTGAATCTTCCAGCCTTTGCATCAGCTCGAAATCTTTCTTATGCCTGACGATACTTTTAACAACAACAAATAATAGCAACCCTGTCAGACGCAGTTGTTGAAGTGCTGGAGTGTTAATGCAAAGTACAGCCCACAATGATGCCAACTCTCAAATATACTGTGGAATTCATGCACCCTGATCAGGCTCACTAAGCATTCTCATAAGCTTATTGTGCAGCTGTCCACATGCTGTTCTGCAGGACTTGCAGGTACGCTAGAAAAAAGAGAGGGAATGAGTGAAGGAATAGAAAACCACATCTGGACGTGCCCTTCCCAAGAGGATTCTTCTCTCCTCCAGCTCTGTAACCTATGACCTGGAAAGTCTAATTAGCCAGCTTTATACTTTCATGTAGAAAGCAGGAGAAATGCCTAGCCACGAATATGCAGATAAGGAATGCACCCTGGGCAGCTTTAACAGCTCTGGAGTCCAAGTCAAGGTCTTTTGCGCAGTCACACGGTAGAGCCCATGCAGTCAGCAATTTTTCATCGCACACAGTGTGTCTTGAATTTTTTATTAGGGGAAATTAAATTATTAGTTTAGAAAAACATGTTTAGTGTTTAAACTCCTCTTCATGGTTAAACCTACTGAGACTGCAAGCATCTGTGCTTCAAAGCTCTAAAAGCATGCTTTGCTATTTTTAATTCTGCTTTAGTAAAACTGAGCATTCTGCATAAATACAGTGCTTTCATAAACTGAGAACAAGGTTTAATCGCTTTGCATGAGAGAAAGTGTTAACTTTCAGTTTTATTATTGTCGTGTATGTGACTTCAATGTTATAATTATTGGCTTTTTTTAAACTTTATTAATTGTTATCTCTATATCTCTCTATATCTGATTTGTATCACAACTTAGTCATAATATACATCAAATCTCATCAAGTCATGTCCTTATTGAGCAGATTAGCTAAGCATTGGACTATTTTTGATGCATTTTAAATTATATTCTGCTTTTATTTTAAGAATTATTTTCTTTACTCATTGTTAACTTATATACATCTGTTTGGAATTTTAAAATTAGTACCCTGCTTGACTATTTAACAATTTTAGCCTGGACTCTGTGCCATATTTCTTACACTTATCCTCTCAGCTGTTGTAGCAGCTGCCATACAGCTAGTATAAATTCACATGAATATAGCAAAAGTGCAAAAGGGTGTGCTTCTCCTGCATAGCTAACCAAGTCCTTACGAGGGACAGCGGGTAGATCATATATTTGTGTGTTTGTTTTTAGTGGCAGTGAACACAACACATAGTCACATGAATAACTGCTCATCTGAATCAAGTGCTGGGAAGCAATTAACTTCAGTATGATCTATCTCTTTCCAAACACAGTGATAAAAGCTCTTGTATTCAAACTGGTGTGTACTACAGAACAAGTGCACACACAACGAGTCAGCCAGTAGTGATTTAGTATAGTGAGTGGTAGCCAGTCAGTTATCCCAGTGTCCCCATATTCTACTGTATAACCTAGCCATAAGGTCACATTTCCTGTTGTCGCTCATAGCTCTGAGGAGTTTTTAAATATGTTGTTAGTGATGGTCTTATTAAAAGGTAAGGATCACATACCTAAAATATTAGAATATCTAGAAATATTTTGCATGAAGAAAATACTGAGGCAGCATGTTCTGCACCTGCATGGGTTCTCTGTGGGTACTCCGGCTTCCTCCCACAGTCCAGAGACATGGCCTGTCGAGGTTAGCTTAATCAGTGATTCTAAATTTCCTATAGGTGTGAATAGCGAATAATCTCTGTCTCCCTGTGTTAGTCCTGAGACAGGCTGATTACCTGCCCCATCTTTTACCCTACAGTAGCTGGGATAGGCTCCAGCCCCATGGCAACCCTAAACTGGATATTCAGAAGAAAATGGGTGGATAGAAAAACATGCAGCATAGCAATTAGTTTAAGCAAGAATACATTTAATGGACGTTTCACATTATGTCTCTTTCACATTGTCATACTCCTCGCTTTATCATATGATTTTTTAGATTAGAACATTATTTAAATGTATCATTACAGATTCAGGACTTCCAAATGTATGGAAACACTTTGCCCAGGTTTTTATCCATGTGATGAAAGGCCCCCCATAGCGGTGGTTATAAGATCATGATCAAAAATGGACAGAAATATTAAAAGAGAGTGTGCGGGTATCTTTGGCAATAGAATATGAGGCAATAATGGCATGGCTTTGATTGACATTTCACTGTTGTATTTAATCATAATAATATGCTTTCAACTTAGGCATGGAAATGACTTCATGATCGTATAATGACAGCTCAGTAGCTGTCAGAGTACTGTGTCGCGGATAACATCTTTATTGTTTTCCATCATTGTATGCTGACAGAGCCTTGACATACAATGAGAAAAGTTTCTTTATTGGGTGTGTTTGATGTATGATTAATGGTCATGGTTATTCAAATTTGAGGTTGCTTTTTGTGTTGCCCGGCACCTTAATCTTTTTTGATACCACACATATTCAGTGTGCTTTCTTTGATTTTAGCAGCTGTTAATTTTCTATTTATTTAGTAGCAAAAAATACATTAATATTCAGTCAAATGGTACAGAAATAAAACTTTTCTTTTTTTTTAATTTTTTGAAGAACGAAAAATTTCAAACAGTTTTATCAGTCCAGCAGATTAATTCAAGCGACTGCTGTCTGATCAAGGCCTTTTCACACATATCAAAAAGCAGCTCTACATCCAGTACAATGCTGTGGCTAGAAAGGCTCTATATTTGCATATTACCTTTGCTGACAGCCAATTACAGAGAGAGACACTATTTGTTGTTCCTTTTCACTCCGTGGTCTAGTTTTTGAAACCATCAGCCAAGGTGAGAATACATATTCATGACTGGACTATGTGCAGCCCATTAATAATGTGTAGGTGGACTCAGGATTATAAACAAGTGGTGCCTTTAAAGAGCGTATGAATGCCCCCGACTCTCTTGCCAGTACCTGGACTTTTCCACTCAGTAATTACTGGGAGAGTTTTGATTAGACTTCTGCAGGGAAATGAAAGACTTCTTTTGTGTGTCACAGAACACAGGTACCCATATGGATCTCAGACATTTTCAGATAATGGTGAGGGGAAATTAAGCAGCCATGCATTTAAAACAGTTTTCACTTTCCAAAACTGCATGGTGTCACACCAGGGGATGCAATTTCTGCTGCTGTATCACGTTGACCAAAAAACAAACGATTTCATACTGTAGCAAAAATTACATGAAACTTTGAAAGGTATGTTTCTTCTCTTTTCTTCAGTTTCTTTTAAGTATTCTTTAAGTGGTTCTTGTAGTTTCATTAAAAAAAAAGAAGAAGAAGAAGAAGAAAAGATCAAAAACTTTCCACTGCCTTCTTGACCCTCACGTACAGGGTCATTAACCTTAATACTTGAAGTCCCTTTTCAATTGGCAAAAGTACATAAGGATAAAATATTGACAATACTAAGGACTATTGGCTCATTAAGTACCTAGCCTTGCTAATAAGCCGGAAAGAGTTCAATGCAATATTAATGGTATAGGATTTCTCACAGCCACTATTTCCAGAGACCATTGAGTGAGGTTTCCTAATTATTGATGGGCCAAATTGCAAGAAAGACTTCATTACATCTCCTACTGAATGAAGAATTCATGAAAGCTCGCAGAGTGCACTGAATGCTAATGAAAAACTGTAATAAGGATGATTTAATATGTGCATCATCTATTTGCATGTCATCTACTCCCACTAGCAGCTAAAGTATTAAGTGTGACTGTTCAAGACTGTTGTCTCTCAAAGTGAAATGTTCAAACTATGTTACAAATGACTGGATAACTGAGCCAACTTTTTTTGTTGTTGTTGTTTCTTGGTTGGTTTCATTTAAACATTATGAAGGTGGGGGTTTTCCCTTGACGTAGGAACTGAGTCAGTAACTAACATCCGGTAGGAGTTAGTTATTGTGAAAATGTTAATTACTTAAAATCCCATAACTGTACTACTTAAGATGAGTTCTGGCATGGTCAATCTGCTTTTTAGAGTCAGTTAAGCTTGATATTTATGGTGTTTAAGGTTGTAGAAAGGAGCTTAGTGGTGAATGAGAGCCAATAGTCAGCACTGTCAGCACTATATTATTTGACTGTTATTAGAGTTTCATGAAAACAATTATATGAAAATTATATGAAAACTTCTGTTTTCATCAGTGACAGTCTTAAATGTAAAAATATATTGTGTAAACTCTCCAGCACCAGATAAACTGAAAGACATGGCCCTATAAGATATATGTACTGTGGGTGATTGCTGAAGGTTAGAAATGTTCATTCATTCATTCCTCTTTCTACTCAGTGTGTATTTTAGAACTACTGTGTAGACTAACTGCTTTCTGTGTGTAGCACAGACAGAAAGCAGAGCCTTGTTTTACAAAACGATATCAAATTATGTTTGTACCTGAAAAATGCGTTAACTTCAGTTAACTGTAACCTTTGTTAATTGTAAGCAGAATCATATCAGACGAATAAACAATAGTTAAGCATGATGCAGTTATACAATGGAGAATTCATTTATTTGCTTATTAATGTGTTGATGAAAAGCTGTTGTACGTTAACACAACTTGCAAACAAATCTCTTTGCACTCACTCTCATTATGCTTGTGAGTTGGAAATCATTTAATTAAAAAAAACAAATTTAAGATGGTTAAAATGATGCTCTTACACAGAGGGTTTATACTTTAGTGTACTTATATTTTTCTGTAGAAGTAAGTAATTAAGATCCTAATACCAATAATTTTGTGCTCTTGTTGGGTTTTTGTGGAGAGTAGATTGTAGGACCCAAAGGAAGGATCCTGGAAGCAGTCTTATTGACATAGAACAAGCTAATTTATTGAGGCTGATGCAGGATTTCCGAGATTAACAAGAAACAAATACAAAAACAAAGTCCAACATACACAAATAGTACAGATACAGAGAACAATTAGCAAGTGCAATGGGGCAGGGGGAAGACTGGACTATTTATACACACGCAGGGCTGATTATCAATAAAGCACATCTGGGGAAATGAGACACATCGAAAAAAAGGAGGAATTAACACAAAAGAAGAAACTAACTAGCCAAATAAAACAGGAAATAAACTACAACTCTAACTCAAACAAGAAGAGACTGAAACATTGACTGAAACATTCTAAGTGTAATAAAGAAATCAGAGCAGGAGTCTAAACTGTAAATAAATAAATAAATTACTACTAGAACTCAAATACCACAAGAATACTCAAGATAGGATGATAATGACATCTAAACTGGAATCTATTCAACAATAATCAAAAGCAACAGTGACACCAGCACTAAACAACAGTGAGAATAAACAGGCAACTCAGAACTGAAAGACCAAAACCAGAGACTATGATAGCTCTGTAACTATAGTCAGAGCTTCAAATTCAGTAGAGCACACTAGCGGTGATATTGTTACGTTCAGGTCCTGTCTGCATTATGTGCACATTTACAAACTTATGTGTGCATTACAAAGCCTACAGGAATGTGTTATATTATGCCTGTTTTTCTTTGATGTCTGCCATTCATGTCATGGCTGTCCAATGTGAATTGCTTGCAATTTAGTACAGCCATTATCAACGGTTCACAGTTAGACACTCTCAAAGGAACGGTATTGTATTGTTCTGCAGGAAAACATGTTTGTTTAGCCACTTTAATTAAAAAAAAAACTTGTCAGTATTGCACAAACACTCACGGAGAGCTCTCAGTAGTCAATTTAAAGTAAATTTCTCTCTGCACTTAATGATGACTTGTCACAGGAATGTGGCAGGTGTTGACAGGACACCACAAGAAGAAAAAGAAATGCTGGAAATGAGCTCAAACAAGAGGAAAATGAAAAGGGGTAAATTAGAGAAGAGAGCAAAGTGATTAAGTCAGAGAGTTCTCTCGTGGTTAGTTGCCTTTAACTTGTGCCTTTCCACAAGCAAAAGGGAAACAGCTCGTTTTCTTCTTCTGTGTTTTAAGAGATATCAGAGTGAACGTCTGTGATCACAGTGAAGACTGTGTCAGTTTTTCACATCTTTCTGTCATGAAAATCTCACGTATGAATATTATCACACTGAACTTTACATGCATAATCATGTTTGTTCAGAGAGAATCTTACTATCTGCTTTTTTTTTTAATCTCTCGCATTCTCTTTCAGTTTTACCACACTTCATCATATTTGAGGTGGTTTTAGTTCTTGTTTGAATCCTGAATTTCACATGAAAATACAATGCAAAAGTCTGAACTCACCAATCATTTATGTATGATTTGCTAGGAAAATGGGAAATAGATGCAGTGATTTATTGAAACATCAGCAAATATACATTGAAATAAGGCAAAGCTGAGTTCGTACAATTCTAACAAGCTTGAAAGTCAGTATTTGGTATGAAGCTTTGTTTCGGCTGCTCCTTTGCCACACAGGTTCCCCACAGCAGGTTTGATGAGTTGAGATTTAGTTCCTGATGGAACCTCAAATTTGTGTCTCCAGCTCAAATGACCAGCTTTGTTCTTTAGCATAGCATATCTTGTCATTTTTTAAAGTAGTCTTCAAGAAAAGTTCTCCAGGCCCCTTGAAGGACATTCAAAGCGCTCCTTTAGATGTTTTCTGTTTCTTGTTTCGCTCTCTTTCAAGGTGATAGCACACTGCTTCAGAAGGTTGAGGTCCGGGCTTTGGGGAGGCCAATCAATGACTGACAGTGTTCCATTGTGTGTTTTTTCTGTCCAGGTATGCTTTTACTGCATCAACAGGGTGTTTGGGATCGTTCTCAAGGTGAAGGACATGACTTTCAGATACTGTTCATTTGCTGAAGAGTTTTTTTTTAAAACACATTTTCTTGTCATCTACTTTTCCTCAGATTTTTTTAAGGACGCACTGCACACCATGCCAAGATATGTCATTTTCATCTAATAGTTATTTGTCTGTGTTGACACTATTGTCTTTGGTATTTTTAAAGATTCAACTAAAAAATAGGAACAATTAATGTGTTTCAGTTAGTAACAAAAAAGTACCACTGTTTCGTTTAGAGGCCTTTCTTAAAGCTTGAATGATTCACAGATCAGTGTTAAGTGGCTTAAAAAACAAAAACCTTTCTTCAAACAATGGCAAGGTGCAAGTAACATGAGTGAAAATGCAGCCAATGTGTAAAAAAAAAAACTTTGAAAAACCTCTGAAAGCCTGCAGAGCTATTGCTCAACACCACTTTAAAAAAGATAGTAAAGTTTGGCTTGTTGGAAGCAAACTACAAAGAAACAATTGGTGGCTCAAGAGTTTTGCATAGTATTGTATAACTCCTTTGTGACTCCTATTCCACTTGCTTTTATCTAGGAGAGATGAATGGTAGGAAAAATGCTCTGAGACAATTAGACAAGGCCACATGGTGCTATAATGACTGAGCCCACTCTCCCACCATGAAATAGACACTGATGT
Source organism: Pelmatolapia mariae (assembly GCF_036321145.2). Lineage (NCBI taxonomy): Eukaryota > Metazoa > Chordata > Actinopteri > Cichliformes > Cichlidae > Pelmatolapia > Pelmatolapia mariae. The sequence goes on from NC_086243.1 coordinate 15,273,283, forward strand.
TCCTCCCAGAGGCGCGACACAAATAGAATAACAAAGGAACAGACAGAAACAGACACGCCATGTACTCGTATGTGTGCATTTGATGGACATGCCATTGCTTGTGAATGTGACAAACTCAAAGGGAAAATGGTGATTGAGCAATTCACATGGACAGGTAACTTCAGTTTCTAAAATCACCACCAATGGGAAGCTGTTACGTTACCAGGACACCTGGAAATTATAGTTCTTACAAAAGCTGCTATCAGCATACTTGTCTATGGCAAGTCTAGCTGTTTCATCAAGGCCTGGGGATGAGGGTTACTTCACATGCTGAGGCTCCATATAGGGAGCTGCATGTGTCACAATGTGAGATCTCAACTGTGTGGCTTCCTTGGAGAGATGGGGACATCATGTTGCCTTGTGGCAAAAAATCCAGTTTTTATCAGCTTCTTCATTGTTGCTAATGTTATTTTCAATATGACTAGTCCCTTTCTAACTCTTGTTCTGTCAGCTTAAAGGATAAAATGATTTTTTTTTTTCTTTTATTCAAACAAGACTTTTAGTCTCTTTCCTCCTATGTTACAAACTGAGGGCCTTTTGCCTGTGCAGTATCACAGCATCATCCCATGGAGTATGTATTATTGGCTGACCGTATCTCCCAGAAATCATTTGAACCTTTTTCTTTCCTTAACCTCTGTCAGACCAAATCCTCCACGGTGTTAAAGCATTCACAGTGAATTTTTGGTACGTTTTCATTCATAATCTTCTTTGCTGGCTTTGGACCGACTCCACATATATGTGTAAATATGATCTGCCTTGCAGTCCTCTGGTGTGGTCTGGGTTAGTAAGGAATGATAGAGGCTTTTAGCACATACAATGTAACTAAACAGAAAAATCTGATGCTGAACTACAACAAAGGACAGTGAGTCATCATTATATCAGGCTTCTATAGACTCTGTTTTCAGGCTCATGCAAATGTGATTACATATTCTGAAGAACTGCTCACTGTGACATCAAACAACTTGGCTGTGTTTCATTTAAGTTTCATTTTAAGATGACAACAAAAAAAAGAAAACAAATTATCAGCAATGTTGTTGCGTGCAGATCTGTTTGTTTTAACATATAGATATGGCTAGTGTGGCACAAATATCCATATAACCTAAGTTTCTCCTTCAGTGAGACTGCTTCTTTGAACATTTCTACAACAGTGACACATTTATCACTCGTCACTCTACACGGTGAAAGGAGGATGTAGCAGGTGGTCAAAGTGTGTATGTTAAGAGAACACTCAGATCTGTCAAGGCATTCGCTTCTCTCTTACAAGAGACAATTACAGCTAGTCTTCAGCTTGCCCTGCTGAATATATCTTCTCTTGTAAGGCAGGATTTGCATGACAGTAAACAGAATTATAATGTACACAAGCTGTCATTTACAGCTATGGCTACATGCAAGATGATCAGGATTTCTTACTATACTACAGTTACTATAGAAGCTCCTATAACGCAAATCTAGTCAAAGCTGGCTTTTTGTTCATTTACATTAAAATTAGCATGATCGTGTCGATTAAAACTGCTGCAACATTCTGTAAATGCATGTCATGATATTAAAGTTGGTGTATGTTGTATTTTTTGATATGCAAGACTTGTTGGCAAAATTTAAACAAGTGATCTGTAATAGTGTGCAGTTTACAGTAGTAAAAAAGGCTTTTAATCTCAGATGCTTAGAAACACAATGCCATGTTTCATGAAAGCGTCAGGGCTATCAAACCTAGGTATTTGGTAAGTTGTCAAGATGATGGACATTGAAGCCAGGACCTTACAACAATGCATAAAAACTGAACAGTTTCAGACTTTTCAATTACACTTTATTTAATCTTTGTGGTGGAAGCAGGCTTTGCTTGAACGACATATTTAGAACTCCGCCTGGCAGCAAAATGAGAAAGCCAACATGATTTGCATTCTGTGCCAAAGCTGTTAACTTGTCATCAGTAGTGGTTGACAACTGAATGAAAATAAAAATCTACCTGCACTCAGTGGAGTTAAAATCCAATTTAAGTTAGGAGTCTGAAGAGGTTTTCTTGAAAACATCCATCACTGCCTTGTTCTCTTAGCTTTTTCTGTCGTTTTTCTTTTCTTTTTCCTCATTCGGAGTGCGATAGTTAGATTTTTATTCACTCTCACCTTGCACGCTTGTTTACAAACAGTAGCTCCTATCATGAATTTTATGTGTTGGACAATGTGGAATAGGTGAGGCCGAAACTGAGTAAGTCAGCACACACACACACACACACACACACACACACACACACACACACACACACACACACACACACACACACACACACACACTCATTTTCTCTGCCTTTGCATATCTCAGCAGAATCCTTTGCTCTGCTCCTGTGGGTAGTTACAATTAATGCCAAACGTCTTATCACATCTTTATTTTAATCTAAGTTTTAATCCTCTACCAGATTTGGTTATGACTTTAGAATCAGCCAAACACATTCTCAAACGCTAAATTGAATGAATAAATTACCAACACTATGTGGCCATTTTGGGGTGGGGTGGGGAGCAATATAGAAACCTTATGTACAAGGTCTATAAGGGAGATCTGTATTCGCTTATCTGCCTGCATTTCTGGGTGTTTGGGCTGATAGTCTATTCTTTACATCACTTCCACTTTCCCACAGTGTCAAATTTAATTCTGTCGTCATCACTCTGGCCCAGTCATTTTCATGCCCACCTTCTGTGAGCCAATCAGCCATGTGCTTTAAATCTCAGTGCTCTTCTGTCATTCTACCTATCACACTCTCATTCATGCGACCCACCTCCTCCCCATCTCCAGCTCATGTTGGCCATTTAGAGATCCCTTCATCTCTGACTCCGTGGGGGTCCCGTCCTATTTCTATCCACTGTTGGACTTAATCAAACCATCGTTGGAATCCAATTACCAAATAGTTTGTTACTCAAAACTTACATCATGTTCAATTCTTTCACATAATCTCTCTCTAATGAGCATCTGTAGTTTAACCTTCACAGGTCCATCCATCCATCCATCCAGTATTTCATAGATTTCCATGCACAAGAAAAAGAAACATTTAAATTCCATACCTATATCCAAACTTTTCATGATAGACATCTGCAGCCCACAAAAGGAACAAAAGACCATCTGTTGACTTTCACATATTTTCTGCATACAAAGAGTTGAGCTACAATAAACTAGTGTCTTTTTTTTCTCTTGCACCCTCTAACCTTAACATCAAAGGGATGGATGTGTGCCGATAGTAGATGTGTTAGATTGAAATGATTCAAGGAGATCACCTCTGGTTGGTCAGCTCAGTGTACCAAACTGCAGACTGAGTCGTTCTGCTTTTGAAGGCACTTTCTTTTAAGTCACCCGAGGCTACATTCTTCAAGAGATCGATGGGATTTTTTTTTAAATCTCTATTTACAGAACTTCATGAAATGTACTGAAGGAAGAATGATAAAAATTCTTCTGCTCATGAACATTCAGACACACTATGTCCATGCTGCCACCCCTATTTAACGGCCATGTGATTGCAAGTTGAATGCATGCACGATAAGAGTGCCATGTTTTTGTGTTTGTAACTTTTCACAGCTCTTCAGGAAATCAGAACTTATGACAGTTAAAATATGAAATAAAACTTCCTTATTCAAAGGTTTCGTGTACACTCGTTTACTTGGGAGTGACTGATATAGACGTAAACAACACATTCTTATTCAGAGTCACACCTCTGTAGACAAACATAGGCGTGAATACCTGCTCCCCACTGTGTACCTGCATGGCTCAGATGTAGGCTACAAACAGTCTCAGAAGCTGCCTGTGATCTATACATAGAAGTGAGACAAACGGCAAAGGCTAACTTTGATGAAGCTTTTTTTTTTTCAAGTATAACAAACACACATATATAAGCAAAAAATAAAAATAAAGAATTTAAAAAAAGAACCCTGAGGAAGTGTGTTGAGAAAGTTTGATTGAAAGAGTTAGAACAAATGTGAAAAAAGCCAGACCAGAGCAGTTTTTGCAGATGACATGATGACTCAAATTTTCTTTATTGCCAAATCCAAGACACTCATGCTAAGCCAGTTAAAACTCAATGATGTCAAAGTTCAGTATGTTCATGCTATCAGCATCTGATGATAGCAGCATATTTACCCACCTCATTTATCTTGTGTCGTCCTGTATATCTGACAGGAGTGTACAGACACACGTACCTCTGTTTAGCTCTGCTCTGCTATTATCACATGCTCATTCCCTTTTCCCTAATACTGAGTTTCTTTGCTTTGTTTTAGTGCTTTTTTCAATTCCTTTAGTTTAGTAGTTGATTATATAGCGTTCCCATTTTATTGAAAATTGGTATTTACCACAAGACTATATGTAGCTGCTTGTTATTAACCTCAAACGTATTACATCATGAGAAATATCTACTTTCTGGTTTGGGTTGAGTTTCACATAGCAGTTGGTTGCCACTGGCCTCTATAAAACATGATCAGTTGTGTATGATCAAGGCAAATGCAAAATCTTGCAAAAACTTGCATGTGGTATTATAGGCTGGATGTACTGAGGCAAAAACTAAGCCTTACAGAAACGGCACACAGACATAGTTTTGTCAAGTGAGCCATCTGTCAAGCTTTGAAACTTGAAATAACTTCCTGTTCAAGAAAAGTTCCTCTGTTATCGCCAACTGAAAGAGTATAGAGAGACTTCTAATATAATCAAATTTAAAGTCTACAGTGGCGTGCATTTCATTTGTAGCTTGAACTATAACGTCATACGGTAGCTTTTCTTATTTTTCTTATTTTTTTTATGGCAGTTTGTAATCCAAAGGGTTTAGTGCATTACTGGAATACAACTTTACATTCACTATTGGTCATGTTGAATTTACGATTTAGAAAGAATACAGACTCTGTTAATGGAGACATTTTTAAAAAACTGCATCGTGTTGCATTGCGTTGATGTGTTTTCAAGTTAACTTCGACAGCCCTATTATTTTGTCATCCTTACTCCTTTATTATCTCTATTCTTTTCTCGATGGGTCATAACATTAACTCTCCTCACCCCTTCTTTCCCCTCCTAAAACTTCATTGCACTTAATCTTGGCCTGCTGAGTCCTCAGTCTTACCCTTTCCCCTTGCCTCGACCCCCGTAATCTTTATTTTCTGCCACATTCCATTTGGTTGCGTGCTTTGTTTTCCTCCACTCAATTTAGTCCTGTTTTCACTTCTTTTCTTACTCTGTACTCGCCTCTCTTCTCTAGTCTACTGACCTATTCTCCTTTTCTATCAAGTCTTATTTTGTTCTAGAAAATCTAGTCAACCAGGACCATCTGCATGATTATGCACAGCCCCGCTGATTGGTTCCAGGGAAATCTTTCCAGTGGAACATGATGTCCTGGATTGAAATAGCTCAGAGTAACAAAATAGCTCATACTTCCTGTCCAAATTCAAAGTTGCTTTTATACTTTATATGCACTCATTTCAAGTCAGATCATACACTCAAGTGATTAGATTAATATTTTTCCCACATTACAGATTACAATAATTGACAACTCTATCCTTTTTTTAAGGCCTGCTGCTACACGGATCAAATTGCTCATTAAATTAAAAAGAGTCTCAGGTAATTTGATGCATCTGCATCTGACAGTTTCATTAACTAGTTTCTTTTTCTCCGACACCTGTATTATTTTACCATACTTTGGCACAGAAACCATTAACACAGCTTCCTAAAGCTGAATGAGGAATTGCTGACGTCTGTAATGACTTTTTAATTTAATTAAATGTTATTCAATTCAAAGTATTTCTTTATTTATTACGAGCCAGTCATTTATTATACTATTCCTTTAGCTCACAGAAGTGCTACACCCTGGTAAAGGTGGTAAGTGAAACAATTTGATTAGAAATGTTAAAGGATAGTTAACCGTACACATCACAGTCTAACACTTTGTCACTTGAGTTAGTATAAGTGGGAGAAAATGAGTTGACTTTCACATTTTCTCAGTCATCTCATGTCTTTTTTATCTTGTGTTAGCAGCTCAAAAATACATTAGTAGGAGAACGCTCTTAAATTATTAAATATCCTGATGCAATGCTGTTAGTTTGCATGTATGGAAAAAGCAGAGATAACCCTGCTGTAACTGTGAGACTCTAACAAAACCACTCCTAACCATACTGAAAGCATAAAAAAGAAAAGAAAAAAAATCTGATAAATGAAATAAGTAGAACGTGTGCAGCAAAACAAGGGCTATGAGTCCCTTCTAAATACAAACAAACCTGGAAACGCTCATAAAAGACAGGATAAAGCATCCGCTCTAGCTGTCCTATGGTTTATCAGGTCTGTTATCACAAGTGGAAACTGATGAATGCTAAGGTTCAGCACAACAGTGCACAGCTTCAAGGTACTGGCTTTTAGAAGGAAGAGCATTCAGAAACAGGCAGACCAATCTGAGCACAGCAGAGACTGAATACAGTCTCTGCTGTCTATAACAACACAGTTTTGAAGATGCCTCAGGCAAAACCAGGATGCTCAGCTTACAAGCATACCGGACAACATCAGAAGATTTTTACAATGTGTCCACTTTTGCTTGGAGCTTGCAAGCTCCAAGGTCATTGAAGGATGGACCCGTGGTGATTTTTTATATATTTCTTTGCTTCTAATACAAGTCACACGCACACACCTATAAAACAGTCACACACGTCACCCGTATGTATGTGCACCTTTTCCCAACCTTATGACTGTAACTGGTGAGACTCGGAGAGAAATCTCCTATCTAAGCTGTGGTCTTTGGTGGAAGATTGCCATAGGTAGCTTTCTCGAAGAACCTAACCCAGCAAAGCTACAGATTGCCTATCACCTGATAGAGGTTTCTGCAACACACAGACACAATTAGACTTTATCCAGAGGATTGGTATATTATAATTTTTTTAAAAGTTATAACCAAAAATTATACTTACATTTCTCAGGATTGATTATTAGTTACTAGATGTAAAGAGGGTGAGGTTAAATAAGGAATTAAACAACCATGTGCTTCTTCCTAACATATTTTTTAATGATTATTTTGTTTTCCCTATGTTTAATTTTGGTTATTGTGGGTTTTTTTTTTTTCTTTTTTTGTTGTTCTTGTATTATTTTAACATGTTCAAAATAAAGCCACAATAGCAGCACTCTTTGACGTGCATGCACACATGCAGTGCCGTATGAGTCTGTCGGTGCTCTTACCCTCTACATCATCCAATCATGGTAGTCTTGGGTAGTCCATATGATATGTCCAACACTCGGCAAGAGAAGAAACAATCAACAACAATAACAGCAGCCACAACAACAGCTCCAGCATATGGCTATTAAATCTAAAAGGCGTTCATGCATCAAAGGGAAAACTAGATTTCTATCATTATTATCAACATTATGTGGCCGCTTTAGGGGCTCATTTTAGCAAATATCATTTTCCATAGACAACAGATTGGACCAAGCGATGGGTTGCGAGTGGAATGAACAAATATGCTAATAGGATGACAGAATGTAATGCACAGAAAATACATACAGTTCCATACACAGATAAACAAACAGAAAGAAAAAATAAACATTGCCGGTGGCTTCCAGTGACCCGTTGCGTCATATTTGGCAAGTTATCAATGAAGCTTAACCAATGACTGAGATTCAAATTTCCCATTTTGACTGTATATTAGAGGAGGCTGTATTCTGCTGAACAATAGAGCCTGTTATAATTTATGAGTGTGGGACCACACTCGGGCTGCATGGCTTTCAGTTCCTGTTTCATATGATATTAGATCTGTTGTGTTCCTCGCCTGTAGGTTACACCGATCTAACCTAATCCGAACTAAGAAGCCTTCACTTTGAGAATGGATATGCTGCACTGTGCAGTGTCCACGCACAGACCAGAAAATACATCACAATAGACGTTATTAAAACATGTCAACAGTGTTTCTCGCTGGATATAATATCCTACATTGTAAGTTTTTTTTTTATAGGCACACATCTCCCTGGTGTAATAAGTAACATGTCAGAGGTCAGCTCTTGAATTATGATTATTGCAACCACAGGGGAGTATAGTGTGTTAGATTTAAGGTGCCAGGCATGTCTCAGTCACCCTTCAGCTGTCACCAGAGGCCAAGCCCTCCACTGACTGACAGGTGTAAGTAATGATTTGGGTTCAGAGGTTACGAGTCAACATAAGCACAGAGGCCAAGCACAGCTGCATGCAACTTTTGATACGCAGAGCTCCCTGAGGATTGCAGCATTTAGTGAGAGTTACTTTCATTTGGAGAAACCACAAATGCCGTGCATGGAAACCACCTAAAAAGCTGCTGATATGATTTTATCTGGCGTCATTTCATCGATTCTTTTGATGAGTGCAAAATGCGCTAGACTCCTGTGGTATAAATATCAAAACTTAATTTAACAGATATAATCATTTCAGTGTACTTCACTAATTAGAAAAAAAATACTTACTACCTTCTTTCTTTAGTCGTTTTCTCACTGTGCTTCAAAAAAGGAAGAGTGCAGAACACTCAGAAACAAGAACATGGTAGATGGGGAAGGGGGGCAGAGCTCATTATGGCACTGTGCATTCCAGAAAGTGAGAGATCAGCCTGGAGGGCCTCAGCAGCTGACAGCAGCTGTATTTCCCATACTTGTGAGAATGGTGGTGGTGGTGGTGTTGGAGATGGTAAATGGAGAGGACAGTAGAGAGCCAGTCAGGATTGGGAATGGGATGAAGATGTCCAGAGGGACTTTGTTATCATTTGGAATTCCTCTTCTGCTTTCATCACTTTAGAAAAAGCTTCACATGTGAGGAAAGTGGGAATACTCTTGTATCAAGAGGATGGCGTGGTTGTCAGGGATGTTACACTTGGTAGGTGCGGTTTCTGAATTGCATTGAAGTTTTGAGGGCACCCATTTCTCTTACTTACTCTGTACCCTTGTACTGTCAGGATTTTTTAGCTATACCAAAAACTGATTTATAGCGCTCAACTGCAAGAAGTCAAAAAGCAGAGAATACATTAAAATAAATTAAAAAAAAATACATCTGGTTAATTGTTAATATGCATTTATTATACTATCAGGTCAAAACAGAAACAGTTCCACCACCTGATTTTTTTCATTCTCATAACTGGCACACAACAGAGTAGACTTCTTTTAGAATTAATACATACTTTTCAGTCACTGGAATCTATCCACTTTCTTCAGTATATGTGACTAGAGGAAGACGAAACTCCTCTGAGAAATGTCAGAGAGATACGAAGTGAGACGAGGACATTCAGACCGATGCCTGTCCATAGCAATTACGCCAACCAAGACTGTGTGTCTGTTTTGGCTGTTACCGTAAGCTTAGGCTGTTGTGTCCCTCTCCACTGTCTTTAATAATCGATCGACTCTCCCCTGAGAGCCACTTAGTCTGTCCTCCATCTAGCCTCTTGAGTTACAGCTCACCCACACACATGCTCCCATCAGAGGAGCTGCCATCTGGGCATGCGTACATACACAAAGATGAGCACTAACAGAGACACAAGGAAACACTAAAAAATGGACACTTTTATATGTTCATGCATCAACATTGCACTTTGCAGCACCGGCGTCTCCCATGCCAACTCTATGTACTAATTAAAGAATAGCCAGAGTCAAGTGGCATTTGCTAAATACAATGTGACTGGGATGTTTAGACCTTTAGTGACTTTTCCCTGATAACATAATCATTGCTTTTGTATCAGTTATGCGCTTTGTTCTGGGAACACAGGTTGCTATTTTCAGGTGTTACAGTGTTACCAGCTTTCTTTATCCAGAATGTGTTTTTCATTTCATAGTTTAGAATGTTGGTGGGAAATGGTAATAAGGTATAATAGTAATCATCGTTTAAGGTATAATAATGGTAATATAAAACATTTTGTACTTGGTAACAATCGAGTGCATATCCAATGCATTGGTATACTGCATATACCAATGCAAGACAGCATTTATAACATTTCAAGCATTTTTTGGTAAGGAACGTTGTAGATTTCATATTAGCAATGCCACCTAATAATCAGTATAGACAGAATAAAAGATAGATGCAGCTAGAATTGCATTAACCACTGATTTCTGAGGTCCTGTTTTGAAGACTTGAGATGAGCCTTTCTGATGCTGCCAACTCAAGATTTACAAAATAGGCTTAATTTTTTATTCAGTGTGACCCAAAATGAGCAACCGAGCCCATAAATCCATCAGGAAAATGTCCAAAGAGGTCAAGACAGAAAAATGTTGACCAGAAGTCTTTGCAGCCACAGGTATCAGCATCTGGTGGCCTTCAAAGAGGAGGCAAGTTTAGGACACTGGCTTTTTTTTTTCTGACCTGGAAGCAATATGCATCCTTCACACTGTCTTTGGTTGCTGTTTTCCCAATGCACTTTTTCCTGTGCTTGCGAGTGTCCTTCTTTTTCTTCATCATGTAAAGATAGATGAGAACACTTGTAGGCGTATGCCGACCCCGTCAACTCCTGAAGAACTGTAGCGTCCGCCTACTATACCTACAGTCCTAAAGACAAAAAAAAGTACCAGTATTTTTCTGTTAGTTGTTTTCATGCTGTTAGAGTTCCTTGTATGCTTCCACAGTATTTTTGCCCTAGTGTAAAGATGCTGTCTGTATATGTGTGTTTGTTAAGTACTTCCTGTCTTATTTTGGTAGTCATTTCATTTGTCTCCTGTGTTTTGCATTTTGTTTTGACTTTCCTTGAGTTATTATTGGTTTCACCTGCCTCTCCTCCCTCCTGTGTCCAATTACCCTAATTACCCTGATGTGTATAAATAGAGCTGTTTTCCTTTCAGTCCATGGTTCAATCTCTGTTTACCTCAATGGGGTATTTCCTGATTGTTGTGGATTCTGGTTGTAGCTTTGCTTTTGTTGGACTTTGAAATCAACCAAAAATAAAGGCTCACCTTTTGTTTTTCAGGCTCTCTCAAAATCTGTATTTCAGTCCTCTACTTCCACTTCATGACACTACGGCTGCATTTTTGGAATTTTGGTATTACAAGTATCTATTTGGTGACATCCCTAAATGGTAGACGATGGCATAGCCATAACTAAGCTGCTATTAAATTCAAACTGTATTAATATTATTATATTGTAGCCACACCTGCTACTTGATTGAAGCACCTTTGTGTTTTTTTAACTAACAAATCTTTTATAACTTTATATTTTTTTAAACAAAATGAAAGAACAAAAATATATGTTTCACTCAGCACGTGCGTATCACAAAATTGAATGTATCTCAAAGTACGCCTGTGCAATGTAGCCCTCTTCACTAAACATGAATACTACTATACCAGCTGAAGTGGATCTATGAAACGTAGCTCTCAGCGCTATGAGCATCTGTTAAGATGGCAGGTGCTGTTTAAGAGCAGTAATGACAGGTATTATCCAATGTTTCACTGATCTACATACTTCTGCACATGCTTTACTACTGTGCTGAGCAATTACTGGACCTGTTGACCAACAGTAAAGAACTTTTTTTTTATTATTGTAAACTAATATAAAATATTTGTATTAATTACCTATATTCAAGGAAATAAACTATATGCTTATTAGAGAGAGCTGACCACTATCTGCCTTGATCTGTTGTCTTGCATCAGTCTAGCTAAGGCCATTTAAACATTTCTACACAAGAACAACAAAGTTTACCTGCTGCACTTACCCAGAGGAATGACATCAGAAGGTCTTTTAATAATGAAACAATATAGTAGCGTTTCCACTTCCATTTTGAGGGTTAGATGCGATAAAATCACAGTGACATGTCTCTTTACACATCAAAGAGACAAAGAGAGGAAAACCTTGTAGCTTTTGCCATGGCATGCTGTGTGCACAGCTATCGCTGGAAACATGGAGGGATGTCAGAGGATCAGACGTGCAGCCAAGGTTATGAGTTATGAAGTTGATATTAGAGAGATGGGGAGCATTAAGTGGGAATAGTATGACCTTCATCACTCACCATCAGTTCGTGTCTCCCATCATCAATGCCTTTCTTCTGCAAGCCATGAAGCAAAGGAAACCCTTTGTGTTAACTCTCTAATTAGGAAGACCTTGACTTGCGGATCTCATCCATTGTTCCTCCTCATTTTGGTGGGAAAATATTTCATTGATTTTTTTTCTCTTTTTTTTTTGCAGCAATCGAAGGCGGGAGGAGCCGAGAAGGGCTCTGTGTGGGATTAGACTCTGCGGGGGTCTTCTGTGATGGGTGTGGAGCTGGCGAGGCTCTGCATATGTGTACGTGTGGAAGAAGTGCACTGTCCCACCTCATAACCATTACCCCTCCCTGCCCGCTGAAAAAACACTTTACCGCTGTGATCCCATCGTAGCATCCTTCTTCCTTCAGCTCCCGTTGCTCAATCTATACCTGCTGTACAATTTCTGATTATCTCTCTGTCTATTATTATGATAAATCCAGCTCATTTGCAAACATCTGGATTCTGCCAGGCTTTTGTTTATGTTTCCGCAAGTAAAAGTCTGATGAAAGATGTCCACATTTTTATAATCAAACAAAATGAAGTAAGTGTGGAACGTTCAGTACTGTAAGATACAAAGCAGCGGAGTGACACTAAACCTGTGTATGTGGGGTTTAATTATTCATTCATTTTCCCAAACCTTTACAGTAGAAAGAAACCATTGCAAGCCTGCTGCTCTCAGCGGAGTATACAGCAATCACCTGTTTCTGTCTCTTTTTTCCCCTCACTCACTTCCTCCTGTCAGTCTAGCTTGTCTCTAAATTATGCCTTACCCCTGCAGGTGCCAACGTCTCTCTGAAATGATTATTTCTACCACACAGAAGATTGCTTTTGGTAATTATATGTATCATAATTAAATTTGATGAACTCCTCTGAGACATAAAATCTCATTTGACCCAGGTGCTGCATTTCTCTGCCTATACACAAAAGGAGAAATGTCTTCTACTATTAAGAGAGATATACTCGGAGTCTTGCATCTGACATCTTGATTAAGCAAAGAGGTATTTTCACATTTACCAAATTCGCTAGGTTCCGTCAATAACTTAATTACTGAACAAGAGAAATGCAAATTGCCCTTTGTTACAATGGAATGAATTGAGAAGGATTAACTATGTTGTTGTGTAATGGCCAAACTCTTTTCTTTTGAAGGAAGAAAAAGAAGCTGAAAGTCAATACCCATTCAGCCACAAATGGCTGCCTGCATCAGAGGCCTTGATGTGCTTTGCCACTCTTTACGCAGGCAGGCAGAGTATTCTACTCATTTACAGTTTTTTCATACCTATGAATCGCCTGCTTTTTTTTCCTGAGAAACTGGGTGGTAGACACATTGGCTATGAAATTCACATGAAGAGGAAGTGCTATAAATGATTTGAGAGCCTCTCGAGTTCTGCTCTTCATGCCCCAGGAGACTCTGCCTCACCTCTTGTCTGTCGTTCCTTTAAATGCATGTCGTTCTTTTAGGAATAGCTTTTTGTTGTAGAGATGTGTGGATCAGACTCTACTACTTTTAGCATCGCTTTTTAACATCTTCCAGGATTTATGCTCTTTTTTAAACCTTTTTTCTTCCTTTTTCCTCTTGTTTTTAAATACAGATGAAGAACAAATCAATGAAAACTGAACTGCTGATCCATACTGTAAGTGAGTAGTTGGCTTAACTGACACCAAAACACTATTGTTCGGATCCCTTCACCAGATATCCGGAGACTTTCATTGTCAGTATTATCCATGCTTTTGACATGTAGCTGCAGCCTTTCTTTCTAATTTTATTGTGATTCAGGTAATTACCATCATTCTGTATATAAACATGACAGCTCGAAAAGTTTGAAATGATTTCTGATAAAACTTTGTAGGGGTGTTGTGTGGGGTCATTCAATAAAATTTGGCTTACATCCACTAAGGTCTTCAAGGCCAACTTAATGATTTGTTGAACAAAAAATGACAAAAAGCCTCATAAATTAAAAACTGTGATTCTTATAGGTTTGGTGCTTATTTACAAGATTTATTTAATTTAAATTTCATACATCATATCGCGCTTCACCTCTGACCTCTTCTCTAAGGTTAATAGATTGATCTGCAGGTCAAAAATATGATGATGCTAACTATGTTTTTTACTGCCATTGTTTGTATTGGTAACTTAAGGGCATAAAGGGAATGATACATGGGGATTGTAAATATCACATTATTTTATAATTGTTTTGTACATTACAGTAACGGGTTATACTATTTTAAAATACATAGGTTTTGGGGGGTTTCTTAGGGGTATTTCCTTTCTTAGGGGAAACATCTTGCACTTGTTTTACTTCATTACAAACGTCTTAGAGTGTGTTTAAAAAGAAAAAAGATAATAAAATTAACATATACAAAATTCAATACTATCACTGCCCAGAGAATGAGCTGCCTTGGTGGAGATTTGTATTCTCAAAGTGCTTCTTGTTTATCATTCATTTCTGCCTACTCTGCACATACATCGATAAACGTGTTTACTGAGGGATTTTATAGTATGAAAATAATTAAAATAATATGTTTATTTTTTACACCAAAGGAGGAACTATTATATAAAAGAGTCAAGCTCTAAAACTTTTTGTCTCCTCTTGTGGATCTTTGTTTTTTTGTTACTTCTCAGCCATCCATAATTTGTGTGTTTTTGGTAAACCAATACACATCAGAAAACAACACGAGCCTCCACAAAGCATTTTGTGCTCTGGACTTTTCCGAGGCCTCTAAGATTACTGCAAATATGGAAAGAGCCTACTGAGGTCCTGCAGGCAGCATGCGCTGAGATTAGAGTTTAGGCTATGAACAATCCCACTAGGCGAGCAAGCAGCCACTTGAGATTAAAAAAAAAATGTTTTAACTCAAGTCATGTTACTTTTGTTGGGTTTTTCTAAATAAATGTTTTTTTAAAAATGCATAGACACACGCAGGTAAGTATCTGTAAATAAAAATACGACTTGAAGGATTTGTGAAATGCTTACTTTCAGTTCTAGCATTCCCCCACTGCAAGGACTCTGTCTTTGTCCCACAGTTCACTATGTTCCTGCATTGTCCTTCACTCAGTATTCACATCGAGATTTCTACTCTTCACACTCGGATCTACACCGCTGGATGGATTGCTTTTTCTCCAACTCTCTCCCTTTCTATCTGCAGGAGTTCCCTGCTGCGCACCAATCCTTTCTTGCAGGTGATTGCTCAAGGAATATTGATTAAGGCAAAGATTTGCTGCTGAGAAGCCACTTTTCAAACTTCCTGTGACTTTAATGTGAAATAAAGTGATGTGACTCCCTCATCAGTGATAAACACCCTGTTATGGATGAAGTGTACTTTAAAGAGAAGACTGTCTGTACGAATTTCTGTCTTCATCTATTTGGCTTTTTGTCAGCCTCAATATGTCTATCTCATCCCATTTGTCTTACACACATACACTCACAAGGCAGCTTTCACACCTAATATAACGTAGAGCTTCTTGTCAGGACAGCAATATCTTCCTCTGTCTTTCTAATTGCTCTGATTAAAGTGACAAACAGGCTCATTTTAGCTAAAGGCATATAGGGAAGGATACTATTAAGAATGTCACCATATCAATGGTCATTACATCTGTTTAACTATTAGGGGAACAATAGCATGCAATTAAACCATTTACATGACCTTGAACTGTTATGAACTGCTGTAATTATATCTCCTTAGAAATGTGTGGTTGTATTTGTCGTACATTTTTTTCAACAGACAGCAACCAAATTTCAGTTTCAACAAACCTCGGTTAGTCAAAGCCGTCTTCTCCAAAAGATATGAAAACATACTGCTACTGAAGCATGCTAACTTCACTGCAATATGGTCAGAGGAAAAGGGATTTTGGCAAGTTGTTAACAAGACAATATGTTCATTTTGATTATCCGTCTAATTCTTAGGTAAAAAACGAAAGTGAATGCCTGTTTTGTGTTAATGATAATCCTCTCCTGCACATAAAGAGTGGAACAACATAGTTGAAGGCAGGGATGCAGTTCTTAGCCAGACTGTGATATCTGGTCTGGTTTTGGTCATCCAAACTGGAAGACAGAGAGAGAGAGAGAAAGACATACTATACTCAAAAAGAAAATTGACTTTTCCTTTAGGGGAGCAGTTGATAGGTAAACACAAAGAGCGACTTAGTAATCCTAGAAAATTGTTATGTTTTTTCTTACTTCACACTGCATGGAGCAAGTCCATCTGCGCTACATAGTGATGGTTGGTGTGATAAGATGTAAAAAACAACTTCAGACTTCCAGCCAGCTAGGACATGCTGCTGTTTCACCTGCTGGTACTTGAGCATCAATTTTAAAGTCAGGTTTGTGTTTGTGAGTGTATGTCTGTTTTGTTTTTGTTTTGTTTTTCTGTAATTCTAATGTGGTAACTACGCTATACTAGACAGATCTATCTAAATTAAAAAGTGTTACCAGCTAAAAATGGGTTTGGATTTCTCCTTGCAACACTAAAATCTCATTCTATTCTGAAGAATGAAAAACAAGCTAAAGGTCTGTATTGTCTGATGCAGTAACTGGGGCCTTCATTTAGTTTAACTGCAGGAAGAATCTGACCTATATTGGAAGCAGGCTTCCATTAGAGGCAGCTTTTTGTTTTGGGTTTTGGGTTTTGATTTTGGATTAAGTGATAACACCAGTGTGACAAAGCTTCTGTCTGATATGCTTCCATTTGTTTGTATTGAGGCTTTGACTATTTAACATAATAGTAAATTACTAAACAGACAGATAAATGTCTTTTGTTTAAAAAAAAACCCAAAAAACAAATTAGGCTGGTTGTCTTCATTTCACTCACAGCACTCTTTATATACTCATCTACACAAACATAGGTATGGTTATCAAACCAGGTCTCTCACCACCTGTGTCAACACTATGCTAATCTAATGTGAAGTTACATAAAACGCAACACAAACTGTGCATGTAGCAAAATGACAAACATAGAATAACTCATTATAGAGCAACAACCCTAAACTGTGCTACACATGAGAAACTTCACACCCTCTTTGGGATGCTACACATCCACTGCTCATTAATTTCAAATTTAAAGCCAAAAGCATTTCATTTCCTAACAGAGTTTTTATGGTAAAACATTGGCAGAAATGTGAATGTGCAAAAATAAAAAAAGTCAGTCATTTTTGGGCAGTTCAAAAAGACTTGGGAAAAGAAAAGAATGCCGCTCAAAGGCTCTGGACAAACTTATTATGTTGCTAAAGTGGGTTTAGCTAAAGAAGCATCTTAAAGTTTTGGTCCATGGACACTATAAAGAAATGCTTACCCTTCTGTCCACTCCCATGTTCTTCTGTAGCTGAAGTGGCGATGCAGTTTAACTCTCACCATCATTAAAGCTGGCAATAAAGCACTGCAAGAAATGAGGATTAATGTAAGTTGAGTTACAGTAGAATCTTAAATTCATTTTGATCATTTTAGTAAAGCTCACGATTAAATAAAGGATGCTTCATTTTGTATCGGCTTTGGTGTAGGATACAATGGGGCATTCATCATAAAAGAAAAGGAGAGAATGCTGCCCTGCATTTTAAGGCAATGCACACCATAATGACATTCATTAAAACAAATTATGGACATGGCTTAGCTTAATAATAAAATTAATGCTATATTGGATAATATCTTAAGCAGGAAAACAAAAAGGAAATGAAAACTGAATAAAAGTCTTTTTTTTTTAATAACCTCAGCAATGAATCGATTATTTTGAATGGTTGTTCACACTTAAATAGCTTTTAGTAGTTCATTAGTTCAGTAGCGCATTCAGACTTTCTTATCACCGTAGTGATAAAAAGTAAAAAGTGTTTCCTAATTTCTTTGAAGACCTAATTTCTCCAAGACATCTTCAAGGGGTTAATAAATGTGATAAAACAAGACATATGATCAAGACATAATAATAAAAAAAATCATCTGGCCCTTAGCAGGTTTTAAAATTATTTCAGTACAACCTCTGATAAACAGCAACGTGTTATTTAGGAGAAATGAAGCCAAAATGTCGAAGCAGTGTGTTAAAAACATAGTATGCTCCTAAATTCAGTAGCTTGTAGAAACCACCTTCAACAGCAATAACTTTTTTGTGGAGGAATCGAGGAGGAACTTTAACCCACTCTTCTTCAAAACATTCTTTCAGTTCATTGAGGTTTGTGGGTTTTTGTTTATGCACAGGTTTCTTAAGGTCCTGCCACAGCATTTCAATCAGATTGAGGTCTGAACTGGATCATTGCAGCACCTTGACTCTTCTTTTCATCATTTTGTTGTAGATTTGTTGCTGTGCTTGCGATCATTGTACTGTTGTATTACCCAGTTTCAGCCGAGCTTTGTATACTCTATATAGGTTATATGTATACAGAGTTTATGTCTGACTTAATGACTGTAAGTGCCCAGGTCCTGTGGCTGCAAATCATCACCCCTCCACTACTGTGCTTGACAGTTGGTATGAGGTCATTGTGCTACTATGCTGTGTTTGGTTTTCACCAAATGTGGTGCTGTGCATTATGGCCAACCATGTCGACTTTGGAGAAAGCATTATTTCTGAGGTTTTGTGGGTTGGTAAGATGCAATTTTTCAAACCTAAGTTGTGCTGACATGTTCTTTTTTTAGAGAGAAGATGTTTTCTCCTGGTGACGCTTCTAAACAAGACATACTTCAGTGTTTGTCTAATTATACTATTATGAACTTTGTCGTGTAACCTGCCTTAGCCCTGTGGAGTTTGAGATGTAGCTCTCTGAGTTTTTGCACTTCCTTTGAGCTTTGCACGGTCTGACTTTGGGGTGAATTTGCTGACTTGGCTCCACTTTTGGGAAGACTGGCAACTGTCTTGAATGTTTCCCATTTGTGAATAATCATTGGAAATGGTCTTATAATCCTTCCCAAATTGATGGACAGCAAAAGTTCCTTATTTACGATCACTGCTGATGTTTTCCTCATTGCCAGTGCATTAAAACACACTTAAATCCTCCAGACCTGGAAACTGCCAAGACTTCTGATTTTATAGAGGTCCTCCCACTTAATGATGCTCAGTTAATCAAGTGCTCTTTATTAGCAGCATCTGGCTGCTCTTTAGCTTCATAATCGAAGCAGTAAGGGTATACTTTGTTTTTCTGCATTATGGAACAGTTTTTGGCAAATAAATAATTAGATGCTAGTGTATCACGTGTTGTTGGACAGAAATAATCTTAACATCTGCTAAAGACCGGATGGTTTTTTTTAATGTCCTGATATAATGTCCTGATACATATTGAAGGAGGTTTTACTTTTTCATTTTTATCATTACACAAAATTGTAATTTTTGGATTATTTAAAGGCCATTTGACATCCAAATTGGATGAAATGAAGACAAAATGAGGTTTTTGATCCATCTTCAATTAATTTCTTTATACCTGATTCCCTGGATAAGAAAAAAAAAATTGCAAATAAACACATCAGCAATGACGCTGCCTGAAATTTGCATAAATGTGCAGTGCATTAAAAGCATCATGGATTCTGATCTTCATTTTCCCAGGAGACTAAGGCTCACGTCTTATCTCTTCTTTGCATGAATAGCATCCTTGAGTTTCGCCTCTTATATCTACATGAAGTCTATATTTTCTAGGTGTTTCTGGTAGAGAGACTCTTGTGTGGCTCAGAAACTTGATTTTGAAGCTCATGAAAGTTTATTTACCTCATTTTAATCATAGCTTTTCCACATATACTCTTACTACTATTATCATTGTTTGTTCTATACACACATCTCCAAGCAAACATCAACCAATATGCGAGGGCATTTTCTTTTAATCTCCTACAATCACATAATACCAAAAGAGAGAGTATTTTCTGAAAGTATTGCATTTCTTCCACACACTGGAGTTTCAGAGACTGAAAATTCATGCATAACTTCTTGAAGACAGAAGTTATGACAGAGAGAATTATTACACTGACATATTTTTTTTCTTTTACAGCTCATTAGATGTTGTATATGTCATTCACTGTCAGCATCAAGTAATATTTGATAAATCCAATTTAAAAAAAAGAAAGAAAATCCAGAATGCAATAATTTGCAAATCTCACAAACCCATACTTTATTCACAAATGAAAACATAGAAACATCAATTTAAAGAATTTTTTTTTTTTGGCATTTTGCTTTTTGCAGATAGTAAAGGTGGAGACAGACAGGAAAGTGCAGAGAGAGACAGAGGAAGACCTGCAGCAAAGGAACATCCAAGGCTGCTGCTTTCTGGCCATGTGGCGTATGGCCCACACACCCACTGAGCTAAACTGGCGCCCCAACATCAAATGTTTAAACCGAGTAAGAAAATGTACAGGACCATCTTTACCACTGTGTAATATCCTATTCTTTTAACTACAGGCATTAAATGTCTGGGGACAGAGGAGACCAGCTGGGAGTGGAATGTTTTCCCATTCTTTCCTGTTCTAGGAATCTTAGCAGCTCAACAGTCCTGGCTCTACTTTATTACATCTTTTCATTTTATGGTCCATCAAATGTTTTCAGTTGGCGAAAGGTCTGGACTGCAGTTCAGCATCCTCATGCTATCAGAGTTGCGGGCTTTTGAACTGAGCACTGATAACTGTAAGTCCCTCTCCTCTTTCTTCCTTTTAGCTCAGTTTAAATGAGCTTTGGCTCAGATAAGGCGCCAGTGTTTCTGGATCGTGTTTACATATAGCTTTAACCTGCATTTTTGGATGGCACTGTGAAGTGTGTTTACAGACTGTGATTTCTGGTAGTGTTCCTGGGAAAAGTGCAGTGATTTCTATCCCAGAATCAGGCCTGTTTATCGGCCTGAGGGCCTGAAGATCATGGGCACCCGATACAGATTTTTTCATTTGTCGCTTGTGCACAGTGATTACTCGAGATTCCCAGAAACATTTGATGATATTATGCACTGTGTGTTCACAATTTTACATTGAAGAACATGCAGACTGATGAACTTCTGCTCATCTTTGCTTAAGAGAAACTGCGTCTTTTTTTTTACTACCACTTACTTTTCCAGCCTTTTGTTGAAATGGTACATTTTCTCTGTTTAAACATTTAATACATTTTTTCCTGTTTTACACAGCTTTTTTCCAACTTTTTTTGGACATTTTTAATTATCCAATTCCTTACAAAACAACTTCCACCACCTATTCTGTTTCATCCTTTCATACACTTCAATAAAAATGACAAAGTGACGACTGAAACACTTTATTTAATATAACAAATTTAAGAAGTGAGAAAACTGACTGTTTCATCTTGTTGGCTTCCTCTCTTTTTTTTTTGGCACAGCCCCTGCACAGCAGTCTCTCTGCTAATATGAATCTGGATGTTATCAATCAATTAGAGTCAATAAACAGTTATGGAGCAATGCTGTGAGTTGGATACATCCCTATATCTTTTGACTCACCTCATTAACCATATCATTACTGTGTAGCATGCTTTCCGGCGTGTGAAGTGCCCTAGAAGTGTCTCTGTGGCAACTAGGAATTATGAGAGTAGTGAAACTGCTGGTGGGGTTTTTATTCATGTGGCTGAGACACAAATACTATATAAGATTTCAGATGGGAGGATAATTTCCACTAGTTTGTCATAATATTGTCATTTTTATTTTTTTGGAGAGACATTTTTTGTGTTTGCATGTAATGCGAGTGACTGCTCGTTTATTAGTGGCTGATGGCTTTTAACATGTGCTGCCAGCCAGACTGTGGTGACAAAAGCTGTTTATTTCCTTAGCCATTATGAAGCCAAGCATTAGACGTCACACCACACTCAAGCACAGTGCTGACAGGGATAGGGATACTGGATAATAACCTTCCTCTCTCCTTTCTTGACTCACTATTAATGAAAACAGAATTACCGTCCAGTGAGTCACAGACTCTGATGTGATTGACTTGTTTTCCAAGGCGTTTATTGAGTGCATTTTAGTACAATAGTTCTCAGAAAGTTACAGCTTACAAACTCTTGACACATACTTGTCACAATTTACAAGTGGCTGCTATACACAAACTAAAAAAAAAAAGAAAAAGGAAACCAAAGTACCTGTGCACACAATGTCTGTACACACAAATGTGCCTGATATGCATACATCCATTCTCTCTTGAACACACAAACAAATAAACTGTGACATGTGCACACTCACAGTCAGCTCCCCCCATCCACTGCTCATCACAGAGAGAGGTTGTGACTGGTATACTCAAAGCTTTTGGGTTCACCTGTCCTCACTGGCCCGCTGCGATTCTTCTTGGTGTTCACTGTGCGCATCCATGAGAATATAATTGTGAAGTGCCGGGTGTATGCCGTTTTTATAAGTGTGTAAATCTTTGAGTTCCCAGTCTGAAACAGAGGAGAAAAAGGAGAACGGAGAAGTTTAACGAGTTTCGTTTTGCAAGGAGTCACGCCAAATCATTTTCGGCCTCACGCCGTTCTGATCCATAAATGACAGGCATGATTTTTGCTGCTAAAAGCATCGTTGGTCACTTTTCAGACAGTTGCAGCACATGGAACGTTTAACAAGCAAGTTCTTGTGTTTTCTATCAGTGTGTGATGAATGGCTCCCATATGAAACAGCTTTCAGAGGAAGATGGCGAACCGCCTCTCCATTCATCACACTGGAGTGTCATTACAGTCAGATATTTAGAAAGACAAACAGAGCAAATGGAGAAAAAAAAAGAATTACACTTTTGTATAATGAATACATTCTATCATCTCATTCACAGGCTCTTGGGTTGAAAAGCAAATACATGAGACTGAGCTGAATAGAGGACTAATGCATTCAAATTGATTCACTGGCTTCAGTGAAAGGGATTTATGCCAATCTTGAGGAGCTTGTGATTATATTTAGGAATACTTGGTAAATCAATGACTCGGAGAATTGAATAGAAAAAGCAATTGATTTTGCCCGTGAGCCAAACCAATTGCTTGATTACAGTATTTTCCATTACCAAACTAAAGCAAATTAACATTTATATAATGAAAGAGATGTTGCCACATAAACCACACTGTGAGATAAAAGAGTTTGATTCACTTCAATGAACTAACTTTCTTACTTTCATCAAAACCATCCTTTGTTCATGCCATGTCTGCCATGCAACCCCGCCCTCCTATTAACTGAATCATCCTCCTCTTTCTATCACATATGCACACACTCTGTCGGGTTTCAGCCCACTTTCTTCTCATTAAGCATCAGCCTGGAAACCAGACGTGAGAATAAACTAACTGAGGGTTCCTCAGTGTTCGTGTGTGTGTGCGTGCATGTGTTTGTGAGTGTATTTGTTTTTTATGCTCCCATCAATCTCCCTCCCCGTGGCTGATCAGATGCCCGTCAGACAGGGGGCCTTAGCAGGTGTTTTCACCCCTGCCTGGGCCCACTAGAGCATGGAGCCAACCATTTCTCAGGCCAGCTCTGGCCCAACTCAGCTCCAGACACAGCCCAGGACAGCTTGGTTACACCCAGGATAAACGAGCTGGAGATCTGCCAGCCAGCGGGAGTAGTCGGGGAGAGAGGGCAGGACAGACAGAGGAGGAGGAGGAGGATGACTTGAGAGGGCTAAGTACACTTAATAATCTGCTAATGGGCCTGCCATCAATTTCTAATTTTGGATGCAAGGTGGTTAGGACCATCGTCACTCATGTCTGTTCAAATAGAGCCAAGAGGGATTTCAGCAGGGTCACAGCTACTGCAAAGAATTGATACCAAAATAGTCCATAATTGCGAGCTACAAGGCTGTTTTACCAAGCCTGTAGTGAAAGACTGTTGACTCTCATTTTTAAAGATCACTATTTTTAAAGGTTTTATTTAAACAACAATATTGCGATTGGTTTCCAAAAGCCTGGCCCTAAGGCAAATGACCAGCAAAAGGAAAAATCACAAGCACCGTCATTGCCATGCTAAGAAAGAGAATTATCCTTGTGCACAACTCGGAACTATCCCTTAAATATATCCCAAAATAATGAGTTTTGGGAATAATGTAGAGACCTTACAAGAGTAGTACATTTCTAAGTGACAATTCATGCAGCTGAGAGTTATATATATATTCCCACAAGTGCCGTGTCAATTTCCTTCAACTTGCCTAGCCATTTGGCAACTGCATATAGCGAGAGTGCACAGATGAACTCAGCAGCTTAGCTACAGCAGTCGATTGGAGGCCGTGCTACGCTGTGAGCAGTGTGCCCATGTGGGCTGTTTAAGTCTGTGTGTTCCTCGAAATGGCATCGGGTGTCTGTTGGCAAACTTCAGCCCAGATGTTCATTTTTCACCGTGTAGAGAAATGATGCTGATTCGCAGTGATTTCCAGTGCCCGCTCTCCTATGCGTTTCAAACTCGCAGAAAATCTCACCACGGCCAAGACATTTGCAGCACCCACGAGAAACATTAACTAGATTTGCCCAAAATAAAATGTACCACATATAGAGCAACTTGACTCCAAGTTGTGTTCTTCCTGCGCGATCAGCTGGCACTCACCGTGAATTTGGGCCAGTCCCGGGGCAGGAAACGGAGGATCATTCCCCCTGTGGATGGTGCTGACCGCTCCCGAGACAAACAACAGGTCAAGAAAGAAGATGAAACATAAAACATATCTGTACAACTAAGTGCTCACCAGCAAGAGACAGCATGTGTACACCCACATTTAACATTACCCCCAGTTAATGGATAGTTTGTCAGTTATTTTAATTCCTACAGCAATTTTCATACAATTCTACAATACCAATTCTTCAGCCATTCTTTTTACATTTTCTCCAACCAGCCCAAATTGTCCTTAAATCCCTGGAGCAACGAGACATACAACCCAGTGCCCATTGTTCAGTTATCCAAAGGAAACTGGAATCTAAACATTGCATGTGTCTCAGTCAGAATTCAGTCAACATGTCTTTGCCAAAATGCAAGCATAGAGTTCTGTACATACATATGCATTTATATCACCTTCAATATGAAGGTTTATTATGAAAGATATAATCATATTTAGCAAGAGATAAACATATTTATATTCTCTGAAAGTGGGTGGCTTGGGTTAAGAAGTCCTTTAGCAAGGCCCTCCACCCAAGACTCCACAGGTAGTGTTAAAGATAAAATACAAGTGGACTGCATCTTGCTATAATGATAAAACAGACAAACAAACACATGGTAAAGGATAAAAATATAACTAAGCTCTGATCTTTTTTTGTTTTTGTTTTTTTGTTACCGGTCCATTTACAATACACTTTTTAAAACATTTTTTAAACAAGTACAACATGATGTGAAAGTTGAAAATGGTGCTCTGCTGTACATCCCTGTATGCTTCTCCCTCTAATTATTTCCACTGGTAGGTGTTTTGTTTTGTTTTTCTTCTTTTTTTCTTCTTCTTCTGGAACTTATTTCTCGCCAGGTCAAGGCATCATCATTGCACAGACTGAAAACAGGATGGGTAAAATCACACGTCACATGTTTCTAAATGCCTCGCGTTTCAGTTTAAAGTTTTAACACCTTCTAGTCCACATGAAGCAGAAGTACAGTATCACTCACTTTACCACAGTTTGAAACTCTGAGAAGTTCTTTGTGTTGATGTCTGATTGTTGGTTATTTTGGTTCAAAATGGCATGAATGGTAGTTCATAACCACAACAACGGACATTGATTTCCCTTTTGTGATGAATGGATAAACAGTATCAAGTCTGGACCCTGAACTCCTGTCGTGGATTGCATGAAGTGTGACAGCTGTTAACCATGTGGTAGTGTAGACCCTGGTCTCCTGTTGTCATGATAGTGGATTAGATTAAGACAATAGTTTCGACTCTGGCGCGTTCCGATGGATCGGGGGTCATTCGAGGGCTGCTATTTTTGTTGGTCCTTCGAATGCTGCCTGTTCCATGGCACAGCGCCTCCGGTAGTCATGCCATCGGCGTAGATGACTGGCTCATCTGCACCCTCATGGACTGGACATTAGTAAGGATTTTCTTCTGGTGGCCTGCCAGGGTCACTCCTATTCTCAGCAAGTCTCTACAGAGAAAGAAACATGGAGACAGAAAGTGAAAAGCAGGGTATTTTTGTTTCTTTCCTTTTTTTGTAGAAAAACACAGGATTTCCAATAATTTGGAGTTAGAATAGATGATCTGAATATGAAGTGCAAACACCTGCAAGAAATCCCCCATCACAACTCAACGAGTTCACACGGACCTAACGTCGCTATAAATGAACGCACAATTTCAGAATGGAAAGCTAGTGGCAATGAACAAAACCCACAAATTTACAAAATTAATTCCATCTCTGTGAGAAGACGCAGTAGTGCGTGTTGCTTTGAATTGCAAAGACATTGCAGAAATGCTACCAAGCCCCGAGCATATATTTTTAATAAAAAATGTTGGAATGAATTTACATTTTCAACATAATTTTGTAGACCAAGCAACATTGTTAATTAAAATGGATGAAGTGCAATATTTGTGTCTGTTGGTACCACAAGTGCTTTGAGAAATGCTGTCATGACCAGCGCTTTGAAGCACTTCACAGACACAGCAGCGGCAGCAGAAGTGAAAATATGCATCTTTAAAATGTGTATATAGAGGATACACATTCATGTCTTTTTTTTTTAGAACACTGTTAACACAAAATGTTTAATTATTAGTACAGATAAGAGTTGTAATACATAGCTTGCAAAGATGTACATCTTCTTACCACGGTGAGTGCGTTATTTCGTCTTACAATGTGTTGTATTTTTAATTCCCACCGAGGCTTTAACTTTGATTCAATCACTTGAGTCACTGGGTGCATTTATGCTAAAAATACATGCACTTGACACTGAGTCATTTTATAAAAGGGTGCCCATCAAAAGCTATATGGGTCTGAAAACCCGTCATTTGCACACAAGCAGGTGAACTCACTCTGAGGTCATTTGTGCCACCAGCTGCAGGGAGGTAAAGCCTGAGTTGAGGAAGTTGTCTCTGTACTGGCTCATCTTGATGGCAGCGAGCCAGTCCTCGACTGAGCTGAAGGTGTTGACGTCGGGTATGGATCTGTCCAGCAGTGGCTGAGAGGGCCTGGTGCAGAGGAGAACACCAAGAGCAAGGCGGGGAGGAAGATGAGATATAGTTGGGCTTTGATGCAATATTAAGCACAGACTTAAAGAGAAGGAGAGTAAAGCTGATACTGGTGTTTTCATGGGTGTGTGCCATAGGGTGCAAGGAAACTAGGGAGAGAGAATTTATTAGTGAATATTGGAATGTATCTCAAATATAAAGTGTAAAGGGATTCAGTATCATGAGGCACATCTGCTACTCCTTCTTTGAATGCCACACAATAAGGATTTTTCGCAGGTAATCGGTAACTGGTCGCAATTGCTTGGCTTTAAAATATGTGGAAGCCTGGAAAAAAAATAGTGCAGGAACCTGAAACTCACAGTTCACGGACAGACCACATCCAATCTGGCTGACGCTGAGAGAAACTGTGAGGACGGGTGCCAGAGATTGTACAAAACAAGTCCAGTATCTCACAAAAAAGTAAGAAAAAAAATACGTGCTCTGAATGTGTTCTGAATATGTATGTAAATGAGGTGTTTCATTCCATTTTTTATCTTTTTGAAAACGTGTTTTGCTCCATCTTCACGGGGTAAAAAAGTGAGAGTTCCTGAAACCAGTGTTTAGGTTGGATAGGAGGGAGGAAAAGTGCAGTTTGACGCAATCAATAGCAATAAATTCATGCTTAATTCATGAGAAGATAAAACGGTGCACATATGCATGCTGGGCTCATTTGAAACAAACAGTGTGTTAAAGACTACATGCATAAGGAGAAGCGTCAGTGTGTACTTAATGTCAGTTTTTGGATTAATTTGTTTCTTACGTGTACAGATTTTTTTTTACTCACACTGCAGGAATATTGGCTACAGCTTTGAGGCTGGCGGGGTTACGGATCATCTTATCCAGAGTACTGACGATGTCTGTGAAGCGAGGTCGCACGTTGCGGTCTTTTTGCCAACAGTCCAGCATCAGCTGGTGCAAGGCGCTGGGGCAGTCCATGGGTGGTGGCAAACGGTAGTCCTGCTCAATAGCATTAATTACCTATGAGAGAGAAGGCAAGATGTTGTCTCTTACAAATGAAAATAGCTGCTAATTCCACACCATATACCGCACTTGCAGTATGTCTCTCAAACACTTACTGTCAGTAAGAGTGTTTTCTACAAGCTGGTTACATGTTTTTTAATAATTTGACTTATTTTATGGCTGAAACTCAATCCTGCCTCATCACAATGCTACCAGAACCCAACTGCAACCCTCCCCATATGGACACTCCCTCTGGTCAATAAAGTGACAGTTTGCATTCAGGATGATGTGCCCTTCCTCTTGACTCTATCCAATCACATATCACTCCTATAGGACAGATTGAGGAAAGAGAGGGGACAGAGAGCAGGGGCAGTGTCACTAGCAAGGAGCCCCTGGGGGGGATGGGCAGATTGCATATAATTAACACTGCGAAGTACAGCCACTTGACACATGACTTTTAAAAGCTTCACAGGCTATCAGGACTCATTAAAAAGACGTTATGACAAAGAATTTAAGGGCAGTTAGAGTAAAAGACTTCTATTATATAAGTTTGATCAGAACTTGACAGAAGTGGAGTATCTTCACCTTGTTTTGTTTTCTTTGTTAGTTATAAAAGGTTTTATTTTAAATAACACATAGACAATGAGATCACTTTAGATATATTTAATGGAAATATGCAATGTTGATTCAGTAGCTACAAAACCAGACGCTGCAAAGACTAATGATTACCAAGATTGCTGCAAATTGATGGAACCGGTGCTCACAAATATTCACATGATCCACACTGTCTGTAGATTTAATCTTTTTTTTTTTCTTTTTGCTTACTTGCAAGATGAAAGTCTGATGAAAGATCGTGTGTAAAAGATAGTCATTAAAAGTTAGGTGCTGCTCTGTATATCGCCAGCTCCACCCTGGAGTTGAGTGCACCTCAGCAGATTCTTGACAAATGGTGCATTAGAGAAGAGAACGCACAAGTGAGGGGATATGAGTTAGGAGGGGGTATAGAGAGGGGCTTTGATGCAATATTAAGCAAAAGGGATTTCAAGAGAAGAGGAGAAACAGAGGTTATGGTGTTTGTGTGGATAAGTGAGAGGATGCAGGATGGAGAAAGAAAGTGTGCGTGTGTGTGCGTGTGTGCGCAAAATTTTGTGAGAGTGTGTTTTAAGTGTGTAAGAGAGTGTGGACTGAGCAGCCGGACATGCTGAGTGGTGCTAGTCCCACCAGGCAGTGTTTGCTGCTGGCCCACTGAGGCAACATCTGCTGGTTTGGACGGTCCTTGTGGAGTGAGGTCCATAGAGGCCTGATGGTTGGCTAGTTGTCGCACTAAGGGAGCTAAGGGAGAGAGACCTCATAGTATGGGACTATATCCAATGGTTGTGTGTGTTTGTGTTGGTGCCTGTGAGCGTGGACGTTATCCAAGCGGACATGGGGAACAAAGCAGAGCTCTCAGCAATCATTCATTGCTCTCAAAAGCTGGCCAGGAAGGAAAGGGGATAGTGTGAGGCTGTGCCCATAATAAGTCTGCTTTCAAAGTCAGAGTCAAGGGCATCTTCAGTAATGATGCTTTGTGATGCAGGCTGATAAAAATGTGTGATTTATTACAGCTTCCTCCCTTATGAGTTACCCTTGATTGTGTATCTATAACCGCATCTGTACGGAAATGGCTGTTCAATTTAATGAGGCTGTTTATTCAGATTCAGGTTTATTCTTTGTTCTATCGGAACTCGGAGACATGATAAAACTTAACTTAGATGTCGAGTTTTTGGGAACATCTCATGAAATGAGCGCTTAAAATCTTTAGTGCTGATTTTATGTTTAATTAGTACTTAACTGACTTTATGTTGTACTACACCTGCTCGTCCCAACTGACTTGAACTCCATTTACAGTGTAATATCCTTCCCTGATACGCTTTTTCAAAATGAAATCATAATATTTAAGAAAGTATTTGTGTAGTTTTAACCACTTACATCCTGGTTGGACATGTCCCAGTAAGGCCTCTCTCCAAATGACATCACCTCCCACATGACGATGCCGTAACTCCACACGTCACTGGCTGAGGTAAATTTTCGGTAAGCAATGGCCTCTGGTGCTGTCCACCTCACTGGGATCTTCCCACCCTAAAAGAATAAAAAAAAGAGAGTTTAATTTCTAAGTTTAGATTACACATATTACAAAAAAATTAGTGTAGCCTTAAACCTCCATTCTTTTAAAAGGCAAACAGGGGTAATACGTGTGGTTGCAAAAAGACTTCTGTTCCTCTAAAAGTCTATGAGAAAATGGCTTTCTGACATGATTTGACTTGTCTGTGGTGGGTGTGGTTCAGGAGGTTGTCTGAATCAGAAGATCAGTGGTTCGATCCCCAGCAGTCTGCACATCAAAGGTTCCTTTGATTCTGAACCCCGAGTATCCCCTGATGGATGCAACCATGTGAGTGTGTGCAAATATTAGATAAGGTTCTTGGATATAGAAAAAAAAGCACTTGGATGAATGAGGCTTACAATGAAAAGCATTTTGAGCGCTCAGTCAGAGTAGAAAAGCACTATATAGGCATATTTCAGGTCATACGATATAAAACATTAAGTCTATTTAGTAAATGTTGGTCAATTTGAAGCTGAGAAAAGAGGATTATCCAGTATATGCTCATTGGCTACAGACTTATGATTGACAGGTCAGTAGCCAGCGAGCGTGTAGTTTCACAATCTGATCTGCCACTCGCCATCAGATCCAGTTTAAACATGTCAAGATAGTGACACAGAAAGTGTTCATCTCAAGGCTTAAAAAGCAGTTGGATGATGTCACAGTAGCTACAGCCATCCTTTATACTGTCTACGGTTGAGATCGCTCTCTTGCAAAACAATATTCTTTTCAGCTTTAGTATGTTGAAGTCAGCCACTTTCCTGAAACCCACATCAGTACTCTCAGTTTTACTCCATCCCTTTAACTCTTTATTCTCTCATCCAGTAAGTGCAGCCAAAAAGCAGGGAAGATTCTGCCTCAGTATCAGCAGCATCCAACACTCATCAACCAACTTTCCATTTAGTATATCCTTTCTCATACTTCAGTTTTAATAAAAGAAGATAGGACCAGTTTTCTGTGCATACACCCAACATCTCTGCCTGTAATTGGGCTACCTGAGCCCCCGGGCAAACCATGCACCCTGTTGATTGAAATTGACAGCTGCTTGTTTCCCATCACACACACGTGCACACATTCACACATACAGACGCAGTGGGATAACATATGCACAGGCACAGAGAGGATTGTGCTTGTACACACACACACACACACACACACACACACACACACACACCCACCCACCCACCCACCCACACACACACACACACATAAATCCCTGGCTGTCTCCTGACACACACACACACACACACACACACACACACACACACACACACACACACACACACACACACACACGTACACGCACACACACCTCCCACTGCACCTTCCCTTATAGCTGAGTTGAGCTTGCCACCAGTTTAATAATGCCAATTAGCTGAACCTGAGCATTTGCAGATAAGCTGCTGCTGGAAACAAACCCAGGAGAAACCTACACAGACCACCCTGTTCCCTGCTGACTTTCTAGGAACGACAGGAGAAGAGAAGAACCACAGGGAGAGGCGGGTGGAGGCAGAAAAAAAAGGGAAATGAATAAGACACCGAAAAAATGGTGATTTGGGGTGTTTTCATAATGCTGGCTCACATGAAATGTTGAACAATACTAATGCTAAACAGGCTTATTCATGCATAAATGTCTGTGTTTAATTTTGGATTACAGAACACTGTCACATGGCGCTGCAAGAGGTGGAGAGGCTGACCTCATTAGCGAGCACCTCTTTGACCTTGGAGACGTTGCTGACCCTGAAAAGAGGTTTAATATCTGACCTTGAGTGGTGCTAGATGCAGAGACAACGCTCTGACTGAGAGCATCAGCCGGCGAAGAAAAAGACACGAAAAGCACTGAAGAAAGTAGACAATGCTGCAGTGTGTGGTTGCGGGAGTGTGTGACACGCACAAAATGAGAGAACAAGCAAGAAAGGAAGAGAGGAAGAGATCAATAGATGAATAAAGGCTATATAAGCCCCACTGACTTCAGCGCTTTTCTCATATCTCAAGACTAGTTCATATCTGAATCGTTTCATCTAAACCGAGACCCAAGGGCACTTTCTCTTGCTCTTTCTTTTCTCTTAGGGCAATGGAACTACACTGACACAGGCAAAGCATTGCCCCCTGCAAAAATATAAAATGACTAATTTTCTCCTTTTTCATCTGTCACACTGTCGGGGCCAATGCTTCACGTCAATTATTTTGTCTGGACGAACATATATGAGATGAGTAATAAATGCAGAATAACACAAAAATAAAACACCTGCTCCAAGCACACAAAAAATAGCTGTCTATTACGTCCTCGCTTTGTCATTACTTGCTTACTCCCTTCCTCGCTTTGTACATCTGGTCTCATGCCCCAGGACCCTGTTGGGATATGAGCTCAGTGTCGTTGGAATGGCCTGAGCAAAGACACAGGCTTCACAAGAAGCTTCCTGTGCGCCTCCAATGAGACAGACGTTAGTAATAACATTTCCAAGGCGGGTGAGTCAGAGGCAGCTATGCAAACCCTTAGTAATTACTGCTGTGGGCCAATGATAACTGCCAAAATCCTGCTTTAATAACATGAATTGCTGAGGAGTCCATGCATACAGGGAGGGAGGCAAAAACATAATAAAAAGCACTGGTGTATTTATTTTTTTTTTTCAGTAGAAAAAGCATTAATACCGAGGGAGATGAGTTAGAGGGGTAGCAGAAGTGATGATGGGAATTAAAACAGACCTAATGTCAACACAAAAGTACAAATGCTTTTGCGTAGCCTTGAAGCATTGGGGGGGCGGGGGGGGGGGGGGGGGGGGTTGTAATACTGTGTGGGCTACTGAAAAAGGAACAAGCTGTTTTCTGTTTGCCTTGAAGTGAAATATTGCCCCTTAAGCAGAATTCACACACTCCAATTATCTTGGGCAGTTAACTGAGAATCTGTGTGTAGATGAGCCAAAATGCACAGCAAGATTTGCAGCTGCACAACGTCTAGGCCTTGACGATACCAAGTGATACTCCCTTGGTAATAATAAAAAAAACACAACAACAACAATAAAAAAAAAACAAAAAACTGGGTGACATTCAGTGCCTGAATTCCTGGGAGGTTTGAGTCTAGCTTGTAATAAATAAGTAAGCTGCTTTTGGTTTTTGTTGTTTTTTTGATTTTCACACCCGCCCTCGTA
Source organism: Pelmatolapia mariae (assembly GCF_036321145.2). NCBI lineage: Eukaryota > Metazoa > Chordata > Actinopteri > Cichliformes > Cichlidae > Pelmatolapia > Pelmatolapia mariae. The sequence goes on from NC_086243.1 coordinate 15,306,546, forward strand.
TTGTGTTTTTTCTTCTGTTTACTAAATTTGATCACATCAGAATTTTTGCTTTCTTTCTTGTTTTTTTCCTCCCCTCTTGGTTATTTTAACGATTGTAGCTCACGCAGCAAGCCATTTTTGCACACATGATTCCCTCCAGCATACCTCGAACAGACTTTGCCATACAGTATGTCACCAGAGTAAGAGTAATGTGACTGGTTTCCACCTGGTTGTGGCTGCCTGTGACAGGTTGTGACCAGCTTTGACAAGCTAGTGATGTGTTTGAAGTGCATCTGTAAAGGAGATGGGCCGTGGCTGTCAGCTGAGAGGTATCATAGCGAGACAAGCATGTTCTCATGACAGCTAGGTCTTAAAGATAAAGGATAAACATTTGGTGGTCAGGTAATGTGTGTACTTATTGGTGTCTGTTATGGTCCCCTGGCTCAGCAATATCAGTGTTTGTGTGTGTGTGTGTGTGTGTGTGTGTGTAGATAGTAGGATATGAAACACCTGTCATGTCTTTGCAGCAGCTCAGGATACGAACCATCAACATGCCAGATAGCTTCATGTAGACTGTCACTGACATGGTGATGCAGAATGGAGTAAAATCTAGAACACATATACCTGTCACAGCACAATCAACACTCACCACTAATATGCAGCAAAATCACAGATAAGCTTACCGGAATTTAGAAAAAAAAAAGCCCAGTGTTTTGCCTTTTTCACTCATCTTTTTTCACTTCACAGAAGCTATTTAGAGATTCTAAATAAACTTTCTCCTTCATGTGGAAGACAAATATGTAGAGCTCACTCTCCGTGTTTTCTTTTCTCCCCCATTCCCTCTTTTCCTTGCCTTTACTCCTCCAACTTCGCTAATCCATTTCCAAACAATGCACACTGAAATGGACTTGAGCACATTTACTTAGGCTGGAGAGAGTGCTCCATCAACATCGTTTTAATGAAATCCTGAGAGCAACGATCTGCCCTGGATGTCTGCCCAAACAGATGAAGAAAGAAGAGCGAAGGAATGGAGAGGAAAGGGGCAGAAAGAAAGAGTGACACAAAGAGACGGAGAGAAAATAGAACAAGAAATTAAAAAAAAGAAAGAAAGGAAAGTGGGTTGGTGACTCAGATGTTGGTTTCCCAGATCCCCATGGGAATGTCTGATGGAGGGAAGGACATAGGTCTTTATGTACAATGAGGTAATGCAAATCTTGAGGGAAGCATATTTCAGAATGCACTCTCTAAAGATCCCAAATAGGCTGGCATTCAACAACAATCTCCTTCTGCTGTCAGATTTAATTTAGTAAATACATTTTAAAATGTGTCCAGTAAAGCAATAAAGAACAGATAGTGTACTATTTTAATAATGTATAATTCTCAATAAACCAATATAACATCTATCCAAACTCTAAGCCAGTGAATTTATAACTTTAGGTATCCTGTTTATTGTTTTAAGCTATCAAATACATTTATGTAAAACAAACATAATATTTTAATTTTATAACTAGTCATAACAGTTGGAAAACATTTGTAATCAAGAGTGTTTATGCTTCAATTATCTTGAAGGTGGATATAAACGCCTTTAAATATAAACTTAGCACGCATATATGTGCTTTGCTGCTCAATTCTTTGGCTTTTCTAGAATGGACCTAAAACAGCTGTGTAGGCTGTTTAGGCTGTCAAAGCTTCACTACCAAAGGATGCAAGTTTTGTTTTTCCCAGCTATAAAACTTTGTGTGGGATTTAGTAACACAACCATAGGATCTGTTTCTGTGTAATGCATTCAAGTTGTCTTTCTTTACTGCATCTGCATGTATAGCAGAGGAAATAATTCCCCCGCTGAGTTTGTTAGTTTGCTCACTTATAATGAAATGAACACAATCTAATTTTTATAGGAGTTTCATTTTAATGGAGAGAGACAGAACATCAACCAAAAATCCAGAAAAAAAAACCAAATTACATAGAAGCTTTAACTTGAATTGTATGTCATTGAGCGAAATAAATATTTCATCCCCAAGCAAGATGTGACTCGGTGGTGAAACCCTTGTGGCCGAGCAAGGTGGGAAGGCGTTTCTTGTAGTTGGTCACCAGGTTTGCAAACATCTCAGGAGGGATTTTGGCCCACTCCCCTTTACAGACACTCACTAAATTATTTGGCAACTCAAAGCTTAACCTCCCTCCACAGGTTTTCTATAGGACTGAGGTCTGCAAGCTGGCTATGCTAGTTTATGACCTCAACGTACTTCTTCTGTGCCACTCCTTTGCTGTCTTGGCGGTATGTTGTGAGTCACTCATGCGGGAATACCTATTCATGACCCTATTCAATGTTCTGGCTCAGGGATCGACGTTCTGGGATTCTGGGTGGGTTATGGGGGACAGAATTCCACTTCACTGCTTGTCATTTCATTCAATGACATGCAAGTCAATTTATCACTTCAACACAACACTTTTTTTTTTTTCTTTGGTTTTTTTTTTTGGGGGGGGGGGGGCATTCTGGCTCATTTCATTAAAATTAAACTACCATAAAAATGAGAAACTGTTCATTTCTTTATAAATGAGCAAGCTCAAAAATTCAGAAAGGGATCAAGTCAAACCACTGTAATAGAATATAGAGGAAATCATTTCATTTCAGAGAAAAATAATTAATAACTGTACTTTCTGTAGTTTTATTTTCTACTGTATGTCCTTTTGACTTTTTACTCCTTTAATTGGTAATGTTCACGCTGCAACAGTAGCATTTTGCATTACGCTAAATTTACAGGCCTCGGCATATCTAGCATCTACTGACACGATCAAATTAACCCGAGCAAGTATCTCATTTTGCCTGTACTACTCTATGCTCATATTAGAAATTAACCTTTGTCCCAGAAATCTTTTTGCAGGATGCAAAAAATAGACAATTATACCCTCAGATGCACTTGCAGTTTTATCAAATTTTACCAAATCCTGAGCATGACAGCATATTTTAATGCTACTGGGAATTTTTTAAAAAAAGTGCATTTAATGAGGACAATATCAAATAATTATAGTCAACATCACTACTTTTATAGCACACCAGCAGAGATGGCGTTGCTTTCACTGATTCGAAAGGATTCAGGATTCAAAAAAGAAATTTTTACTCAGATGCAAACACAGTCAAACAGCCACAGATGGCAAATGTCAGATGGTGTCCATCTTTTACTAACTCTGGAAAACATGACAGAAGATCTAAATCACAGCAGAGTGTTTTGCATGCACACTCACTCTTTGATGTGGAGACCTGGTATGGATCATGTTTCTAATTACAAAAAAAAGGGGTCTGCTCAACATTAACATACTTTTGCTGCTAAATTAGTCCCAAGACTGAGCAAATGCAGCTCTATCATCTGAATAAAAGTAGCCATGAAATAGCTTAATTAATGAAATACAAAAAAAGACATGAACAAACCAGCAGAATTAAGTGGGATGTTTAGGATTCTGTGACACATCATTGGCTCAGTTCCCGTTTGCAGTGTCTCCAGCTTGACAGGTGACTTAAATGGGAAGTGAGTCGGGGATCTGCTTGGTCACTGCACTGGTAATGTAGAGGTAGGGAATCAATGAGTGAAACCGGCGTCTCAAAGTACAGGACTGTGCAAAAGTCCTGAGTCACGTTTCATTTGTTGATTGTTTTTTTCCAAGGAGCCAGACTTCATTCAAGTCAGCCAAGCATTAAAAAAGTCACTTGAGGAATAAACCAGTGTTGCGTATACACATAACAGACAACTTACTAACTTTAAATTGTATCTTTAGGCACTTTTTTACAGCAGCAGCCTGCCACTAAACCACAATTTCTCCCCATTTCTTTTGATGGATCCATGAAAAATGTCAAAATAATAATAGTAACAACCTCAAACTGACACAGGACCTGAGAGATGTACCTGGACCTTCAAGTGATCCATCTACTGTTTGCTGAAGCCTCATCAGAAATGGTCTCAGTGGAAGGGTGGCTGTTAAAAAGCAATTTTTAAGGAAGAAAAGGCTCAGGTATGCCAATTACTTATTATTGTATTTCCATGTATATTTGCACGTTTCAATAAATTGCTGCATCTACTTCCCAATTTCCTAACAAAATACACAAAAATGAGGGAATAATCAAAACTTTTTTACAGACCTGTACAGTATGTGCTTAAAGGATAGAAGTGAACTTGACAAAGTACAAAAAATAAACCAGAAAGAAAGGTGGAAAATGGTGCTTAGCATTTGATGCATGACACAAAAATCTAAACGAAAGTGCATTTGTTTACTTTTGGCCCGGCCAATATGGATATGTTCCCATTTTACTGTTTGTTTACCCTGTCCCCTCACTCCTAGCGCATAAATATTTCACTAGAAGTGGAATAGACAAGCCAAAAAAAAAAAAAAAATAGGAGTGCATGGGCCCGAGGCCAGCAAGAGTGGTAAAGGATGCAAATAGAATACAGACAAATGACAGAAACAACAGCGCTGTCCACATAGTGTGAGCGCTCGAGTGGAGCTGAGAGAATGTCACTCAGGTCACAGGGATTTGACGGATGAGCTTTGTTACCGGCTCTGTGTGACCTCGCCTTTCAACCTCTCTCAGCTTCAATGACACAAGAAAACGCACCCATGTGCACACACATGCACAGAGAGAGAGAGAGAGAGAGAGAGAGAGAGAGAGACCCTTAGGAACACATGTATATCTAAGAACATGGCACAAACACACACCTCTAAACACACACTTGCCAGCTTAGGCACAACATACAGTGCGCATCGTGTGACATGCAAGCCAATGACAGCCTTCCCACATTGTCAGCTGAGGCACAAGCAAAAAAATTCCTGACCCATACCTACCCTCCTCACTGCTGCCCTATGGGCATGAACTTTAAATAGAAAGGGTAACACCACTTGCCTAAGCTGTTAGGCGTCACATGCTGCACTTGCACACCCAATTAAGAAAATTTATCCTTGTGCACAAGCTGCACACAGATAAGAAAAATTGTAAATACACAAGTGATGCATGGAATGATAAACCTTTTTTATGGATTGGAATAGTGACTAAATGCCTTGCTTGTTTGCTAGGTTAGCAGGGTTACTCATATTGCATCACGACTTGAGATGAGCCAGTTGGTTATTTTTTTTAAACTCGTGCAGTCGAGTATATACAATCTGCACTGAAACAAACACAGTAAAGTCATAGCTGCAATGAAGCACACAATCTTTTAGAGTCCTTAAATCAGTTAGCCTGCATCACCTTAGTAAGACCAGAGTGTCTCAGGTATTGTCCTGTGAGCCTAATTAATTATGACTTTGGTGAGCAGCCAACAGAGAGGGAGGACAGCCTCCTTCTGTCTGAAACTCCACAACACTGCTCCAGACTGAACCCACGTCCAGGGTTAACACAATTACCAGCATGTCCTCCCAACCATACATCCAACATCACACCACAGGCACTGTAATTGGTGTGCTTAGAATTGCAGGCAAAAATTAGAAAAGCAGCAGAGGGAAAGAGGTGATTAATTTGCTAGAGGAGGAGGTTGGTGCCGATGTAAATCACTGCCTGTCAGTGCAATTTAATTTACGAATTTCCTTCAGCCTTGTCTGCGATGCCAGCCTTGCTCGCTGATTGTTTAGCATCAGGTCATAACTAAAGAGGTCATGGAGTGAAGGGCATGAGCCATGCTTTCCTTAATTACAACGTAGGACACCCCCCCCTTCTTGTAGCATGTATGTATAGATGCCCCCTAAATCGCAGGTTAAACTGAATCAGGAGGACATGAAAGTGTGGCAACATCAGCTAGGCTTATGAAGTGCCTGCAATCTGATGGGAAAGCACTTTCGTTTTTATTTAATCATTTAACTGGCACATTAACAGAATACGCCTCCCGGACATGTGGATAAAACTGCTCTCTTGACTCTTGATTTAAAAACAAAAATCAGCTAAAACCCAAGATTTCATCTGAATCCCTATGATAATAAATGAGGACTCAGTATAAAAGTGAAGCACAGCCACAGCTTCGATATGCTTGTTTCAAACTCTCTATCAGTTAAAAACACACCATCAAAAAAAACAGAGTGTGTTAACATCACAACATCTCCCCAGGTTCAGACTTCAAAACTCACCTTGCTCTATGTACTTTCCAGATAATGCCCTCAAGGAGAGTTTGGAGAGTTTGCAATAAACAACATCAAAATACGGACCGCAATCTATAATCCATTCCCCATCTTTTACACACTGGTTTATTAGTAAAGCTCAGCAGCGCAGACAACAGAAGTGCTGCTCCTCTTTGTTGCTAAATAATACGCATTCAGCAAGGTTTAGCTATAGGGTCAAGCATACAAAGCAGGTTACTCCTGGGGAGCAATTAGCTCTCAGTCACACCAATGTGTGGTCATATCTCCTCTGACTTATATCTGCCACATCACTCTTATTGCCACTCTCACAAATCAGCAACCATGCTCCAACCAATCAATGGCTTACCTTGGGCTTGCTTTTTATGCTTTTCCTGTTTATAAATAATAATTCAGGAGAAAAGCAGCTTCGACATAATGCAGGCACTAAGGAAGACAGGAAAATGAACAGGGGACTGTGTGTTGTCTAGTACTGTTTTGTTTCTTCACCTATATTTAGATGAATGCAGATTATTTTGAGAACTCTCCTTTTCATACCTACACCGACTCACAGGCTATTTGACTGGTTGCTTTAGATCTCAAGTTCTGCATGTGTTGAAATACCTATGAACCTGATCCTAAAAATATGCCCTTTTTGATAGTGTAATATATTCAGATTGCATTCATATTTATTCATAATATATACCCCCCCACCTCCCCACCCCCACCCCCCACCGTATCACAAAGCTCTATATTCAGATTGTATACAATGAATCACTTTCAGCAAGAAACCCCAAGGCGGTGTTATGAAGCAAGTTAAAATCCCTGTTCACAGGTAACACAGTTAAAATGGGCTGTGCAGAGCCACTTGAGGCCGTCAACTCAAAATAAGAAGCAGACAGGTAAAACACAGGACACGGCTCACTGAAATCCAAAGTAAAATAAAAAGTACAGCAAAAAAAGGTATGGGTAGTGCAGATACACACACACACACACACACACACACACACACACACACACACACACACACACACACATACATATATATATATACATATATATACATATATATATATCTATATCTATATATATATATTAGGGGTGCAACGATACACAAAATTCACGGTTCGGTTCGGTTCGATACTTTGGTGTCACGGTTCGATATTTTTTCGATACAAAAAAATGTTCATGCCTTTTTAATTTGTCATTTATTAAAATTATAAATATATATTTTAACTCAAAAGTACAGTTTTTAAATTTAATGTTGCTAAAACAACAAAGTAATAAAAAAATAAATCTATCTGATCGAGAAATCCCTCATCTTTGGAAAAGAGAGTTTATTACAGAGAAATGGCTCTTTCCAAAATAAAAGCTATACTATACGCTTCTTCTGGGCTATATTCTCAGCAGCATATTAAACATATAGGTCACATAGGTCCCCATAAGGAGAATCATGTGCTAACGGCTGTCTAAATGACTCGGGTAAAGTTTGTAGCATGCGTGCTTGTTGTTTTTGTCTGCTTCCACTTGTCTTTGCAGTAGGATGATGTCGGAGTAAATGTGCAGTCATATTCATTGTGTTTCCACTAGTGCTGTCAGCGTTAATCTGAAATGACGTTAACGCCACAACACGGCAAATCTCCGTTAACGAGCTACCGCGGATCGCCCCGTGCGTGGGGCTGGACGGTGTCAACACGTTAACGAGCAAACTGCGCTAACGCACTAGTTCCCACCAATGTAATTGAGCATTGCGTGGCACATCCGACATACTGTTTTACTTTTGTCCATGACGCGCTTACCATCAGGGTCATACTTCACATGAAGACCAAAATAGTTCCAAACGCCAGATCTGAATTAGGGTGGGGGAGGTTCAGTTTGCCATGTTGCAACATCTTAACTTCTGTCTCGCTAGCTTGCGCTGCGCTCAGTGGATCTGCGCTCAACAGTGCAGCCTAGGCGGATAAGTCGAACGCAGATTCACTGAGCGGTCAACACAGACAGCATCGTCAGAAGAAAAGTTGATAAAATAAATTAAAAAATTGTGTATTGTTCGATACATATGCGTACCGAACCGAAAGCACTGTATCGAACGGTTCAATATCGATACGAGTATTGTTGCACCCCTAATATATATATATATATATAGATAGATAGATAGATAGATAGATAGATAGATAGATAGATAGATAGATCCGGGCTATCAACACCTACGCCCTGCCCGTGATCAGGTCCCCGGCTGGGATAGTAAGCTGGCCAAAGGAGGAGATAGAAGCCACTGACATCAAGACAAGAAAGCTCCTGACCATGCATGGAGGGTTTCACCCCAAGTCCAGCACCGTGAGGCTGTATGCTAAGTGGAAGGAAAGAGGCCGGGGACTGGTGAGTGTCAGCACCACGGTCCAGGATGAGACAACGAACATCCACGAATACATCACGAAGATGGCCCCAACTGACAGCGTGCTCAGTGAATACCTCAGGCAGCAGAAACCCAAGAAAGAGGAGGGAGACGAGGAACCATCATGGAAGGACAGGCCCCTGCACGGTATGTACCACCGGCAGATAGAGGAGGTGGCTGATACCCAGAAATCATACCAGTGGCTGGACAAAGCTGGACTGAAAGACAGCACAGAGGCACTAATCATGGCAGCACAGGAACAAGCACTGAGCACAAGATCCATAGAGGCTGGGGTCTATCACACCAGGCAAGACCCCAGGTGCAGGCTGTGTAAAGATGCCCCAGAGACAATCCAGCACATAACAGCAGGGTGCAAGATGCTAGCAGGCAGGGCATACATGGAATACCATAACCAAGTGGCCGGAATAGTGTACAGGAATATCTGTGCCGAGTATAACCTGGAAGTCCCGAGGTCAAAATGGGAGACGCCCCCTAGGGTGATAGAGAATGACCGAGCTAAGATCCTGTGGACAAAATGGTGGTGGCTAACCAACCGGACATAGTGGTGGTAGACAAACAGAAGAAGACGGCCGTAGTGATCGATGGAGCGGTTCCCAATGACAGCATCATCAGAAAGAAGGAACACGAGAAGCTGGAGAAATACCAAGGGCTCAGAGAAGAGCTCGAGAAAATGTGGAGGGTGAAGGTAACAATGGTCCCAGTGGTAATCGGAGCACTAGGTGCAATGACTCCCAAACCAGGTGAGTGGCTCCAGCAGATCCCAGGAACAACATTGGAGATCTCTGTCCAGAAGAGTGCAGTCCTAGGAACAGCTAAGATACTGCTGTATCATATATATATATATATATATGTAGTGTGTGTGTGAGTGTTAATAACTGATTGATCCTTGAAACATGCACATCAGCCGTAGCAAACAGAGATACACACGTGCATGCTTGTGGATGTCCACAAGGTGCCTTATATGCTCCTACACACACACACACACACACTCAACTAAATCCCAGCACACAACCTAAGGCATGTCGGGAGTCCTAATGACCTACGCCGTGTGTTTGCAAGGGTGTAAAAGTGTGTTATGAATTAGAAAGAGGAGAGGCAGAAGATGAACTAACGATGGCTGCTAATAATTACAGATCTGTAGCGTGGAGGAGTTAATGAGGAGCCAAAGCCTCCCATGATGCTCCAGTAATAATGAATGAGGAGTGAGAGAGTGGAAAGAGGGAGAGAGAGAGAAGGGTGGGAGATGTCAGTTTGAGAGGCTGCAATGCCCTTTGGTTTCTCTGCACTCTGGGCATGCCAACGAGAGAGCCTTCCCAGAGGAGACTTGTCTCCACACTAATGAAGATGTGACAGACCTCCGGTCCGTGACTTGCAGGGTATAGGGAAGAGTGGAAGGAGGATGAGGAAGCAAAGAGTGACAGCTCATATAAAATGAAAGGCGCTGAAAAGGTGAAAGGTTTGCAAGACCTTCAAAAAGAGTGAGACATTGTCAGTAGCAAAACTTATTAGACTGATAAGTGGTGTTTTTCAATTGGTTTATATGTCAGCAAAAGACGTTGGGAAACTTGAAATTATATTTAGATAAGCGCTACATGAATAACAGTTTCCCCGTAACACTCAGACAAAGTAAAACACAATTATTACTCACCAGAGAGCTGGTGTAGCTGGGATCAGACGTGTCATCCTGCAGGTAGCGTGACAGACCAAAGTCGGACACTTTACACACCAAGTTGCTGTTGACGAGAATGTTCCGTGCGGCCAGGTCACGATGGACGTAGTTCATTTCTGAGAGATATTTCATTCCTGCAGAAATCCCACGCATCATTCCCACCAACTGGATCACTGTGAACTGACCATCATTTTGCTAGAGGACAGAGAGGAAAACAAATAAAAATGCAGAACTTATGTCATGCCGTTGCCATGCTGTAAATGAGCAAAGCTGGAGGTCGCAGATTGCAGCAAAGGCTAATATAACCATTTTTAATAGGCAAAAAAATAATTACGCTGTTTCTTCTTACTGAATCATTAACACATGTTGACTTAAATTCATCACTCCACTTCCTCATTCAACGTGTGCCGTAATCAAATTCGGTTTGAGTCAAGGCTGCTCAGTTGGATTCTCATCTTCTTCTGTAGCATGAGGTAAGCCTTGCAGCAGATCATTATTATCACAGCCATGGGGTACATGCACATGGCAGATAACAAGAGGAGTCATGTTGTTATAGCTACATACAAGACCCTTATTTTGAGTTATCTTTGAGTTTATTTTTTCTTGTGCGTCCTTTTTTTTCTTGTTTGTTGGTTACACTTTGCAATTACAAAATCAACACACTGAGTTCCTGTCTTGCCTTTCAAATCTATTTAATGTCCAGAGGAAGAGTACACTTGTATTAAATAAGCAAATCGGATTCCTGCAGCCAATCTTACTCAGTGTAGGTGTTAGAGCATTGTTCCATTCAGGCATGCAGGCATCCATCTCTTTAAACTCCAAGAATGGTGCCCCTACCCCTGTGTGAATGCTCTGAAGAGCAAGCTTTGAACCCCAGAAACCCAGTAACAAATAAGAGGGTAAGAGAGATCGATGGAAACACAAGTCGGATGTGGCGGTTAGCAAAGCCAACTTCAAAGAACCCATTTAAACCCACCCTAGATCAAAGTGGAATAGAACACCAATCCATGAGATTGAAGCAGGAAAAAAGAGAGCTGAATATTGATTAAGCTGTATGTCCGCTCAATCCTGACTATAAAAGAAAGAGTGAAGAGTCCATTAATAGCTCCAGGCATTAAATTAAAGGCTGATAAAGCTAGCCAGTGTGGAAATTTTCAAATTAAGAATGACTGAAATCAAGTTCATTGTCATGAAACATATTCTCCGTTGGCACTGGACAGATTAAGAAGGCTCATTCCAATTTGTATTAGGAGGGATTCTTAGCATGAACTCCTTTAGTGGGATTGCTTTACAATTTACTTCCAATTAGCTTCTCAGTTTAAGATTGCCAAGCTTCCATTTAACTCACACATATGGCTTCAGATCTCGTCATATAGCTGTTTGCAACTTTGTGTGACACAGTACAAGCATTAAAAAAAATAAAAATCACTCACCCTGAGGAATGAGTCAAGGGCGCCGTTCTCCATAAACTCAGTAACAATCATAACTGGACGGCTCTTTGTGACTACACCCTCAAGACGGATAATGTTCGGGTGGTCAAACTGGCCCATGATTGATGCCTCAGACAGGAAGTCCCGCCTCTGCTTCTCCACATAGCCCGCCTTCAAGGTCTTAATGGCTACATAGATTTCCCTCTTGCCAGGTAGCTTCAAACGGCCCTTGTAGACTTCCCCAAATTCACCTAGTTTGAAAGAGAAAGAAGAGTTTCCTCATTTCCTTCTGTTAGCAGAAAAAGCCTTTACACAAAAGCAGAGTTAATCAGATCATAAATTTCATGTCTGTTTTTAAAGTTACCTAAAGTGCTTTTATAGAGCCTGTTATGTCTTGCTATCATATAATACAGTATATTCTGACACACAGCATAGGCTGGCAAGTGCCTTTATATTCCCCCTATCAAACAATACCATGCAAGCACTATCTGGCAAATTTCTGGAACCCATGTGATTAATTATCACCACCTTGGTGTCCTGGAGAGACAACACACAGTGAAATCAACAAAAACAAAAACCTTTAATTAGCTGATCCCACTGCATCCTTATCCCTATTGTATCTCTGTCACTTCCTCACACCTAGCTTGCTGAGGCCGCCTGTGCTCAAAAGCTATTCCAGGCCCAGCAACATTACCAGGGGTATTTTAGCCTCCATATGAACCAGCATGTATGATGTCAGTGTGTCCTCTCGGCTGTAGAAAAGATGTGTTCGATCCCAAAGAAAGGGACATGTACCAAACACATGGATATACTGAACTTAAGTTTAATCAAAATTCACTTGAAAGCAATCAGGACCTAATTATGTAGTTGTAATTTTAATATACCGTTTAATAATACATAAGAGGTCATTCTCAAGCTAAGAAAAACAAAACAAAACAAGAAAGCAAGGACAGGAAAGAAAATGTCTGCACTTTTACATGTAAAGTAAATGGGGAAGAAATGATGCAAGGGCTGAACATGATCAAAGCCAAAATCAACAAGATCCAAAAACACAGAAGCACAAAGAAAAGGCAGAGAGGGTTGAGTTATTTCTAATGACATTAGGTCCCTGGATAGGTGGCCTATATACTGCTAGTACACTTGACATAGGCCCTTGACATGTTCCCATCTGAAGTGGCTGCCAGAGAGGTTGTTCTTCATGACCTTGAACAGATTCAGGTTTTTATATGACATACAACAACTCAACAATCCACATTTATCTGACACACACACACACAGAATACAAAAGCATGCACGCACGAAGATTTGCCATACCTGCACCAATGACCTCCTCTATTTTGACAGTAGAAACATCTATCTCCTTGGCAAATTCTCGTACAGCTTCGTTTGGGTCCTCGTAGGTGAAGGGGTCAATGTAGATCTTCATCCCCGGAGAGCCTGAGAAGTGGGTCGGGCAGCCCAGTGGGGAGGGGCAGTTAGACATGTCGGCTCGCAATGAGAGTTCTAGAACAACCAAAGTGCTCAGTGAGCTTTCCAGAAGATGAAACTATTCTTTTGGGGTCTTGAGCTAAAGGTTGGTGAATTCAAATAACCCCCAAGTGTTAGCTTAAATCACAGAGTCACAGCATTACTTATAATCACTATAAACTTTTGATCGCAGCAAATGATGATACCTTCATTTGCTCTATTATCCATGCTTAGAGAGGGGCCAAAGCACTGCAATGTGTAAATTAAAATGAACGTGTACTGAACACATCAAAGAGTGTAGGTGGAGAATTAAAGGAACTGGCTCCAAAACATGTACAGGCAGACAACAAAATGGTGGTGATTCAGTGCTTACGAGAGGAAAAGAGCTAGAGAGAGAGAGAACGAGACAGAGAGACAAAGAGAGGGAGGGAGATTAAGGGATAAAGGAACAGATGAGGGAATATAGAAAGAGTAAATGTAGACTTTTTTTTCACCCCTTTATCCCTTACCCTAGCAGTATCTGCTCTTTGATAGTGGTAGAACCAATTTTCCTGCAATCTTTCCCTATAGGAGCTCATAAAGAGATAAAGCCGCTACGCTATCAACTAGCTCTTTATGCCATTCTACAGTAGGTGAGACCAGTTCACAGACTGGCGATGTTTGCAAAAAAAGAAGTACAGCTTTTCTGTGCCGACAGGCTAAGTAAAACACTTGTAAACAAATTCAATATGCTGCCACAAGATGGACAGCGAGCAAGTAGACTTCAAATCATCATTTTTGCAGCTACACCCAAGGGCAGCCTTCTTTCTCAGAGCTGTTTAGGCAAAATCTTTGCAGCCATGATTGGAATAAACCCATCTCCATCAAGTCAATTTGTGCCTAGCCCTTTGCATAAGCCACAGAGAAGGAGGGAGGAGTCTCAGGAGACAAAAAGAGAATAGGGTCTAGTCCTGGGATCAAGGTGCCTCACCTTGCTCTTGACTAGAAGCTGATTCTAGTTACCACACTAATTGCTTTGAACCCTGTCTGTGTGAGTGTAATTGCTCATTAGAGATTCCATACAGACTGGATTCAAGTTAATCCATCAGAGGGTTTACAGCTTTGCATTCCATAAAGTCATTCGATTTACAAATGTCGCCAAGCTGCTCACTTAGCGGCACCACTGGGTAGGACTCAAAATCTCAGTGGGGAGCATGCAACAGCAAGCTTATAGCAGCACGCTCACACTCAAAATCTCAAGCTCTTGTGCACATACCTCCAAAATAAATGTACAGCCATTACTATCTAATTCACAGTCCATAGCCCATTTTTATGTATAATTTAAAATGCAAACAGTTTATCGTTCTCCCTGGTTAACTGGACTCATCTTTTTATGGCCACTGGATAAAAAATAGATTCTTACTTTAATATTTCATAGGCTCTCCATCTGAGAGTACGAAGGAAATGTATCCAGAAGTCATTTCTATTTTGGACCAACATATAAAACAACAACTCTGTCAGGAAAGAATCCAAGGCTGCCACAGTGGCTTACGGACACGTGCGTACCACAACAGATATAAAGCTTAGATTAATATAATAAATTAGAACAAAGTTTATGACATAATTGTCCAAATGGTTAAGTGTACTCAGACAAATTTCCACTCTGGTGGACAATAACGTTGATTCTATTCATTTCTATTAGCTGGCAGGCATTATAAGTTACAGTGTACTGCAATGCACTTAACCATGTTATTTTCACCAATGTCCGAAATTTAGCCTGCTATTAGTCTGCCCCGATCGTTTACGTAATGGTCCTAATGTATCCACAAATCAACTGCAGAGCCGTAATGCTTACATTAATCTATTACTGGCAATGGCTACAATCAGATTACTGGTTTTACTACAAACACTTTATATATTGCCCAAAGACAAACAAAAATGTCTGCGAATGAAATAGTAGCTCCATAAATGCTCATCTTTTTAAGTTAAAAGGGAATGTTTCATACATTAGCCTGTCACCAAGGAAACATAATTTCTTCTAATTCCCTTTGCCTGACAATATTTGTGATTTCACTATATAGCATTTAAATACTTTATGTGATTTATGTGCAGGGCAATATATCCCTAGAGTGTTTTATGTAGGTCTAAGATGCACACTAATCTACTCTGTGGCTCTAAATATAATGAGCTGCATTTCCGTCCTAAATATTAACTAATTATCCATTGTTTGATGTCAGAAAAGTATTTGTCAAACACACACTTATTATTTATTGTGGCTTATTAGTATGCACATAAGGGATCTACATTTTGTATGGAGTCACTAAAAAAAGAAAGTGAAATGTTTGTGGGGATTTTTTCAGGCCTTTTGCAACTCTTTTGGTTTTCCTTGAAAAGTTTGAAAAGTGATGAAAGGTTCAACCTGTTAATTATAATATTTTAACATATTTAGGATAAGGGTGAACTTACACATATAAAGGAAATATGCAAGAAAAAAAAGGAGTATAAGCATATTTTATATCCACCCATAATTAACTAGTTCTTTTCAGTCAGTTTCCATTCTCATCGGGTGTGAGCACCAGATGTTGAAGCGCAAATAACATCTGCAGCTACAGGGCAACAAGTACGGTCCGAACATTTGTAATTTAAAATTTGTTGGTAGTCATGTGGAAACATGAGGGCACAGCACAGACATTTAGTACTTAGAAATGTCTGTTAACTCGTTTAGATGGGTTGTCGGTGTGAGTTAAAGGCTAAAAGAAAATGTTTCCCTGAGAGAAACTGCAAATGCTTAGTGCATGGAGCTGAGTGCAGAGCAGTGCAGTAATGAACTTCTATGATTCCTTCACTTTTTATATGCTTTATTATGTTATATATTTAATTAGGAGATAAAAGTATAGAATTCTAATGTTTATTCTACGCTTGGTAACTCCCAATAATGCTGTGAAGACATGTTTTTAGGAATATGTGCAAAAGGAGTACATGAAGTCCTAGGAGCACACTTAATGTCAGGAAAGAAGCTAAACCATGGAGTCACAGGAACACAGTAGGCCCCTGTGATAAAACTGTGGCTCGACATACGTGGAGGCAAATATCAACCCATTTTTAAATCTGAGTGCTCCAAGGAACACAGTGGCCTTAATAATCATGAAATTGAATAATTTTGGAACCAGCAAGACTATTCTTAGAAATGTCTGACCAAACTGAGACAGAGGGAGAAGGGCCTTATTCAGAAAGAACCCACTGATCAATCAAGCAGAGGCTTGGAGGTCTGCTGCAGATAAGAAACCTGGGAAACCTGCTGTAGGATCATCATCTCAGTAGAAGCACTGCTTCAATCATGTCTTTAGGTCTTGGGGGCTGAGTCTGAGTCTAAGCCATATGACAGCTGCTTTGAGATTATTGAACATCAGTTAAATGCATCCAGCAGCATCAGGAATAAGTTTATCTCATCTGATGAGACAGAAATTGAACTCAGTGGGTAGAACTCCAAGCACTATGGCATGATTTCCTGTCTAATAATCTCTATGGCTATGGAGATAACAACACGGTGCTGTGGGGTGGCTTCTTAGGAACTGTAATAGGAACACTGGTCTGAATGGAAGAAAGGAAGAATAAGTATGAGTCAAGTTAGAATAAAAAATGCAAACCATGAGTAGCCCAGCCAAAGGTCATACTTAGACAAAATAGAACTTTGTGGAGAGGCCTGATGATGGCAGTTCACAGATGCAAACCAACCTTTCAAACTGCCCAAAAACACGGGTTAATAAATATTTTAGCAACTTAATCAGGAATGATCTTTTGATTGTTTTTAAAGACAAAACTGCAAAATAGTTTTAATCCTTGAATTAATCCACTTAATTAAACTTAAACAGTGTACACAGTGATGATACTGTACATTACAAAAACCACTGAATCTGATGGGGGTGATCGCTTTAAGCCACAGCAGCAGCATTTGACTTGTGTTCACATGAACATCACAAGCAGGAGTTGGTGTAATGTTAAAGGTCTGATTTCTTGCATAAGCATGACCATCAGGCTGCACCACTGAATTTACAGTATTAGCAACGTCTCTCTTGAGGTGGGCTGCAAATGAGGCGATATTATGAGACGCGCGTGGCAACATCTGGAGGAGCTGACAGCTGGGTGAAAGCTGGCAGGCACATTTTTTTGGAGGATCACCCAAAGCAATTGTTTGAGTTGGTCTATTTTATTGCTGCACTGAATACTGCAATTACAAAACTGCCAGTCAAATCTTGACAGAAAAGCAAAAAACAACAATGCATCACAGGGTGGGGAAAAACCTCGCGTGTGTTGGCATTGTGAAGGTTTCCTTATTAGCATTTGATTTTGTATCCACCTTAGATCCTTCATTTGATAATTAAGGCCGCAAACAACTGTTATCTTTTATTTTCATGACTTATGTTAATTACAGTGCATCCCTGACTGTGGCAAAACTGACTCCTCTGTCCAGAGCAGTTTTAATAAGCCCCAAGCTACCATTCTCGTAGCTTTGACACAAAGTAACTGTGTTGAAGCCATTTGCTGTGTCAGGCTCAACAAAATTCAATCCCCTTGAGTAAACCCTTTCTCAGACTGCTAGGTTGGCAGTACATACGGCTTTCTTTGACGCACCAATTTACACACTCTCTTTTGTGCATGTGTGACTGAGTGTTTGTCAGAGGTTATATGTGTGTCCCTGCAGGCTACTTCCCCTGATCAGTCAATGCCCAGGGAGTGCTTAAAACACAACTCAGTCATGGCTATCGTGCAGCCCTAAGAGATGTCAGTCAATGTCATGGTGAAAAGTAGAACCACATACACTTGCTACATAAATTTTCCATATCTTTAATGCATTATTATTCATTTTAAATCCCTTACATTATTAATTATAGTCCAACAGTAGAGGAAAAGGAAAATGGATGTTAGATAGATAGATAGATAGATAGATAGATAGATAGATAGATAGATAGATAGATAGATAGATAGATAGATAGATAGATAGATAGATAGATAGATAGATAGATCGATCGATCGATCGATCGATCGATAGATAGTAACTAACCAGTAACTTAGAGCAGCTGTAAGTAATAGGGCAGACTCACCTCTTCCTGTTGTGTAATGTTGCAGCTTGTCACTGTACACCGCCTCCTTGGAATATGCTCTTTTCCTATAAGGGTGCAATGAGTATTGGGAAAGGAAAGACAGAGAGCGTGAGACAGATAGCGAGGGGGAGGGGTGCCAAGATGAAAGAGGTAAACATGATCTTATTACTTTTGGTGTTTTTGTGTACGGGCTGAAAATGACGTGGCTGAAATTGAATCAGCTGCAAAGGGTTAGAAATGGCAAATGAAGTTTATGAAAATGAGCTGATTTTTAATTAGACCTTGATAGGATCTCACTCCTTTTCATCTGTCTCCTCTGCCTCAGCATCAAAAGAGCCTGGCCCATTTGATGAACACTTTACTTGCTCAAACTTGCACACAGCCCTGCAGAAAATTTGACTTTCATATATCTAAAGTGGAGCAAGACGTGAATGTGACAATGTGACAAACCGCTGCAAAATGAAATTGGCTTAACAGGGCAAAGTAGGAGATGTTAAGTTCTCTAAGGAATTGAGTATTCCATTTCAAATGACAATTTTGCTTTCCCGTTCCATCAAATTTGTGAGTGCCTTTACTATTCAGTATGCCTGTCATCGAATCAATTGATAGTCTTGTTGCACTAATAAATGGTATGTGACTACATGTAGGGCATGTTACACGATAAGTTCCAAAGCATAATCAGCACCAGTTATGTTTCATAAATGTTTTTACAGAAGATTACAATAAATATCAGTAATTTTAGGAATCTTACGCACCACTGAATTTTATTTTTACATAATTAATAGAGCAAATGACACAAACCATATATGCTGAGAGTCTGGTGGAATTTTACCTGCAATGTTGTCACCTATTGGATTTTTTAGTACGTATTATTAGCGACAATGAGAACTAACGTGGCATACCGAATGGTTTATGCCCTATGTGTATATTTTTTGCAGTTCCAACTTCCTTCAAAACAAACTGGGAGCTTCAAAAGAATCTACAGTTTGAACGACGTGACACATTTTTCAACATCTTCTTAGTGTATTACAAGAGACAAGATAAAGGAAAATCTGGTTACCTGCTGCAAACAATGGAGATAGCAATAAGGGAAACAATAAAGACCACTCCTGCTGCTGCTGACCCCGCAATCAGAGGAAGCTGTTCCCTCAGCTCAGACTTGAAGTCATCTGGGTTGCACAAAGACACGACAAAGAAGCAGTGAGAAAGGCTTAGGTAAGGCATGAGAAGCATGTCTGTGTTTATGTGGTGCTGTGTACTTATGCATGTGTTTTGGCAGGAGAAGAAAAGGCAGAGCAGAATGGTTAGACTGAGTTTACTGGTGGATAAAGGAAACACAGAGATCTCTCTGCTGAGATGTGCTGACTGGAATCCTGTGAGCATTTGAAAGACTGACAGACAGGTGGTGTTTGATAAATCAGAAGACAGACAGAGAGTGAGAGAAAAATCATAAAGCTGGTTGTGAGAAAGAGCGAGGAGGGCAGCTCGCCTTCTCTGTTGCTATAGCTGTCTGAAAGGCGCGGACAAGAAAATGCACCTAGGAATGTTGTTTCTATGGTGTTGAAAGGAAGTCATCCACTGCCAATCACACACATAGAGCCCAAACATGTTTTTTCGTTAGCCGGGGGTTGACTATGGTAGTTCAGGGGACAGAATAAATGCCTGCTTAAAAATACCATACAGCAGAATCTTTTAGTTATCTGTTTGCGAGCATGTCTTTCCGTGACTTTGGCATCAGCAGACACTGTAGTTAAAGCAATGCACGATTTAGCATGCTGCAGGCAAATCAGCAGCTTCTAAATCCAATCCCCCGTGTAGAATGGGCCCATTGGATTAAAGTGATAAAGGGAGAACTAATGCATCTTCGAAGCAGTGTGAAAGCTGCAGTATATGTGGAAACTCGATGTGACAGGAATTGCTCACTCTTTCAACTCGCACATTTATCAAATACATTTCAAGGAAAGAGTAAGAATGCTGTTCCAGCTACTCAAACTTTTAGGGCAATCTTCCTGTTCTCTTTCAATGTATATTAGATGTGAGAGGTCCCCCCACCTGCCCACCACGCGCCCATACGAGAATGTTGACTTTTCTTGACAGCTAAAAATCACAGAGACACCTCTTCTAACAGCAAATACGCTCCCATTACAATCAGTTAGCTCTCGAGGCCTCAGAAAATTAGAGAATTGTGGCATCAATCACATAACCGATACCCCAATCACCTCGTTTTCCGTCACACCTTACTTTGCGCCGTCGCGTTTGATTTGTTTGATTGTGTGTTTGCGTGTCCACTGGTGGCAAAATGACACCTCGTGGAGGTGAATGAAAACGTGCTGACGGGAAGAGACAGGAGATTATATGTTTTGCTAAAAATGACGTGGAGTGCCTCTATTGTCTTCATGGGGCAATGAAGCAGGTTTGATGGGGGGGGGGGGGCTGGTAGAGGCGGAGGCGGCAGAGATGTGGGTGTTGTTGCCGGCAGTCCTCTGGTGTTTTGCTGCTTGCCTCAACGAATGCCGTGCTGTGGCAGCCAGCCAACAGATGAACCGTAAGCTGTGCTGGTGTGAGCGAGCATCAAGTATGCGCATGTATGTGCTCACATTCACTAGTATGGTTTCATATGCAAGGAAAGCTGATGCGGAACTATTGGGGAGAGTAAATGGGGCAGTGACTGTGCCACATCTGCTCTGCACACAGGTAAATAGCCACAATGATTGGCTTAATTACCATCATCATGCTTCCCATCTTCCCCTCCCTCAAGATCATCACCATCTCATTCATTGTAATCTTTGCTGTTTAACAGCGAGTCTGGAAATGTCACTCCTGTCTTTAATGTATTTTGAATTATGGCCAAATAAGCATTGTAGGCTAGCCATCAAGTACGGCACAAAGAGTGGAAATCTTATGCAGAACATTAAAAACGTAGGAGAGGCTACTTTTATATAAGTTCATATCTTTCTTTTTGTTGCTATTTTTGTTGCCTTGCGCTTATGAAAACCAGCAGAATACATCTTGACTGAGCCATGTGATTTTCCAACAATTTGACTGCCTGGCAGTGCTATGACGAGGTGATACGCATCAACTCTTTGCAAGCACGCCTTCCTGCACATACACAAATGAACCCCAGCCTTGCCAGTTCACCAGGTGTTACCGCCCATCTTCAGCCTTTTCTCTCTCCAACAACCCCCCGCCATGCATGGCAGAAAATTTCTCTCATCAACTACTAATCACAGCTACGCATTCTGGGACAACTCTCCAGCAACAGAAGGGCTGGGTGAAAAACCAATTAGCTAAGCATTTTGGATCAAGCACAGTTAGTTGCACAAACAAAAGACACTCGGTGTTCAACGTATCCGAAGCACCCACACACACTCAAACCTGACTGTGAGGGAAATTAATTTAGCTGTAGAAATAGGAAGCGCAATCAAACATTATGCCTCTCCTCTATCTCACTTACTAATAATAATGCAACAACAAATACAAAGACACAAGAACATTTGAAAAAGAAAAAAGAGCTATTGTGCATGAAACGAAACAAACGAGACAGAGAAGGATAGAGCGAGAGGGAAGGAGAGCTGTTTCTCCTGGCTCTGCAATCCTTACCATCTGTGAGGGTTTGGAAGCACATCTTGCTGCTGTATTTGCCAAAGCCAGCCACAGTCCGCGCCCGCACCTGTACCACATAGACTGTACCCGGCCTGAGGGCCTCCACACGCGCTGTGTTAGTTTGGCTCCGCAGGATAGTGGAGTTAATCTCTGCATGGTCCTGAAAAGAGCAACGATCACAGGTAGCAGGTTAGAGATAACTTGAGATGTCAGTTGGAAAGTATTAAATCACACCATTCAGAATTCAGAAAAGTCCAGTGTTGGTAAGTTTGACTTAAGCTAACAAACGGTAAAATTTCCTGGTAGCACAAGTCAGTGAAACAACAACCAAGTTTATCATGGAATCACGTATTCTGGTAATAGTAAGAAGAAATGGTCCCGAATTTAAAGGAAATTTTAAGTCGCATGTTACAGGAAATGCACTGTGCTTCTGATAAACATCAGTGACAGAGAAAGAATAGAAGTCGATAGTAGAGAAGAGTAGATAAACAACAAAGACACGACTGACGAGGCAAAAGCTCTCCTTATGCCTTCGGTGTGAATGCTGTATTAAACAGACAGTGGTAATATGTTTGTACTCCAGTTTTTAAAAAGGCTTCAACCAGTTTGAACTTCAAATAAAATTTCAAACCACAACAGAGCGAGTATGCGGTCTAAAACACACTGTGTAAAATATAAAAGCATTTATACAGTTACACGCATGCACAATATTGTAATTAAAGGCAATCGTTTCTTGCGGTTTACAAAGAGAAATTGCTACATCAGAACATTAAAAACGGCACTGTGTGGTTTGTCGCTTCTGATGTGCTTTATGAGGTAATTTAATTACTGCAAGAAGTTTGAACATTTGATCCTCAGTTTTGTTCTTTGAAGTGGGTTTGCTTTTGTTGATTTATTTATTTATTTATTTTTTCCAATCCAATTCCTCCGGCAGTAAGTATTTTACTTGTTTATGAAAAGGAATGGCTTAAAAATTCTTGCACGTCCCATGCAACATTCAATATAAGGTGGTTTCCCTCTATTTTAAGTATTGATTTTTGAATTGGAATATCCATTTAGGATAGAAATCCAGTGGTGAAATCCAGTTTTTGTCAGCTGAGACAACTGGCAAAAATAAAAAACATTCTGCAGAAAGGTCGCTTTGAAACATGAATCCATGCTTTCATCACAACTCGGTTGGATTAGTGTAATTCTTTATATGTTGGTGTCGTATTCAGCTGGTGCAAAATGCTGCAGCCCGACTTTTAACTGGACCACGGAAAAGAGAGCATATTACCCCTGTTTTATCCTCACTGCACGGGCCGCCTGTCCATTTCGGAGTTCATTTTAAAATTCTCTTATTTGTTTTTAAGTGCTTAAATGGCCTTGCCCCGCCCTACCTCTCTGAGCTGCTGCACTTGCACTGGCCTTCCCCGTCGCTCAGCTGACCAACTGTTCATGGATGTGCCGAGGAGCGGAGGCTCAGAGGGGACAGGGCTTTTGCCATAGCAGCTCCCAAATTGTGGAATTCATTGCTGTTTCTTATTAGACAGGCCTCTTCACTGCTAATCTTTAAAATTCGTTCTTAAGATCCACTTCTTCGGCTTGGTGTTTAACGCAGTTTGTATATTATTATTTTTTTATCCTTTTGTTTCACTCATGTTTAATCCTATCTTGTATTCTATTGATGCTTTATTTTGCGTTGTAGTATCAATTCTGTTTATTTTATGTTTATTTATTTATTTATTCTGTGTACTTTTATTTTGTAGCACTTTGGTCAGTGGGAGCAAAATATATAGAAATGAGGGGTGGCTCAAGATTTTTGCACATTACTATATTTTCACTCTTACAGAGGCAGTCTGCAGTCTGCTGCAGCGTAGTCTGGGACTTGCTTTAGGTATCTGCTATTGGGGATCAGTAATGAGTAGGGCCTGTCACCTTCCCATAACCCAGAGTGAATATGACAGCCAGAAAATAAGACTGCACCTCCACAACCCCCACCACTGCAAGCTGCTGATAGCTAGATGCTGACAGAGGTAGAGAAAGAAAAGGGCAGTTCAATGCAAAGGGGCCAATTTCCCTTGAGTTAGTAGTGCAGTGTAAATATAGGCAACTTTTTCTTAAGTGTAATGACTAAACTCATGTTTAACGCTAAATAAAAACTTCCAAAACATGTACAAGTATGCAGAGAAAACTTAAGAAAAAAAATTGACAACACTGTTGAGTAGAAAAAAAAAAAAAGGTAGAGAGGGAGGGGGGAGATGGTAGGAAGCGATAAGAAACTCGAGGCAGAAGGAACCCACATCAAAATCATTATCCAATCTTATTGGTGTAATTGAATCATTCCAGTTGCTCTGTCATTGAGCAGACGAGGTAAACACAGCTATGAAATCTGCCCCCCCACATAATAATGTGAGCAATCACATTAACTCTTATTGGACACTCTGAGCTTGATGAAGACAAATGTTTGGGCTAGGGATGGGAGAGCATCACACCAACAGGCTTTCGCTCTATCTCTGAGAGGAAAGAGATATTTATAAACGGAATGCTGGATGTAACTGGTTCAGAGAGTTTAATCATTTCGCAGACCTTTTGTACATGAGATCACACAAACTGTCATTTCACCAGTGTGCTGCATACAAATACTTGTGGAACTTGACTTCAGAGGAGCAGCTTGTGCATTTGAAAGAGGTGCGAAACACAAGAAGCCCCACGAGAGACTGAAACCCTTGTCACCTATTCATCTGGTCCAAGATATGGTTCAGTGCACGCGGACCACTTGGGGTCAAGATTTGCCTATTCCTGCTTATCAGTCATCGTGAATTTCTCTGAATCACACCCCCATCTGCTGAGCTTGAATGGGGGACAGGTGAGCAGACAGATGGCAAATCGCCAATGGGCAAGCATCCCTTGGGGGAGCCCCAGCTAGCAATGGCCCTTTCATGCTGCCTGTCAAATGGGGATTATATGACACACACACACACACACACACACACACACACACACACACACACACACACACACACACACACACACACACACACACACACACACACATCTGCTACTTAAAATGAGCTGGCATTTGGCACTCCAGCAGGTTAGGAGATAACCAATGAAAGCCCATGCCAGGAGGGACTTCCAGCCATGAGAGGTCCTCTCCTGCTGCCAGTCAAATGGGGATTAGGAGGACCACACCCATACTTGCTAAATAAAGACAAAGTTGCAGGTGGGAAGGCAGATGGCGGAGCAGCCAATCAAAAGCGTTGCCAGGGGTGACAGAGAGTAAGCAATATGGGGAGTTTGGGCTCTACGACATCCAATACAATCACCGAAACACACTTAGCGAGGCAACTCTCTCTCATGAATATTGTTCACAGATTTAATTGATTCATTTTTATTGATGTTTCTTGTCCGGACTGTTGTTAATACACGAGCACATGTCTATTAATTATTTCCTAGCTAGCAAGCAAACTCACCAATAACCTACCCCCTACATGACTACTTAAAACCAGATAAAGTAGTGATACTGCATATATTTGGATGTGTTTTAATTGAAGTCCTTATGGACTTATAGAATTATAATTGTATTGTTATTAACAGACTTATTTCTGTTAATAAGTGACAGAAAGAAGTGACAGTCTTAATAATAAGACTGTCACTTCTTTTCTTTTTTTTCAAATTCCAATACACACCCAGTTGCTCTTCTAGTGCCAGTTTTCCTCTGCCACTTGTCCCCCTTTTACTTCTGGAAATTTGTATTTTTGTGTGACTTTTTGAATCGAAACTATTCCTCTTGTGGGTCTGTTATAGGTGAATGGTAGTCATATAAGACTATTAAAAAATGCCTGATTTGACTTCACTTCACTTGGTCTGCAAAAACAAACAACCTATGTGTACATAGACACCTCTCTATGTACACATAGGTTGTTTGTTTTTCAAAAAAAAACACCAAAAAATGGACAGCATGGCTCCTTGGCACAGAGACAAACTTGGTAGTACCATGTGTCTTATTGAAAAAGCTCACACACATGGGTGCACTCACACACATGCACATAAAGAGAAAGATGGGGAGTATATAAGACAACATTTTGATATTTGAAAAAAAAAACCCTCTTCTATTAATGTTCCCAATTAAAACGTATTGCCTAAGGTTGGGAAAAACCGGTTTAGTAGGGGGCAACAATTTAAATCTCAGAGAGTAGATAGGTTTTATTTCCAAATGCAAATAATTACCACTGCCTCATGAATTCTAATCTAAAAGGAAAGTGGTAATTATTTTTAAATTGTAAAATAGTAGTGATAAAAATACAACATTAAAGACCCCAAATGTCTCTTAATGATTTTGTGAAGTAAAGAAGTTAAACCAGTGTAAGAGCAAATTCTATCCCCACACAAAAAGGGTCTCGGATTTGTTTTTCGTTGCGATTCTGCAAAGCTGCATGTTTAACACTAATGAGGATGGTAAAAGACAAGCAAAAAGATTCAATTTATCTAATGTAAGTTTCAAGGGAAACCTATTTGTTTTTGCTCTTTGAGTTTTTTCTTGTTCTTTGTAGGCACCTTTTCTTTTTCTCTTTGTATGCATTCCATTCACCTGGAGACCTACAAGAAGGCTTCGGTAAGTGAGTAGGGAGACAAACAAAGAGGGAGAAAAGAAGAGAGTGCGCTCTTGCTGAGGGACTGAGGGAGTGCTGCATAAGTTCCAATGAGGGAAAAAAAGAAGAAAAAAAGAAAAAGAAAACTTTTTTTTAGTGTGTGTGTCCATAAAAGTGTTGTAGTTGAGACAAAGGAATAACATGCATTCCCAATTACTTCTTCTGAGGACCTTCTAATTATATGTAAGGTGAGATTTGCAGTAAGACTGCCCCCCAAAAAGTTGTAAGTGTTAATGGTCAGTATGTTGCAGATCATAGTGACGTGCCATAAAACTGGCATTTGCTCTCGAATTTGTCACACCGTAGCATGACAGTACTGCTGTCATCCAGAATGGATACACCTGGACTGCTGCCGACACACGCAAACACTGACACTCGCTCACACACAGATCCCGGCACACACACACACACCCTCTCTCTGACACCAGCAGAGCAATCAGTAACCAGAGCCGGTGGCTGCTCCGCTCCAGCCTTAATGGAGGGCCTGACCTCCGCTACGCTGCGTTATTTCCACCCTCCCCAAATTTTCAGGCAACCAGAGGAAAAGGGGTCTGAGAAAAATGGAGAGAACGAGAGCATGCGATTCTACTTTTTCTCTACAAATCTTCAGCTCATTTAATCTTGCTTCCCAATTTACAGAGTCCTGAGACCGCTTACTCTGGAATGAGAAGGTAGGTTGAAGAAGCGAGCGAAGCCTGTTGAGAGAACAGCCTCCAGCATTTTCTCGAGGTTTCAAGTGAAATTGTCAAAATGCAGTCATTTCCAACAACTTTATATATGCAGCTACAGCTTAAACTGCAGTTCTACTATATATGGAAAATTTGGACTTATTCTGCAGCTTTACGATTATCATTACTGTTAACATTTTATATAGCAGTACATTTTCAGAAATTATAAATATTAAGTTATTCATTTAGTGATGTTGCTTATCATTAAATGAAATGTGCAAACATACACGGAAAAACAGTTCATAAGGCATAAAGAAGAGTTTTTGAGCACCTTTCTGCTTCAACACAGCCTGAACTAACTTAGCAAAGCTTTCTACTCATTTTCTTTGGCTTCATCACTCCATGAAACCTGTTGCCACTGCTTTTCAGTCCAGTTCTTGTGTAATCTGGCACACCTCAGCCTTTTTTCCCCGTTTCACTAAGAATGGCTTCTTGACAGCCACCCTCTCACTCCGACTATTTCTAATGAGATCTCGGCAAACAGTAGAAGGATCAACTGAAGGACCAGATGCATCTTTCACCTGAATTTTTCCCCCTAGTTTTCAAGAATGTGATTTTCAGATACTGTTCAGCTGCTGCAGCTTGTTTTTCTTTTCTTCTTTTGTCCTCCACTTGTTCATTTTCCTTAGAATATTTAAAGATAAACTGCGCACAATGCCAAGATATGCCAACTTTTCAGTTAATACCTCTGGGAATCACCCTGTTGGTGCGAAAAATATTTAATCACTGTCAGACTGTCACTTTTTGCAGATTCAACTAAAGAAACAGGAACAAATTATATGTTTTTGGCGAAGCGCTGCTAGTAATTTAAAAATTGGTTCTTTGCTAAGTTGTCTGTTATGTGTAAACACAACACGGGTTCATCCCTTGAGTTAGTTGCCTTTTTTATGCTTGAATGATTCACAGGTCAGTGTCGAGTAGCTTAAACAAACAAACAAAAACATTCCTCAGAAAATTGTCAGGTACAAGTACTGGAAACGAGTGAAAAAGCTGCCACTTATTTTTAAAGCTCAAAACCATTTTAAATTTAGCATAATGTGGCCTGAAACCTTTTCACAGTATTGTATATGGGACATGGGTGCAATTGAGACATTTCTTTCCCAAAAGCAGCTATTTTAAAATAAAAATAAAGAAGGAAATAAGATCTTACTGACCTAAAGATCTGTGCAAACATTCTGCTTCACTGACTGCATGACTACAATTTTTTAGCAGTTCCAGCGAGTGACTTAAAGCAGACATGCTTTAAGCCTGAGTCCTGTAGCTCTAGCAGACAACCTTACGAACCAATGTTTTTTATGGCCCCAGAGGGTGTCCTGGTGGCTCAGCAGACAACATCACAGAGCATGTACTTTTCTTGCATGTACATCCCCCTTTAAAAATGATCAAGAACCAGTCCAATCACTGTTGCACATGACATTCTGTATTGCACTGTCACAGAAAAAAAACAAAAAACCATCACAACGCTAATTAAACTTGCGAACAACAACTAAACTTGCGTCCAACAAGTACTATGACAAGGTTGTGAGAGAAGTAGAGCATTCCTTTATGAACAACCTGAAGTATTACTCAACACAAAATGTGACAATGCCATGCTGTTAGAGAAGTTGCCATTGTCAGTGAGTATATGTGGCTCCCGGTGAGATGGAGTTTGCAGAAAGACAGCTCACGCTTTGCTGTGCTAAGGACTAGCTGACTGTGGCAGGCACACTGAGAAAATCAACTCCATAACCATAACAGTGTGACTACTCTCATATTCAAAAGGCCACATCATCACTTTACAGCAGAATGGGCGAGAAAGCAAGGAAGATAAACACACGAGAAAGCCACGCCAAGGTTTGTGACAGAGAGAATCTACATGGCATTACGCACTTATGTGCATAAGGAAATTTAACAGGCTGGGAAATTACACTTCAATCCATTTAGCTTCATTTGATTCTTTTGGCCAAAAACTTCAACCACCTGCACTTTTGGTTGGTTAGTTGGTGCTTAATCAGGCAGAAAAACACATCTACACTGACACTTTGGACAGCCACGGCTGGCTGAAGAAGTGTCTGTTCAGAACCTATAAAAAGCCGCGTCAGATCCAAAATACAGCTTGTCAGAAGAGGACCACCGTAGTGGAAATCTCATCTTCACAGCCCAGTGTGTCACAAAGCAATCACTCTGACTCTCCTTCTGTGTCTTACTCAGAGTCACACGGGGAAGTATTTTTCCAGATAGACACAAAAACATAGGGGGATATGTAGGTGCATTAAGACTGAGCCAGACAGGGTCGAGTACAACCTCTCTGTCACCTGAGCTATCCCAGTGCAATTAGCAACCTTGTCCTTGTTAATTCACTAATTTGTGATTACGCAGTGCTCGTCTATTTGTGTGAGGATGCACTGCATAAACATCAATAGGATTAGGTTTCATTGATATTCATGAGCTAATGGGGGGGTGGGGGCTGTATAAGTGTTATTTACACGACACTAAGCTGTCTGGCAGATAAGGTTTCTCAGGGCCATTGCAATCAGATTCAATTTCATGACCTGTGCAATGCCAGAGGGGAAAACAGCAAGCGCTGCAGCTAATATTGGATAACTGAGTTTCCAACTGCAAACACTATTTAAAAACATGATTGTTGTTCTCTCTGATAGAAAATGCTAAATGTGACAAAACTATTCTAAGGTGGGATTGTGAATATTGATCGCAAAGTCTTAGCCAAAATGAGTTTGTGTGAGGTAAATAACTCAACACAAAAAGAATAAAAAAAAAAAACATTGATAAAACTATATTGATTTTTTATCTTTTATTTGAAAAGCAGAACATGAGTGAAGGTGCACCAAATCTTAGCTTAGGATGACAAGGACTGGAGAGAAAAAAAAAACTGCACAACCAACTTTGCTATACCTATCGATCAGCTTGAGGAGGACAAACAAGGACCCAAACAAAAAAGCTAAAGTCTCCAATCTCTCAGTATCATTATGTTCAAGGCCTTGGGAAAAGCCTACAGGTCAATACTTGTGCAGCATAGGCTCCGTGGGGTAGGACTGGCGACTTAATAAAGCAGACGTATTGTGTGTGAGCAGACGGGTCGATGTGACTCCCTCCAGATGCAATGCATTTTCACAGTGGGACAGGTTGCTGCACTACGCAGAGTGGGCCTGGAGCAGAGGTCAAACTATTCACTTCATCAGCAGCCGAAACCAAAGAACAGTGGGAGAGGCAGAGTGAACACAGCGAAAGAACATATTATCAGCCCAGGGGGACTCAGCTCAGAGATATCAAGGAGAGCTTTGGTTTTTGGGCAGATTTATATGCAGTTGAATATGCAGAGTAGGCGACACGAGTAAAAGAACTTCAGCCATTACAGAAACACACACACACACTTACCTTTTCATAGTAGCGTAGCTCGTAGTCGAGGATGATGCCATTTGGCTGTTCTGGTTGAGGCCATGAGAGTGTGAAGCTATTCATGGTGGAGCTGATTTGGTGCATGATGGGAACTATTGAAGGAGCTGGAGGAGACAGAACGAGTAACACAAAATTAGTGCATTTCTATAATAACCGGCTTTAATTACACATTTTTCTCGCCCACAAGTGTTTGTTGGTTGTAGGTGGTTATTCAAAAATACTCATATTCAAGATAATTAAATAGATCGGTGAGCAAGGGTACCAACTCTGGGTTGTAAGTCTGACTAAACAGCTGAATTGCTCAGTTCTGTGTATGTTTGTCTGTCCTCAAAGCTCAATTTCATGAAACCTGGAGGTGAAGTTAGAAAATGTGGCTTTAAATGCAGAGCACTTTCTCTAAAGTTAGGGGATTTGCTTTAGTGCATTTAGTTCAATAATTCAATCCAAATACTTTCAAACATGATGGTCTATGTTTTAAAAAATAGTGCACTTTTGAATTCTGTACATGTGCAAATAAAACATCACGCTGCTGCACAAATACAAACGGAACTATTTCGCCATCAGTATGCTTCTCAGAGTCCGAGCGGCTTAAACAGTGCAACTGCCTCTCTCATTAGTAAGCAGGTAAGCAGCTGAGTTAGAGCGATTAGGCCTGCTCTCTGCCATATTCTGGCACCGCAGGACCAAATATAAACTGGCTTTAGCCAAAACAGATCTGCCAATTTTGGCCAAGATTTGTGGGCGTGGACTTGGGCCGAGTATAAGCTCTAGCGAGCAGGACTCTGGCTACCAGAATGGTCCATCACCACGAGCCTGGCAAGTGTCCCGCTACCATTGTGTTAGATTTTGTCCGCTGATGGGCAGAGAATTCAGGAGCACGAGTGTAGCCTCTACAGGATGCACTGGATCAGTTCTCCCTTTTCTTTCACGGCTACTCATTCACACAGTTCTGTTAACTTAGATTTAAAAACTTAAATATCAACTTGTTTTCATATCTGTCATTATTAAATTTCATAAACATTTATTTTTTTTTCTAAAAATTCAGTGAGAGTATAGGTAGTAAAACTAAATAAACAGACATTGACTGTCTTTGCTACCTTTGGGTCATCAAAAAATGAAAATATTTCACATTTTTATACTGATCAATCTTATAAGCTATAAAAATATTTTCACATTAATTCACAATTTGCATCACAAGTTATTGTGAGGACTGCAGAGGCGTATTACAGTGATAACACTGTAATAACACGTTATTACTTTTAGCTTTAAAAAACTAAAAAGTACTTAAGGCTTAAAATCATTAAACTGATGAGACAAAAATATCATACTTAGGTACTTATTCATTCAGGAAATTGAACCATTATTATAAATAAGTGAGTAGTAAAATATGTGACCCCACAGCAGTGAATTTAAAGCCAGATGTTTTCATTCAGTCAGGTTTGAGTAAAAAACATTGACTGATCAAAATCTGGTCATTACAAAACCATCAGCTGCGAGGGAAATTGTGAATTTTCTGCATAAGCAGCTGTTACGTCCAACATAGTACATACTGAAAATAGATCCAGTAGAAATCACTTTGCATTTTATATTATTTATTCAATCAGTGTTTGTGTTATTAAAGAAAAAGTCATGGGACCATTTATGAGTTTTCTCTTTTTTCATTTAGTTGGGTTATATACAAATAGATTGTGTTTGTTTGATTTCTTGTACACTTGCTTGTTGCATTTGAAAAGGTGAGGCCTGTAAAACCCTTACTGGCTTCTTTCTTATCATGCATAACAGTATTTGTATATTCTGCTCAATTGTGGGGTTTTTTGTTGCTTTTTCACTTGCAACAGTATACTCTATTATTAGTGATATCAGTATCAATGATGTTCTAGTGAACCAAATTATAGAGCAGAAAGGGAAAAAAGCAAGCTTTGCACCCAGCCAGTATATTCAAGACGGAGTCAATACAAGCAATGCCCCTGTTTGCATATGAACTGCATCTTTTTCATGTAATGAAACCCTTTAAAATCAAATCACTATAGTACCGTGATTGTTTTGACCCAGCTCCACCGTATATTCCATCCTTCAGCCCAAGTACACCTGAACGCACACACACGGGCTGTCAATTAACCCCGACAGTAAGCAATTTCCTGCTCACCTCATATTTTTTTGCCCTCTGCAACTGTCATACCGCTATCATCTGTGCTCCTCTTCATGCTTCACATGTTGCTCGGAGATTGTATTATAAATAAAACTTGATAAAACTTGCGCTGTGTGTGCATGCCGATGTGCCTGCGCTTATGTTTGCGTGCTGTGTTATATCTTACAACTCTGTGTCATATATTTGAATTTAAGTTAGATGAAAGTCTAAGAAGACTTTTTTAATTCAAGATAAGACCTCTGTGTGAACCAGAGCGGGATCTGATCAGCTGCAAGCATGTTTTTAATCTATATGGACTACAAGTGTGAAGTAAAATGAATTGAACTGAAATTAAATTGAATCCTATTTTTACCGTTTAAAAAAAAGGTGTCACATGCTGATGCGGTGTCCCTCAGGCTGTCTTACTGCTTAGTATTACTTTTTTTTACTATTTTTGTCACTGCTGTTATTTAGCGAATCTGTGTCGTGTTGTTGCTGACCGCAGTATCTAAGCTACTTTGACAATGATTTTTCTTACTCCCATTTGTAGTATTAATGTATGTAATCCCATTAAGACTTTAAATATCACAAACAGTGTCACATTGACCGTAAGCTTTGGGGGTTTTCTTTCTTTTGGTCCACATGGGACCCATTTTGCCTTCCTCTGGCTGGAGCTTACTTTCCAAATGTCTGGAATTCTGTGTGGAAAAAAAACAAACAAACGAGCCAAGAGCAAAATGAAATACTACTTCAGGTTTCAAGAAAGACAGGACAGAAGGGAAGAGCCTACCGGTCAATGTCTCATTGTGCTTCTGATGGAAAGAATAGCTCAAAGAATCAAGCCAAAGGCTACCACAATGTCTTTTCATGCCAGATATGTCTGATTTAGACTTCTGCAGGAAACCTACGTCGTAAGCAGAAACCCTTTTTAACACTAACCTTCCACATAACCTGACACGCACCTCTCGAGAAATGTAACTACACATCATATCGATGTGATCTGTAACTATTGTGATTGGCCAGTGTAGCGCCATTGAATCCTCCTATTAAGACCGGATACCCAGAAGGGGGAAAAAATGTCCCAACATTTAATGTTTTTTCTATACGCTTCCAGCGCATATGAAACATCAGGACACTACTACACGGTGATTAACATGTAACCACACACACGCATAAATGTGGACAACCATGTCTGCCACTTATGTAAGTTATGTCATAGGCTCTATAAAGGCTCCACACAGAAGTCTGAATCAGAAATTAGGGGAGAATTAAAAGAAAAAGGTAAAAATTTGATTACTTGTGCTGTAATGGGACAGATCAGTCATGTGGCAATGGAGCTGCTGATAGGCTATTACCTGTAACACGATCAATCAGAGCTGTGCTTGGACACTGAGGCCACAAAATTTAATATTTCAATTTGTAATATGCGGAGAATTATAATATAATAACATATGTAATAATCACATTTTGTTTCAGCTGGATTTGGCATCAAAGCAGCAATAAGAAGCCAAGCCCTCTTTATTTAGCTGTCTTTGTGCTGCAGAGAGTGCAGCAAGGATTACGGCACAAATCACAAGGCTGCAGTAACTGAAGCCTGTGCTGCAAAGTGAAACAGTGTGCATATGCTGCATTTTACTTTGCACATCCATATATCACATTGTAGATACTGTAAATCTGTTTAAGCTGTATAGTTGTATTCATTTGCACAGAAATAACACAAAAGATCAGAAAGTTAAGACACAACTTAAAACTTTATTTTGACCAAACATGTAGTTGCTCTTTCACAACTTTGGAGCTGCTGAGCGTCAGACTCTTAATAAATGCTGCACCAGGATGTTTCTTGTTTCTGTAAAATGCATCAATCTGTGATCAAGGAGGAAACTTTTTTTTTTTTTAAAAAAAGCAGCATATTTAATAAAAACTCAGACTGCTTAGCTTTAATGCACAAATCAATTTCTGTAATGACATATATAAATAAGCCCCAGATTTAACTCCATCATCATGAAGTCCCTCAAGCTGCTATAATGGACTCTAATTAAAAGTTAAAGGATGAATCAAACCAGAGTTACTCATCAAACCAATTTGTGAAGACACAAGCGACTTTGATTAAAAATATATATTCTGCCTGCTGCTCATATAAGTTCAAAGCCTTGGTGTTTGCATATAGTCCTGGAAAGAAATCCCCACCCCCATGTTTGCAGGCATAAATACAGCCCCACACAAGCCCATGCTCTACATTTTGCGCCTATCAGCCACTTGGCTGTTGGCCTGCTCGCTGCTGAGGCCTAGTCATCACTCCACCTGGTCTCCACTCACATCTTGCTGAATAACTTCTCTGTTCAAAAGGCAGCAAATGGCACCCTCTCTCAACTAAGTAATCTTTTTATCACACTCCTTAGTGATTATTCCATTTCTTTTGCTTCTCTGTGTACTTCACTCTTGCATAAGCATTCAAGTTATAGTAGGGAAAAAAACCCTCTGACCTTTTTACATGTGTTTGCACGTAAATCATGTTTTCTAAGGAAGCCAAGGTTATTCGACAGCTTCTCCAGCTTCGACTGGGGTTAGTATTTCTTGATTTGAATGTCAGATAATTTTGTAAAATGTAAATGTTGAACAAATGAATAGGCTCTGTTTATCCTGTCAGTGTGAATGGATTCTGTTCCGTCTGCCTCTCTTGGCTCTCACCTCCTGCCCCCCCTCCTTCTTTCCTGCTCCTATACCCTAGACAGAGAGTGTAAGGGCTAAGCTTCACCTCAGTGCACTTCAGCCTCTCTGCTTCTCAGGCTAGTTCACGCTCCACTGACCAGGGCTAGGGCTGCCTGGGCCGCATTATCAATTACCGGCCACAGGCACACACTGTTCCTGACAGACCCCAGGGAGGGGCACTCCACGCAGAAATTACTGCAGCAAAAAAAAGAAGAAAAAAAAAGAAGAAGAGGGGAGCCCTGAGTCCTTGTCCCAACCAAATTCATACAGAAAAACAATGAAATTCTTTTTTCTTTTTTTCCCAGCGATTCAGGTGTTGTGCATCACTGATGGCCAATTTGGAGGAAGAACATCCAATCAGAGCCTTTTATGTTCATTAACTAGTGCCAGAGGAACTCATACAGTACAAGAGCTGAGATGTTCTTGTTATTACTCCTTTAACCAATTTAGTTTGGCATAACTAATGCAGTTCTTGTTTCCCAAAAGAACAACACAGACTCTCAGTGAACTCAAACATCAGCTCAACTGGAATATTGTGATATTAACATGTACTCTTATAATATACATTTCCACTACCCTCTCTGAAGAGAAGAGGGGGGAAAAAAACCCTTTTTTTAAAACAGCTGTGTCCCACTGGACACACTGACTGTGCTCGGAGAAGAAAAGCAGAACAGGAAAAAAAAAATCATGTGCACATGTATGTGGGTCCTACCAGGCTACGTGTGAAGAGCCTGTCACAGACAATGTGTCGTGCCTATATGAGGGTGAGGTTCAGCCCAATGAAGCACCGCTGTCCCCACCAACTGCGTCCCCCACTGTCACCATGGGACGATGATGGTGACAGTGATTGGTGACTGTGTCCTGCACTCCTCCCTCCCCCCTCCATCCTTCCCTTGCCTTGCTCCTGTGCTCCACTTTTATCTGGCCTCACTCGCAGCCCCTGGCTTTTAATGCAGAGCTCAGCTCACCATTAATCAAAGTCAAAGCCTCCAAGCTTCTGACTTAGACAGAAAGAGAGAGAGAAAAGAAGGAGGGACAGAGATGGGCCGGGACAGAAGCACGAGACAAAGTGATGAAAGAATGAAAAGCTTATTTACTTTTGTGCAATTAATCAACTGTAGAATATGGATGAGGTGAAGCACCACTTTGCATGTGTGCCACAAAGCTGAGGCTGTGGTTTCGCAGTGATTCCTCCAGCATGAAGTTGGTATAACTCTAATATTAAATAGAAATGGTCAAAACTACTGCTGAGATACCGCAACTTTTAGTCTTCTTGGAAAAAGATCTGAAATCTTACATTTCCACAAATAAGATGTATATCATCCATCTTTGGAAAGTCCCTCAAAAGCTATAGCAGAGATTACATAACTGTTTCCACAAGGTCAGAAGTGCCGCCTCAGACTAGCAAAGTAAAGTTAATGTGTAAAAAGTGTGAAGCTCCCTTTGAATTATTAGTTAAAGGCTATTTTCTGTATCTTGTACAAGGCAGTCAAATTGTTTTATAAGGTCAAACTCAAAATGAGAATAAAAGTTTCCAGTCTCCTTTCTTTCTCTGTGGCCTTTTTCTCATTAGAAACAGACTGAGATGGCTATACAAGTTCCTCGTGTTCACATTTGAATTCCCGGCTAGAAATTCCTGCTCTGCCTCAGTTAGTATATGACAGAACAGAAAGTTATACTGGAATTCGTCAGCAGATCTTGTACCGCAGCCCCATTCACTTCTGTGCAAAGGGGGGGGGCAAACAAATACATATAAACATATTCGTTGCCACATGTACAAGTTGTTCTTTGTGCACTCGTGTTTTGTTTTTTAAGATGCTGCCACGCTACTGAACCGTGCAGCCTCTTAATAGCGACTCAGTGTCTCAGATGAGGGAAGCAGCCTATGTTGCCGTGCCTCTGTCAAAGGCATAGGTTCGACTGCCTTCCACCTTATTATCAGGGGCTCAGAGGGCCAAGCCAGCCATGACTACATGGTAATGGGCCTCTCTTGAACATCTTAAAGAGGGATCAGTTCAGCGCCAAGGATTTCTGTCAAGGAACCATGGTTTGAATTATTTTTAAAATCACATTATACGTGGACGATTCCAAACACAGAAAAAAAATGAAGCACATACACAAGAAAAAAAAAGAAAACACCACATACTTTCACACAGGAACAAGCGCACACAGAAACACAAATGTATGCTTACTTAAAACATCACATAGAGACATCAGAACTGACAAGGTGGCTCAGTGGCATCAGAACCGACACTTTTATTTTTTTCCCGCCTGCAGCTAATACCTCATTTTCTGGATCCAGGGACAGGATCCAACAGTTATGGGAACAGACATTAAGTGAAATAAAAATGGCACACTGGAGAGAGCCT
Source organism: Pelmatolapia mariae (assembly GCF_036321145.2). Taxonomy (NCBI): domain Eukaryota; kingdom Metazoa; phylum Chordata; class Actinopteri; order Cichliformes; family Cichlidae; genus Pelmatolapia; species Pelmatolapia mariae. The sequence continues at coordinate 15,344,248 of NC_086243.1, forward strand.
CAAGACCCGTTTAAGATGATGAAGCTCTCAGACACCCTAAATCTTATACAGTGAGTGTAAAGCAACAAGAAACAAGGCAACACCCCAAAACAAATGGAAAGGCTGTAAACTGAAAAGACATAATGAGCAGTGTCTCCATGGACATGTTTGCCTAACATCTCATTGGGTTTTAGAACCCCACAGATGGCAGCTCTCTTTAATTCATCTGGTTGTTTGGATTTCAGTCTACTGCACTACATCTTAGTATCTTAAATGCAACTCGCCCAGTCAGACTTGCCCATAGAAGGCTTAGGATAGTAGTGTTTGCATTTCTGTGGGAATGGCTCTCCAAACAGCAACTAAGTGGAGGAGGATTGTTTGTAGATATACTTGGCGTTCTGTGGTCTGAGGGATTGTTGGCACATAATCTAGGTCAAGAAGGCTGTGCTAGTAAGATCAGAGAAATGTTGGGTATTAGCTCCATAAAATAGCACCAGTCAAGAGGCTTTTGGATATTTACTTCATGAAGTGTTCACTAAAGCACCACATAACAATTCAGGGAACAGAGTTACCACATTTGAAAAAGTTGGGATTAAAAAACCCAACAAAAACACTTTGCTAGCAGCACTTTGTACACGTTAACTGCCCAGGATGAAATAAATGAGGGAACACGGCTAGCACAGTGTAGTATTCACCACACGTTTATGGTTTTACTGCCAATGGTGTGACTATATATATTTAACTCTGTGGCCATATTGTATTTAACTAAATCCAACAGAGAGTTTCTTAATCTTTAAATAAACAACATACAGTAAAAGCTATTATCCAGTGGCCAAGATAGATAAATATGACTAAATTCAGGCCAGGCTTGAATGATGGTCTTAAAGGGGGCAGTATATAACCTGTGTGTCTTTATCATTATATATGTGTGTGCGTGTGTGTTTCCTGGAGAGCAAAGGCTGTGAATGAACTCCTAAATCACACTATTGATCAGCCCTTCCTCCCAGACACACGCTGGGATCGAGGGCAGTTAAATGGCCTCTTTGGTGATTCACACTAAATCCCCTTACCCTCCTCCCCCACTATACTCTCCTCTTCTTCTACTCATCCACAGTCTCCCCTTGCTCCCCTCAACCTTGTCTTTTCATAGCCAGTTCATGCTACAGCCATCTAAATACTGCTGCATACTGTTTTCTGGATACCCTTGGTTTACCGTAATCACATGACTATATATGGTAAACCCAAGTCGAAATGAAAATGCAAAGACTTCACCAACACAAGTGCAAACTTTTATCATGATCACTTGAACACATATCCCCTCACAGGTTGTTATCAGACCAGAAAGGCAATAATGTAACACTGCCCTTGACAAACAGCCTATATTTCACAGGTAGGCTCTACTTATCTTCTAAATTATATATTTTATGGTGTTATTTGTAGTTTAGAATCAGGGAAATGTAAATTTTTGCTATCAATGCCTGAACTGAAATAGAGTGTGAAACTGATAAAGCTGTCTTTTTATTGCTTTTCCGTGACCTGAAACCATATCACTGGCCGTACGCTTTGGAGTCATGTTAAGGTGCAATGCTGTATATGGATATAAAGGCTATAGTTTAAGAAGGTCTTCAAAAAGTTGATCCTTTAGTCTTAAATTCAATCCACAAGACCTCACGACAACTATGGATTGTATAAATAAGTAAGCAATATGTACATTTCCACGGCAAACATGGAAATTAGCCACCTGTAGCAAAACATGCAAGTCTTACATGTGGAAGATCACTGGTTATATTCTGGCAACTTGTGACATCTAGTCCACTTCTAGTCTAGTCCCTATCAGGTCCCAGTCCCAAATAACTGGAAGGGTTGCATCACGCTGGGCTTCTGGTGTAAAATCTGTTGTGGCGACCCCTTGGGAAAATAAGAGATCAGTCTTTACCTTATTGATGAAAACTGCTAACTGCATTATGGATCTCTATGCCAGATCTCTTCTGGCCTACCCAGTGCAGGGTGATTTGTCCATTGATCAGTATAAACATCTTGCTTTTTATTTGTTCTAATAGCTTTTACTTTATGGATAATGTTTAGCAAAGCCACAAATTCATACAACTGGGAATACTCTCATCGATCAAGACTCTAGAATCTGCTGAGGCAAATTTCCACATCCTCATCTGTGCACTCTGGTTCAAATAAATATGGCCAACCTTCAAGCCAAAGTGACTCGCTACCTAACTCATAGAAGATTTAGCTGCTTAGTTTCCAGAAAGTCAGCGCATAGTTTGCGCAGTCACATAACCACAACAACCACAATAAAACAGAAAAATACCAACTTGAAATAAACTGGTCAACAACTGATTTTATATGTTCCTCGAGGCTAAGATATAGAGGATACAAATGCTTGTTTACATTACTCAGTCACACTCCCTGCACAAATAAACAGCTGTGCACACAAATAAGGTTTAGGTGTTGTTTTCTATTTCATTTAGAGATCGTCATCAGAGGGAGTTACTTTTCCCTTCGCATAAGCTGGGAAATTTGCCAACAGAAACTGTTGCACATTTGATTGACTTTATACTTCATATATTTTAAATTGATTGTAGAGATGCTGGAAACAACAGACTTTTTCATGGATCCATGGAAGTCTGCAGGGGACTTGTGGACACACTTTGATGGCAACATTTAAATTACGCAGACCATCGTGCTTTACTTTACACTGAATTTGTTCATTGAATGTATAAGATGATGTAAGTATTCAATGTTTCTGAAAGTATAAATGTGCTTCACTGCTGCATTGAAGAGTCTTTGGGAATCTAGAACCTTATATCTTAAGGATGTCTTTGCTGTTGTTGGGTGTTTTTTCTTCTTTTTTTGAGCGCATTAACATTTATCCCTTCTGGATACTTCTACATCGTTATTGACCTCGAAAACCCCCCATTGAAGTCAGGAACAGTGCAATTACCTGTCTACAAAGGGGCCATATAGAGCTGGACATAGGCTTGGCAGATTACTAGCAGACACCTCATTACTGCAGCAGACTTCAACAATAGGCCTGGGCATTGCTTCTTCTACATCTATCTGTCAAGTGTACTATTAGTCTGTCAAATGGGGACAGTCAGCACCATTAGGCCACCTTGATAATCAGACCTATTTACTCCCTCATTTTCCTCTTCTTCACTGTCACAGTCTTTCAGTCTGGTAGGGGAAAAAAGCACTCCATTTCTCCATCCTCCCTTTGCCTTCCCTCCCACTCATCTCCTGATTCTTTCTCAGACAAAGACAAGTTCAGTTGGTCATTATGTTCCTCAGAGAGTCGTTGTAATCAAATGTGGTATGCCCTCAACCAAGCGGGCCAAATTTAATTTCAAAATGTAGTCCCACACAAAGGAGATCTGGATGAAGCAATTACTATGTCACTGGTCTTTGAGATAAATGTAAAGTTCATTCTACAATTAAAGTAAAACAGGGCTCAACTAGACTTCGTTTGACATTATATATTTTATCAGCAGATGAGAGTATGTATTTGCACATCTTTAGAGGATAGGAAACATGACATGAGCTATCAAAGTGCATGACTGACGAAAGGATCCCTGGACCCAGGCTACTAAAAACTTGTCACTTTCTTCCTTTCGAGACTCAACAATCTTTTTTTTCCACTAAGCAACTCCACTTTATGTTTGTTTAATTCCCCCAAGCTTTGCTTTTTACAGTTCAACCCATCCACAAACAGAAAAACGAAGCAAGCCTCATTTAAATGTTTCACATGGTCAGTATTTGTCCCTTGATAGGTGTTTTTTTGTGTACAAGTCAAAGCTCTACAAAAGCATGAAAAAATCGCTTGTAGCAAAAAGGACCATCAAAGTCAATATCCTCAACCTGTCATTTCCATTGGATGGGCTTGGCTCCCACCACACAAATCACACAAGCAAGTACAGAGACACAGACAGGGAGAATAAGAGGAAATAATACCACCCTGAAGCTAACCATAGCATGGACACATGTGCATCCATGTGAATACACATGGATGTATAGAAACACAAGCTTAAAAAAGTGTCCTCCAATCTGACACTTTAGTGTTGAACAGGGATGAGATTTGAATCTCCATTAGCTGCTACATACCTATAAAGCAAGCTGTGCTCTTTTTGCCCCACAATATAACATTTAACAGGCAATTTCCTCAGTTAAGGAAAGGAAGGGCTAGAAAGAGCATGTATGCATACCTCACCTGAACAATTTTCCTCTCTCTTCAAGACCTGATTATTCACAGTGGAGAAATATGAAATCATAGTAGCCCTGAAGATTCCTAAGCCATGAAGTGTGGCTTCATAATGCACATGATGAATACTCTATTAGGTGAAAGATGATACTCTATTAGGATGAAATGATTCACAGTATTTACAATAATAGGGTATTTGCCATTTCACAAATTAAACTGAAACAGAATGCAGAGTAACCAGAATGTTCAATTCAATTTTTCAATTTCATTTAATTTACACAGCGCCAAATCACAACAACAGTTGCATCAAGGTGCTTTATATTGTAAGGTAGACCCTACAATAATACAAAGAAAACAGAGAAAACCAGAACAATTATGTGACCCCCTATGAGCAAGCACTTTGGCGACAGTGGGAACGAAAAACTCCCTTTTAACAGGAAGAAACCTCCAGCAGAACCAGGTTCAGGGAGGGGCGGCCATCTGCCGCGATCGGTTGAGGTAAGAGGAGCAAGACAGGACAAAAAACATGCTGTGGAAGAGAGCTAGAGATTAATAACAACTATTCTCAAATGAAGAGAAGTGTATAAACACATAGTGGGTGAAAAAGCTGACTAAAGATGAAATACTCAATGCATCATGGGAATACCCCAGCAGCCTAGACCTATTGCAGCGTAATTAAGGGAGAATTCAGTGTCACCTGATCCAGCCTTAACTATATGTTTTAGCAAAAAGGAAAGTTTTAAGCCTAATCTTGAAGCACAAGTAAGCCAGAGAAATATGCTCTCTCTTTCTAGCCCTCTGTCAGTACTCTAGCTGCCTAAAGGAAGCATGAATAATGTAAACAGAATTGGTCTTAGCACGGAACCCTGTGGAACTCCATAATTAACCTTAGTGTGTGAAGACTCTCCATTTACGTGAACAAATTGGAGTCTATACTAGATAGATATGATTCAAACCACTGCAGCGCAGTACCTTTAATACCAACAGCATGCTCTAATCGCTGTAATAAAATATTATAGTCAACAGTATCGAACGCTGCACTGAGATCAGGACAAGCACGTCATTTGTAACCTTCACTAAAGCTCTTTCTGTACTGTACTGTAACAGAACACTTACCAAAAGTAAGCAGCTAAAATGAAAAACAATGAAAAACAACATTGATATGGACAGCTTTTTGAATGATCATGGAAGTAAAGGTACTTACCAGCCTGGTTGGTGGTGATATCTATGGAAACATGCTGTGCAGGGTATGGACTCTTATTGCTGACACCATTGACGGCCTGTATCTCGAAGCTGTAGACGGTATGAGCCAATAAGTTGCTGATGAACACCCTGGTCTCGGTCAGGCCCAGCTGTCTTGGAACAAACTCGACGTTGTCATCACAGTGGGAACAGGAACGCCGGTTGGCCTGGCACTTCTTGCACACTATGTTGTAGACGACATCATCACGACCACCCGTCTCCCTGGGGGCATGCCACTCCAGGATCACCGAGGTTTCATTGACGATGGAGATCACATTTCTCGGGCTGGATGGCACGCCTGTAGATATAAAAATTATGAAAGAAAAACTTGAGAGTATCTGTGTAAAAGATGTCATCAGGCTGAAAGAAAATTAACACATTGCTTATAAAGAGGAAAACAAAACAGTTTCGTACATTTCTCTCCTTTTACTTTTGTCATTTTACAACAGTCTAATAAATACAAATGCTGGTTTTGAGAGCAACTTGTCTTTTTCTTATTTTTCTTCATCTCGAGCACAATTTGGAATGCTAATTTATTCCATTCACACCCAGAGAGATCATACAGCGAAACGTTTGTGTCTATCAAACATTGGTTATTTAGCAAAATGCAGTGTTGCATGGAGTATTCTTATCCAAGTGGCTCTGGAGATTCACGCTCCCATTCACTCCCTCATAGCCCGCAGCTGGAGCGGAACTTCAAAAACGATATTCAGAAAGAAATCAAGAAATAATGAAACTATTGTTTTGCTTGAGTGGTGGCTTAATATCAGGGTGCAGAAAAGTGCCTTGTTTGGCCTTCTGCAATTGCAGCACAATTCTTTAAGAGTTAAAATCTGTTTAAATGTCAGTGGAGAATTACTCTTAGCTGAGAGACCCTTCGACTGCTCAGAAGCAGCCCTCCCAGATACCAGACAAAGCTTTCCAAAACCCTTACTCAGTGCTCCTTAGGTTAAGTGAGGCAGCCCTGCGGAGCTGATCTGGTAGCAATTTATCTTGCATAAAGCCTGACCTTTATCATTATAAGAGAAATTAAACTGACCCATTTCTAGACCCATGACTACAGTGAACCGAAAAATCAACTCAATTCTAGAAAACGTTTTGAGAAATTACTCGACTCGCCATTTTCCTTTTTATTTTATTTTAGCTTTTGACCACAAGCAAATACAACAATAAGAATTTTATACAGCACATGTTCATGGAAATGAGGAAAATAGTTACCTCAGTCTACAAAGACACAATTAATTCTTGCTGCAAAGCCACACACACATACTCGGTAAGCTAAGTAAAAAATGACAGAACACACAAGAGTGAGAATGGCTGTGTTACTTCTGCAACCTCGTCTCAGGGTCTCAACTGCAGAGAGGTCAGAGAGACAAAGGGTGTAACCCACACAGCGTGATTATTATGGTCTGGATGAGAGGGCCGCTAACGCTCCAGACAACATGGGCAAAAGGCACATAGAAACCAGCAAATTCATATAAAAATGTGTAAAATATGTCATAGTGTTGCTTGAGGGGACTGGAGGCAGTTTCGCTGTTAGGGACTATGGACTGCACTTCATGTTACTAACGCAGCATACATTTTATGTCATCTGTCACATAAATGCACTTGCTGGGAAAAAACATAAGCAGATCTGTTCATGTGGAAAATGCATGCCCAAACCCACAGACAGACTATGGTGTGAATTATAAATCTAACGTCCCAGTTGCAACAATGCTCTACATATGCAGGGATGCTGTAAGAAATCGCACAGGACTTCCACCTGTATGATGACCTGTACCTTGACTGTTTTAATTTGCCACAGGAAGTAACTTGGTGGCAGTTTTACTTGTAGCTCTTGGCAGACATCCCTTCAATTACATCACACACAACATAATTTGGTTGTGTTTACATACATACTGCTACTACAGAAATAGATAATTTCTCCAATCCCCCTCCAAAAAGAACACCCACATTTTTTTTCTTTTTTGCACCACTCTGCAAAGTAAAGACAGTCCACACAGCAACACAAAAAGCAGGCCATTAGCATAGGAACAGCAATGATACATCATTACACATGTGCTTTTCTACAATATGGGCAAGTGCAATATGCGCAAAAGTGTCTGTGCGAATAAGACTGGTGTAGCCAGCCACAGTATTTGTGTCATACCCTTTAAGCAGATGTGGAAATCAAAATGACACTTTATGATACGGCTAAATAAATCGACAGGGGCACGCAAGCTGAACATGGCTTCCTAGAAAGAAGAGACGCAGCGAGGCAGAAATGCACGGCAGCAAAAAAACCGTTATGAGTATTATGTCAAAAGTCCTACTGTGTTACTCCCCTCATGTGTTCCTCACACTCACAGGCTGATATGCATAGCTGCCCTGTTACTAAGGGGGCTTTAAAATACCACCTGGACTGTAAAACACTACGGCCCAGTTTCCTTCCTTGGCTACTGATATAAAGAGAGCCCCAGTGCCCAAAATAAAAACGTCCAGATATTGTGTACTCATCCACCTTTTGAATGGTCTGAGGCTAGTGCTTCTCTTCTTTCAAACTGTTTGTTTTTATGATGTGAAAAAGGCCTTGGGGGGGCCAACAGAAGGTCCCTGTGTGGAGATAGTGATCACAGCCAGAGGAGCCGGGAGAAAGAAAGAGGGGCTGTGTGGGCTGGTGAGAGATGAAAAAAACAACATGTTATAAGGACTAATAGTGACTTTGTAAGAGACTAAAGCAGTCAGAGTCTGAGTGTGTTCGTGTTAGCAGTGCTGCTTGTGAGATTTGGGTGTATTCATAGTGATGAGTGAGGAAGAACTGGAATATGAAACTGATAAAAGTACAATCTACACATCCATGACACTAGACAGTAGCTTTGAACCTTTCTTGACTCCGTGTGCGCGATACTTTAGATGTGTCAACGAGACTTAGGAAAGTTTTGAATATAAGTGGATGCGTGTGCCTGATAGTCTAGAGCATTATGTCTTTAAAGTCAGTAAAGGAATTAGAGCAGGCTAGACAATTACCTTGACTTAGCTCCGTTTATTACCAGTCACTGAGAGAGGAAACTGGCCAGCTGATGGCTGAGCTGTGGGAAGCACCCTTAACTGATTCCAGAAGTGGATTAAGAAAAAAAAGGCTTGTGAGAAAAGAGCAGAGATTTATGCACTTTGACAGCTTGCTCTCTTTTCCCTTTGAATTGACTATAAGATCAGAGGAAAACAGCTAAATGGGATGATGAGGAAAATGAAGAAAGAAAAAAGATAAACCATTTCAGTTAGAAGTTTTTATAGGTTTTGTTTGGATTACAAAGCACAGACGACGTTAGACAGGACTCCAGGAAGTTTTCAGGGGACAGGCCACAGATATGAGTATTGAGTGAGAGCCATAACACTCAGAACCAATATGGTACAGATTACGCATACTGAAATTCATCAGAACCATACTGCTTTCCTCGTCAGTTCCCATATCTATGCTGATTCAATTACCGTCCAAAGATTTTCCCCATGAACCGGTTAGCAGCTGCATATACAGCTTTTTTTTTTAAATGTATAAACATAATAACATATTTAGAATTTGGCTGGGTTGCTTTTATAATTTCAGCATAGACTATACATTAAAAAAATGCATATTCAAATCTTGCTTTGTCACACGGAGTACCTCCTGGTGTGTTGATGGGATGTTTTTTTTTCTTTCTTTGACACAAGTCCACCCCGACCTCATGCACCATCACCTTTTCCCCTGCCCCCCCGGACCAATTAGAACTGGATTCACTGCTCGACTCCCATCAGTTACCACTCAGCTTGTCACTCTTTTGACTCCACATACTGAGACACCCATTGTCCCAGCATGCTGGATCACACCGACCTCTCTCCACTGAACCATCCTAACATGAAAACATTATTTATTTATTTTCATGATTTATTTTTTTAAACACACGCACATCTGTGGAGTAGTTGGGGAATGTCAAACTGGGGCCTTGAGCTTGGGGATCAGAGTGAACATAAAACACTCACTAAAAAAGTCCAAATCAGAATGAAAAGGTTTCACACACAATCTTTGAAGCTTTATCAACATTCAAGTGTTTTCTCTTTAAAATATTTTAATATGTTTTCATTTTAAAAACTGTTAAAACTGCTTTAAAATGAAAATTCAGATAACTGTGTTGGAACATTTTCATTAACAAACCTATAAATGCACATCGCATCGACCAAACGCAGACTCTGGCCATGTATGCACTGAGGAGCAACAGGAAACAGAGGGTTGGTCACAAAAATGTTAAGGAGAAAGATGATGAGAAAATATATGACCAGAAATTTCTTTGCGTAGGCTGAGATGGAACCAATACTTGAATACACACAGAGAGGTACCAAAGCATCACCAATGGACTGACTACCGAGACAAAAAGGTTGAAATCAAAAAGGAATGAGAGTAAGCTTAAATGTTCTAGCTTAATTTTTGTGGCAGATAAAACCCAATCAACAAGGATATGTGCGTTTTAAAAAAAAGTCTCTATATTTCCTTCTCCAGACTAAAACACAATCCCTGGGTTTTCAAACTAAAACTGGTTGAGCGTTTCCAAAATCTTGTTCCACCCAGAGCAGAATGGACACCGGCATAAAGGTAAAACTCGCATGTCTTCAAACAAAAACGTATTAACAGGGCTGTAGCTGATTCCTTTCCTCAGGCATTGAGTGAAGTCAGAAAAAAAATTTCTTAGATAAAGGAAATCCAAGGAGCTGGTATTTAAAAGTGCATCTCTGCCTTGGCATATTCATACCCCCAAAGGAAAAAAAAGGTTGTGGGGGGTGGGGTGGTTAGCATGCGGCCTTCAGCTGACAGAGCCATGCAACAGACAATCCATCAGCGAGCTAATCAGACTGATCAGGAGCATACAGCCCCTACGTGCCTGATGACGGCAAGAAGTGCTTAAGCTACAGCATCAAGCTACAGGCTGGTCTGATTTAAGCTACTCTAGCAGTGCTCTTATCAGGACCTGTAGTATTAAAGAGATTGCTACTAGGATCATCTCACTAGCCCTCCTGGCTGAGATCTATGACAACTAGAGCATCACGCCTAGCTGCTACTGTATGTTTCAGCCTTCAGAAAAAGCTTTGTGCAGACAGATTTACAGAAAAATTATTTTAATGCAAATTGAAAAGCTGCTAACATTTGCTTAATATTATCAATATAATATTGCTAAAATGGACCATTTCCAACAGATTTAGCATACAGCCTTTTGGAATTTTTATTTAAGTGTGAGTGTATTAGTAAGCAGTTTCATTTTTTTGTCTGAATACAAACAACAATGTAACTGGACTCCTGTTACAGAGTTATAGAGAGGACCGAGGACAAAATGAAGGAGGAGTGTGGGGCAAAGGGAAAAATAACAGAACTGACAGAGCAGATAAGACGAGATTGAAAACAGAAAAAAAAGGAGCCAGTTACATTTTGAAATGGAACACAGAGCATACGGATCTATTTAAGATGTCTAAGATGGAGCTGCTGTTGAGCTGAGATTGCTTGGGGGAAAATGCAAGGCCACAAAATAAAGGCTGAGGCTTTAGCTGATGGAACACTTGCTAATTCGTCAGGCAGTGCCGTAAACTATTGGAGAGCACAGAAAACTGAGAACATCTAAAGCCTAAACGGTACCAGCACAGCTCTGCGTTTGTCCTATGTAGAGCTAAGCACTGCTCTGAAGCCATGTTACATGTCTACATGATGTAGCCATTTACTTTCACGTAAAAAACATGTGGTACAACCAGTCTGTGCATTAGTCCCGTTTGTGCTATTGTTGCCGCAGAAAAGTTGTGAAAAGAAGTTGTGACATCCCAAGAGCTGAAATGAAACCTAGTGATGCCATCATCTTTGTGGTGAACAATGCTGTTGCCCTCATACCTGTTCAGGTCCACTTTTTCACCAAACGGCATTCTACCTTAGTGTAACGTCTTCCTCGGTGGATTAAGCGCTGCTGTGCACACCGTTCACATAGCCAAATCGTTCAAAGACAGACAGCCATGCTCCGCTGGGCTTTCTCTGCACCTTTAAGCCACTTTTATTCATTTATTTATTTATTTACTCATTTATTTTTTTCACAAAAGAATACATGGCTAAATAAGAACAATGAACTCAGAGTTTAGAAGCAAAGGCTATACAGCTGCTACCTGATTAGGAAAGTTCTATGTGCTTTTGAGTCCATTTGGGCCAATTAATCAGGTCTATGTGAATAAATCTGGGCTAAATGAACACATAACCACACCAATAATGCTTCCAGGCCTGATGTTGTGAAGAGAACAAACCATTAAGACACTCCCCAGTGACAGTGAAGGAAGTGAGGTAAACAAACTTTTTGGGGTCTAACAATGCTCTCCTTCTGCATAACTGTGTGTCAGCAGGGATAACAGGAAGGCTTAGCATATTGCTTTTACATCATATTAAGATAACTATGATGCTGTGAGAGGCCTTATTGGATCTCCAGCGGATAACGGCAGGACAGTGTCGAAGTTTCACAGCATTTGCCTGAGTAATTAGGACTTCAGGGGATGATACTAGACACGAAGAAAGAACAACAGCAAAAACGAGAGAAGTGAGAAAGGTTGTGGAGAGAGAGAGATAGCTGAGAGGAAACACAAGGAGCTCCATCAATCCTAAGAAGAAGACAATAAGAAGACAAGATGGGCGCTGGAAAAATGCACATTAATATGCATTTAAATTAAAATAGATAACCCCGCATCTCACCCTGTGATAGCCGTGATAGACCACTGGATCCTTTTCAGTTTGTCTCAGTCTCGAATGAGCTCAGTCCAGAGAAAATGCCAGAAAGTACCATTTCTGACATTTTGTTTATATGTGGCTTTAAATATGTATTAGTGCCTTAGTGTGCAGCCAGTCTAATTTATTGGATACTTACTGGTGCAAGGTTTATCTGGCTGATCACCATCCCCACGGTAGTAGCCGTTGCGGCACACGCAGATGGTTGCAGCCTCAGATGTGGAGCGGCTGTTAGGAGGGCACTGTAGACAAAGACTTGGACCTTGGGTCGACTTGAAGGTACCCGGTGGACATGCTGTGACAAGAAAAAAAACACTGTTAGAACTGTACAATGCAACAAAAAAAGCATGAATCCAATTATGGCAAGCACAAGATGAAGCTATTTTTAAGTGATTTTTGTCAATTGCCTTTCTGCAATGTATTCGTAGTTACTCTTAACCCCCCCCCCCCCCCCAAACTCCACTATATTTAACACATGTCTTATTTTGCTCCTAATGTGGCTGTCATCGCTGGTGCTAGGAGGGTTAATTTATGTGGGACACCAGTGGAAGATGTTATCAGAAATAGAGGTAATTGGCATGGGTGGATGGCTCAAGGATGTGAACACGGTGCTGCAGCTTTGGCTGTATCCTGTAGTTCTCCACTGAGTCCTCGGCCTGAATGTTTAGCGGCGAGCCCTGCATATCTATAATACAGGCATACTGATTAAACACAACTTAACTTAACTAAACTCTCTGAACTCAGTGTGGTAGAGAGAGGGAAAACCCCAATACCTAAATAGATGTGTCTTGGATTACAGCCACCCAAGGCATTTATTTAATTTTTTTTCTTTTTACAGTGACCGATGGGTTTCAGGTTTCTGAAAAACAGCAGAGTGCACAAAAGCCCAAAAGTGTTTTAACGTCTGAATCTTAAGATCTGTAGGCACACAAAGGCTTGGTGAAGAGCTTCCGGTAAATAATGATTTGTGTTCTTCTACAAATTCTACAGGTGTGACACAGCGATTTCAGGTAGTATAGCTGAACAGTTTGTAATCCCTCCTCCAGATAAATCCCACACTCCACCTGAGCTGTCAGATTTATCCAGTGAACGGCCGCCTCAGCCTACAAGACAGCACGAAGTCCCCAGGAATTTCTAATGGAAACAGAGTTTGCCCTTACATCAAAAACATTTGGATCCACATTCGATGCCACCTATAGATCTGAAATACTATACTATATCCAGACAGAGGACCATGCCTGAAACCTGTGCTTAGCTCATATTACTTTGGTTAGTGCATTACTCGCTCCCTCTTTGGGTCTGTTTGCTTTTGACCTGCTGGTTTGTTCTTCTGTTGGTAGACGCTTTTGTTCAATATTAAAATGAACTGGCTGCGTCTTTGTTTCTAAATTAGGGCATTGTTAGCAGAAGCCTCCACACCCACTGGCACATTTTTGCATTGTGTTTTCATTTGCTTTGCTTAGTAAATTTGACCCCTTACTGTATGCAGACTAATCAGCTGATGGGTGTTCATATTTAAGCGCAGTATTGAATTTTTACTCATTTACGTTTTCCTCGTGCACAGTAGTGTGCAAAAGTTTTGGGCACTTTAAATGTTTTATTCATCGCTTGATACCAGCGCGATCAGGCTCTGATCATTTAAAAGTTATTCTGCAGCATGACCACAATCTCAGACAGGCTGTGAGAGTCATACTCGCTTTAACGATAAGAAGAACGAGGATTTCTAAAACAGTCCTGCCAGCACTAGTTTGTGGATGTTGGTGTGACGTGTTAAAGTCCCAAATTCTAAAGGCCACGGTGGACTATGAAGATTATTGTAGCTGATAGCATTGTGCTTAAGTGCAGGCAATAACCTAATCCACTCACCCCAATATCCCAAAAGAATACAAAGAGTTTCTGCGTGATGTGGAGGGGCTTACTGAGTAAAATAACTATGATCAATGTCCTATGTCTTAGCAGGCTTACTGATGAGGGAGGACGCTCTGGCACTGCTGCATGCCAAAAGGGGAATAAGTTATACATTTAATGGGGCAAGGCTGTGTCTATTTGCCTGACAGATAAAAACAGCTATTTTATTCATTTTGCTCACAAAGTGAAACACCTACCTACCCAGCACTAAGATGCTTATCAAGAAAAACAATGACAGAGTTTATCAAAATGACGGGCCAATGGTTTGGCTAAGTATTTCAAATATTAATAGAGACTTAAAACAGTCCATCAACAAAATGGTTCGGTTTAATCTGACTAAGAGCCTTCAATTCTAATATGAACACTTTGCCAAACGGAGAGCTATTTAAACTAACAATGGCAAGGTGTTGGGCACATTCTCCCTCACTGCCAGGTCAAACAGTAGAAAATATAGCACTGCATGAAAGGGAAACCTCCACTCTTAATTAAACAGGTCTTTGAGACACAATTAAAAATATTATGCTTAAAAAATGCTGGAGATTTTATAGATCTTATTTTCTGACATTTATAGACTAGGATTTGGCCAGTCCCTCTTATAGGCTGTTGGGAATGGATAGCGATAAAGAAAGAATGAGAAACAAATCAGGTTAAAAAGAGAGATGATTTATGTACACACACACACACACACGCACACAAGTAAAGATGACTCCCAGCGAGCCGCGGTTTTTACATGTTCTTTGGCTGGGCTGACGGACACACTGTGGGCTAACTGACTGACCTTATGTCTAGTCACACAGCAATTTCCACACACAGTCAGAGCACCAATATTTATCAAACATACATGATCAAACTGCACCAAGTCCAAATAGAAGAAGAACATATTGCTATTGCTATGCTGTAGATGTTTAAGACCTGTCTTGATACAGCAGATGTGCAAGGGTTGTGAAAGTGTTACTGCATATAGGCAATAATGTTCCTATGGGTATGTGGGGGGGGCTCTTTTTTAGTGTGGGACTGATAGTTTGCAAACTCTCTTGACTTGTAACACTGACTCCATGTGTGATGAGATCAAACTTCTTCTAATACAAGAACATAGAGACTCTATAAAGCTCTCCCTGGCCATATGTGGGAGCACATACCAGCTGCAGACCCATTTTATAAAGCAATAACCACCAACAATATCAGAGATTACAAGACGATAAAACACAGATCAAAAATTCATTTTTAGCAGGAGAAGGGAAGGGATCTTATGTCTCATCATCTTTGCCACATAAAATTCAAACATCGGGGGAGCAGAGCACCGCACGCATGCAGATGGCGTCTCACAAAAGCAAGCGAAAAGCTTCAAATGCATTGCTCGGCTCTTCTGAAAGGGGTTCACAATAGGTTGTTCAGTGTGTGTTTAATGGGGTGTGAGCAGAATATGTGCATTGGATTCTGCCCTCGGGTTGTGTGTTTACAGACAGACAGTAGCTGGGCTAGACACTCATAAATGGAAAAAAGTGAGGAGAAAAGCAGGAGAGCCCGTGCTGATTCAGCAGTCTGAGATAGCGGTGCTACAAATGAGTCTCTAAGCAAACCTATGAGCAAAAGAATACACACACACTCTTAGATTCCTGTACACAACTCATGTAAATGCACACACTCCATAATCCTACGAAAACGCTCCCATACTGGCATCAGTGATATCACGTACTATGACTACAGCTGACCCGATTAAATGAGATGGCGCACCCGCATTTTCCGCCACTGGACTAAAACATGTTTGACAGAACCTGAGATAATTTAATACCTCTCCTTGGGAAAACCGAAGACGCTACAATCAGCATTACAGGAGGTGAGATAAGTGACAACCTGGCAGAAACAAAGCAGCCCCGCAAAGACGCAAGCAAACACTTTTGACACAACATAAGATTAATATCTGTCTAGATTAGAACCCCCGCTCTGGTTTTCTTCCTTAATTGAGGAAAGGTTTGCACACTATTTGCTCTGAGCAATAACTTAATCCTTAAAGCAGACAAAAAAGAAAGCACAAGCAAAACACAAAAGCATAAAAAAAAACAATTATGCAAATGTAACATTTCAATCCATAGGCTCTCTTCAGGTAAACTGCCTCATTTCTTTGCACCATAATGTTTTTTGGTGGGTTTTTTTTTTTTGCTCTGGTGCCTGAAAACCTGTGCCTTGGGCGTACTTGCTGTTTTTCCTCTGTCTTCTCCCTGTAATTGACAAATCGTATGTGCATGAATGTTACCATTAAACTCATCAATTAACTCCCTACTAGTCTGCCTCACAAAACCAGAAGGAGGAATAGATATGGGGAAAAAGAGAAAGTCAGAATGATAAAGTGATTTGAACTATTATGTGAATAACTCACAAAACCGCAAATGTCTCATTCGGAGGGCAGGCAGCCCCTAGAATGTATCGTTATGCTTTATTGATATTGGAACTGAGCCCAAAATCTTTCTTCCTGATTTGTGAATATTTAGATTGCAGGAGGTCAGGAGTTCCTGTGCCGCAGAAGGGGCATGGAACAAGGTGAAGAAGGAGAGGAAGAAGAAGAAGAAGGACGAGAAGAAAAAGAAAACATGTAGCACGCAGAGCCATAACTCATCAGATGTGTTGGTTTTCAGGGACATGAAGGCTGTAATATTATATCAACAAGCAATTAGTCTCCCCAGTGGGGGAATAACCCACATTTGAAATGGCTGTATGCAGAAACAAAACATTCATTCCTCTGAAGTGGTCCCTTCAGGACTCTCTTTGCATTGTTCAATTCTCCTGCTCACTTCTCTTTCCTGACTTCTCTTTGTCTGTCTCCCTGGAATTGCTTTCCCCCCCCCACCTTGTACCTTTCCTCCCGTTGTTCCTTTCTCGTCTTGATTGACAGCTCTGAATCTATTCGAAGGCTGGCTGTCTTTCTTTCCCTCCCTCTCTCTCTATCTCACTCTACAGTTAGTTGACGGAGGTATGGCAGCTGTGGATCACTGCTCACTACTCATGACAGTCTAACTGGGATGACTTCATGTCATAGCAGAGCCTGAGCAGCAAAGACGAGATGATGATCTCCTCAATGTAATTTTCCCACCTGGTTCAAGATTACTGATAACGACGACAACCTAAATCTCTCCGGTGTTAAGAAGCATGCAGACCACCATTATACACCAAACTGTTAATTTGGAGAAAATGTTTCTACACAACATTGGTGTATCGATTAGGCAGGACAAACAGGAGAAGATTAGCAATATGAGGAAGTCTCTGAGAGCAAGCTTTAAGAATGGTTGATGTGCAGAGCTGCTTAGGGGTTAGGCTAAGCAATATGCTCGGTGAGCGCATAATACAGTGCAAACTGCAGGCAATACATCAAACGTGGAAGCACACTGGGAATGTCTCGCATTAGCTGCATGAGTTTAGGATGTGAAGTTGCAAAATGTCTATAACCCATAAGAATCGGAGGCAATTGGAGACGTGGGATTAATGGAGGTAGAGCGATAAATATTACATTAGCTTGTCAGGGAAGCATCACTAGGTGTCGGTAAGATAAAATGGAAATGCGCGAGTCAGGAATTGAAGAAAGCCAAAGGATTATGACCAAGACAAGATTGGAAACAGGTCTCCTATGCAAAAACCCAATCAAAGTTACAGTATACTGTACTAAATCCTTTCCCTGACTTTTATATGGGAATGGCTCCAAGGCACGCACGAGGTTTTAAACCGCTGTAAATTGCTTGACAGATAATTGTGGGAAATGCAATCAAACATGGAGTAGTTGATATGGAGAAGGTTATGTAATAAGTCTGATCATTTCTCAAGGAATTTCCATTTCATGTAATGAAAATCCAGCAATCCAATATGAAGGAAGCGACATCAAAGACGTTTGGTTTCATCAAATAGCTTTTGGCCTGATGTAATCAATATAGCTTTTTTAAAAAAGGAATTCCGACTCTGTGTGAGGTTTTGATGCAAAGAGGGTGTGTGACCTGCCAGCGACCCTGAAGAACCGCTCTTAGCCCCCCAGTACACCCTTAACCCCAACCCTCATCCATCACATGGGACATATCAGGCTTTAGAGGCTTTGGATTGATGCATACGCCTACTCACTCACAGACACTCGTGCAGACAGACGTATGTCTGGGTCAAGACTCCAGTTGACCCCTATTTTACGATTTTATTGCTGAGGCTCTGAGAAAAACAACACTTTCCTACTAAAACAAGCAGAGGATGTGGTTGCGTCAAGTGCGTGCCTGTGTATTTATGTTTATGTGATATCTAAAAAAATATATCAATTGAGTGGTGAAATGAACAGGTTCGTTTGACAGAGGGGACACAAAACGTGTCAGGACAGCCAACACCTTAAAACAAAAAGGCAATCAGCGGTGCAGTGTATTGGTATTCAGCCTTGCTCTTCTGTCATTGTTCATTTTCCAGCCACAATCCACGTAATGAGCTGCTTTTCCAACCCAGGTGTTCCATTTCTTCACAAGGTCATTGAAAAACACAATACAATTATTTGAGACCAACGCATGGGCTGAAACAAAGCCTTGTCAAAATCATCAGAAAATGCCTGCAGGATATTAAAAGTCAGGGTTAAAGTCCTCTCAGGGCTATGATTTATTAATTTATAGAAACTGATTTAAGAATAATTGAGCTTTTTTTTTCCTCATCACAGGTCAACACTGGCCAGATATTTTCTTCAAAGATCTGCGACTACAACTTATGCATCTTCTCACAAGTGATCCCATTCCTCCCCTTGTTTTAAAGGCATTCGGAGTTCACAGTGGTGACATCATTTGGCAAGTCTGGTCAGTATGAGTTTCCACTATGCCCTGTCATCGCCTTTTAATCTCAAAGAAAGAGAGAGAATGTAGGAGGGATAAGAGGGAAAGAGAGGTTTTTCAGGAATAAAAGGGATGGTCAAAAAAGGGTGCAGTGCTTAAAGCATACCTCGTCTGCTTTTGTTAAGACCAGCGGTGCTGAAATGTTCCGCCCAAAGAACACTCCCTCTGAACATTAATCATCTGTCCATTCTGCCCCTGTCAGAGCCTGTCATCCAAGGTAAAGCAGGCAGCTAAACCGACAACCACCCACATACACAAACTCACACGCCCATGAATGTTGCCCACATACAGCTATCCTGAACTTTCTGCTGCGGTAGTCCCAGCCACTGCTCATCTGGACATACCTACTCTTTCAGCTAGCTAATACAGCAATGCCTGATGTTGCAGAAACTTCAGTGAACAATAGCTAAACCCCCTTGAGAAAGCAAGATGTCTTCCAATTAGGGCTGTGGTTCAACGCTGAGCTATATATTGCTGTGTGAGGCAAAATCTCTGTAAGGAATGAAAAAAAAAACCATGAAAAGTAAAAGAAATTTGCATCCTACTTTAGTTGTAGACACTGAGGTCCTAATATTTAGAAAATTATAGTAATTGAGTCCTGTCATACTCCTGAATTTGAACATGTCCGGAGAAGGAAAACCATGTCTGACTGGTTTCAATAGATGGCAGTGCAGCAGTGAAATAAGTAGAGGATGAGACAGTGTCCAGTTTAAAAAAAAAAAAAAAGGAGGGAGAGAAATAGGCCTGTGTGTGATTTCTCCAAAATATTCAGTTTGCTTCACATACAGATATGAAATTCAACAGTTTCACTGCTAATGCTAATGAACAGAACATGTGTCTCCCAGACAATGAATAAAGGATAACACATTCTGCTCCAAATTAATTTGTGTGTGCACGTATCTGTGCATGTGCGAGTCTTAACAAACCAGCAAACAATTTAGCAGACAGCCCACGCCCTTGGGCAGGCTGTTACCATAGTAACCTTACAGCCAGTATTTTTTTGGCCCACACTTTTCCTTTGAACAGCCGGCCAATGACAGACCAGCTGACTGGGAAATCTGGCTTACTGAAAGCACATGCATGAATTGTGTGTCTTCATGTGCACGTGCATCCGTGCTTGCGTATGCGTGTGCATAATACGAGCCCGATACAGATCGAGGGAGCCAAACGATGCTTTAGCTCCATATAGACTCGAGTGGCGCACTGGCAATTGGCTTCTCTGTATCATGTCATGACACATCGGCTTAGGTCAGTTTTATTTCCAGGAAGATGCAACTCTGTGCCAGGGCTCCAGGCTTATATTTCAGGCGGACAAGTGGTCAGAGAGGAGCAGGAGAAAGATACAGAGAAGCCGCAGAGGCGCTGGAATTCCAGGAAACTCCATTGTGCCAGTCTATTTCTGGTTGGCAAGGTAGTAGAGAAGACGGCCCTCATATCACCACTCAGCAGGCAGTAACATGTGCTTGCACTACAATCTACACTGTAATCAGAACCTAACAGGGGACTGGCCAGGCTCATTGCCCGCTGTGAACTAATAGAGAAAGAACAAAAACAAAAAGACAACACACAAGGAGGTGCAAGGATCGAGAGTTTCTTGATGAGGGGTGAAAACGGATAAGGGATGTCACATTAGCTAGAGGCATTCTGTATGCTCAGCATTTGACTGGCTGCAGGATACAATTCATCTAAAATTACTCGCGTAACAAACTGAATCCACCACCATTAGTAACTTACATTTATTTTATTGTGATGTTTGTGAGTGACTAATTTTTCATTTGGTGACTTTTTTCATTATGTTTTTTTTTTCATTGTTGGTTTATTAATTTGCTTTGTTAATTTATTTATTTATATATTCTTTCATATTTTCAGCTTTAGTTAGTTTTCTCAGTGGATTTTTTTCCATTTCAGTTTCGTTTTAATTGAAATTCAAATATGATTTAGTTGATATGTTACTTGTTTCAGTAGCTGGAAATCAGAGAAGGGAGCCATTAACTCAAAAACTGGGTGTTTATTTATGTTTTTTTTAATTTTAGTATCCATTTAAAAAAATACTGAATGCCCAAAACTTCTCCAGATGTATCATGAAGGTCCGAGTGTATATGATAGATATACCAGTGTATGTCTTAAAATAAATAAATAAATATATATATTTCGAAAAACTGGCATGAATGGGTAAATGTGGATCAAGTGCTTTAACTGATTAATCAGTTTATCAGAATAATCATCAGAATCCGTTATGATTACCTTGTGATTAATTACCTTGTGTTTCCATGAAAAGCAGTGTGAAACCTTTAGCTTCCTCTCAGCACTTGTCTCTTTTAAGCAGGTCTAGATCAATTAATCTATAATAGTTAGCCAAAGATGCCTACTCTTGCTCCTTTTCCTAAATTGCTGTTTCTTTGCTCGACATATTCCATTTACAGCCTTTAAACCTTATCTTACAGACTAAACACTACAAACAAATGCTGTGGAATAATAAGATGCAGAGACAGTCTGATCATTAAAAATTGGATTTAATTTACACGAACAAATACGAATCTCCAAAATACAAATTCAAGTACAAAAAAAAACAGAAAGAAAAGGTGACATATTTTCAGCAACAGTTGGATTTTTAATCAGTTAGCCTCATTTGGTAACACAGGGAACCTTTGTCTCATTAACTTTATTCAATGAAAGAAAAATGGCTCAGTTTTCTGTTGAAAAATGTGTGTAATCGATGATTGTGGATGAAGCCTCAATAAGTTTCTCAAAGCTAAATGTTTATAGCTTGCTGATAGAAAGTAGTCTTTTTTAACAAATACAAATTTTACAAAACAACACTGACTTGTTTTGTTAAACAAATACAAAAGATAAAAACCCACTCCGAATTTATGATTCACATTTGCAAAAGACAAAGATTTGTCACTATGGTGAGTGTCACGGCTCGGCTTGTTACTCCAAAATAAAATGGAGTGTGACACCAGAGTTTATAAAGAGTTTATTAAGAGTTGAATTAAATTTCTAGGGATAAAATGGTAAAAGGCCTGTATTTGTATAGTGCTTTACATAGTCCCTAAGAACCCCAAAGCGCTTTACACGTTCAGTCATCCACCCATTCACACACTGGTGATGGCAAGCTACATTGTAGCCACAGCCACACTGGGGCGCACTGACAGAGGCGAGGCTGCCGGACACTGACCACCACCAGAAGGCAACGGGTGAAGTGTCTTGCCCGAGGACACAACGACCAAGACTGTCCAAGCCGGGGCTCGAACCGGCAACCTTCCGATTACAAGACGAACTGCCAACTCTTGAGCCACGATCGCCCCCGATAAAGTACAAACACATCTTGTAAGGTGTGGATAATTATTGATTAAGCCATGAAACACCCCAAAAACTGTTGCACTGATACTGCAAGACAAGTATTGGGTTTCATTGGGTTTTATTTATTGTGCACATTTTTATATTTGCCTTAAAATTATACAAGCAAGCAGAAAACATTTTTTCTTACATTACCACTATCAGAGTCCTGCTATCTATCTAGTGTCACTATCTAGTGGAGACTGTTGATCTTAAACACACATTAGCTCCCAATTGGTTCAAATGTTAAAAAAACTGTTCTAGCAAGGCTAAAAGTCAGCTTTAAACACTCATCTATTCTCAAATACCCAGCCTGTAATCTTAGGGTGGGGTTGAGGGGGCACGCTAATGAGTGTAGAGGCCTGGCAAGAGGGATTAGCAATTATGAACATACAAGTGGAGTAGAGTGATAAAACAACTGAAAAACAAAGGTCCCTTCACTGTTTACCATTCCCTAATTTGATTCCTAATTGAGCGTACATAACACAATGTTTACACCAAAATTTTCTGGCAAAGACAAGCAGCCATGGCAGACACACTCAGCTGAACACAGCTATGCTCGTCCCTTTGATGATCTCAGGAAGAGGCTCTCCTGTTCACAACAGCATCGCCACATAAAAGAGCAGTGACATGTGTCTGACCAGCACCGAGCATCTGCACCAGCTCATGGTGACGCTGACATTTTCATACACGGCAAATATGCTATCAGACGGTAGCAGGCTACGAGTCAGTTGGATAACGAGAAAGAAAAGGAGTCTGGCTTTTTAAAATCTAATAGAAAATTTAGAGCCAGCCCTTAGGCTCCAGACATAACTAACAAGACAAGAGATGGACAGGTGAGAGTGGCGAAAATGAGAAGGGAGAGGTGGTGTGAACTACACAGGAGCTCTGAACCCTTGGATTGTGATGACATCAACTATTATAAAAATAGCTATATTAATTCTACATTCACTAGTAAGATGTTCCTCCAGCTATCCCCCCATCCGCTGCGCACTGCCCTCGCTGCTTTTATGCGTAATAGGAAGAAATGACAAAATGTTTTGCACCATAAGAAAAAAAGCACAAATTATGTGTGAAGCGTAGGTAAGCAAAACCGACCCAAGCGCAGCATATAAGGGTGTGAGAAAGGGAGAGAAAGCGGAAAGGGGAGGTGTGAGCTAAATAAAGTGAGAAAGCACTCAGGAGTACATCTTGTCACTCAAGTTGGTGGCGGCAGAGTCCCACAATATGTGTGCTGTGTGAAGCAGCCACTTCTCATTGAATGCTAAGTGACAGCTAAGCTATTATTGCTAAAACTGACAAAGAGGCACCAGGAAATAATAAAAAAAAAAAGGTTGCATGACAAATACTTTTTAAATTAACTAAGCTACTTGTTCTGCATGACACAGTCCAGCAACAATCAGGTCCATGCGTGACTGTGACTCAACAGACAAATGACATGCATAAAATTTTTCTTTTTTCACAGAATGTTAAAAAAAAAAACCCCAAATGGTTATGTTTAGCAAATATCATTTTGCATGACAAGAGGCTGACTCCATTTCCTGGCACACAGTGCACCTGCAGCTGTGAAACTCTCAAAAGGTAACCGGACCCAGAGCACATCTATATTCATGCCATATTTACATCTGCCTGACCTCTTCACAACCTTATCAGTATCGCCTTCTGCAGAAACAAACACACACTAACACACAGAAATGTTGTGTGTTATAGGTAACTGACACCCCCACACCACCTGTCAAAATGCGGACAGTTCTGACCTTTATCAGACAGACTTGGTCAATAAGCCCAGAGCTATAAACGGGGCACACATGTGTTAGCTGGGTAGAATGTGCTTTTGTGCTTAAAGTGAGTACATCCATATGGTACCTGCGCGGATACAACTGTGCATTGTTCGCTTGATGGAGATAAAGAATAAAAATTGCATCATAGGCTGGTGCTCATGGAGCGCTAAGATATTGGACTTCAAATAGCCTTCAGAACAGATACTGAAACACAAATACATTTTTCATTTATATTTACATTTCATTTATGTGTTTTAATCAAATATTGGCTGTAATATTT
This sequence comes from Pelmatolapia mariae, assembly GCF_036321145.2. Taxonomy (NCBI): domain Eukaryota; kingdom Metazoa; phylum Chordata; class Actinopteri; order Cichliformes; family Cichlidae; genus Pelmatolapia; species Pelmatolapia mariae. The sequence continues at coordinate 15,368,579 of NC_086243.1, forward strand.
AGAATTGAGGTTTTAAATATCAACCTGCGTATTCTGTATATTAATCTATATGGCAGCTGGGATAGGCTCCAGCCCCCATAAACTCTGAAATGGATAAGCGGAAGAGGATGGAGGGATGTTCTATTATTTTGACTCAATTTTTAAGTCTTCATGGCATAAACACATTTAGAAAGATATTCACTTTTTAAAGCAGTATAAGGGCAGAAAGATGATGTGAATTATATAAATATTAGAAAACAATACATTTTTTTTTCAAAAGGTAGAAAAAATGTTAAAAAAATGCAGAAATAAACGTGTAGTGGAAATTAGAAAATATACACGATGATTGCAGTCCATCATGCACAGTTGCTGTAACAGTCAACTACTGCAGGAGCTGCTCAGGGCATCTACAGTCTCATGTTGGAGGGTTAGGGGTGTTGTTCATAATGGATATTAGCTTGGCTAACATTCTCCTCTCATCCACCTTTATTTGTCAGTAAAGTTGTTAGGGGCTAAATACATCAAGATGAAAGCAAATTTAACTTTTAAGAAATCTATCAGCTTTACCAAGAAAGGAGATTTGCTGGGCTGTTCTGAGGTAATGAACAATATCGGCAACAGACGTCATTAAGTCAGGAAAAAACACACACACAGACCGTGTGCACTTCAAATTGGAAATTGCCAATCTTCATTTGACTTCCTGACATTGTGGTGAGATACATACCAACACACTGTCCAAGTGAAAATCAAGGAGTAATACAACATAACCAATTGGGAAACTAGATTATCCATATAAATGACAGAAAACAGTTAACATGAACCAAAGGTCGAACAAGATCCAGTGCACTTTTGTGTCTGCTTAAACAAAAGAGATTTTAAACTTGGTCATTTACAGTAGGTAAGGTTGGATTAGGTACATTTCCAAAGCTTATCCATTTCTGTTCTGCCACAGTCACATATTCTTGTATTCATGCTACTGCCTAATTAGGTTAACATACTGTAAAAAAACACAGCAGTACTGTCTTTAAAAAAATAATGACACAAGCAGACATAATATTGTGGCACAATTTCTGTAAAATCAGCAATTGTAAATAAGTATTGAAAGCATAATTTAGTAATGCAAGGCTACCATTGCTAAACTGTAACTGATCTTGCGTGCTCAGTTTCATAACAACTGGAGCTTACATCAAACTCAAATCAATATACAGTATCATAACATACAATTTGCCCTACAGCTCTGTAAAATAATAACAACAAACTGCACAAATGCATAGACACACATAGGGGTACAAGCATGACAGTGCAATGCTGAATAAACAGGACCAAATAAATAGAATATGCACTGATATACACATGGGTAGACACATACACACGCAAAGAGTGTCATACACGTATCTGAAAATGTCAGGAGTGTTATCACATGATAACAGTTAAGGCACGCATTGTTGCAGAGACAAAGCATGCATACAGTACCTGTTGCATACAAATATACAAAGGAACATCCAAATACTGAATCGATATACTCAGATATGAACATCAAAAATATGGACTGGGTCATTAAGGTACTTAAAAAACCTTGAGTACACACAAAAGATGGGTTTGTATTTTAAAAAATATAGTTGAGCTCATATTTCTCTAGTTTATTTTTATTTAATATTGTTTTTCTTCCCTTTTTTCTTTCTTTTGGAAAGTACCACTTGTTTTGTTAAGATCACATAGAAATAAATAAATCAATCAATAAAAAAATGAAACGTAAAAGAACAGGAAATGCATGCAATGCACACACGCACATGAACGCACACAAAGACACACATACACACATTTAAAGCACACCTTTCCTGAACAGGACATATTGGATTAGGAGTGATTTTTTTTTCCCTCAGCCCTGTCTCAGAGGTGCTAGATTAAATGCCATTCCCACTTTACTACAGATGGCTCAAAAACAAATCATACAATCCATACGCACACATATTCACATACATACATACACACACACACACACACACACACACACACACACACACACACACACACACACACACACATACAGAGAAATGCTCACCAAGGAGATATATAACATGTTGGCACACCCAAACACTAAAGCACCTGTACGGTCCAACGCGTCTTTGTATTTCAATCACTGAATCGATGGTTCTAAATTGATTGTAGCTGAGCAGGGGCCAGAGATGTTCCCCCTGGCTCGCTGCCCTGGCCCTCTATTGATTAGATCTGAGAGAGCCAATTGCTTTCACACTGGATTAAGGTGTTCCGGGGCAGTGAGCAAGGAGAGAGAAACAGAGGGAGAGAGACAGAGTCATAGAGACAGGGGGGAGAAAGAATAGGCTTAGCATCCTGAGAGATTCACCTACAAAGCAGTAAGATCAGGTCAGCAACATTAGCAATTAGTTAACAAGTCATTTGTTGGGGGAGGATAGGTTTGACCATGTATCCACACCATCTACTGGTGTTTCAAACATGTACATATACACATACGTAGGCAAATAATTTTATTTACGTACAAATTAATATATTTTCTATAACACACATATAATGAGACATAGTCAAGCACATAGAAAATGCACATATGTCTGCAAATTTAAACACGCACACACATGCACACACCTTTGTGTTGCAATCCTTCAGATCAGAGGGCGCTAACACAGATCAAGGGTGTAATCTCATTCCACCCTGGAGCTAAGAAGCCCAGGGCAACAGCATTACACTTCAAAGCTTCATTCTGAGTTTGTTACACATTCCAGCTCCAAAGTCTTATGCACTGTAACCTAGAGGAATCAAACTCAAACTTTACTATCAGCCAGCATCACAGGATCTCTTCTGGCTTGGATCAAATGATAAATATAGTGCGAGAAGTGGATAAATCTTTTTTTCTTTTTCTTTTTGCAGGGTAGGTCTTTTTTCCCCCTGAAGTCTGCATTCACATACCTCTTTGCCACATCTATATTCCACAGGGGGCTTTGACTTTCTATATGAGAGAATGGAATGGGAGGAAAAGGGCCAAGGAGAGCCTTCACCCTTCGCCAAAGACAAGTACTTTTGTCTGGCTGATGTCCCCTTCTCAAACCATTTCCACAATGGAGAGGCTTCCAATCCAGATTAAGTGCTTATGAAAATGAAGAACTGCGTGTTGAGAAAAAAAAGGACTGCACAGCCTCTGTGGACCCAGGTCACGAGAGCTAGGAAAAAGGCCCCTCGGACTGAGTCCTCATAAAGGCATTTCTTGGGGAGCAGCAGCCCTATTCACATGGCATTAGGGGTGTAAAAGCCTCACACTGACTGCACAAGTCAGGCCAGCTCAGAATGCATTTGGTTAATACCTCTATTGTCACCCTCCTTCTATGACTGCTCTCTTAGCAGTGAGAAGCAGGACAGTGGTAAATGGGGAATTAAAGAGGCAGAAAAGATGAGATACAGAGAGAAAACAAGGAAGGGAGTGAATAAGAATCAGTGGGTGTAAAGCCCTCACAGCCATACTTATATAGTATGTGCGTGCACAAATAAATGAATGTACATCCACAAATAATACTTGTTGTGTGTCCTGTTTGTGGGAGGCCGACACGAAACCTGGCCAACACAATAATTTATGTGAGAGTTAAGAAACTCAACAGGCCTACAAAGCCAAAACACATAATGACAGTCCAACTACGGTAGCCCATAATATAAAGGTCAGTTTATAGGAACGCAAGAGAGAAAGAGGTGTAGAGGGAAAAAGAGGGAAGAGAGATAGAGGAAGAGTCATTGTGAAATTGACTGAGTGTACGAGCATGTGTGCTTTTGTGTCCCTTTCACTCCATGTTTGGTTCATTCCCCAAAGGGTCTTATTATGCCTCGCGCTGGCCCCATCACAAAAGCAGTGTCTTTGTATCTCAGCCCATGTAGCACCCCTAGAGAACATTCTAGACACAGCAAATCCATTTGTTTGTCAGCTATAGCTGGACTAATCAGATATCATTCTCTTTGAGAATACCACTGTGCAGCCTGGACTAACACTATAGTAATGCTGGCCCAGCACTGAGATAACATCTCTGTTCTTTCAGGCTCTTTCTATTTTGTAAGTACTGCACATAGACATCATAAAATGGGGATAGAGGGTAAGTGGTAAAGCTATCCCTGAGTACATTGATTGATCTTCCTAATAATACAGCTACTTTATTAAAACATATTTCCTGATACTGTATATTAGTCAAAAGTGAAAGTGAGAGGTACACCACTAAAACTACACAAACTGCACAACAATGTGCAAAGGTTAACTGTATGAGGAGAGATCAATTCTGATATATTGTATCACTTGCTGCAACCTGTATGTAGCACCAGACCTGTTGACACAGACTCACTCACAGCTAAAGTATAATAGTTGTGTAATTGGTTGTTGTTATAAAAAAGGCTGTCTTAGAAGTTATTAGATAGCCTGAGCTTTGTGTGTTCTTTGTATTTGTCAGTCTGAAAATATACCTTTCCTGTAGCAGAACCACAAGCCTTAAACCTGTAAAATACAGGCTGACTTAACTGTCAAGGAAAACATGTAATTACATCCACACAATGATATAGAGCAATGCAGATTATAGGAGTTGTCTAATTGATGTATAATTGCACATTGTGAGGTTGTGTTTGATACAGCCTGCTCAGTTACGACCTGGGGAGCTGAATTACTTTAGGATAATGCAGGGTGTCATAACATAAATTACACAGACATAATTCTTTGCATATGTTTAATTAAAGATTAAACATAGGAGCATTTACAGTGTATATACGCAATGTTGTTTGCTTCAAGTGTGCAGGAAGTAAGGCGAATATGATTAGGTTAGGAAATTAGACACGCAGAGGTCAGCTTGAGGTGGTAGAAATTGCGTGTTAAGTGTTAGTAACCATGTACATGTGTGGGTACTAAATGTGTGTACAGTCATCACACAAAAGAGACTGAATAGCTTGCGAGCCATGACACAAAGTCTCCCCCAGCTGCCTACGTGGGGTATCCCAGACATCTTGCCAGCCCATCCACGGCCAACACAGAGAGGCAAACAACCATTCACACCTACAGCCAATTTAGAACCTAACATGTATAATTAACCTAGCACGCATGTCTTTGGTCCGCTGTAGGAAGCCGGAGCACCTGGAGAGAACCCACCCAGGCACAGGGACAATATGCAAATGCCACAAAGACAAGCACCAGCCAGTGGATTTCACTCCAAGACCTTCTTGCTGTGAGGCCACAGAGCTAACTACTGCACCCCTGTGCAGCCCTAGAGAACATGCTAATTTTTTAAGTACACTTTCACATACTTGAAAAACGGAAAATGTTTTCCAGCCTGACATTACTCGTTGTTTTGTGGTCGAGTTGTCATTGAAGGTGGGATGAACAGAGCTATATCGGCCCCGCCATAATTGCAATTCAATTCTAATTAGATTGTCAGTCCACAAGTTCCACAACATAAATTTGACTAATCCACATCTATCAATGAGCAGCTGATAGCCTCCAGCAAGCGATGAGACAATTTCCTGGAATTGAAATGTGTCCCTCTGCCATCACACCACACAGACAAACAAACAGTTTTATTAGCAGGACAGTGAATATTGATGGACACTGATTAGGTTAGAAGGAGAATAAGGTACGATGGAAGGGGGAGGGGTTGGTGTTTCTGCTTTCCAAAGCAGGTAGTACTCTGCGAAGAGGCTCAACATGTTGCCTCATTACTGTGTGCTGGAGCATATTCCAGAGGGATGAGGTGTGGAAGAAGAAAACAAAAATGAGGGGGGATACAGTTTCCCACATGCCGTGCAAGCTGAAGTGTCTCTTGGCACTTAACATTTGGGTATCTTGTGAAGACAACACAGACACTGAAATACAAACTTATAGATATGTGATCTTTTTTTTTTCATTGAATTCCTAAATGTGTATTCATTAAAAAAAGGAAATTCTGGTAGATTTGATTGATGGGGTTCATGGTTTGGGTGAGAGGGTGAAGTAAAGCCCTTCAAAGCAAAAGCTTTTTGTGTTTTGTCATGGGGGTGACATAGGCAAATTAGGCAGGGCCCCAGCCATCTGATAAATGCTGGGGGTTCTTTGTCTTCCTGTGTCCTTGTGCTACTGGTTGGCCTCGGCTCCTGGTGTCAATCACTGAGTGGAGCGCAGGAGAGGAGACATGTACGTATGAGGGCTGACTGTGAAGTAGACGATGAGAACTGAATGAGAATTTGGCGAAGTAGATTAGCAGGGGTCCTGGGTCAAAGGGAGGCCTGCCTAATAAGTTCCCCGTTCCACATCTGGGAGAACAACCAAGTGAGAGATGGCAGCAGCAACCCCAGTATAAGCCCAGTGGCCAAATCCATAACCCAAAAGTGACTGAAGGTTAGAAAGCCAGACTAGAGACAGATACAGAGAGGAAAACAGCTGAAAGGGGAGCAAAAACTAATAATAAGGAGGAGGAGTAGGAGTTTGTGTCCCTCCACAAGAACAGCTCTGGTTGTGGTGGCTATTTCAATTATGTGTGAACAAAATCTTTGGATTCCCCTCGCATCATTAGAGACCGGGTCTGTTGTTGCAGTGAGAGCTGCACATCTGTGCTTCGGGTCATTATAAACACTCTGTTTGGCCCCTAGATTCAAAAGGCCTTTGTCTGGGTCATGCTCTTTCACCAGTGCTCTCTGCCATTCAGCTTATTGAGAGCCATGGAAACAAGATGTCTTTCACTCTCTTCTCTTTCTTAAATCTTTTCTCTGTCTCTTCCTCCCACTCCATTTTCCTCACATCACCCCGGCCCTCTCTGCAATAAGACTAATAGGAACAGGAAGAGTCAGATGCTTACTTAATTGGGCTTCAAGGTGACTTAGTAAATGCTGTTGTGTGTGTGTGTGTGTGTGTGTGTGTGTGTGTGTGTGTGTGTGTGTGTGTGTGTGTGTGTGTGTGTGTGTGTGTGTGTGTGTGTGTGTACACATGGATGGTTCTCTGCAAATGAAGTAAACTCTGTGGAACAGGAGCAGACACGGCCAAATGGGATGGAATGGGCTCTAATAGGTTACCAGGTCTTTGCGGGTTTGTCTGTCAGATCTTTTACACTCAGATAAGCCATACAAAGAAGTAATAAAAAACTTACTGGAGCAGAAAAACGTAAAACCAAAAGTTTAGAGTGCATAGCCTGCGAAACCGAACTTTAAGATTAAAATACTGGTCGGATGGATTCAGTTTATAAATGTGCTTCTACTGCTAGACTCTGAGCAAGAGCTCTTTATTCTCTAGAGAGAAATAAGCCTGCTAATTGATGTCCGTGACAATGAACCCTATTGGGATATATGGGGATTTATAAGCTTTTAGGCTAAGGTTAATAATGTGATAAATGTGCCCACATCACTACATTTAACATTTTTAAAAATGCACACATGGTAGAAGTAATATGTTTTTCTTAGTGTGTGTGCTCATGCCCCATGATGGCAGCCATTAGACAGGAGTAAGGCAGCCATGATGAATCGGCACTTAGCCCAGGGAAGCGCTCTTGCTCAATGGGCTGTGAATCTCCTGCTGCCACTGTCAGCCTGCTGAATGTTAAATAAAGTTATTTGAATATTTGTAATATTAATGTGGCAGCATGTCAAAAGCCTGCTGGAGCCTAACAGTGAGAGAAAATATGAGAGAACTCATATTGGCGTGCCAGCCTATAGGACTGCTCGGGTGAGGAATGACATAAATACTAAAGTAAATAAATACATACTTATGGTCACTGCACTGGAATATAGGATGGATGGAGGGATGGATGGATAGTATGGAGCAAAATTCTGGGAATTCATATAGTACCACAGATAATGAAATTAACCAGTCAAATTCTCATTTTCCCCATTTCATTCATAGCCAGTTCACATCCATTTGAAAGCAATCAGTAGCTGCAATAGCAATGCTTCAATTCCAGACCTTTTGCGATTCCCTGAGCCCACACAAATCTCCACATCCACACAGGTGGGGAGAGTCTGAACAGCTATGTGTGTTGCATATGGCCTGTAAAGAGTAAAAACAGATGAAACTTTGAGAATAACCAATTACAAAATTAAACAAAATATAGCTAGCCTTATAGACCTGAAGAGGACATTTGCCAGCCCAAAGAAAATTTGGCTCCCCACAGGAAATAAAGTTTTAACACCAAAATTAAGAATAAGCACTCGGAAGTTTTGAATTGGTTTTCATAGAGGATAATTTGCAACTATGCCACATCGTCCACTTTTAAGAGCTTAAACAACAGAATAGTTAGGTTTCTGTGGTGTTTTAATTACTTCACATAAAAGAATACAGAACATTAAAATGATCAATGCTTAGACAGACTCAAAACAAAACACATGACGCAAAGCCAGCACAACCGAGGTGATTCCATCAATTACTCCTCAGGTGGGCCTTGACACCAGTTCTAAGAAGGGTCAGTGAAACCATCCTACGAGCCTGTTTAGGACTCTTGAGTTAAGCAGGACACATAGCCGAGACAAGCTTTGTATTGGTAGAGGTAGCGGGGTCTTATTTGGAGTGTCTCGCTCGATTTAACAGGGAGGTGATAAAATATTTAGCAGATTGCTTACAAAGCTAAGGGGAAGAGAGCGAGGAACAGAGAAAGAGGGAGAGGAAAAGTGGGGGATACCCAAATGGCTTGCGTAGTGGCTGGGGAGCTGGTAATGAGGATGGCATGCTGGCATCATCGTTACAGAGCACAACAACTCTACATGGTCTCTCTGCTCAACCGAACACATACACAACACGCTACCTGACAATTAAAACATATAGATTAATGAAAGCGCAATCAGGTGCTGGGAAACTCGCACATGCCCTGAAACAACACTGAAACGCACACATTAAACCTGCAAAAAAAAAACAAGCGTTATTTCTGCTGTCACGACAAAGAACTTCCAAAAAAAGTAGAAATAAAACCATCATTTATCAATTCAAAAAACTGGCTTTCCATGTAAAAGGACAACTATTCAAAACGATGATCCACCTAATAGAAGTTTTGGTATGGTGGGTTGTCAAGAGAATATTGTATATAATGTGATCAGCTACATGAAATGTATTCTTTATATTTATCAGTGAAGCACATGTCTACGTGACTTTTCACCTAATAACTTTTGACATGAACTCTTCTGTGATAAACAACTTACAGCTTCCTCTTTCTGTTCTAGAACATACAGATTTAGAAAAGGGGAACCTCAGCTCTGAGTTCTGAGAATAACGTTGTTATCTTTGCCACACACACACACACACACACACACACACACACACAGAGATCAATCTTGTATAAATAAAGAAAGCGCGAGTCCATGAGTGTCTCCTGTGTGAGCGCTTCTGTGACCGTCCTCGCGAGTAAAAGAAACTGCAGTGTGTTTGTGCTTTCTACCTCAGGAGTCTTGGCTAAAGAAAGAACGGCAGGGTGATTTAAAGAAATCCCCTGTCATGGGTATAATATGTAATATACAGATGCATAGCTAGAATAAATGCACTTTCGTTTTCATGTCACTATAAGCAGAAACTAATTTTTACCTTCTTAGGTTTTGGTAAATTAGGCAAATTACATTAATTTGTGTCTCAAGAGCTACATAATAAAGGCACTAATTGAAAATTTTCCACACTTTACCAGACTGTACACAGTACTACTGTGTTCCTTTTTCTAAGTAATACCTTTTTGTTTTGTTGGTATCAATGAGGGGAATTATTCCAGCATGAAACTACATGCTCTTATATTCTTTTTGTTCCTGTTCCTGTTCCTTCATCGCTAATGGGCAATTACTTCTGACCCAATGCTGAGGCTGTGTTATTGCACCAACCCCCCAATTGATTGGTTGCCCATAGAAGTGAGCTTCCACAAGCACTTTAAGGTTAGATTTCCCTGTTTAAATAATGGATTACAAGTCCATGAAAAGAAACTGCACAAAAAATAAAAAGGTTGAGATTGCTGTTATTGGAGGGGACTCTCAGTGGAGATGAGAGGGGAACTGACTCCACACAAGACTCCAGAGAGTGAGCTAGTTATTTGAGCTAGAAAGGGCTAGATCATCTATTTCTACTCCGGCCTTTTTTTTGTGCAAGTCAGTGTTTGTGCTGACGACTATGGTCAACCAACACAACATTTTAGGCCACAGTCTCATAGTCCTAGAGACCGATTGGCAATCATCTGGTAACCACTGCTTGAGACAGAAAAATGTATATTCCACAAAGATTTGTGAGTAGTTTGCTGCACCTAAAACTTCTTTACTAGCAGATTACTGCATGCACCTGTATTTTGTATGGAATATGCTGATATATCTGCAAACACAGATAATGAAACGGTAATGAAACCTCCTCCCGCAATGAGAGTGTTCACAGAGAAATTGTATCTTCCACACAAAATACGGGCAAACACAGCAAACTTACTAGTGTCCAAAAAATGGCAAAGAGGTTTTCTTTGTAGGGGTTACCTACTGGTCTGGAGACCTGTGGGATCGAGGCTTTACAGGTTCATACTACTGTCAACTCTTGTTAAGCTACAGACCCCAGCAATTTCCTCTTAGTATAGGCTGATTTCACTAGCTTCCATAATAATACTAGGCATACATTTAGACATTGAGTTTAGGCAGTGCACTATGAAACAAAGCGGGAAAACAAAAACAACACAAATAGAACAAAAACAGGCTTCAACACTGGATGAAATTTCAAACATTAGTATTGACCAGAATTTCGAAGTCCCTGCACTGCTAAGTAGTGCATTTCCATCAGAGAGAGATGAGATGATTATCTTAGCTGGAAATGTACTAGAGAAGGAAGTCTGGAGGATTGTAGGAATTAGTGGTCTTTGTAGAGCAGTTTCTACAGTGAGACCATTGTCTGTACATGAACATGCGTGTTTGTGGTGACTTCCACTAACACAAGCCACAATAACCCTCTTACTAACATTCCAGTTATTCTGCAGTAAGTGTGTAGAAGCCTGAGGTAAATAATGTGGAAAGAGGCAAAGTTACGCTACACGGAGAAAAGACTGACAAGGATCAGTGTAAGTTTACATCCATTAAAGACTATGAGACTGTCAGCGCTAGAGGACAGGCAAGGTTATTTGGTTCATTTGAATTAAAATTCCTGCACTGCATAGGAACACAAATGCATGGCATGCTCATGCACATGCCACACATGCCAACAGCATGATTAGTGAGTCAGGATTTCACACGAATAAATAAATAATCAATGTAAACATGAAGCAAAACTAGCATCAAGATGAAGTCTGTTAACAGGCTTGAAATGATCCAATCTTCATGTCAAGAATTATCACAGTGACGAGAGCTACTCGCCTATCAATAAGACTCTGAGACCAAGATGTTCAGGAGCCCGCAGTCCAGTAACAAAGAAGGGTTGTTAGGTCAATATACAACCAGGAGCATGTTCAGTGGACTTCTGAATATTCAGCACAAATGGCTCGGTCTGACTGTAGTATTGTAACCAAGTACTCTGTCAAGGCCATGTGGCTTCAAGGTACTGACAATGCGTAGTTTGTTTTTATTTTGCTTATTATAATTATTTTGTTGTGTTTTTGTTTTTATATTGCAGACCAATACATCACAAACAAATAAGTTTAAGAAAAGAAAAAGAAAGACAAAAAAACATACTTAGGACATTTTTTTTCAGCGAAATAATTTAACATTAAATATATTGCGTGTACCAATCACAATGGGCAGTCTTAGCATTTGATTTAAGTGATTTTGTCCAGTACATGCAAGTACATGATGGACATCAGAGGAATCAGCTTTTAATGCAACATTAGACTGTTGACCATGTTTTTCGGCCTAACTGGATTTTATTCTAAATTTGCATGATCTGTTAGCAAACTGAGCCCCTGATTTATTGATAACTGTACTTACTTAAGAGAAGTGAATATTGGATAAATCAAAGTCGCTGATCAGCCGATCACTTTAATTATTTACAAGATAAACAAGAGAGTCTATCTTGCGCATTTAAAGCATTGAATACATAGATTACAATTTATTTGTAATGAGAATTACAATATTGACAAATGGTGTAAAACTTTGAAACTAAATTAAGACTTTACATCAACCTAAGCACAGCCTTTTAACTTCTGCCCTGTTATTTTCATTCGAAAGTCATCCAATCTTTGGCAAGGACTTTGTGTGTTTGTTATGATGTGCGTTAGTGTGTAGTCGGGTTTTGCGCAGGACATGGAGCAATGTGAGAAGGATACAGTAGACACAGTCACACACAGTGTGCTTTGTAGATATGTGGCACTTATATCTGTTTATTGATCAGACCAGATGTGGGTAAATCAATCTTATCTGAGCTCCACACACTTTCCAACTAACCCCGAGAGGCAGGCCAACCAATACTTTGCCACACCAAGAGCCTCAAGCCACTCGCATTATCGTCAGACACCTTGAGCAAATTTTCTGTTTGTATATGTGCGTGTCAGAAAAACAAGGTGCATTAGAGGGCACGCAAAAACAGAAAGTGACAGCTTGAACTAAAAGCCCATTCAACCTTCCTTTTAGATATGAGCTATTATCTATTCCTCAGAATGTATTCATCAGCACATCGCACTGAGGCAGAATCAAAACTTTTGTCATCTGAAAGGTAGGATGGACAAAAGGCTGACATTCACAGCAGATTACAACTCAATGCTAATGTATCTTTTTAGTTCCCTGGAGGTAGATGTGATTAAGGAAAAAGTATGGTGTATCATGAGCTGCAAAACATGAAACACAATCAATTCAGCCATTACACTAGAGTGGAAGACCTGTGACCAAAGGTAACATGATGCCCTGTTGTATGTGATACCAAAACAGAATAAATTAATGCCAACAGACTAAAGTGAATTGATCTGTTCTATTCTGAGGAGTCCATCTCTTTAAAAGAGTGGAGAATGAAAAAGAAAGAACATGTACGTAGGGCCCAGTAAGTACTGATAATACACTCTCATAGCAACCATGGTGTTTTTTTACAGAAAAAAATCAATCCACTTACCTCGGCAGACATTGCCATTGTCAGGTTCAAACCCGGCTTTGCAAGTGCAGCTACCGATAGGAACCATCCATTCTCCATCTCCATTACAGTAGAGCTTTATAGGGACATCTACTTCCTCTGAGTTTGCGATGCAGGTCCCTCTAGCAATGACCAGGGAAGTGCTTTCAGCCCCTGTCATGGTCTCTGGAAAGACTGCAAAGTTCTGGACCACACTTGGACACTTCTTATAAAATACCCTGACTGACAGAAGAGACATGCAGGCCCCATAGTCCTGAAAGGCCAGGTAGAAGCCATTTTTAGACAGCGGACCAAAGCTTCGCACCTCTGTGTTAACTTTCATCAGGCGTCCGCCAAAGTCCACCTGTGAGAAGCTTTCATCGGCAGCAATGGTGTCCACTTTGAGGTAGGGGGCCTCCATCCAGAAGACTGTGCCTTTAGTGGCAATGACAGCATCGTTTTCATAATAGTAGAGATTAAACGTCTCCTTGCAGGAACCGGGGACATTTGGGATGGAGCTGCAGTCGCGCACGGTGAATCGTATCTCCACATAGATGCGCTGTGCTCCGCGGCGATCAATGAAGGTTGTGAGGAGCCAGTTGTTTTGACTTGGTTCGAAGACATTGCACACCTGGTACGTCCTGATGGTGTTGAGGTTTTCGTCATAGCCACTCACCTCCTCCCACTACAGAAAGATAGAGAAGAGAGAAAGAAGTCCACATGGCTGATAAGTAATCATCTGCTATAAGGCTGCAGTGCTCACTCTTTTTTGATAGAGAATGCTAATATTGGCGGAGCCACAGAGAATTCATACACATATCAGTAATTTCCCTAAGGCACTAACTTGAGTCCTCTTCCTGGACTGAGAAAAATGCATCAGCTTATTGGGGCTTGTTCATCCACTGATGACACACAAATGTATTACTTTAAAAAAAATTAATTCCTCAAGTGCAAAGCAACAATTTATTGTCTTGTTTATTAAGTAGGCTCACAGCTATAGGATGTGCACTCCCACTGCATAAGCGCAAACCAAGGCATGATTTTGGATGCAATACCGTTTTCTGTCGATGCCAGGTTTCGCTGGGCATTAAGTCGATACATTACAAAATATAGTGTGTAACAAATTCAAGATTATGCATTGCTGAATTACAATTAGACAGGCAGGGACTTCACGAGAGCCAAGGATAGATGGAAAGCCATTTGAGTGCATACTGAACTGAATTTCACTGCAGGCCATTTCTTGCAGGTGTGACCCAGAAAGGGTCTTGGATGAGCATCAGAAGCCCCTTGGGGAATTAACTCAGTGCACCAAATCATGCTAAAAACGTGCCATTAACATTTGGCTGGATTCACTGAGAATCAGGCAGAGAAATCACAGAAAAAAAAATAGAAGAAGCTTGCTTTGAAATCATCTGAGTAACCGTCCAGCTGTGCAAAAGCTTGCCCTGCAAAAATTGTTAGTGGCAATCCACTGATATTCAGTGTGCAATATTTTAATTAGTTACAGTATTTTTAAGAGGCATGTATTATTCTTTAGAATACAGCAGCAGAGCCCACAGACCAAAAAAAAAGAGTTACATAAAAGCACCAGTGAATTCAAATGAATATTTTGTGGAATATTTTGAGAAAATGATCTGAAACAATTTTTCATTTTTTTATTTTCCTTAGATCAATTTCAATCTTTATAATAATACAATACTTTTTGCTTCCATTTGAAGCAACTGCTTGGCACAAAGATTTATTTCTCCAAAGTTCCCAACACCAATGATCCAAACAGCTGAAGGCGAGAAGTTAATGAGGTCTATAGTGGACTGAGTGGGCCTCAAGTCAGTTCATGTTTCTTATGTGCATATATCTCCCCGTGCTTCCTCGTTCTTATGACCTTTAAAACTCCAGCTGCTCAATCAAGCTTAATAGAGAGGAGAAGATATTGGCTCTTCACACACAGCCGCAACATCCAGTCAAATGATGGAAAAAAGTCCATAAAATGATGTAAGGCGAGATAGAGCTGATAAATGTGAGCCGTCGAATTTTGCTGTTTGAAAACCAGCGCAGGTAATAAAACCATTTGGCACAAAGAATATGTGGAAACATCTGGCAACAAACAAAAAAGGGTTAGGTCTAGTAAGGGCATGTAGAGGATGGAGTGGGAAGGCACGTGAGGAACAGTGGCACTGCTGACATGATAAACGAGTTTACAGAAATCTGAGGTGCAAATTAAAGCCTTTTTTCACTGCTGCTCCCTGTGTGCCCACTTCACTCTACTCTTCTCCCCCTCTCCTCTCTTCCCCTTGTGCTCTCTTCTCCCGTCTCTGCTCTGTAATGACCATTCATCAGCATTACAGAAACCTGTCCCTTTCAGCGCTGCCTGTTCATTAATACAGCCAGCCCTAGGCTCCTCTGCACCCGTCTGCTCCAGTCTAGGAGGGGGTCCTCACCGCCTCTTGTCTAGCCAAATGACCACCATCTTTCACGCCAGAGAGGAGCCTGAGGCGTCTCCGATAATGCCCATCTAGAGTCTGTCCAGAAATTCATTGGCTCATATAATAATGAACTATATCTTTCTCCTCCTCAGTAGATATGCGCTGTCACGGCTGTCTAAAGACAACCAAAACTAATAATAGGTGAATTAGTTAGTCGAAATCAAACTTTGTGACCCAGTTCCCTCTTTGCTCTTTTCAGTGCTTTGTTATACCTGTGTGTTTATGTGTGCTTGGAAAAGGTGCTGCTGATAATTTGATGGTTTAGCAACCACATATTGATTTGCTAGCTGTTGTTTTGCTGCACAAAGCTTGAGGCTTGAGGCACTCTTCTACTTCTATAGTCCAAAACATTTGATTATTATGAGCATTAAAACTGGTATATAACTGATATTTGGCGTCTCTATAATTTTCCCACTATTTTCAGAGATGTGACGCATGCACTCAGGAACAAAGTCATGTTAATATGGTGTCTCGGCCCCCGCTGTTACAGTATTTCTATGCTTTCTGTGCTTTTTAAATCATTTAAGCCAAATGTATCTGCCTCGTGGCATCTGTGTATCCTTGCCAGAGGCTCTTTCTCAGACCACCAATAAATACAGATTTTACTTTTTCAAATAGAAACAACCC
Source organism: Pelmatolapia mariae (assembly GCF_036321145.2). Classification (NCBI taxonomy): domain Eukaryota; kingdom Metazoa; phylum Chordata; class Actinopteri; order Cichliformes; family Cichlidae; genus Pelmatolapia; species Pelmatolapia mariae. The sequence continues at coordinate 15,384,647 of NC_086243.1, forward strand.
ATACATCTAAACACCTGTTCTAGTCACAGAAATGCATATCAGAATGAAGCGTGCACATAAAAATACACCTCATCTTACCTGTTCATCTGCTCTTTAACACAAATATTTCACTAACCAATTACATGGCAGCAATCAATGGTTTTAGGTATGTTGATACGATCAAGACGGCCTAGCAACCTAGCAACAAAATGAGGCAGAAAGCTGATTGATTTAAGCCACTTTTAATGTGGCATGGCTGTTGAAGCCAGAGGCCTCCAACAACAGTTGGTCTGAGTATATGTGAGTATTTAATAAACTGCAGATCTCCTGGGATTTTCCCACACAACCATCTATAGAGTTTCCAAAGAAAAAGAGAAAATGTCCAGTGAGTGGATATTTGTTGATGTCAGAGATCAAATTAGAATAGCCAGACTGCTTCCAAGTTGAGGCAGTAATTAAAATAACCACTGGTTACAACAAAAATGAACATCTACAGCAGAAGAAGACCACACTAGGTGCCACTCCTGTCACCTAAGAACAGAAGTTACCTTTGTCCAATTCACACTGGTCAGTGGAAAAATGTTGCCTGGCCTGATGAGTCTTGATTTGTGCTGCAACATTGTGTCGGTAGGTTGAGAATTTGGTGTAAACAACATAAAAGCATTGATTCATCTTGCCTTGTATCAATAGTTCATGCTGGTGTTGGTGTTGGCAGCTAAAGTGAGTTCACTTGCTCGCCCTGCCCATGCCTTTATGACCACAGTGTACCCATGTTGGTGCCTGCTTCTGGTGAGAAAAGGCATCATCAAATCATCTCTGTCTGTTTTGTTTTTTTCAACATGACTATGAGTTCGCTGTACTCAAATGGCCTTTACAGTCACCAGATCTCAATCCAATAGAACAACTTTGCGATGTAGTGCAACAGGAAAGTCGCATCATGGAAGTCCAGCTGACAAATCTGCAGCAACTGTGTGATGCTATAATGTCAATATGGACCAAAAGCTCTGAGGAATGTTTTCAGCACCTTCTTGAATCCATGCCATGAAGAATTAAGTCTGTGAAGACTGGGGTCCAACTCAGTAGTAGCCAGTTGTAACTAATGAATGGCTGAGTGTACATCTATGTATACAATGTAAAAAAAAACCCTATATTGTCTGTATCTTTATTTATTATTACGGGGAGCAAAAAAGTAATACCACCTGCATCCCAAAATCCACAGGAAGCATCCAATGCTAGCAGCCCTATACCAGACACCCCAAGATACCCCCCACCCCTGGTGTCACAAAGGGAGGAATGTATGGTTATGACTGCATATGATGGCTATTCAGCCATCGCATGCAGTCCTTTATGGAGTTTAATTCTGTTAATGTCCACTGATGTTTTTATATCCTGAGTATTTGCATGCACATGCCAATTTTCACTTACTAGCGTGTTTATGTGCCTCTATAAAATGAGCTCACTCTCAGTTAGTTTTATTTTACACAGTTTTGCATCACCTAATTCATATTTTATCATTACCAACCTAACTGAACTTAAACTTTTTTTGCTGATGAAAAACTGTCAAATACCGAGAGCCTTTTATCTCAACACTTATTTGTAAGCCAATTAAAGTAACCACCGGCACCCCTCTAATAGCTTTGCTTTTACCATTAATATAGGAGACACTTGTCCCCTGCCCCTGATTGTCAAGTGTGGCTATTGTGTGTGTCATTATTGCTGCTCTGTTTTATGGGCAGTAGCAAGGATATGGAGGAGCTATGGATTCATAGAGCTCTTAATGTTTGTGTTAATGACCAGTCACAGCTGGCTGAGCTGGAGAAGAGAGGGTTGAGAAAAGGGGGGAAAAAATACAGAGTGATAAATAAAAGAAAAAACAGGAATGGGGAGGAATCAGGAAAAAGGGGGAGGGTTGAGAGGGTGGGGGTAATGTATTCAGACTGATGTTCCCCTTCCCACAGCCTCAGCTCACTGCCATCAAGCCATCAATACTCTGCCCTCATAAAAACCATCCATCACATTGATCTCTTGCCATTATCCTCAAAGACTAAAATAACACAGAGCAGCTCAGATGGCCACAGTCTTGCTCTGGAGGACTACAGCATCCAATATTGGGCTGGGGACAAGCAGAGATGGGAGGAATAACCAATCAGAACAAGGATGTAACATCTGTGGAAAATAATGGGCCAAATGGGCTGGAGTAATGAGTCATTTGGAGGAGGCATGGTTGGGGCAGTATAAGAAGATACCTTAAGGAAATGAGAAACTTATTTTTTTATAGAATGGAAACTAAATCTTGATGTAGTTCCTAGACCATGGGTCACGACGGGAATTTTGTAATGTTGAATAGAGTCTCAGAAGTCTCAGAACTTTATTTCCGCACAATTCAGCATTTGTGATGCTGCCAATATTGAAAAATAATTAGCAGTTATTGAAATACAATTTTTATGTGACAGACAGTGAGCAAATTGTGATTGGGTGACGCATTAAAACAGGTGTAAACTTCATTTTGTAATCATTCCAATGTTGCAAATATCAGAGAAAACACATTGACCAGCTAGATTAGAATATCTGATCTCTAATTGAGAGCCATGTGTTTAGCCCCTTTGCTGTGTTCACCTTCTCCCTCACTCTCTGCAAGTCTATGTAAAGTTGTTTTCAGACACACAATGCAACCCTGACCTTTACATAAACCAACAGAGGTGGTTGTAAGAACACAGACAGGGGGATCGTCAGGTTTGTAATAGAAATTCTATGTACGATGTCCAATTGCACCCATTCGTAATGACTGGCCATCCTGTGTTTTGCCTGCACACTCTGCCCAGACAGCACTCTTGCCCTAAACAAAAAAAGGGACATTTCCAGTTGTGTTCTACAAGTGATAAAGCCCAACTTTTCAGTACCCCACCTTAATTTTCCCGACACTGTCTATAATTCATGTGTGGATTTAGGATTTACTGAGTATCATTCCTCTATTTGCTTCAGGAGCTTTGCTGCACATAAAAAATATGTACAACCCACAGAGGTTTTATCATGACTCCACCGTAACTCTACCTTCAGTTTTAAAATTGGACATTTGGTATGAGTAGGTCGGGTTGCGACTCTGACACACATGCACAAAGGGAGAACTTGACTACTTTTAGATCATCATTCAGCATCAGTCAATTCACACGAGCAGAAGACATGAGCAGAGAAGCACATATTCAGCTGATCTTTAACCTCCAGCCTGCTGTCTGATTCTCAGTGGAGTCACACTCACAAACTGCTTTTCAAATCTATCAGCACGAGTTAATACAGCTCCATGCTCAGACATACTGAACACAGATGGGTGATGAGCAGCTCAGAGCATTTCCACATTTATATCTCCACAGCCTTGAAAGGTCTACAAAATGCCACTGCAAATAGTAGATGAGTGTCTGGCAACTATGTCTTGAATGTCCATCAAAACAGCCATTACTCAGTCTGCCGATGGGCTTTTACAGCAGGACCCAAAGCAAGAGATGTAGAAAGCTACAATCAAATGGAGCCACTTCAACACCACTGTGTTCCCCTAAACTTTTAACCCGACTCCACTTTGTTGATGCAGTTTACACCAGTTTTTTTTGTTTGTTTTAGCCCTTTTCAGTTAATGCCTTTGGTGTTAAATTTAGCATTTGAAGTAATTTAGTTGATGAGGTTCTTTTTTTTTTAAGTGTTACCCAAAAAATCTTAGGACTAAATTATGCTTGGATAGGATGCTTTGTTGAAGTCTACACCCTCAAGCGCCTATAGGCTGAAATGTTTTTGAGCACTTTCTAACAACGAGTTGTCCGTTCATCTATCATTGCAGGGCTAAAACGTGTGGGTGGAGGCAAGCATGAGACTGATTTTATTACTACAAGCTCGGGATGGGCATTTCAGTAATGAGCCTATTTGTTATTCATGACAACACAACATTGAACTAAAGGAGGGAAAGTGTACCTATAAAGATTTTTCTTTAATAATTACCCCTGAATACATCCTGGTTTTTGATAAAAAGAGAGAGAAAGGAAAAAGAAATGGTACGCGTGCGGGTGAAATTCACATTGACAGGTTTGTAAAGGCCAAGGTCTCAGAAGGACAGTGGATTATAGGTGGACATGAGAAGCTGAGATAGGGATTGAACTCTTTATGCCCCTTCTGAAAGACGCTCTTCTCATTTTGCAAAGCTCACTGCCGACAGTAATCACAATCCAGATAGTATTTTTTTCTTCCCAAAGGCGGTTTCAAATCCCTCTGAGTTAATGAGGATATTTGCATTTCAACCTTTGTGTCTTTTCCTTGAAGTCAATAGAATGGACATTTCATGTAAACTAACAGTGGTCTGTCTTGGCACCTTTATTCACTCCTTCCTACACAAACTTTGAGACACATGCTCATAATCTCCTGTAAAATCACTTATTTCGAACGCTTTACCTCATCCGCCACCTCACACACACACGGCCAGGCTGCAGCTTCTAAAATATGCAGTGGCATGATTGCTATTATCATTTCTGATCAGCTGTGTTATTGAATGGATGCTGCTGTCAGGGCAGTTGCATAGGAATGATTATTTTGCGGGGCATCTGAGGCCTAGTTCCGCTTGGCTGAATGTGATGGATGGGGAGGAAATGGTGATGTCTGAAACACTCCCAGTCCTGCCAGATCTCAGCCACTCTATAATTACAGTCACACAGTTTGACTGAGCCCAAGCAGAACTTGGTCTGTCTGGCTGGCTGAAGCAAAATGAGTCTCGTTGAAAATCTGCTCCCTTACCACGCCCATACCCTGATCAATATATTTACTGGACTTGAGGTTTTAAGCAAGTAAGTTGATGTTGCAGTTGCTGAGTGTAAACCAAACAATTCAACGACTGGAGATAGTGAGACCGCGCCCTAAACACTCCCTTTCGGTCTGTAAATGCCTCTTTGACCCACCATTCATTCCCCTGTTTTATTAGCTTCCTCCAAAGGTATCAATGGGATCTGTCAGGACGACGAACCACCGCCAGACCTCAACAAGGTCTCTTGCTACATTATCAACAAATACTTTTTATTCATATTTGGAGGTTGGGTCCGCGCTAGTGAATTAGACTGTGTGATATTTGTGCTCTGTTGACATATTAGTTACCATTCGGTTTCATTCTCTGCTCCAAATGCTTTTAGTATGTCTTTTGTCTCATTTCCTTATAGAGAGGCACAGAACGTGACTGCACTCTGCACCATTCAGTGAACAATTCACACAGACTGTTCGCTCTCATATTTCTCCATCCAACTTTTAAAATAGAATTATTAACGCTTGCATTTTCAATTACGAGCCAGTTGCTTTAAGCAGTCTGTCTGCTTGGATACAGATGTTTTTAGCTATAACAGTAAACTGAACTCTCCCAGACAGGGTTGCATTGTTTTCAGGGATGCAAATTGGGGTTCAAGTGTCTTTCTCAAGGGCACTTTGGTCCTTAAAATGGTCTGGGATCCAGTGGCCAAGCCTGCAATTAACTGATTTTCTGCATTTCCTTGGCCACAACCACCCTTCATATAGAAGGCTCTTTTTTGTTTTTAAATATTTAATCATTAAAATAAGCATAATTCATAAAGACTGGTAGGCAGAGCAAGCTGCTTGATGTGGAAAAGCAGACATCAATTAATGTTTTAGATAAAAAAAATAAATAAATTAGGATGTGTAATGACAGATTTGTGTGTGTCCCATTAAAAAAAGTTAATTATTTTTACTCTGTTGTCCTTATGCTTTTAATAATATGTATTCCACTGGAAATTTTTATATTTTGGAATCAACATCAACATTTTTTATATATTTTTAATTTTAAATGCTCCAACTTTGACTGATGGATAAAAACAACAAAACCCCCAAAACAGTAATTAGTGCAGCTTTGTGTGTAGTAAATATTAAATTGCTTAATCTCAAAACATTTGTTTGATTAAGATATTCACGCAATTATTCACATAGGAAAGATTTAATAAGCCCAGAGATAAATCAGTGAGTGGTCCGGAAACATTCATTACTTCAACTAGATGTGTAAAAGCACAAAAAGAAGGTTAGGGTTATTGTGCTGAAGCATAAAACTGTTTTTTGAATACTTTTCTAGCACAATGCACCTGGTAACACCCACTCAGGTGCCTTGAGAGAAACCATGAAGCTGACACTGCCTCAGCACGACTTTAGGTTACCAGTAGCAACATTACCTTGAGTCACCCTGTGTAAAAGGTTCAAGCAGTGTTTAGCTGAAATCTGACAGCCTCTGCAATCTTATGGATTTATTCTGGAGAATCATAAGAAAAAACACTAAATAATGAATTATTACTATGTATATTTGCATGCATAGGGAAAGAAATGAAAAGTCGAAAAGTAATGGAACTGGGGCGACAGAAAAATACATTTGCAACAGAATGTGAAGAGCAAAAATATGACAGGAAAAGAAGGACAAAAACATCCTTTTTGTGGCCTAAATCACTGCTTTCAGTATGTCTCACGATCGTAACTCATGGAAGCCTCAAAGCCCCTCCTTTACGGCACACAGGACAAAGTCTGAACATCGGGCTTTTTCAACATTTCAGCAGCGGCACTACTCCATAAATATCACAGCAAGTGCAAAACATACATTTGCATTCCTTTACTCGCCTGAGGATCACGCCGTCCTCTCCAAAAATCACCAAGCGCCTTTCATGTATGTTAAGTTTTCACTTTGATCTGCAATTTTACAGCTATTAAAGAATAAAGTGTTCATAAATGTGTTATTCTGAGTTTTTCTCCTGAATTTTATCGCACACCTGCAGCATCACACAGCACCACAAGCTTTTTGCAAAGTGAGGCAGTTTCATGTGTTTAAGCATGAAATATAGCACGTATGTGTGTTACTTACTTATAAAAAATTATCATATATAGACAGGATCAACCACGATTTGACAGCAAATGACAGAAAATGTATTTCAATTCTGGCAGGTGAGCTGTCCTTTTTAAATTTTCCTTTGTTCACTGAAGTATGTATGGATGCCTTTCCATAGGATGTGACATTTCTACCTATCATAGCAAATATCAAAATGTCCAGGTTAAGAAAACTGAAATTATATTTCACTTGAAGGCCGCCAAATCTCTCACATAACATAATATTCCTTGAATGAGATGAGAGCATATTGTCTCTTAAACAGACTGATGATGAATTAAAGGCTGCTAATGATTTGAGATGTACATTGTGCACATGTGTGTTTGTGTGTATATAAATCCTACATAGCACGACACCTACCAACCCTATCATCCATACAGAAAGATACAAAAAGATAGGGAGGGGGTGGGGCAGGGTAGGGTGGGGTAGTTGCGTTGTGCGGTTCGTGGTTAGATGCAGATCGTGAAAAGACGGAATCAGCGCTTTGAGACAGACAACCTGGAGTGAAGAAAGGCAGCGGGAAAAAAAAGTCAGAAGCAGTCAGGGTGAGAAGATGGAATAGAAGAATGGAAGGGTTTACTGCTATTTCTGCCAACTCTGTAGGACGGCTGAAATAGCAGGTACTGCAGGTACTGGAGCAAACACATAATCACTCCCACACATACAAGCCAAACTCAAGGCGCTCCTGCATACTCCTCCAAATTCATACCAAATTTAAGATTTAAGAGTCATTTCTCCTTTCTTTTCTGTCCCACTTCTATTCCTTTGTTCTTTTATTTATTCTTAGACAAAAGAAAAAAAATGTCCTTGGTTTCCAAAAAACATCCAAGTCAATTCCTACATTTATGCAGAGGGAATCCAAAGGATGGAAATCAATAATTGAGGCAGCCACATGTTATTTCATTCCAAAAGGGAATATTTAAAAATAATGGTGGAAAGGTGAAAAAATAATAATGGGAGGGAGAAATATTATGGAATTGTGGCATACAGTTCCAAAACAGTGTATCATTTTTATCTTTCTGTGACCAAATGTAGACGATGTCGTCTTGACTAAGTCTCATTTGCGTACAGAAAATATTCAGAGGTAAAGCTGGATAAGACTTTTAAGAAAACACAAACGCACAAATGCCCAAGCAAAGACTTACATCCACGCAAAACCCTCCGACAGAGACCCATGAATGCACTGTGATCTGAGTGATTCGTTGTCTTACCATTGCAGTCTTCACGCTGGGCAGATATGCCCGCGTCTGAGCTCAGAGCAAATTCAGATGTCTGGCTTCACAACTAAATCACACTCCGTAACCATGGAGGTAAAAAGAAAACAGGTCTCCCACTGGTATGACAATGTCTACTATATGTATGTGTGCGCATTTGCACAAATGTGCACGTGCATCCAATTTTTTTCAACCATATTCCCAAAGAGTTTATAAAGAGTTATGTGGGTGAATGTGTAATGATGAGCATGTGCTTATGTCCGGTTAAATTGACATCCAGCATGTATATATATATATATACATATACATATATATATATATATATATACATATACATATATATATATATACATATACATATATATATATATGTATATATATAGTGCAGCATTTTCATTAGTATTTGTGTGTGTGTGTGTGTGTGTGTTTGTGTGAGTGTGTGCACAGGTATGTGGGTCTCCGTGTATGTAATGAAGGCACTCTTCTCACCTGGCCTCTGAAGTGAAGCCAGCATGACTCACAGTCATTTTTTTCCCTTCTTCTCATTCCAGTTCAGCTCGAGCCCACTAAGTTCAGAGTTCACTTCCATCCCTCTTTCTCTCATTCCTGCACACGCGTCCTTGATCTCCTTTCCCTCCATCATTTCTGACACGTATTATCTACATTCAAGCAGCCCCTTTGTCCGTTCCTCTCTGCCATTTTTCCCCCCACTTTCCTTATTTAACTTTTCCATTCTATTTCCCCCGTATGCCCTTTGAACCAGATTTTTAAGGTATGAATAAATCAATAATAGAAGCAGGATCAGAAAATATCTCCAAAACGTCCTTCCTGTCAACCACCAAGGTATTTTAATTTTTTTGAGTTAACATGTCACACACTGAATTAGCACCAGACCTTAAACTACATGTGACCCCTTTTTTCTGTTTTTATCCTTTATGAAACCTTAAAAAAACTAAATTAGCCAATGACTTAGCATTTTAAATCATTTAAATTCTGCTTAAAGGCTGACCCTGGAAACAAGTGTAAGTACTTTCAGTATAGGTATAGATATGACTTTTATCCTTTCTCCTTCAGTGCTGCTTTGGTGTTACGTTCTATAATTTCTCCCCATTTCTCTGACCATCTATATTCAATCATCGCCATTTTCCGTTCTCTCTGCCCTTTTCTCTTTTTCATTTCCCTCACTTTACTTTTCCCTCCTGTGTTCCCTTATCTCCATTGACCCAGTGTTTGTCTGTCTTTCAGGGTATGAATAATTGAGGTATATTGAGTCTGGTCAGCAGATGGTGAAATGGCCGTTATGGATCTATCTGTGCTCTTTAGGAAATGCTGAGTGTATGCTGACACCTGTGCAGTTAAGGTCCACGGGAGCGTTGCCGAAGCACTGAACACAACAGGGGGGAGCATATAGGGCACGCCCAAAAATGGCACTCCTCTTCCAGCACCTGCGCTTGTGCATGCTCACATATGCAGGTGCAGATATACAACACTCTCAGCCACTCAAATTTATGCCTGAGCACGCACAATCTCACATGTGGAAGAACAAGAGAGAGTAAATCCAAACAAACATATTATGGTGAGTTCCACTGCTTCTCCAAACCATCTTATGCACCTGCCACAACAATAGAGAGGGGCGCTTCCAAATTCTCCTCGTTATCTTACGCATTCTGTCTCACGCCCCATTTTACGCTGCCTTGGTGGTCCCGAATCCTCAATGCACTACAGCTTGAGAAAAGACATTTAAATGTATTTCACTACATTTTCTACAATTTCACAACACAGACACACGGGGGAACTATAAAAACGAATGGACACAACTGGGACATTGTTACCTTCAGTGATTCTTTAAGTCACTGAAGGTGAAAAATAAATAAACGTGTGCATTTTCTGTTGGCATAACAGCAAATAAATGTACCGTGTTAAATCCACACAGCAAATGATTACCAGCTAGTCAAAGTTATCGACAGTAACTAGCTGAAGTATCCCACAGAGGATTTTATACATATTATATGTAAGATTATCTGGGTTAAATACTAACTAGTAAACAAACTTGAATATTTACCGTTATCTGAGTATGTTCTACAGATGAGGCAGATATTTAAAAGTAAATGAAACAGGCATCTTCCCATTTCAAATAATGGGCTAATAATAAGCAGAACACTAACTAATTAATTAATGGCATATATTTGCAACAATATTAACCATGCTATTACTGATTCGTGTCAGCAATGGCATGATTCATTTCATTCAGAGCATTTACTTCAGTTTGTCTGTTTTTGGCTGCAGCTTTCCAGCCTATCATGTTCCCTTGCACACCAACCCCACCTCCACCCACCCACGCAATCACACAGACACACATAGCCCTCTCTTTCCTAAGCCCCTGACAATCCAACCAACCTGCCCTGCCTCACAACAGTTTACAGTACCCACAGCCTTCGTCCGTACAGCCACTGCCACCCGCTGATCGCGGGTCCGACCATCCCAACACCCACCCACCCTTCCTAGGATTTTCCTCTTAAAGCTTGGAGTCAGATTGTGACCTTCTTGACTCACATGAGTTAACCCAAGCATTCTTGAACACAGACACACACAAACACACAGCTGAATGTTGAGGGGCCAAAGGTTTGGCTTTTTTGCCCCATTCACACAGTTGATCCCTCACCCTCTCTCACTCCAGCTTCTTCTAATCCTCCCTCAAACCCCTTCCTGATCCCGGAGCCCCTCGAACATCACTATCACATTTCTTTTTTAGCCGTCTCTCTTCTTTTACCCTCTCGCTGCCTCCATACACTCTCCTCTAGTTTCATCCACCCGATCCAAAATGAAAACAGTCGTGCATCTCTGGTTCCCGTTTTACCAAAATTATTAAAAAAATAAAAAATAAATGGCATGAAGTTTAGTATCACATGACTTTGAATTCTCCTTCATTCACTTCATTTTTTTAAGTTACCAGACTGAAATGTTTTCTTTTAACAACATTTAATTTTTTACTTGCTTACAATATGTTTTTTTAACCAACAACACAGTTTCCCTGCTGCTACTTTTCCAAAATTTCCAAAATTAGTAGGGACAAATATTAGCATTAGCAAGTAGCATTATTTCAGCTTTTCTTCTGAATGAACCAGATAATTGGGGTGCTTTGGTCACTTTTCATCAGCTTTATCTGAGCCGTGGATTGACCATTTTTAATACAAGTACATATTTTTGGTGTCCTACTGCACTTCAGTGCAGCCAGAGTATTATAAACAACACTGGCAGACTGGCCTTTGCTGAAATGTCAGTACAGTTTTACATTTATTTTAAGTTAAATCATAAGTCATTGACTTTGTAACAGCTGCAAATGCAACAGTCACTGAGTCAGTAGTTCAGATTAAGCTTGTGTTCCTTGAAGTACATCTCGGCAGAACTTCAAGTGTGCCTTGGACCACTCCACGACATTTTTTCTTTTAGACATCAGAATTTGGAGGCGCAGAATGCTTTTCATAGCTTTTACCTACTTTGCAAACATCACTTAGCTCCATTTTCAGATTGTCAGTCATCTACTTAGAGGAGCCCATGACTGCTGGCTCTTCAAACTCAAGGTCTGAGCCAGAGAATTTAACCTCGAAAGCTGTAATCAGTTGAAAATACCTAATAACAGTACTTGACTTAGCATTCTTAGTTTGTCATTTACGGCTTAATGATTAAGTGACATTATGAGACTTTACAAGAGGGAACTTTTTTCCTTAATTTAATTTTATTTAAGTTTATTTAGTTTAATGGACAAAAAGTAGCAATGCAATCAGAGTTGAAGAAATACTCGCATTTTAATATACTTTTACTGCATGGTTGCCTTTTTGCATTCACCAAAGTCTAAACGTGCCCAACCTTTTTTCATGCAATTACACTCTTCACCATAAATTTAATTGGCTTAACATATATATTTTTTTTAATTTACTTAAAAATTATTTTCTATTCTACTTTTTACTACAAGCTATATTCACCCATTCACAGCACTCTTATTCTATTTACTATCTTCACCCCTCACAACCTAAAGTATCTATTGGATTATTGCCCAAGGACACTACAACATTGTGTACTGGAGGAGCTGGGGTAATCAAACCACAAACCTTCCAATTAGTAGTAGATCCCACTCTACCACTCAAGCCACAGCCGCCCCAGTAAAACCGAGAGACTGTTGAAAACTGGAACAGGAACTGTGCTTTGGTTAAGTCACTGTATGTATATGTGTGCGTGTCTAGGTGTGTGTCATTGCTGTTCATGTCTGCTCTTTGTCGCATGGCCGCAAGGTTGGGGGATACTTGCCTTTCAGGGACTCCATATTTTATTTATTGTAGGGAGTGTGCATAAGAGCATGGCAGAGAGCAGAAGGAAAAAGGAGAGGAGAAAAGCATGAGAGTGACGCATAAGGATGAAGGTGAGACAGAGTGAGCAAAAAAAACTTTAGAATAGACATTTGAAACAATAAAAAAATATATACTGTAGCGGGAAGGCACATGATGAAAGAATATTATATTGTTTACTCTCCACATTTTTATACCTTCCAAACTAACTTTCTTTCTCCAGAAAACTGCTACCATACCACACTGCTGCTATTCCATTATATGTCTGCATGCCTAACTCTGATGTTCTTGCATTTACACCACTGGAACTAATGGCACTGCTTCTGGAGTCCTTCCGAATTAACCCTTTGAGTCAGCCAAGCGCACAAATGCACACAGACACACAAATACACTGCTTAAAAACTCCTGAGGGGAAAGTTACTAAAGAAAATTAATGAGTTGTATCAAATAGCTCAGGAACCATGCAGTGTGTGCACTTTAACTCTTGTTGTGTGGTGTCAGAGACACAGTTGTTAAGGTTATAAAGAGTAGCAAATTGAGTGCCCAGCTACTGGCTGCACACACAGAGCTAAACTTAGTATACTGTATCTACATGACAATACTTTTCACACCCCTCAGGCTACAGTCTTGGTTTTAAGATTGGCATTTGCAATCTTTATCTATAGCTGCAGCTATGATTGATTCAGCTATGAAAAGCTGCAATAAAACATTGTTTTTGAAGGTTCAGGCTGTTGATAAATTAACTGCATGACACATAAAGAGGTTCGCCTGCAGCTCTCAGAGGTGAGGGTTGTACACTTGGGAATTTATCTGATATTGACTAAGTTATTACATCTCAGCTCGCACAGAAATCTATTAAAAACTGGATTTACATTAATTGTGTGAGTGTGCGTGATAATGAATATTTTCTCACAGTCATGCTGCATCTCTCACGCTCAAGGTCACGGTAGCTGCATAGTGTAATAAGTTCTACCAGTAAACAGTTTGTGTATCCGTCCTACAGCAGGCCTTTCCCTCCCTGAACCTTTACAATAGCAGCAGGATTGAACTACGCTCAACTCCGACAAGTCAGATATGTCTCTGTGTGCCTGGGGGCTTGCTAAACTGAATCTGCTTCGATAGAAACAGCACTGTAGAAGTCTAAACGCAACAAGTCTCACTGGATTTTCTTTCTCTTTTCATATATAAAGATGTGACAATGTCAAGCTGAAAAAGAAATATTTTATTGCACATTAGCACATTCAGAGTTAAAAGTTTAGTATGAGACCAATAGCTCCTGTCTACAAACAGTTAGAAATACTTTTTGTTTGTTTGTTTGCTTTCTTTTGACAAAGTGTGTAATTCCAAATCTCAGGCATAAAGCATAAAGCGGCGGATGAGTCTCACATGTGACATGTGTACAAGATACTTAATTTCATGCATGCTCAAAAAGCACACAGCGGCGCAATCAAGTAGTCACTTTCACACCCACATCTACATGTTAATGACATGTTAGCATGTGGCTGTGATCATTCATCATGGTAAACCGTAGGGGAACCACCACAAAAATGTTTGAAATAAACCTAATGAGGCACTTAAATCACTTTCACCCAGCTGAACATGCCCAACTTGAAGAAGGGCAAAGTGGCTAAAGCTAAAGCTAACCAGAGCTCAGAGCTAGCCAGATGTCAGCAACCTCAACCTGAGGCAGTATGAGCCTCGGTATGAGCAGTAAAGGAATCAAAGCAGTTAAAAGGAAAATTACGGAGATGAGTGAAAAAGAGAAAAAGGTTGATGTCCTGTTATCTGGTAAATTTATAATTTAAAGTAAAATGATATATAAGCACCTGACACTTGTTTTGTTGTACAAATGGTCCTGCTTTGTTTGGGAAGGTAAAATTTGTCAGGTAAAGATGGGTGTATAGCAACTTTATTATTTGCACCCCTCTATTTGTATTTAGAGAAAATGTTAAAGCTTAATCATTTATTTTATTTGGAAAATAAAATGAAGCATTTTATGGCTGTTTGGCTGATTATTGTTTTGGTGCATCAGTGAATCTCAAATCTAATGCATTGTTTTCTGTAGTTTTGGTCCAAAACAACTGGACTAATTATCCTTTAAAGCCATAAATACTTTTTGTTCACAGCTGGTAAGTGTTGGTTGCTGGGTCACTGCCTGCCTGTTCAGTAGAAGGGAACATTAAGAAAGGCAGAAATACAATTCAAATATACATGTAACATTTAACATGAATCTGTCAAAACAATTATTATTTTTGAACTGTTAGTGTTGTTGTGCTGCACCTTTGGTATGCATGTCAGATCTTATTAAGAACAGCTTTTAAACATATATCTGTTTTATGTGTGGAAAATGTGTTGTGTCTTTGCGATGGTCACAAGCCATATGTATGCAGGTCTCTCAGTATCTGTGAGCAGCTGATTTGAGGCTGCATATGAGACACAGCTCTATGTGCCGTGGCGAAAGCTATCAGTTTTTGGTAGGGCATGCTCGTATTACAAGAAAAACACTTGGCTTCGTGATCATTTTGATGGCATTACTACAGTTTGCACATCGTGCAAATGTTGCTAATGGTGAACACTGCTGTTCACCAAACGATCAAGTTGGTCTATTAAGTCTTGGAACGACTAGAGTTGCATTTATTTAAGCCCATAATATGTGTAAGTAGTAAATAGGAAGTCAGTCGGTTAAGCTAGTGGAAATCCTGGTCATGCTAACATCTGCAATCAGCTAATTTTAGATATCAGCTAAACATTTTTGAAGAAAAATGTATCAAGATTGTCTAACCAACATTTGTGTTTTAGCCGTTTGTGAAGAGAATATCAACAGCGAGGCAAAATTAAAAGAAAAAAGTACTAGTGTAGGCTGCTGGTAAACAAAATAAAAAATAAATGAATAAATAAAAAAGAGAGACAAAAACATAGAAGGGGATAATAACAGTTAACAATGGCTGTTATGCAAGAAAATGTACAAGTCCACTTGCTCCACCTGCCACTGGGGTTTTCTTGATTAATCATGAAGGAATTTGCGACATGGCTCATGCCATAAGAGAAAAACATTGAAACTGTGGAGACCACAATGAGAAGGGCTCACTCCAGATATTGTGCAGATGACAATATCACAGCCATACATGCAAACTCACACACACGAGGTTATTACAGGTTATTTTAGCTTGTATTCCTTGAGGAATACAAAAAAACCCTGCCACACTCTAATGCTTAAACAGAGTCAAAGCTCTGCTCGGTAGCAATAAAAGCTCCTTTTACACGTGTGTAAAATGCCTCATAAAGACCTAAAGACCCAGAAAATGCGGGAAACAGTCCTTTTCTATCCTGGATAGCTCCTGTAAGATTCATATCACTGTTGTGCTATGGAGCCTTTCATTGAATTATCGAATTACAATACAGAAAACAAGGTCTTAAAACGCTCCATTAGCATAACAGGGCAATAATACTGAGTTTCAATCAAAAAAGAGAAAAGAGGAATATTGTTCCACTTTGTTCCAGTTAGGCTCATTCCATTTCTGTGAGAATACCTAAAAGCTGCAGATAGTTCCCTTTAAATCTGAAAAGCCCTGAGCATTTTTTTTGTCCTCTTAGCTCCTCCTCCCTCTTTCATCCTAATACCTCCACTTCCCTGTATAAATGTATCATTACAGTATCATTATGTCTATGGTATCCCCCCCAGCCTCCATTTACAGGGACTTAGGTACTGTGTTCTGGGACTTACGTGGACCCATTATGTTATTAAGTCATTATGAACCGGGACACAGAGAAAATAATACCCATAATGGGAGCTACATTGGGCACTGCTTAAGTCTATAACTATAACTCCCATCCTCCCTGCTTTCCTGCCTATTTGTCTGTCTGCCTGTAAACCTGTACGTGCTCTGTGTCATGTTACACATACCCAACAAAGCTATTTACCTGAAAAACAGAAAAATAGTGTGAAGTGAAACTTCTGATTTATTTAATTATGTAAACATTCATGTGTTGGCAACAACGGGCTCACCCCAGAATTAGGATATGCTGTCCACCCCAGCTCAGCTGTGGCCACCCGAGTGTCCATCAAGGTCTCTGCAGCAAAGAAAGAAAAAGACACAGAGAGAACCAGCGGTTAGCCACACAGAAGCTATTTTGAGTACCATCCCACACAGCTAAATTATATTCAAGCCCCAGTGATCGCTTGACACTCATTGATGAACAGAAAGTAAAAGAATCCCTACAGTGTTTCATCCATCTCTGTTACTCTTCTGTTAAGACTAGAAACAAATCCTTGGCACTTTGCTGGAAGGAACCTCTGAGAGACTAAAAAAAACTCTTTGCATTGTGTTCTCTCGCTATATACAGTACTAGACTACATCCTGCCTTTGTCCTGCTTATATGTGTGCAAGTATTTGCATGAAAGGCAGATATTTTGTTGAAAGATAAGTGGGTATGTCGATACACTGTATGAGGTTTGCAGATGGCCTGGCACAAGGAGTTGGCTTTAAATATGAAGAAGGAGCCCTCCAAGGTGAGGCTCTGATGTATTTGTGTCAGCTTTCCTTAACCTAAAGTTATGAAAACGCATATATCTGCAAGCCATAACATGTTTTTAATTTCAGATTAATTAGCTAATTTTCTAAACGCCTGCCAAAAAACATGATGACCTATGTTGGATAACTTTAGGCTACACAAAATGAAAGAGTAACACAATACAGCCTGAAAAAGGAAGAAAAAAAGTACAGAGAAATGTTCAAGGATTGGATTTATCTTTGTTTGGACTTTTATTATACAACATGTCATATCTGGCCACATATCAGTGCAATATGAGAACACAGATTGCCCCCTTCCTAATCCTCAGGGACATAGCTTAGACAAATAAGTCTGGCAGCTCGCACCAAAAGTTTATCAGCTCTTTTTTGATTAATATCTGCCTTGCTGGTACATGATATGTTGCTCAAGGAAAGAAGAGAGAAATATGGCAGTTTTCACAAAGCGCTCACCTGCCCCTCTCCCTGCAATACAGATTTATAGAGCGATGGACTAACTGACATGCTGGCCTTAGCAGAGTAATGATAGATTCATAATTTCCCCTGTAACAGACAGTTTATCCTCGGTCCTAAAACATTAATCTTACAGAGAGTGAACCAAGGGATATTTCACATTTTCCGATGTCCCCTGCCACGACATACACTCCATTGTATTTGTTGTTTTGTGTTGTGTCCAGACAGATTAAAAACTGGGAGACAGAAGGGTGAATGGTATGCTTGTGTGATGATCTGCATTCTGTAGTAGACAAGCAGAAAGTGTGTGTGTGTGCAATTTTCATAGGAACTGTGGTTGTTGTGTGTTTGGCTTGGAGCTCTTCCACTTTCACAGCAAATGGTTGGCTAGCACAACCCACATGTGTTGTTGATAAGGGAGAAATCTCACTCTGATTAAATGCATAGACACAACGATGCCCTCTTTCAAGATTTCCAGGAGAGGTTCCAGCCCTCATCACCCTCCCTTTACCTACTCCCCCAGAAGAAGCACGCACTCGCAGCTGCTGCTAATTTGGAGTCTCACTGAAGTCGCTGTGCATTTTGAAATCATTCCAAATGACAGAACACTCAAAGCCCGTCATCCGTGGTTCAAGAGCTTTGGTTAAAAAAAATTTAAAAACAAGTACATTGTGGTAAGGATGAGTGACAAGCCACCTGTAAGAAGAAAAGAGCCTTTTCATTCTCAATCTCTACTTACTGGGAGAAACTGTCCTCAGACATGAAACCAATTAGCCCCTGCACACACAAGCACTCACAATGCATGTTAGGACACACGCAGATGGACACCCGTTCTGCTCATGCACCAGCCAACTTAGAGAGCAATTTTCTGTGTACACCTACAGTGACAGCCTTGTTCACACCCGGCTTCCATCAGAGTATTTCAATTTCCCTAAGATCAGCCTTGCCTTGTCTAGTTTCCACAGCCAGCCAGCTCCAGCCTGCCTGCCTGCCTGCTTGTACGACTTGCTGTCAGCTGGGGAGATAGGAGCATGAAACAGCCCTCAGCGCCAGCCAGCATTGTGGGGACTGCCAAACCGTTCTCTGGGGAAATCACAGAAGCTTTAGTCAAATCACACAGGCACTTGGTCGACCATTTTTTTTTTCTATTTCCTTTTAAAATGGAAGGGGGAGGGTTGGGGTTGGAGGGGATTCGGTCTAAGATATTGAGGATGCGGAAACGAAAAAAAAAAAAAAAGGTCAAAGGCCCAAGGGAGGGGTGGATGAGCAGAGTCATGTGGTCTAATGTCTACCATTAGCAGAATATCAAAGTAGCAGATGAGTAAATGGAGTATGCTAAGTGGTGATTAGCAACGGGGAGGGGCTCAAACAGCCATCATGGCATAGCTCGCACACCTGTCCACTGGCACTGGAGATTTTGAAAATGTCCCTTGTGTATGTGCATGTGTATGTGCATGTGTGTGACTTTTAAATGAGCACTTCTGTGAACCGTTCATCCATTAAATGATAAGTGGATTTGAATAGTTTCATTATAAAATCAACTTAATTACACGAAACATCTCTTCGAAAAAGAGGAAACATTTTTTTTATTGCTGAAATTACAAGTTATCTAAATAGCCTAAGGTTACACACTAATTAAATTTTGGTATAGGTATTTTTAAAATTTATTTAATATTAGGTAATATTAGGTAAATAATAAACAATTAATCTGTTAGGTTAATTGGTTATTATAATTAGTTTTAGTTTTAGTTGATTGCCTGTTTCTCTGTTGCCCCTGTAATGGACTGGCGATCTGTCCAGGGTGTACTCTGCCCCCCCCCAACACAAACACAATACAGTATGGAGTGCAGTTAAAAACAATACGTTAGTGAAAATTGCATTTCAAGGACCCGGGATGTTTATTGTCTGTCTAGAAGCTTAATGTTGGGTTACTCCTTAGCATTGTAAAAGCAATTAGTCGTCCACGCACTCCAAGTTTATAGCAAGTCATTTGCAAGGCAAGGAAAGGACCTTGCCATGTCCCTAGTGTTTGGAAGGTAGCCCAGTGTGTTTTCTTCTGTATTCATATTCTGCTATGTCAGCTCCACCTGCAAGCTCCACTAAATTAAGACCAGACAGTTTCACCAGTAGTTGAGTCTTTGTGAAAATTGTTAACACGGAGAGATTAATGTTAACTAAGCAACCACGGCTCATAAATCTATTGGAAAACAATGGCTTGTAGGTGTAGGCGTCACCAGCCTTAAATAAATTCAAGGAGCCGTAAGGCTCGAGGCTGTATTGCAACTGCATCACAGAATATTAGTTACCCTTTATCATACAATGGATGTAGGTTAGATAACACTGCAAGGGTACCAGTCAAAACCCAAAAGTCGCAAGCCAAGCCAAAACCAAGACTCAGATGAGGCCTTGCAGCTCCCAATCCCCGAGAGCACAGCTCCTTCTTATTAGCAGCAAGTGATAGATCAATACCAAATGGTAGGCTCTGGAAGCAGCCTACCATTTGGGGCTAGAGAAAGGGAGGGAGAGAAATGAAAGAGTGAGAGAGACTGCATTAAACATTGATGGGGCCCTGCATTATAGATCGATAAGGCAGCTCTCTTCGCACAATTACACGTCAGCAAGCAGTCGCATGATACATCGCATAGACACGCATGATTACGTGGAAGTTGTACACACTAAAGAACATCTATAGAACGGGAGTTCAGTGAAGGAACAACAGCAAAAATGAATTGGCCAATCTCTCCACCCTCTTTTAGCTCTCATGCATGACTTTAATTCTACGCTTTAAAAGTCAGAATGCCAACATGTCTGTGTAATTCCCTCCTTTGCAGCCAATCTGTGACTGTATGGCCACTAGTCGATACAACATGTGCCGAAGTGCCTCTCTGAAGCTTCCTGGCTCCTCAATCAATACAGCAGGCCATTCTCCACGGATTTCCATTCTCTTTCCATCTTTTACATTCATCTATTCTTTAGCCTCCCCTCACTCCTCAATGTCCTCCTGTTCAAGGATGCTGGTATACTTTGTAATTCAATGAGACAATCACGTCCAGATGCAGGATGCAAAGCTTTAAGGGTCTTCTCTTTGTGACTGTAGCAGCAAAGCGAAAGAAGATCTGAGGCCCTTGGATGACATTATGTAAGTGGGGTTTATCTTTTCTTGGGGGGATGGAATCAAGATGGTCGGATAAAGAATGAAAAAGAGGGAAAAAAAGAAGACAAACAGACAGAAAGACGGAGATGAAAAACCAAGTGGAGAAATCAGCGGGATTGGAATGAGCACTTAACAATGATGAAACCCCATGGTAGCCTGCTGAGCCTGGCATCTTAATACAGGGCTGAAAACAAAGTGACAAACAAACACGAACGAAAGATGCTGCATCTCCCAAACTAATCAGCCGTCCACTCAGGGGACTTATGAATATAAAAAGAACATTTTGACAGAGTGAAGTATTTTCTGAACAAATCGTGTGGAAGTGTCTCACGCAGACAGACACCACTCACCCGCTGCATCCCTGATTTCGAAAGAAAATACCACTTCAAGTCCAGCATGGTTAAGGCCATTTAGCAGATTTGGAAACTGCATTTATGGCACAGTACTGCTTCAGGGGGAAGAAGAATATAAAAAAGCAATATCTGATTGAGTCACCATGTTCAACAAAGAAGACAATCCATACAAACACAGATGTGAGACTTCTCTACTCCGTGCCACACTAAAGCTCTGTCAGTCATACTGAAGGATTTTTACTTTAAATAGAAGATACAGAACAGGCAACTGAAATGCATCAAAAGAAATGTGTTACTTCAATGTCTCCCTGAAGACAGAAATGACAATGTGACTAAATTTGAAAACTGAAGGAAAAAAAAATAATAATCTGCCAGCCTCCTCCGAGACATTAGCGCGGAGTGATGGGATACACAAGTCCTGCATCTTCTGAGCCACAGACTCCATTAAACGAACAGGCTCACAAATTACAGATTGCCCACACTCATACACACAGATTTAGTAATAGTGTGCCTGGCTAACAGTCACCCACGACGGCTGTGTGAAAATATAATTTTCGCTCCGTGGAAGAAGAGCAGACACGTATGAAAGACAAAAGAGAGAGAGAGTCCAGAAGATAAAGATGAACAGGGCAGCACAAGGCAAAGTGTGCTCAGCAGCAGCTGTTGAGAAGAATGTCTTGTAAGAGCAGAAATTTAATAAACACACAGCATCTGAAGAACCTGATGAAATTATCCTATCATCACAGGAAGGTGACATTACCTTGGCCTCGCACATCTGGGCTGCTGTGTCGCATACAATTTAAGATTCAACCTTGCGGCACTTGGTGAGCAGCCACATTCTTTCCCCGCTATTACCGGTTTGTAATAGAGTTGTTATGGTATTGAAGCAGGAAAACACAACAGCCCCCCCTGAGGCAGGCTTGGCAAATACAAACAGGTACATGGTCAAACAAAGGCTATACCAACACCAAAGTCTCATGCATCTGATCATATCTTAGTGGTCAGTCAGTAGTCACTCAGCTACCTGTATAATGTAGAAACAGCACATTTATACACAAGCCCCCACTTTGCACCTTTTCATCTATTCTTCTCCCTCTTTTCCTTTCTTTCACTCTTTTCTCTTCCCTCGCTTGGTCAGGGGAGAGAGGTTAGGCACATCATTTGCATTCATTAACATTACATTAGCAGACAGAGTGATCTTTAGAAACCAGGCTGCTGGAGAGTGTCATCTTTAATTCATCATAACCCCACCACCTACCCACCCACCCTTCCGCTTTCTCTTTACCTCCACCTTCTTCTCTCTTTTCTTCCCTTTTCATCCACCCATCTCTCCCTCGTTCCTCTCGTCCCTTAATCTCAGTGCATCATTTATCCTCCTCATCCCTGCAACTTTCTTCACTCTCCATTTAACACCGTCTTTCATCTCCTTCACTTTAGCCATCTATGTTTACCTTTACACTGCCACAGAGCTGTCTGTATTTTGCTCTGCCTCCTGTTAATGACAGGCTACGGGGGAGGGGTTCGAATCCTGCCCCTGCGTAAGCTTTTTCAATATAGGAAGGAGAAGGGACGCGCCCAAAAAAGACCCATATACACATCATAAGCATCAGTCTGGGAGACAAGACTGAGCTGATGATCTCTAGGTTTTATTCAGGGTTCTCTGGCATAACCTTATGACCCGAGCTTATTCTAAAAATAAAAAAATAGCTTCCTAACAAGCTCTGCTTGTATTTGTATCTGTACAAGTGCATCTTAGAAATTTCAATAATATGATTTTACATTAGTTACACTTTTACATATTCTATATTTTTCACATGTAAAGTGAAATTATGTCAAACTATTTCTGTTTTACTTGTCATGATTATGGGTTCTAGCTCATAAAAATGAAAAACACATGAAATCCACATCATTATCTAATGCCTAAAAGTAATAATTAAGGGAAAAAATCTTAAATACTAATAACTTATAACAAGATTAAACCTAAATCATTTTGTCCTGCCCAGGATCAGCTAAGATTTCCTATAGCAGCAGACCAGCAGCAGTGACCAAGCAATAATCCAGATGGAAGCAGCACTGCCCTCCCACAATCATCACAATACTCATTACTGCTGATATTGCCTCAGCCAGCCTGTCTGCTTTTAAGAAACCTGGCAATTTGCTGCAGTAAAATGAGGTAATTACAACTCTTATCAAGCTCCTCACCTCACAAAACAGCATTTAGAGAGAGGGAGACTACTCTCCGATGGTTCACTGGCTGTGGAACAAGGCTTTGGCTGGCTTCCCAATCACTCAGCCACACCCACTCACTGTGATTATTCTATTTGCAACTCCTGCTCCTACCCACTCTCCGTTGTTTCCAATAAAAGCATTTAAGTGGAAATTTGATCACTTTATTGACACAGCTAGATAAAATTTACTCCGTCAGTCCCACTAGACTAAAAGTTTGATAAGGCTTACGTGAGTCACGAAGACACAAAGAAAATGACTTTCCAGCACAAGAACTGCGCAAGGAGATTCCTTCCTAGTACCAAAATGGAAAATAGGAAAATTAAATTCTGCAAAACTCTATGTTGGAGGGCTAGCATAGAGAAAATTGCAATTTAATAGTTTCCCATAAGGAGAATGAGTCTACTCTATAGTTTTGACATTTCTAACCTTCACATGAAAGTCAGAAGTTAGCTCTAGCTTACTGTCATCACTTCTCCTGCCTAGAGACACAATGAGCCACAGAGAAGTACCATGCCCGGGTCACACTGGGATTGCGTGAGGCTGACATTTACCACTATAAGTTATAGCTAATGGGCTATTCAGAGTGAGTAAAATCATCTGTGTTTTTCAAGTCGACCAGGAAGTGCTGAGTGAACAGAATTATGTCATTCACTGAAACTCCCAGTGCAGTCCCCCTCACTCTAATTAAGACAGTAAGAATTACCAATTAGTGAGGTCCTGCATGTGCTGGAATACAGTCATGTGAAAATGAAAGAAAAAAATAAGTAGACCCTTACTGTTTATATGGCAATTAACAGGGCAAGTACCTGCCAGCTAATCTGAGCTATTCTAGCAATCGAATTCACTGGGTTAATGTCTACAAAAGCAACATGAACATTGAGGTGTGTGAACACAATGCCTTCCCAGGACGTCCTAGCAAATTAACCTGAAGGCGACACAGTGTAATACTTGGAAAATTTACAAAGAACCCAAGACCTAAGTAACCTAGTGACCTCCGCAGACCTCAGTAAGCATGTTAGACAGTACAAAGACTGACAAGTACGGCCTTTTTTTCCCTTTTTCTTTCTTTTTTTTTTATTTTTTATACAAGGCTTGAAGAACAGTCTCTTCTCTCCAAACTGAACATAGCAGCACAGATAAGGTTTGCAAAGTCACACCTGAACAAACCACAGTACTTCTGGAACAATGTCCTTTAGACAGATGACACCAAAGTATAGATGTCTGGCCATAATGCACTGCACCACATTTGGAGAAAACCAAATACACCAGTCCACACACTTTACACCAGTGGTGGGGTGAGAGGGGGGGGATTATTTGAGCTCGTGTTGCAGCCAGAGGACCTGTGCTCCTTGCATTGAGTTGACCACAAACTCCAAAACCAAAGTATTGTTGAGTTAAATGTGAGGCTATCTGTCCAACAGGTAAAGTTTGTCCCAAATAGGGTCATGTAACAGGGCAATGAACCCAAGCACACCAGCAAATAGTTGAAAAAGAAAAGAATCAAATCGTTGGAATGGGCAACAAAAGTCCAGACCTCAATTTAATTAAAATGCTGTGTTGGGACCTTAAATGACAAAAATGTCCACAAACCTAAATGAACAGAAGCAATGCAGTAAATGTGAGTGGGACAAAATTCCTCCAAAAATGAAAAAGTCATAATGAAAAGGATTACTCCAAGTTATTGCTGCTAAAAATCTTTCTATAAGATACCCAATTACAGGTTGTACTTAGTTTTTTACAGATCCCTATGAAAAGTTTCTTTTTCACATGAATGTATATACATTTATCTGGATTGTGATAGAGGAATCACAATGTGTAGAACTGTTAAACTGAGAGAAATGCATGAATTAATAAACTTCAATTGTTTACAAAGGTTTAATGATATTAAAATGTGAGTCACCTAGTTGCCTTTTATAACAACACAGAGGCTAGTAGGGCAACGCAGGAGATAGAAATGAATGTCCTCGTCTGCCACACTGTAATACACTTGAACTGAGATAACCATCCTGTAATATGCAGAACCAATATGAAGGGCAGAGAGAAACTGAGAGATACAGAGATGAAGAAAAAAAATAAAGTGGATAGTAAGACAAGAGTGAGAAGGAGCAAGAGGAAGGAGGAAGGCGGGTGCTATTCATAAAAAGAGAGATACTCGGAGAGGCACTGTGACGGAAAGCATGTCATGAGGCAGTGCTGTGTGTGCTGTGTGTTATCTAGAAATTGATCTAACCTTAGCCGAACAGTGGAGTTGGATCATTTCTTGGAAACCACACTGTTTGTGTCTTGCAACCAGCATAAACAAAGACGCTCTGTCTCTTTGTGGTTCTTGTAGTATTCATATTCAATAAAACACACACAGTCAAGACCGTCTCATCCAAACGTGGGCACAAGCATCCTGCTAACGGCTGAAAAAAGTTCATGCATAACCTATTGAAAAAAGCCACGTATGCATGCACTAAAATATGCTCCCAACACCCAAAACAGCACAGCTCCGCTGCTCCTCCCGTCAGAACACTGCTAAACCTCTAGCATATAACTAAAACTGTGGGTGCCATCTGTCTGAGCAAAGGGACAATATCAGGGCTTTCTAAAAGGAAGCAGAAATTAAGACAATACAGGAAGTCTTTTATTTCCTAAAGATTAGGTTAGTACATATTCACTTATGCCACCAGTAGTTTCTCCCCAATTTTCCGAATGAGGCCATGCACCTCTGCCTCATGCCTGTGTTTAATGGGGGGAGGCAAATACCAGCTAGCAATATCTCATTAAATCCTGTTGTTAACCGTGTTTGGATGTGCCACAAAACTGACCTGTGACTCTTCGATAATTCCCCTATGGGTAGAGAGGGAAAGAGTCAGAAAAGTCAGAGTCAGACAGAGAAGGGACCTTGAAGGTTTGATGTCGTGCTCTCACTCCATCTCATCTGTGGCAGTAAAAGAACGACCTTCAACCACCTTGAACCCACTGGAGCTGAATTTCAATAAAACTCAAATTATCACCCGTGCCCATGGGGCTTGGGAAAAGCACTAAGCTTGAACTGACTGCACGTATAAGACGATTTAACAGTCATATGGAGGTGTGAGTGAGTCAATCATATGACACACTTCTTTTTCACACTGAGGAGTCTCAGCGGTAAGCGGTGGTTACTGTACCCTGTCGGGAGAGGATGCCATTGGGATGGATCACTGATTGTTTTCCATGTGACTAAGTGTGTGTCTGGGAGGGGGGGTATGTGTGTGTGAGATCACCTGCACTTACATGTGTTTGAAAGCACATATGCC
This sequence comes from Pelmatolapia mariae, assembly GCF_036321145.2. Taxonomy (NCBI): domain Eukaryota; kingdom Metazoa; phylum Chordata; class Actinopteri; order Cichliformes; family Cichlidae; genus Pelmatolapia; species Pelmatolapia mariae. The sequence continues at coordinate 15,411,077 of NC_086243.1, forward strand.
AACATGCGACCGGGAAAGGGTTATTCAATTTATCTGTGTTCTCCCTTGACCGATGTAGTGAGATGCAGGTAATTGATGCCTTAGTTTGGTATTCCCTAGCCATGTGCTCTCCACCACGGGGACATTGCTGGCTAAGACGGTGTGAATGAGAGAAATCGCGTGGTGTGATCTCACTCCCTTAACTGCGAGTGAGGTGTTCTTTGGGGATCTCGTTAGTGCAGCTCTACTACACATACACACACAGTCTCAACACCAACAACACACATACATAAGCAGTGAATACATCCCAGGAGTGGGCTAAACCACTAGCGATGGTGACCGTGGACATCCCCAGGTGGAGTTCACCTCTCGTTCTCCCCCTTGCTGCCTATCCCCATAAAAACGCCAGTGGCCTATCCAATGCCTCCAAGCAAACACAATCCTTTCCATTAAAAGCGAACACTAAATCCACCTTCTTGCAGCATATGCTCGCATGCCTGAGGACGTCTATATATTTTTGGAGATGGGCTTTGTTTTTCCTCCAGGGCTTTGCTGGAGTTTGGATTCAGCAGTGCCGGCATGTACGAAAGAAAATAGTCCTAAGGCCAAAAGAAAAACTTTCAGCAGAGGATCTTGACCTTACAGCATGAGTCTGACATAGGTGGGTTGCGATTCTCCAATGAGAATCTATAACAAGAGAGAAGGATGGAGAGAGGGAGGAAAAGAGATAATTTTTACCTTTGGGGAGTGAAAGTGAGAGAGACCTTTTTTGAGTAGGCCTATATTTGTCTGAAGATCTCTCATACTGCAGAGGAAAATGGCGTGTGCCCTCTTTGCTTTCCTCCAGAGGTGGGGAAGACCGTAAAAAAGAGGAAAAGGCTTATTCTCTTAGCTCCCAGGAGAAATATGTGTTTGATGTTCTTCCATTTGATGCTGCCGTTTTTATGTCCACCATCAATGTGCCCATTCTTTTCTTTTGTTTCCATTTTTTTTAATCAGTTGTAAGTAAGTATTTTTTTTTTATCTCCTCTCTTCCTTCGCAGAGTCACTCTGAATGCTAAGCCACAGCTCAGTAAAACACTGAGCTCTTCTGGGAGAGAAAATGTCATTTCATACACATTACATTCAGTCTGTTATGCCACGGGGAGAGTGTGGGTAATTTTGATCTTGTACTACAAACACACACAGATACATGCACACGCCGAATCTGACCTCATCTCACTTGGAATCCAGGACGCTTGAGCTTTGGCCCACAATGCAACCTCAAATGTCACAGCTGTCCAGTGACACTAGTGGGGAGTGCAAACATCAGCCATCCCTCTGGCAGTCCCAATAGTAGCAATGCCAGCACTAGCTGAATGTAACATTTTTTTTTTATATATATATTTTAATCTCGCCATTTTGGATCTTCCAAGCCTTCTGTTGATTGCTAATATAACAGAGACAACATTGGGTGGATCATTGGATGATCTTCAGAATGTAGCATGACAGACTGTGGTTACCATCGCAGCTAAAAATCTTCCTGCCAGAGGAAAAAAAAAGAGCTTCCAGGCTGAGCTTTACTTGGCATTCCCACCAGATGAGGCCGTTTACTGCTGTGCTCCAGGAGTCAAAGTGCAACACTCTACTCGCTGTGCTGCAACCGCACAGCTAAAGAGCCGAGATGCTTCGTTAAATATGTATTCGCCACAGACACATTTTAAGCACTTCCCTTTACTTCACACGTAAGAGGCGGCAGCAGCAGAAACTTGCTAACTGTGCACTTTGCGCACTCGAAAACACAGATTTACTAATGGCCACATGCAAGTGTAAATACAGGCGGCACACACAGCTTGCACAGCTGTAAATGCTGATCCGAGCTGTTAAATTGTTTCACCACTTCAGTGCCACCGGGTCAGAATATATGCAGGTGTCTGTCCAGGGCACAGATGTGGTTATCTGCTTGTAGTGGAAATTCACAAAGTGGTTTCCAGGTGTTTGGAGTGAAGAGCACTTACTGAAGACCTACTGTATTTTAGATAAATTCATACAAATTCTACACATTTTGGGTATGCTGCGTGTAGAGGAGAAAGTCTATACAAGTAAAATTTGGAATTTTATTTAATTTGTGTACAAACACAAATGTCAAGAAAACGCGATAAACTCCATCTATCTTGTGTCATTTTACTTTGAATACTCATTTAAAATTATTGGGCCCTGGCAGATAGAAACAAATGCCCTGATCATAAGTGGCAATATATTGATGATTTTAAGTAATGATGGCTACCTGTGTTCTACTTGTCTCTGAAATTTTGCTTCAGAAGAAGTAGAAAGAGTATGTTTTCATTACATTAAGCAAAAATGTTGCTTGTCACCCTGAAGAAATGAATACACAGCCCAAAGGAAACAGATTTTTGAAGGTTGTATTTCAATATTTTTGCTCTCTTTTGCTCACTCTCTCCCTCTCTTTCACACACACACACACACACACACACTCACTTTATATAAAGTAAACCACTGTTATGCCAACAATAATGATGATTCACTTATTTCCCCTGTGGATCTTGAATAGGGTGGAAAAGCATTTCAAGCAATAAACACTAAAACCTTCCACTGACATCCATACAAATGAGTGGATCATAAATTCTTCCAGGCAAGCTGACTTAAGCTTCTTATTCAACAGCAAACATTACTATCTCAAAAATGAAGTTATTTTACTGCTAAATGAATAAATGATATCATAGTTCTGCTACATTTTTAGAAAGTCTAAAAGAAAGCAGTAACTGGTTAGAGCAGTGAAGCTGACTCTAAAACATTTTACTTTTAAATGCTTTCCCAGTAATTATCAGTGCAGTTTGTTGTAATATATAATCAACACCGGATTTGTGTAATAACAGAAAAAAAAGCTTCTCTTCATTTAGTGCCTGAAAGGTATTTTTGAAATTTTCTAGAGCTAGTACATGCCCGACCTACAGTATTGTTTGGTCTGTGATTTCACTCTGATACTACGGTGGTTGCTAGGCAACGTGATGACGGCATAATATATCACGCATAATGAAAGTTTTGTGGATATAAATTAGATCAGATTCTTGTGAAATTAAACCGATATGATGCTTTTATAAGGTGTTACAGGCACACAACAAATTCTAAATGGGTCCTGGTAGCTGGTAGGAACATGATGACAACAAAATACCTGACACAGATGTACCTGTCTACTGGTTTTGACTGCACTGGCTTAACTCCTGATCATGTAGTAGCAAGTCTGCAACACGTATATATGTCCTGCAACTTATGAATAACGGAAAACAAAAGAACAATGTGCCTTTAGTGATAAGCAGCAGTACATACAGCAGTCGGATGAATAAGATAAGATAAAGACACTTTGCGTGATGGTGTCAGTACCACACCACTTTAAAAGGCAATTTTCCAAATGTTTGCCAGTACACATTTCATAAAATGCTTTTGCTAAGGCTTAAGTGTATACTGAGCAAATATGACTACCATCTCACAAAGTGTTTGTTATCTGCGGTCGTGGAGCTATTAATGTAGATGGGTGCTGGAATGACTCCCAGAGAGTTTTCATACACTAGTACTCCTCTTTTCTCCTCCCCAGGGGTGTTGTTAGCCCGCGTGTCCCCTGGCAGCTCACTCGACATAATGAGGCTGACAGACCTAAACAAACTCAGGTGGAGAACAGGGGCAGACAAAAAAATATCAAGTATAGTCATTGGAGATGGAGGAATGAGGTGAGGTGAGCAACCTGCTATGTCTGGCAAGATGTACGGCTACTGCTGTAGTGTCTGTGGTTTGATGTGATAGAGCATGAGTCATAACACTTCTTTGTTTCCTGTCTGTTTTCCTATCATATTCTTTATTTCCTTTTTGCCTGTTTATGCTCTGCTGTACTCAGACACAGTTCTATAAAGGCATAGGGTGATAACTGATTGAAAGAAAGTGCACTGTACTATCTCCTTTTTCACCCCCTTTATTCCTTCTTTTCCTCTCTTTATCTTTTGGTTCTCTGTCCCTCTTTCTCTCTCTCTCTCCCCAGGTGTGCTGGTCGCTGGGGCTAAATGATGAACAGAACCACAGTGTCTGCTGTCTCTAATAGGGACATTATGCAGGAGGATGGGAGAAGCACTCACACCAGGCTCGTAAATCACATAGACTCCTGTAGAGAGACTCACTGCAAGGCCTCACTGCTCCACTAACCCCGCAACAGATACACAAATATAAACTGAAAATCTACTCAAACACACACCCATGCACATATGCAAACACATATTGCATATTTGCATACATAGACACGAGAATACAAATTAACACACTCGCGCAAGTGCGCACTTGCACTCGTGCCGTGACTGCACACTCCATTTACCTGACCCCCAGTGCGCAGTCACCATTTGCCATGTAACTACTGAGACAAAATTCACTTACATCTGTCCAGTGACAGCACCTCTGTGGGACAGTGTGCCACACCAAGAGCTTGTGTCAATGTGATTGAAGTTTGACAGAGAACTTAAAGCATTATTAGTGCTCCCTGTCACAGCCCAGCTCACACAGAGGCCTGCCGGTGGCACAGGTGAGGTAAACACAGGCCCCATTTAGCATATTACCCATCAGTCAACACGACAGGCAAAGGAGATAAAGAAATGCACACCCACTGTGAGTGGGAAAACACGCAATCCAGTCTGCTCCATCTCACAAGGAGGGCTATATGAAAGTATTTTGACAGATGTGTGCTCAGGCATCCCACATTCACATACCCACATCCATTCATACCCACACAGAAAAGAAATGGCATGCAGAAACACATTTCAACAAACGCACACAGGTTGATGACAGAAGAGCCATTACTCAAAGTGAAATTCTCCAGAAGAGAAGTGCTTCACACAGATAATTGACTGTGATGAACCAGCGTAGCACGCTTTGATCTTTTGTATTCTTATTTATCTCATAATTTACACTTTATTTACTCAAACATAATAAGGAAAATTCCACATAACTGGGCATTTCTTCATGTGTTTTCCTAAGCCACAAATCCTTCAATATCTTCCCTGCTGCAAAAGTGAGACTTACTGCTTCCACGAATATGCTAATCTGGAAGGTGGGGAATTTTATTTACAGTCTCTTTGTATATAACTGTCACGCTAAAATAATATATTCCATCTGAAACTGTGAAATTGAAAAAAAAAAAAGAGGCTCAAATCTGAGGTACAACTAATTCTCTAAGGATGAGTTCTAAACCGTGGTAAGCTCCTAACAATCAGGATCATACCAAAAGGCATCACAGAGCTGTGATGTGGCAACAAGGACTTAGATAACAGAGCTGTTTGGATGACAAACAGTCAGCTGACACCATAGCAGGGAGTCCTGTTAAATGGCCTCCTCTTGAGGCACCATGAACTGAGCTGACCCCTACAGACTTAGTCAAATGTTGATAATTAGAACTTTTCTCCATTTTTTAAAAACACAGACCAGATATGAGTATGATACCCTAGAATTCTATTTCATTTCAATATAAAATGACAGCGTAGACAGATACACATACTAACATAGGAGTTGTTAATAAGCAGCAGGCTGCAGGAGCCCTTTGGTTTCACCATGCCTATTAACTGTGACACAATGGCAGACAAGTAGGATGTAAGAAAAACAATGCAGGTGTGTTAAAAAAAAAAAAATCTCAGGCAAGCTGACAGAACATTTGATAAGGTAGATAAAAGGGAGACAGCATGCATGCATAGTCTAACCGCAATATTTATACGGTCTGCTGGTATTTGTCTTACATCTTTGAAATGGCACGAAGCAACCTTTATCGTCCCTGAAGATAATGGATTGTGAACACAAACCCTCCTCCTCAAACCTCGTCATCTCGCCTTTCTTTACTTGCCATCATCAACAGACACAAACATACACGCAGCAACAGAGACACACACACACACACACCTCTGTCAACACTCCCCGAGGCAGCAGTGTTAATTCCTCTCAGCCTATTCTCAGTCACACATGGCTGTAGAGGCAGCCACCAGCGGAGCCTCACTGCTAGATTAACCTTTGCTCTTGCCACAGATCTGTTTTTCAGAGGGACCGGCAGTCGGACAGGGGCCACGGCTGGCAGATACTAACTCATTGTCAGAACACTGTCAGCACTGGGCCCTGCATTAGCAGCTTTTGAAGAAAGGGACCGTTGACATGGGCAGGATGCCAGCCATGAGGAAAAACAGACCTACTGCCCCACACAGCTCTTAACCTGACCTCTCCACTCAGGATGTGGGAAAGGGTGGAGGAGTGCGAGTGTGCGAGCTGTCCCGTGAAAAGCTCACACACTGAAAATGTCTTCTCTATGATTCAGCAAGCGTGTATTTTGGCTGGTGATAAAATGCATGGCAAGAGGAAGGAAAATAAAAAACAATGGGCAATGAGTCAGTTTAGTTTTTTTAAGGTGATGAATTTAAAAGTAAAAGATTATCGGAACATCATTGATTTGACTACATTCATCATTTACCATTTGGCTACAATAAAAGTAAAATAAATAGTTGACATAACTTAAGAGGAATAAGTACGAGTCACTTTTTCAGGTTAGCAAAAAAAGATCACAATTTATTGTTTATTATAACATTAACACTAAAAACAGTGACTATATGAAATTTGTTGTACTCCAGTAATTGCTGTAAAAACACACAATACTATGCTCTGACATTGCAATCCAGACTCTTGAGTTTGTCAGTTTGGCAACAGTTTACCATCTTCCCAACCAAGTTAAGTCTTCTGAAAAAATGCAGTGTTGATCAGTCACTTGGGATAATGCAAGTGTAGTGCATAAATCAGTGAAACCATTCCCAGGAAGTTAATCAGTAATTCTTGGGAGACCATCCACAATGTCACTTTCAGTGATGACAGACTTTCACAGGCTGGTAATGAACTGGGTCACAGTCATGGATTATTATAACAGGGACCACTGCAACATCTCAGATCTGGTTCATCAGTTCTATCCTAAATGAATGAGAGAGATAGTGATCACAAACTAATCCACTAATCCACAAAATGATTTTTTTTAACAAACCATCTCTCCAGTTTAATTAAATACTGCAGAAAGGCTTATGACATATTTGTTACCTCATATGTATGTATATATGTATGTATATATCTTCAACTAATTCAAACTCATCAAGGAATCAGGCAAAGCATGTGAATATAACAAATAAATTGTTCATATTGATGACATTGAAAATCTGAATATATGTACTACATAAAGTAATAGTCGCGGCTAAGTTGAAAACAAGAATTCCCATTATTAAAGTAGCTGTTAAAATATGTTTGCCTGACCATTTTTTCTGACATAATTCTGAGTTTATACCATTCCTTGCGTCCACTGAGCAGAAGTACAGTTCATGCATTTCTTTACATGGTCATATCACCAAATACAGACTAGCTTCTCTTTGCTTTAACCGTTTCATGCCACTTTCTCCTGGGCTTTTCATCAGCTCTCACTTCTTCACTAACTCTTTGCCCTGAAATTTGAAAGATTGTACTTCAATATAATCTCTCTCCTTGTGTAAAAATAATAATACTAATCATTCAAACATCTTCAAATAAAACATTTCCTTAAGTTTAACAATGTAAGCCTGTGTCAGGGCTTTGTTAGGCTGTTAGCTTGTTAACCTGTTAGCTTTGTGAACCTTGTAGCTAACAGCAACGTTAGAATCAAAACTGCTTTGCTGACATCTTCCTGAAATGGCTTAAAAAAAATTGAATACTTACTTTGATACAGTGAATGCAGGGCCACCTTATGGCAGGCATCCTGTGAGCTTTCCTGAGTCTTGACTCTTGCCCTTTCAGACTCCAAAAGCAAACAATGGCAGACATGATAGCAAGACAGGAAATTACCTCAATAATGGTTTATGTGTTGCTTGTTTGAGAAAGTAAATAAGAAATCTAAACAACATTCTGGTAACTCTGTTCTAAGGCTTGTACTGGTACAGATTTTTTTTAAATGCCCCAATGGACAATTATAATATTCATTAAGTTAACCTTTTTAAGTCATAAGTTATTTTGAAAATGTTTCATTAAATGTTTCAAACAGCTTTATAAAAAACAAAAGCAAAGCTAATTTTAACTGTGTCGATTCCACAGATGGTAGGTAAAATTAAGTATTTTAAGTTGTAGGTACTTAATGTATGTATTTTAGAATATTTCTATATTTTTTCTACTACACTACTGCATTTGAGCTTACAGAGTGCATATAGTGCAAAATATCTAAACGTTTTTCCTTATGTGTCCCTGTAGTCCGTGTTGCATTTATTTAAAGGAAAAGGTCACGTCACAGTGAATGTAATGGGCCTGTTCAGGAGAAATACAGCCACTGGGGCTCGAGCTGCACAGCTTAAACAGAAACAATGCTTAGGAGCTTTTAAAAACAAAGAACTTATCTAGCTCTTAGCTAGTTGGTTAGCTATATGATGCACAGTCACAGAAGACTGGTGCACAAGCTGCAAATCTGTTGCATGCTACAAACACAAAAGTTCAAATTACACAGAAATTCACACTAGCTACTTATTATATAGAGAGATCGCAGACAAGTTGAACTCATCGGTGCAGACTGAGTCAAAATCACTAAGAACAGGTTGGCAATCTGTTTGCATTTATAAATTAGACGCCAGTTACTTGTAACACATAGTGAAAAGATAGATAAAAATATTATAAAGTTTGTATTTGTCTTGTGTGAAACTTGTATGAAAAGCATACAAGAGTAAAAACAGATATAAGATCCCTTTAAAAATCATATAAATGAAACTTGTATGTTTTGGATACTTACTAAAACAATATATGAAAGTAATGAGAAAGTGGCCACTTTCATGAGTAAATCATATAAGCCTTATATGATTCACTATATGAAGTAGGCCACATCTTATGCAAGTCTTTTATACGTTTTTACTATTTCTTTTCCATATGGGAAACCTTTGGAATTTTGTCTGAGAGTGGTTGAAGTCACTACGTGTTGGACTTTTGAATTGATTGGAGACAGGTTGCATGCCACCAGGAAAACTCACCATGCAATCAAAACTGATTGTCCACAGGTTAAAGATGTTGTATTCTCAACTTCTGGGCAAACAGTTGATCACCACAACTACTTTTAACCATTTGGTAAATATAAAAAAAAAAAAATTAAATACAATCTCCAGTCAACCACTGATTTTTCCTAGTCGCGGGAGGTTGCCATCCTATTTTGACTCTAGTGTGACTGAGCCATTATTAATTTTTTTCTTCTCTGCCCGTATTTGTAGGTCTGGGCATGGACAGAAGTGCAGTAAAAAAGTTTAGTTAAGATCTGTGGATCAACTAATAGAGTGACCCTCATGTAGAGCAGCAGCAATAAGTAGTGGATGAAACTAAAGAATCAAATGGATGCGATGTACTTGTTTTGCTGTAAAAATCAATGCTAAATGCCTTCACCATAATCAATGGCATACACTTACAATGCTCTCCGATGGTCTACATTCTCACTTACAGCACTCACTTAGGGCGAGATGATTACCTGTTGTGCTGCAACGATGACGAAATGAATGGTTTAGACTTTCAAATACATCTTTTAACTTAATAGACTAAAGGAGACTTCACAAAGCAGTTAGATGATTGCAAGATGCAGTGAGACACAATAAGAATGAGAAAGCGTGCGACAAAGAAACAACATGATAGACTTCCTGAAGTGCTGCGCCACAGTTTTGATGGAAATTTTGGCCTTTCCTGGCATAGTCTTTAGCAAAGCAGCAACAGCACAATGGACAGCTAATTTCCTGAAAACGAAGGATGGTCAGGTGTCTGTGAACATTCCAGTTTCACCTGCGTTGATTCCAATTTGTCAAAACCTTGTTAAAATGATTTATAATACAGCTGAGGGAACAGAGGGATGGAGCAGGGGGCAGCTGCCAGCAGCTTTGTACCTCATTGTGTGGTTTGAATAACACGGAATGGCAAGATAGTACCAAACAAAAGCAGAACAGGAAAAGACCACTGAGAGTTCCTTTCAACCCTTGTCTCTTTCGTTCCGCCCCAACCCTCTACTCGCTACCATGTCACACAGGTGAGGCTTTTTGCTCTGCTGCTTAACCAGTGAAAAGACATTCTAGCCGGTGAGGTTCCCAAGTGGCTAATGTACTCTTTAGAGCACCTTATTCTCAACTAAGAGCAGTTTGGGGCTGAACTGCTTGTAACAGCAGGCTCAGCCTAGAAATTGAGCAGGCAGGATGTGGGACTTGTCGGCCTGGCAGTTGGAAGGCTGGGAGTGAAAAAGTGATTTGGGTTTTAATGAAGCGCTGATGAATGGGTCTCAGACTCCGGCAGCAATAACTCAAGGCCCAGGCGGAGACACACGCCTGGCAGGGATAAGAGCTGCGCGCTGCTGGTTCACGGCAGGGCCACGTAATCCTTACACTCCTTAGTTGGACTAGATAAACATGACATACATTGTTTAACATGTTATTCATATAGGAACAAACGTGGTTTAGTTTGATTTTCTAGCCTATATTTTAATACATTAATATATCTTTATATATACACACACTTACTACTCTGTGGGTATAGGCAGATATATGTAGGAGTTTATTGTATGTTCATGTAAAATGCAGCCATGCAGCCAAAAAGCATATTAAAAGTTCTGCTTATTATGACGAAACTAGTGCCCAATAACTCTTACCCATTACAGAGAATATAGAAAAATCAAAGCACATTATATTTATTACGCTTCTTGAGTTATGGCATCTTTTATAGTCTATTCAATAAAATCATCACAATATTGCTCTTAGTCATATATAGCCACAGATGATGTATTTTCCATTTATGAGCAGCAGTACATCGTGAGCAACTGCAGAGATTCTGACATTGGAAGATGTCACATTTTGTTGCTGCACTTCCAAAGAAAGGGCATGCAGAGTTGTGGCAGATTTGAATACCATGATATGGATAACAGGATTAAATGAATCTCTGGGTGGTGGCCTTGTCCAGTGCATTCCATCAAATGTGTCCTTTAAAAAACTCTAACCGCATCAGCAAAACTTTTTTTCCAAAATATCTTTTAAGAGCAGGGAATGCACGCATTTATGTTTGAATCACTCGGCACTCTAATATAATACAACTCTGTCACCCGGCTTTCTTTAAATATTGTCCATTGGCCTTTGGACTTTCACAATCACAGTAGTGCCACTCGTGAGGCATAATTATGCTCATATGCCTCAATATCCCCTTGGAGTTAGCTTTGTTACATGCAGATTAACCAGTCAGTGGTACATTGTACACAATATAGGCAGCTAGGGAGGCCTCTAGAAATAAGTGTCACAAAGTGATCTCAACAGCTACTGTCTCAAAAAGCTCATTGTAGCTCTCAAGGCTCAAAGATCCTCTAGTATAAGGAAGAGGAAAAAAAACAAGTTTTAAGTGAACAGCTTGAAAAACAAAGAAGTAGAAGTGGAAAGTCAACGTAAAAGTAATGAAGTAATAAAATTAATCAATTGAATATTTTTATTTTGTTATTTAACGTGAAATGAAAAAGTGGGAAGCTACTTCTTTATCTGTTTGCTTGAAACTGCTAGCAGGCAACTGAAGATATTCATGTCTTCCACTTGGATAAAAATGTGCAACTATAATCTCAACTATTACCACTGAGCTGCGATTTAAGCCAAAACAAGAGCAATAAGGTGAACTAACACACTTTGCTATGATTAACAGATGAAACCATGTTTTTGCACAAATTTTGGCTTTTTCACGGCTGGAAAAGTTCTAGTGATCCTAGCGGTACAAAGGGATTCGCGCACACATACGCACACAAGCACACCCTCATTCACTGGCATGGAACTTTCCACTTTTAATCATAAGCTGCCATATGTCTCCTTTATAGATCCCCTGTGGTGTCACTCTGAGCCAGGCAGCACAGCTTTTGGGGAGTCCACCTGCGATGGGTCTAAATCCAGCAATGCAGCTCGGGTGTTGTGCTGAAACTTCTCCACTTGGTTTCACAGTGGCCCAAAGCCAGTGCTGAGAGTCATACTCAGTTCACAAAAGAGCCAGTGGGAAAAAGAAGAAAAAAAACCCCAAAAGACAAGCTCATGAATACTTATGCCTTAGTAATTAAACTCTTCTGGCTACACTATGCTCTTTTTTTTCTTCCTACTGTTTCGCTTTTCTTTTTGCCCTTCGCAGTCTCACAGACACACACATTCCTTTCTCCGTCTAAAGGAAAGAGCAGACTGGAAAACAGACGGATGCTAGATTGCACCAAGGCTATCAGGTATTCCAAGATAAACCTTGGACGCCTTTACTATGCAGCACCTGTGCCAGCAGCAATGCACATCTGCCTTGCATCTGCTCATTTCAGGTGATTAGCTAGATGATACTGTGTATTCATACATTTTCTAAGTGCTACCCTGCAGTAACACTACCTGGTGTCTCCCTAGATTATAAACACCACTTACCCAAAACACACTACTTAGAAATAAGTGGTGTTCTAAAGCCAAAATAAGTGCAAAATTCATGTTCCCCATCTGGCCTGTTAGGCTTGTTTAGCACAATAAAAAAGCAAATATATCTTGTTGTTTCTTCGGTGTGCCTGGCCTCGCAATCCTAACTCTTCTGCATGCTTAAGAATAACCTGTCAGACATGACACCTACTTCACAGCAAAGATGACCCAACAGGCAAACAAACACATGCAAGACTGACTCAATAATCAGCCCACATACCAGCAAAAGACAGCAGCGGAAATTAATTCCTAGTTTCAGCAGCAATGTCAAATTGTGTTAATCTCCAAAACCTGACATTTTAAATCCTTGTGTTTCCTGCTTCTTCTTTTTTTCCCCTTTTCTTTCTCTGTATGAATGTCAGCACAGACACAAGGTGGACCTGCAAAGCATCCATCTTTTTAGGCTGTTTGGTTAAGTGACAGGGACGGCAAGACAAAGCATCCAAATATCCAACATTTCAAACGTTGGATTAAGTGAAATTAAATACATTCAAGGCAAAATGTGGACTAAGGAGACAAAAGCAAATGCTCTCAGTGTTAATTTAACAACAGATTTGTGAAGCCAGAGACTGAGTGCGTCTCTGTGCGTGCGCTCAAGAGAGAGTTATGGGCATTTCGAATAAACATTATTAAACAGTTACAACAACCACAACAAAACACAATGCGGTGTTAAGGTATGAATTTATAGGAATCCAAATTGAGAGTCACAGACAACCGGTGCTGGATAATTTGCAATTAATATCAGTAATTGAAGCAATTAACTTTGTTTTGTTGTGGAAAGGAAACCGTTTAGACACTCACGCGTGCAAGAACGCACAAACATACTCCCTCACTTCGCAGTCGCTAACACAAAACACGCACGCCATCTCTCTCTCACATACAAACGCACGCACGCACACACACCAATACAAGCGTGCTTTCATTAAAGTGTTCGATGATGGTGCAGCTACAGCTCACAGTTGGTCCTTTATTTATACTTCGAAGACTTTTCTAAATATAATGCTGAGATGCTAAAATCAGCACGTATAGTAACTGACAAGAACAGACTTTCTATTCATATTAATATTTAACAAACTGTGTTGTCTCTCTCATTTCCACAACGTACCAGATGGTGGTCCTCTCACTCCTTTGTTAACACATTTTCTTTTGTGTTATTTTTGTGTCTACCTCGCTGTACCAAAAGAAAGATGAGGTCTTGGGCACAAAGCAAGCTAAAAGCATTCGCCCCTTGGTTTTTTGTTTTGTTTTTTTAACAATGGCCGCTCAGATAACTAGCTTGCAGTCTTTCATGTAGTAATACAAATGACTGCCCAGTCTTCAGGGTGAATTTTTCAGTACACCTGCTGAGATGGAAATAGCTGCATGGGCAATGGAGCAAGTGGATCGAGTGCAGTCCAATTATTCACTTAGCGAGAGAAAAGTTATACTTTTAGAACATTTTGGGCGTTTCAAACTAGACTGGTGAAGTGGCTAATCATGTGGTGTGAAATTACAGGAAATTTACATTGTTATTTGAAATATTTGAGCTGATCAGCTTATATCCTGGACAATCTTTAATTAGATGAATTCCACAGATCATGAAAACGATGCTATATTGCAGCATTTCATTGTGGAAGGTCAGCCAAAGCTACATAGCTAACAAGGGATAGTCCCATGCCGTATTATCTGGAGACTGGCTGCTCACGGTAGCTTCTATTTAGAGTCTCTTGTCCTGAGGACACCAACTCTTAACATTTAGGACTGTAGTTGCAACCACAGGTCAATGCACATTAACATTTTTGATGTCCAAGCTAAAACAGCATTCAGTAATGTGTAAGTTAGAACCTTTAGCATTTATTTTACACTTTCAGTACAATATGGAACATTTTAACCCCTCTGATGGACTTCACATTTAAAGGTTTAACAATTAGATATTTGGCCTGTATTTTAAAGGTCTTTTAGTTTAATAATTAAGCATTATAGTGTTAAAATGTACCCAAAGCTGCTTCAGCAACTGGACTCTGCACTGGTCTGTTGTGGTAAAGAGAGAGATGAGCATGAAAGCCAAGCTCATTTATGTTTCACCCATGGTCACGAGTTTTGGGTAGTGACTAAAAGAATGAGATTATAGATACAAGCAGTGGAAATCAGCTTCCTCCAAAGAAAAGCTAGGGTCAGCCTCAGACACGGGGAAGGAGTTTGGCCTTTCGGGAGGAGCTTGCTATGGCTCTGGGTCATCAAAATGACCCAGTTAAGGTGATTCGGGCATCTTAACCCCCACCAGAAGAGCTGGAGGAGGTGACTGCTGCCCCCACAACCTAAATCCAGATAAGAGGCAGAAAATGCAAAGGAGGCATGGAGGCACAGACGAAGGATGGATGTGACCCTATATCATGTCAACATCTGTAAGGTTTGAAAGAACAACAGTTCACTAAACAGCATTAAGGTCATAGTAATGCCAGCTTTCTAGTTGATACATAGCTATATGTGTGGGTAATACGGCATAGTCACCATTTGTATTGCTAATTTGATGCCATTTTTCCCTGGAAAGGGGTTATATTTTTTCCTCATTTAAAAAAAGAAAGTAAAAACTAAACAGGCTGCTTGAGTGACATCTGATGCAAGATGCTGTTCTTTAAAAGCTTTGAGTTATGCATATCCTGGAGGAGCCAACTCCAAAATCAGCCAACACTGATGACACCCGTGGTGGTGTTTTCATGTTGTATTTTGAAAAGTGAAGAGCACAAAAAAGACTGTACAAGGCACAATATAGTATAAATATCTTTATTTTTTATTGCCGGTTGCAATCATATAGAATTAAAATGTTTGTAAACCTTACTGGTCTATTGCCCTATTTTTAGTTAGGTTTGTTTGGAAGCTTATGACATGTTTTATAATCTTTTTTAAGAGCAAAATTGGAGAGCTACTTTTACTACAAAATAAAAAAAAAAGACTAACTATAAGCTAACAGCAACACCATGGCTATGGATATAATTATCTTGACAGTCTTCTCATGATGCAAAACATTTTTTTGATCTCACAATGAGGGAGATCCCCTCCTGTGGGCGTACAGCAGAGCTTCATGTTTTAAGATACATTCCTAGATCTGAGCAGATTGTGTAATGCTACATTAGAGACAAGGAGGCAATTTCAATTATAAGTCCCGGTGTGTGTGTGTCCGATGGAAAATTTGCACAAATTTGTATTGGGTAGGAATTAAAGAGTGTTATACAGCTAACTTGTAACTACATACAACAGGGTATTACATGCTAAACAAATCTACACAGCTGCTAGCTCCAGACTCACATTTAACGAGAGATATCTGAGTTTTTTGACTCATTTTCCAACTGTCAGACAACTGATTTAAAACATGATATTTACACCGTAGCTGTTTATTGTGTAGTAAGTGTTTATCCTTTAATGTTAAATCACTTCAATCAAGACCAATTTTTTCATGACCAATTTTATAATTATTTCAGCAATCACTACAGTTATTCTAATCACGCAGACACTGCTGTGAGACGCCGTCTTTCCAAAGTTTTGCTGCTGATCAATAAGCGGATTTAACTTCACACAAAAGACTGCTCATCTGGATTCACCGCAGGAGCCTCGGAATCCAGCCGAGGTTCGGGAATAGTATCTCTCTCTCTGCTTGTGTTCTTTTTCAGTCCTGCCTTTTCTTCATGTTCACCTTTCGTCTATTAATCCCTGTCTTTCATGCCAACAGGAATGGGCAGATTAAGGCTGGAAAAGTATTCACACAGCACGCAAACCCTTTGCACCCTTGCCATTTATCCCCCTCTCTAACCTACACTCAGAAATCATCTGTGAGGATGTGTGCAATGTATGCGAGCCGCTATGGGATTTCCATGTAGATGCCCGACGTGTGTGGGTGATGCAGTGCTTTGCAACATAGAAAAGTGTACAGTGAATGATCCTTCACTACTTCCTGTGATCCTGTTTAAACTCACCTGGGAAGATGCTCAACACACACACACACACACACACACACACACACACGTGCACCTTTGTATTTCCATCATTTTACGAAATCTTAAACTACATCATAAACTGTAATTTATAGATTTATGGGGGGCTTTTGTTCCTTTGACAACAGAAGCTAATCTCAATAGTGTAACTGTGTCAACAGTACACACACTATCAAACACACTTATTGTATACATACAATCTTCTGTCTTCTCCGTCTCCCTCCTTCTCGCTGTTTTATCTCTCTCTCTCTCCCTCACACACACATACACCACCACAGCTTTGCCTTTGTTTTTTCTTTTTTCTGTGAGTTTGCAAAAAGGATATGAGACACCTGTTAAGAACAGACCTGTTTGTCTTTGACACAGTCTTAATGGAGTTAGCTTTTAATTCCTTTCACTCTCCCCTGTCATTATCGTGCTTACTTCATCTGTGGGCACAGCTAAATCCGACCACCTACAAAATCGCACACGCGCACACTCAAGCTGCAGTTTTACTCTTGCTGAGCCTTTATGGGACTTCTACAGCAAAGCAAGCAGTCTTTCACAGATGATGGGCAAAGACTGGCAGCATCTAATAAAATGGTATTAGACTCTCCAATCTGTCCAATTATTTTAGGACCAATCCCTCTGCATTCGTTGTCATTGCAGATGGCTTGAGATATGGACTGCACAAGAAGACAGTGGACCACTTTCTCTCTCTGGTCACTTTCACATGTTTGTTCAGCTACAGATGTCCAAAAGTTTGTGCAGACATTTCTTTTTTTCCCTTGAGTGGTGCTGGTGCTATTTTTACCAACCATTAGTGTTTTTGCACTCAGCAGACAGGTGAAGCAAAGATAGTGTTACTCAGGTTGACAACAACTCCTTACGTGACTGTAAGTGAAATAAAAGCTGACAATACCAACGAAGGCTAGCTCTGGCCAGAGGATTAGAAGATCGCCTGCTAATAATAATACAGCTCCATCCCTCAACAAGAAGAACAGGAGGGCCGGCCTGACACAGTACACCTCCTGCCTTTTTTTCTAAGATTACCTCAGTGCTTTCACAGGGCTTGTGAATAACAGGTATACCCTGTCATTTAAATCTGCAGACACACATACCATGACAAAACAGGAAAGGTGCACATGTTTTCAGTTTTCAGTGTGTGTGGCCACAGAGCAATACAAGGAACAAAGGTGTCAGTCATAAAAACATCCACGGTAAAAATGCCCCCCCCCCAAAAAAAAAAAAAAAAATAATAATATTTGGACATGAAGATGATCCACATATCCAGAGAAAGAGTGAACTACAACTAGAAATACAACACAAATAGTATAATGCCAGGAAGTCTGGTTTGATTTACAACACAACGCTTAGTTACTGTTGCTAATTACACAGCTCAGTGAAATCATCTGGTGCTGTCTTAGATGATTGCCTACTCATGATCTATAGCATGTGTGTGTTCTACAATCATCGATGAATGACTTCCTCAGACGACTAAGATCAAATGGTAGTTGTCTGTCTGTGGTTTTTTTTTTTTTTTCTGCATCATGTGTCAAGCCAATGCAAGACAGAGCAACATTTAATTAACATTTATAATTGTGCCTTGAAGGCTGCCTCGATTTAGTGGCAGCTTCATCCGCAGCTGATTATGTTGCAATGATGAGGTTAATGGTGCTAGATATTTGGCTGCTTGGCAAACAGTAAACACGAGGATGCCGCAGGGCCTGTGTTGCTACTGGTAACCCCATATTCGCATGTGAATGAGTAGGGGCCGTATGAATGTGTAAATGGTAAATGATCTTGCATAGTTCTTTTAGCTACATTCTGCAAAAGGTTTTACACCATGTTTCTCGTTCACACTTTGACACACACACACACACACACAAACTCAGCCACGCACACACACACATACCAATGGATGGGAAAGCACTTGCCTTCCTGCCATTGGGAATAACCTGGGGTTTAATGTCTAGCACATTCGGGCCCCAAAGGGGTCATGTACTCACTCGCCAACCAAGTGATTAGCAGACCTAAGTTGCAAATGCCCGTGTGTGTACTTGGACATCTTGGTATAACGTTCTCCTGACAGAGCCACGTGACCTATTTAGTGCAGCCTACTTACATCTTTCCATTATGACAATGATTTACCTTTAGAGTTGCTGTGCACAACTTCAGCTGCAGTTTGGTGTCAGTAAGTACTTTGGAATTGTGCTATATTTAAAATCACAACCTCCACCAGACTGCCATGGCACACTGAGTCATACTGCAAGTCACAGGCTAGTTAGTGACTTTGTGTGTTACTTTGCTGCTCTGTTAGATAGATAGCACAAAGATACCACAGACAGAGATACCACAAAGTTGTTGAGCCTCTCATTTGTAGCAAACTGAGCTACAGCCTTTCAAACAGAGAATCGGGGGTTGAGTACCAGTCAAAATGCACACTTGGAAAGGCACATTTCAACCCACCACACTCAAGCAATGCTGTTCTGCTTCACCAACCACACTTGACTTTCTGCCAGTATTACTGTAAAAGTCACTGGCCTCCTTTCCTTATTTCTGTCTACTATGCTGTCCTGCCTTTTCCTTCCTTGGTCCATCTTTCTCTCAGTTCTTCAGTTTGAGTTCTTCTTCGAAAAACCGTACGAATGAAATAACTGAACTGTACAATCGGGGTCGCATTTCAAATAGTCTACAACGCATTCATTAGGACAGAGCACCAAGCAGCTTTTTACAGTGGCCATGCAGTTGAGAAGATGGAACTGGTAGAGCAAAGACAAACCTGCAATCACATAAAGAATCAGAGAGTCACCCAGAGACCTGAAAACCATTAACTCTGGTGGTGGCTAGAAGGAATGGGGTCTGCAATGGCCTATTTCTGTAGGCTCTATATCTCATCAGAGGCTCTCACCCTAGACTTCATGTTGTGTGATTTATTTGGCCTTAAAGTCCTTCTTTAAGAAAAAAAAAAATTAGCTGTGTGCAAGTATGTGCATGTGTACGCCTGGATGTGCAAGTCTGCCTCATCTATGTCTTCCATCACCCAAAGGCCTTGAGCCAGTTGCCATGGAGATGGGACACAGGTGTTTCAGTGGCTCCCCAGACACCTGTGATGTCATCATGGAACAGGAAGAAGAAACGGTTTCCGCTTAAAATTCCTCTCGCATGCAGGGATACTTAATCTTTGCCACAACGGCTTACAAGTTTAGGCCAACAAGGATCTGGGTCACCAATCCGTGCCATGGCACTGAGTTTGTTTCACAAAAGTTCATTGACTGACCAATCCAGGGTAGCTGTTACTGAATAAATATATATATATATATATATATATATATATATATATATGTATATATATATATATGTACAGACACACAATGTTTTTTTGCCAGGCAGGTGCACTCACAAAAGCAAATACAGTGCTGACAACACAAGAGGCTGTTGGTGATGGCACCAAGTGATGTGCACAAAAGGGTTTTTTATGCAAAAGAATTTGTGATTAGCACTTAATTCCTTTTCTCGCGATGACCTCTCTCGCTACACATGCACCGACGTGGCTGAGGCACTTGGAAAAAATGGGAAACATCAGGTCTCAGGTCTCAACTCTGAGAGGAAATGAGCTGCAGCGTCCACCAATCACTTTAGATAATGGAGAGATTTATTAGAACGAGGCTGCTGCTGCTGCTGTGCCAACCCTAATTAATTTTCCTCTGCGTGTGAGAGAGCGGGAAAGAAAGAGAGCGAGGCTGCGAATGAAAAAAGGAAAGAAAAAAATGGAATTAAGGGCGAATATACGCAAACAAAATTACGTGTTTTTCCAAACACGGCCACACAGGTAGGGATTTGTTACAGTGAAAGCAACAGGTTTCAAAATGCCTCGTGCGCCCTTCGTTTTGAGACGCTCTAAAACATGCGAGCTTGGCAAACTGGGGACCTATAGATCAGACAGCCAAGCCCAGCCAGATGGCCTAGGCCAAATAGGCTTCCTCTCTGTCAACTTCACCACTAATTAGAATGTTTACATGGGGCCACATATGTCCGTGTGCAAGTTTAAAGGATTCCTAAAGGAGCAGAAAAAAAGTTTGAATAAGTGAAGTGGTCCTGCTTTAGCCGAACCTTTGCAATTACCATAATGGTACTCAATTTGCATGTTTTAGGCCTATGACGGCATCCTTTTCCTAACAGGGATGCTGAGCTACATTCTTAGTTCTTCCTAGCAAAGGTTACAGTGACTATCAATTCTATTTTAACACTATGATTCACATTTACTTCTCTCCGTAAACATCATGAACATGGTGACGCAGTTTTAGAAAGTAAGCAAACTCAAAGAAACCTTTATTTTTAACACCCGGAAAGTGGAGGTTTATCAAGATGTGATGATCAAGTGGCTCACATACTCAACTAGTCTGCTGCCCCTACTGCCATTATAACAGCAATTGACAATAACAATGCCTCATATCCTCTTTGCAAAATCACTGCCCCCGGTTCTTTTGTCATATCAGTCTTACATTCTGCCAACCAGCTTTAGCTCTTCCTTTCCCCTCCCCATAACACGTCACTCTTTTAATCTCTTCCACATTCTATGGGCCTCACAGCAGAGTGATGGGTAACAGGATGAGAACATGTTGCTCGCTCACAAAATGTTTTAACATGTAATCACAATGACTCCAGATGGGCACCGGGCCAACACGTTTGTTTTATTTGCAATTATGGCTCTGTCTTAACAAAATATCTGTCAGCAGCGGCTGCTGATGTCTCTGTCAGCGCGCAAGGGAAATTTATGTATGTGAAACATTAGCAGCCATAACTTGTGTGGAGATACTTCCAAGCGCTCATCATGTTTTATTATGAGTCCACGCGTGCATGTGTGTGTCTCTGTGAGTGATTGTTTTTTGATGCTGCGCTAACGCCTCGCCATACATCTTCGGAAAGACAGGGTGACTGGGCCGGCCCTCCCTCTAGATGGTGGTGTGGTGTAAATCAGAGTTGATTTGGCTTGGTGCCACAGATGTGTCAGCTCTCAGTGTCCAACAGGGTTCCAGCGAATAGCAGAGAATGTCAGTCACATCACACGGCATAGATCTTCCAGAAGGATATAGTATCCCCCTCTGCCTTTTGAAGACAGACTCCACGAGACAGACTTTTCACTAGTGCCCCCTGCATGTCCCTACTATGGATTTGCGGCAATACAATGTCATCTCTCTTCCCCTCAAATAGGCCTGTCAGAGTATTTCCACTGGATCAAAAGCCCAGATGGCTACAGTCAGCAGGAGAGAGAGACAGAGAGAGGGGAAGCCTCCAGAATAAAACTGGAATGGAATCAGATGACATGAAATATAACGGGTTTAAAATCTCACTGTGCTGCAAAAACACAGACACAGATCTGCATTTGTTCTGTCAAACTGATAAAGCTGGAGATTGTGAGAAAACACATAAAGAACAGAGCAATTAAGAGCATGTTTTCCACCAAACCATACCTGTTATCCTCATGTTACAGTTGTTGTTTTTTCCATAAGGAAGCATCATGCTGGTGCCATTTCTCTGTGATTGTGTGCCTGTGCACGCTTGTTGCCATGTCTGCTCGCTGTGTGTAATTTCTCCAGCAACCATGACAGAGGAGAAACTGTACAAAGTGTTCAGCGACAAAGCATTGTGTGCTCATGCTGCTGTTCCCTTCCTGCCTCTGCAGCAGGGACAAGCAGATTGATGCTACGGCAGCAGAACACTATTCCGCCGGCATGTCAGGTCACTGGTTGCACTCTGTGCCTCGGGAGAGAGTGCACAAACACGGCTTTCTGTTTTTCTACGCCTTCGTCTACCTCGTTCACTTTCACCTCTTTTCTCCGCTGGCTCTTCTTCCTCCCCCAAGTTGAGTTTTACAAAGTGCCACCTGTTATCACTAACTTTTTACTGCCTGCAGACTCGGTGAGTTTTCTCCTGTGACTAACCTCTCCGAACATAACACAGACTAGGACAGACAGCAAGAGCGCTTTGTATCAAGCCACAAGGTAAACAGTGGAGACAAAAGCACTGTAGAAGTCTATTAGCATCATTGATATCAGCGCCGCAAGAGCTACGTGATTTCAAGGAACAAAGGATGCGTGCATGAAAAGAATAAAACGCTATAATACGAGAAACGCAAATGAACAAACATGCTCACACACGTCAACATCAGGGACGTCGCACAACATCTGAGATCAGCCTCAGTCAGAGTAGATCTACTTGAATTAGCATGAAAATCCAACTAGCAGACAGCGATAGAGGCGAGATTCCTCCGTGCACGAGAAAAAGATGAGAGTGGCAGCCCACAAGAGAAAGAGAAAAGGGCAGCAGATTGGGATGTAACCAGATATGTTGATATTTGTATTCCCAGTGCTGCTGTGGCTCAGTTTTGTAATTTACTTACCAGGACAAGGCAGCGTGCCTAAAAAACATGAACACACTCTCAGCAACAGTATGAACAATGGGGATATTAAAAAGATAGGATGAAGACGAGATGGAGGCGAGAATAAATTGGGAGGGGAGGAAAAAATGAGACATGGGAACTCATTAACTTCTCTTTAATAAAGCCCGAGTCACACGGGGACCCTTTTATTCCTTTATCTATCCAGTCACTCACACACGAGCCAAACAATAAACTATACTGCCACATTGATCACCTCCAGATTACTACTCAGGTGGTGATTATAACCTCAGCTCCATTAAAAATCACTAACCTAAAAGAACTTCATTAATGATGGCATGTCCCCGACCTGTGTTACTGCAAATCGTGTAGCTCTGACAATAACCTCTCCAATACTTTACTCCAAGATCAAGACTCTGCTGTAAACATTCATGCTCAATATAACTATACTATAAAGAGAGCAAATATTTTAAATAACAGCACAAACTCTTCAAGAGTCTCGATAGCTGCAAGGAGAAGAATAAAATTTTTTTTCTTGCTTTTCTTAGCAGCAAGCATCTTCGGCACGAGCTTTTCCACGATAAACATTAATCCTGGCTCTAGGCCCAGGCCCAGATTCCCTTTTGTCATTACTGCTTGTGGGATAAGTTCACTCAGGTCCTGAGGTGCAGAAGTGGGACTCGGATGGCTGTATCCTCTACAGAGAAGGAAAGCAGGAATTGAAGCTTTAAAGCGTTCTCCATATCTGAACATCCATGCCTTCCCTTGGGGCCAGACAGCAAGGCTAATTTAAGAAGCGTGGGCCCAGTCAGCTGTCACTAGCATGCGCGCTCATTGTCACACACAAACCCGCATGTAGGCACATTTATGCAAAAAATAAATAAATAAATAAAACTCATAGTGCACACATGCACTTGACTCAACACAAAGCTAATTACATAAATGTAGGCAACTGTCAAAAGTCATCATCTGTGAGTACAAAGCCAACCAACATGTTACACAACCTGGCAGTCTACTGTGTGGATGATGGGAGAAAGAAACGCAGGCAGACGAGGCACAAGAGAAATTGATTGGCTGACTAGCAACAATATGAAAGACGAAAAACAAACAAAAATAAAGTTGTCAATGTCTACTTAAAGTGGACCCTATAATAATAGTAATAATAAAAATATAGGCAGTGTGCAAAACTAATTAGTTATATATATTTGGTTATTTTTTTTTATAAAGCTTTTAAGTGGTCAACATGTGAAAAATTTGTACATTTTTGAGATCGTTTGAGTTTTTTTCTTGTTCACTCAGTTAGGATCACCCACTTTGGACCAGAGATTTCACCACATTTCTCACTTGTTTCGCCATTGACCTTTGATTTGGGACATTGACTACATGTAAATCTTAGCTACGAAAGAGTCTAATGTCAGTCAAAAGAAAACAAGTCATCTGGTAGCTTTGATCATTATGCAAAAACACAAACAAATCACCAGGTATCACGAGTGAGAGAAACAGACAAAGGAATAGACATGATTTCTTTTTCCTCTGGTTTATTTCTCAAATGTTCATATCCAGGTGTTCCATGATCAAGAGAGATTTCACAGCTACAACAACCAATTGCCAGTCTCTTGGGTCAGTTACAGCCCACCCTATCAAATTCCCTGTCCACGTCAATGAGCTTCTGACCATTTTGTGTCACATCAGCCCTTCACCAGAAACATCAAAGGGACTTTCAAACTTGGATCAAATAATTCTAATAAACAAGTTGCAATGGTTGCTACCTGAGGAGTCCAGTCAGTAACAGTGCAATGCAATTTCTCAATAACTGTATGCAGAAATTCATTTCCCCCAAGATACTGTATGACATTCCAAAAACAGATTTCCATCTCATTGTCATGGTGTGCACCATCGCTCATTCACTCCGATGATACAACTTAGGGGTTTGGCACTGAAATACATTAACATTTTAGAATGCATTAGCATACCCAAAGGGACCTGCGGTAACATTGATTACAAATAACTGCCTGCATTTAGATGCTGTTCTGTCTCTGATCACATGCAATATGCCTTTCACTGCATCTTGCCCTTCCTCCCACACACACATTGTCTTGGTGAGGCAGTCTCACCACCTGCTGCGAAGCAGGTGCCGTGATTTTATGCTCCCTTTCCCCACGCATGCCAGCACACATGCAGGCACATGCACACGCATGTGCATACGTGTCTTCAAAGACTGAGCTGTGAAGCAGAGGTGACAGGTCTCTGGTTCCATGCCACCCTCAGCAAATGCAGCGCTAATTGCACTCCCTCACTGTTAGAGAGCAACAGGGATCCAACATGAGCTACACGCGGACCCCAAGATAGAGTCATCTCCTTGGCAATGTGGGAAGAGAGAACAACCAAGGGGTGTTCACCTTGATATATGAGCCATTTGAACAAAATTCACGAGCAAAATAACCAAGGCTTTAATTCCACCGTGTATTCAGCTTCAACTCATGAACTTGCATTTGGCAGCCGGCCACGGGCACATGGAGAAGTTGGGGTTGTTAGTATGACAGCTGATTAGAGAGACGAGAGATTTGAGTGTGACACCTCTAATGATCTCTTCATCTGATTGACAGGTTAGGCAAGACTCCAATTCACACATCTCACTTCATCACAGAACGTGGTGGACACACAGCAAAGAAGGTCAGCATGTCACACACACACACACACACACACACACACACACACACACACACACACACACACACACACACACACACACAAATAACCCATACACACTGTTCCACTGAATGTTAGGAAAAGACTATTTGCCTCCATAAATCCCTCCTGTGGCTTCCAGAATATTCCGCTATTATGTTGGCCCTAGCAGGGCTATTTCCTCCCCCAGTTAGCCTGTCATCAGGAGCATTGTACTGTATTGTCTGCGAGCGAGCCTAAATGGGACCTTTTCAGGGGTATTTTCAGGTACTTTCATGGAAGAATGGAGCGGATATTCATATCACATTTCAGTTTTTCTATTGCTGAGCAAATACAGTTTTGGACAATAACAACCCCCTCTAATGCACACACATGCACACACACACAAACAGACACCAGTACTTCCTTCACTGACCCAAACGAATAAGTCAAGCACATTCCTGCTCCCAGCGATTTCCTCCATCTTTTCCCAACAGACAGGATCCCATTACAAGTCCCTGACTTTTATCTCTCTTGGAGGCAACAGCAAACGCTGTTGTACACATTGCAACGTGAAAATCCCAAACATATCCACAATGCACAACCATTTCCAAAATTGTTCTTGAAAAATTTGATTACTCCAGGCTACTAAACAAGAGCCAACTGATCAGTTCATTTTTTTTTCTTAAAAGAGCTGGCACGCTGCAGCAGGCTCTGCTAATTGAACTCACACTGATCCATGTCGTGATTATTGGCAATTATCTGTCAATTAGCAATGTGCTGATGTCACTGCGATGTGAAAGGCAGCGCAATCAGGAGCTGTTAGCATAGAAATGGTCCTCCATATCAATGACCCGATCTACTCTCCACCTGAGATGGGAGCACACCGTACAACCGCACGTCCATGTGTGTTACAAATCTCCAGTGTAGCTATAGCAATTACAGCATGATTTCAGCTTGCCAGCACAATTTCATGTCTACAATGCTCAGGAGTTTGGGGGGCATTCTAGGGTACATATAGCCTACCACTCGAAATGACCTTGACTGAAACCCACTTAACCCCTTCTTCAACAGCCCAATTATGGCCCAATTACCACCACTGGTGCCCCATTTCTTTGAGGCATATTTAGTCTAACAGGAATACTCACATAATGTTCTAGAATTTTGACAAATGTCCCATTGAAGGTAATATTAAATAAAAATACTCCCTAAAAGCGGCCATGGGCTTATAATTTTAATGGCTTGTACTATTTAACCTATAAATGCCCGCGTGGTGGCAAAATGTCCAACTTTAGGACATTTTTCAGCAGGGGACAAACCTTTTGTTTGCCCCTTTAAATGTTTAAAACAAACACAAAGGGACACATAGGAGATGACAAATCATCCTAGTATCCAACAAACACAGCCAATCCATCACACAGCCACTCGGCTCTCAAATAAACAAAGGACGCTTACGACATCTGTCATTCCCTCCCCATGCTTTGATCCATGATATGATCGCAATGCTCATACATCCTGGACGATTCACAATCAATCTGTACAGCCAAGACAACAGAAAGAGAAAGGACGCTTCTTGCTTGCGCTTCATCTTTTCTGCTTCTTTTTTTCCCCTTTTTCTTTCTTTCTTTTTTTTTTTTTAGATGCATTATCTGTCCGTCAGACCATCCATCATGCTCTTCCTTTTAGAAGCTGCTAAAGGATGTTTATCAAAGAGTTCAAAGAGATTCACAGAGCATTGCATGAACCACAAATTGATTACAAAAAAACAGAACATGCAGAAATGTAAGTCACTCTCCAGGCTCCTTTTAAATTTTCAGCCATCAGTAATAACAGAAAAAAGGTGTCCTCTTCGGCCAATCATTGGCAGGTGTCTGAAAAACCTTTTACACAAGCTTGAATTTCCTCGCACAAATACGCACACAAGACACACTCAAAGACTCACACAGTGACCTTGTCAGGAGTTATAACCATCATGCGAAGAGAGCAATACACATCTGTGCCTCTCTGTTGCACCTCGGGTAAAGCAAGTTCACATATCAAGTGGCTTCCTTAAGTGCCAAATGAATGGTGGGTTGCTGGATTATTTGAGACATAAAAGCAATTTCTAGGGTCAGGCATTTTCTTTTCAAACTTTCAAACTAAACCTGGCTTTCTTTACAAAGAGATGAGTCATCAACGGTTACATATTCACCAACAAACACACAGACAAAAAACATTTGCAATGATTTGATCAGGTGGAAAGAAGAACTATGAATGTGAGTCTGCAAATCGTAACAGCCTACGATACTCACGCACTGCTTTTTAAAAAAAGGAAATCATTTCCTTATTTTCCCTAACCTGTTTAGTGTTGTCTGAGGAAAGAAAGACTAAAGCCTTCGTGAGGAGAACAAAAGCCTGGGAGACTGTAACACTGTAACACACCCCTGCATGACTCTACTAAGCTAACTGCTTTTTGTCTAGACATCCGCTTTATAATCAGTATTACTTAGTCAATATTGTCATTAAGACACGTTGGAACATGATATACCCACTTGAAATATATAGTTGGGACAAACTCAGCAACGTGATTCATTCAAACCCAAGTACTCTAATGAAGAAACAATACCAGTTGCAGGTAAAATTCTTCTCACACAAAGCAAAATCTCCTTCTGTTTAACATGTACTGACAAACACACCCACAAAGACATAAAAATTAAACTCGATTTTTTTAAAATACACACATACTTTCTTAAACTGACCATTCCACCATGAAGTTGTGTGATGGATCATATTAGAGATGATGCTGGCGTTAGAATAGGCAACCGTACATAAAACAGAAGTATGCATGCTCTATGCCAGCAGTCCCCAACCCCCGGGCCTCGGGACCGGTACCAGTCCGTGAGTCATTTGGTACCGGGCCGCGAGAGTTGAGGCTCAGGTGTGAAATGTATGGTTTTCAGGGTTTTTATTGGTTTTCAGCGTTATTTTGTTATCGTTTTTATCGTTAACTCGTTTTTCCTGGGTCTTTTCACGTGTGTTATGAATAAATCTTCTTTTTTTCGGTACCGGTAATAGTTTTATTTTGTTGTATTTATCCGCGACACCTTACCAAATTTCCCCTTGTGGGACAATTAAAGGATTATTCTATTCTATTCTCTTCTATTAAAGGCCGGTCCGTGAAAATATTGTTGGGCATAAACCGGTCCGTGGTGCAAAAAAGGTTGGGGACCGCTGCTCTATGCAATTCCCCAACCTGCAGATTTTTGCTATTCCAACCCTGAAAATATAGTCATGACACAGATCTAGATTTATAATTTCAATTGCTGTTATAAGCACTATTTAAAAAGCTTAAATACAATAACACATTTAACCTATTGATTAGTAAACACAAGTGGTAACAGCTGAACTATATAAATTCATAACATTTTATAGGTTCTTTTTTTCTTTTTCAGGTCTTCCAAGCTGTTTATCTATTTGTTAAACCATTCACAGGAACAGTATGCCAAAGAGATACTTTACTATGAGAAAGTCTTGGGCCACAACTCATTTCTTTATAGTTTGCTTCCAAGGATTGGGGCATTCTTGTAACTTGAAAAGCAGCCTTGAGCAATAGTTCTGCAAGCTTTCTGAAGCTCTTTCAAGGTTTATCTTTGGAAACTGGCTGCCTTTTCACTCATTTCTCTGTCCAGTCCTTGCACTTGACCATTTTGAGAGGAGCGTTTTGTTTGGTAAGCCTCTTAACGCTGACCTATGGATTATTCAAGAATAAATAAACCACACCAATCTCAATAGACGAACAAGTATGGTGTCTAAACAAGGCATACCAATTTTAACTTGTATTTTTAGGCATTTTATTATCAGCAGCCTGTCACAAAAACACATAATTTCTTCCCATTTCTTTAGTTGAATCAATAGAAAATGCCAACGATAACACAGTTTGACAGGCATAAAATAGTATTTGTGCAACAACAAGGCAATTCCCAAAGAGCTATTAGTCGAAATCTTGGCACGTCTCTGCATGGCGTGCAGAGATATGTGCAGCGTCCTTAAAAAAACTGATTAAACTGGACAAGTGGTGGACAAAAGAAGGACTGTCAGACCTCAAAGACAATCTACACCAGATGGACAGCATCTGAAAGTCATGTATTTAAGAAATGTAAATCATGATTATGTTTGCACACATTTCAATAAATTACCCCACCTAGTTCTTATTTTGCTTGCAAAAGTTAAAGAAATGAGGTGTGACGCAAGACATTTTCACGGTACTGACATTGGCTTAGGTAAAAAAAAGAAAGAAAAATAATAAAGAAAAATCTTGAAAATGCTTTTATATGCCTACTGACTATATCATAACTATGTTATAACCTTAATCAGTCTTCCTCAATTTTTACTGTTAAGTCTCTGCCCCAGTTTTTTCTAACTGTGGGTCTGTCTTAGGTTTGGTCAATGATTGCATCTGCCTTAAAATGTATGTTTTTTTTGTTTTGTCGATGTTTTGATGAATAAAAACTGCTTTTTCGGTGTGTGTTTGTATGTGTATGTTTTTTCTTTTAATTACACGATCTTAACTAAGTGATTCTTAGAACAGACACGCAAATTACATCTGACAATTTGTACAGCACAAACACACACACGTGCACATCATGCACGTCCTCCCTAATTAGGCCTTTACAAATCATTCAGCATTACTGAACTTGTTCTGTAGCAAAGCTCTAACACTGTGCTGGCGGGGTATTTAGGGAATTTGGTGGGATTTTTTTTTTTTTTTTAATAATAATATCCAATCGCTTAAATGTCAAGAATGTATCTTTTGGTTTTAACTGAGCTTCCTCTAAAATCGGTGTGACATAGTTGTAAAACACCAGGAAAACCGCTCTACAATTACATTCAGCTTGGCTTAGTAGGAACGTTTATCATCTTGACACGTCATCAGCTGAGTGCAGCACGGCCGGAGTGGAAAAATGAGCACATCTGTTCATTCAAGTCCACATCCCACTTTACGTTATTTAAAACTACCTGACTGTGTACCATATGTGTACAGTATATTCAGGCAGTTCATCTCCCCAGCTCTCAGAAATGGACCAACTCCGCCCAGACATCAGTGTCAATCTGCTGAGTGGGTGTCTAACAGTGTGTAAAGCTCACATCAAAGGCATGCCGCTTTAAATGCAGAAAGCAGGGAGGGGACAGACTTCTTAAGAATAGGGAATGAGGAGGAAGAGAACAATTGAAGAGGGGCATGAATTTTATACCGTTCACTGAGCCCCAATAGAGGTTTGGGAAAAGAGTGAATTACTGAGTCTGCTAACTAGCTGAATCAAGACATTCTTCAGAAATTTCAACTGCAATTGTAACAACTAAGCTTGCACTAACAGCAAATACACATACTCTGGCTAACAGCAACAATAAAACCTCTCTACATCAGAGGTTTGTTTTTTTTTCTTCATTTTTTTAAATACAGGCAAATCACAATCCCCATAGAGATCTAAGGAGACGTACTCTCATAAAAATGACATGTAGCCATACGCACTCTAAAGGCTGGATGTGCTTAAGGGTTAGCAGCCAGAACCACCAGCCTCCTCATTAGCACAAATAAGATTGTAGGCAGATACAGGCCTATCATTCGCTCCCTCTCTATCTCTTCGTCCCTCGTCGCCTCTGTTCTCTTGCACAAATGAGTCCTAATCCTTGTCCTCTAGCTCGCCGCTAACAAAAACAATACCACACAGAGCTGTCAAAGGAGAGCGCAGAGGAAGGAACACAGCAACACTCTCTGTGAAATATATATCATCTCCTGCAAGGGTTAAAAGTGTAAGTTGAGGATGTTTGGTTGTGAATTGAACTCGGGATGCGTCTCATTTAAATTAGTCCCTTTGGTCCTTGAAGGTCAGCAATATAGACTCGAATTAACTTGGCTATCAAACCAAACATAAACATGGCAAGCTAAGGAAAGGAAAATCTCACTAATAAATGAAGAAATCCCAGTGTGTGTGTCTCTTCACTCTTTTGGCCGCAGTGGTTTGGACCCAAGTAGGTGTAATCCTAAGTTTGAATTTAGCTGGATGAGGTGTGATGTCAAGGGATTTGTGACCCCACAGATGATGTCATTGTGTTTTTTTCTCAGAAATGATGTCAAATGAAAATAAGTGTCAAGAATGCCGTCCTGATCAAAGACCCCACAGTTTAACAGCTGCATGTGACGCAGAAAGTTAGGCAGCAATCAACAGACATTCACAGGCTTCTGATTCCTTCTTCTCTCTGCCAAAATGAAAACAGAACTCCACACCCAAACAAACCACCTTTGGCTTTGTTTCACTTAGGAAATGCTCCTCACACCCTGTCAGTTTTCTTAGTTGTACTCTAGCCAGCCAGCCCGCTGCCGGTAGATCGAGATACTGTCCGCTCATTTCCCCATTACCCTCTATGCTTCAAATCAATAGTTAATTACCTCCAGAAATGCTCTTTTCTTCTCCAGCTAGAAAAGTGGACAGCACAGGGCAGGCTGAAATTTGCCTGGCAGAGAGATTCAGTGTTATGCAGGGTGAAAACTGTCCTCCCACCACTGCTACTTATTGGCCCATCAGTGTCCCCCTTGGAAGCTGGCATTCCATTTTGCACTGCGCAGGCACTTCATTTTTCTCCACCACTATTTTCATTTCTCTTGCTAATGGGACACAAATGCAGACACACAAATATTCGTGCACAATTTCTCTGACACTCTCTTGCCACGAAGCCAATGTTTAATAAGAGATTACATTTATGGTGAGGAGAAGGGCAGGCGAATAGTGAAATATGTCCACATGTCCTGAACCTGGGAGAAGCTCTGGCACTTACTCATTAATAATGGGACAGGCCTCAGGCCCAGGCCCTTAGCTCTCAGTCTCTGCTCATTTCCTTTCCACACATCAAAGCTATGCATGTCGTTGTGTATGTGTGCGCAGCGAGGCTCTCGCACATTTACAACTGTACTTGTGTGTGTGTGAGAGAGCTTGTCAGTCCCTATGAGAAACAGCCTGTAGAGGAGCCAGCTTTTATTTAATCAGAAGTGGAGCAGCTTCCACCACCAACCGTAATTTCAGCCCTATTAACGTTCTGCCTTTAATTCCTCTGAGCGCTGGAGACACAGCATCCTCTGGGCTGCTAATTCACTTTAAATGCAAAAGTCCCACAGTTTTATAAAATTCCTATATGGTGGCAGCTTCATATATTGTACATCTAAACTTCAGCAGCAAGGGATTTGCTGAATAAACACAGTGTGTAGTTATCAAGCATGTACTCTTAGCTGATATTCTTATCAGTTTGATTGTAGACTTTAAAAGAGACGTTTCAAGTTTCCCACGCATTGGAAGTCACAAAAACACTGATTCACTACGTGTTCTTGCACCACTCCCTTCCTACTTGTCGCCCTTAAGCCTTAGATTTGGGCTTAAAAGTCATATTAATTCATTCTGGGCCAGACTTAAAAATAGATCTCATTATAACAATCATAAATGAAGCTCTTTGTGCCTGCACGCCTACAACCCCAACAGTCTCTCTCCTCTCTTTCTGCCAATGCTGTGCCTGATACATCTTCAGGACAACAGGCTCATGTTTCACTTTCCCTATAATGCTTTATAAATGCATCTGTTTTTAACCAAAAACGTCTACGGGGGGGAGAGGAAAAGATGGGGGGAAAAAACTGGGGAGAAGAAGGGAGAAACAGCCAGTTTTTCAAAGGCTGTTAGGTTTGGGAAATAAGAGTTTACAGAAGGGAGTGTACCCTGCGCTTACAAACACAAAAAACAAATCTACAGCCAAAATGCAACTAAGAAGGCTAAAATGCTGTGTAAAATAAAAACAGAGTGAAATAACTGGCAAATTATTCAGGTGGAAGTAGCACACTTCATTGCAAAACATGCTGGAATATATATTTCTACTTAAAATACCCATGCCATCCGAATTAATACTCCCACAGCCAGAGATGGTGCCTTTTGTACTTTCAACTGTGGCTGCCAATAAAAAATTAAAAAACAATACTCTGATCGTAATCAATAATAAAATTCTTTTTTTAACAGTATCAATATCAACAGTGACGCACACTTCACCCTTTTTGAAGAGGTCAGTGAAGCTCTCACTTCAACAATACCGAATTATTAAAGAGTTATCATAAATGTTAACCTGGCCGATGCACACGTCAACGTTACCTGTTTAACTATTAGCATTTACCTGACAGCCACATTAGCCATGTGTTACCACGAAAGTAGCGGCGAGTGGCTGTGGCTAATGATAAAATGGTGACATGAAAGGTGAAGCTAGGTGATAAATGGTATCCATCCTGCTCGTCTCTAGACAGAGGTTTGATATAACTACACAGTTATTTATGTCTAAAAAAGTATATTTCCTAAAGTCTACTGGGAAATAGAAAGAAAGAGTCTATCTTAACAACTTTATTTGATCAGCAACAAAAACATGGTGCCATATGTCTTTTTTTTTGCACTATTAAGAGGCTCTTAAGGGTTGCACTCTCATATTAAATTCATAAGAACAATCTAACAGGCAAGAAGAACTTCTGAAAAAGTCAGTAACAAGCATTTTGGTCCTGGGTTGACTCTGAGTTGGTGAGGAGAAGCTGAAATGGACAAGCTTAAGGGACCATGGGATGGAGGAGAGGTGGTTGAAATGGTGCTTTAAGTATAACGGCCTCAGGAGCAAGGCTGCGTGAACACTGGGAAATAAGACTCGATAATCAATGCTTTTTCTTCTCACCTCTCAACTCAACAGATATTGAAGAGGCTCCCCTTTCCTGCTGACTGAACAACTGTCACCCAATCTCTAGGACAGGTGATAATGGAAAGGAAAAAAAGCCTCTGAGACTGGAAAAAAAGAATTAGAAAAAGCACATTTTTCACACTACCATCCTTGAGTGGTGGAGAAGCTGGGTCACTGCAGCCAATCAATAACCTGCATTGCCATTTTCCTATA
Organism: Pelmatolapia mariae; assembly: GCF_036321145.2. Lineage (NCBI taxonomy): Eukaryota > Metazoa > Chordata > Actinopteri > Cichliformes > Cichlidae > Pelmatolapia > Pelmatolapia mariae. The sequence continues at coordinate 15,445,498 of NC_086243.1, forward strand.
CTAGGTGTGGCTTGGAGGGTTCTCTCAAAGTTTGTGCTCTTGTGCACATCAAGTCTAATCACTGAGCGCACTGCGTGCTTCTCTCCCTGTTGTGTGCTTACCATTTGAGCGATCTGGCTTCACCAGCAAACAGATGACTCACACAGTTTGAGGTTGAACTGTGTCACGAGCGTCACCGCTTTCACTCCTGTGCTCTAATGCGTTTCGTATGTTGCTGATGCAGTGGGTCTGCTTATCCCCGAGATTGCACAGATAAGGCCGTAGCTCTCGTCCCACAGTCGGCCACCTGCTCAGATAAGGGCCAAGCACGAAGCAAGACGGGTAGGAACCTAACACTGCTGATAGCATCGCCGCGGTAAATCTCTGGGCTCGGAAATGCGTGGACGACACTGGAAAACAGCGTCGTAAAGAACATGAGATATCCACGATGCAAGTCCCATTTCAGTAATTAAAATGGACCGGGATGCAGAGGAGACGCTTGCAATAAAGCGCATAGTGCTTTATTTCTCTCTTTCTATGCTCTACCTTGACAGAACTCATTCTCACACTGGAGGGGTGCACAAAAAATGTGCACATGCATAAGCTCCCAACCTGCATCCACCATCTGGCCATCCCATGGCTCAGATGTCTCTGGGGTAAGGTGAACTCTGAGGGGTGCTCTCTGTGGATGTCACGTGTACGTGAGGTTTGAGGGAAGACAGTGAGAAAGGAAGCAGAGATGCAGAGAGAGAATGAGGAGGAGGAAGTGAAACACATTTTGAAAATGTGGGAAACCCTTCACAGAATGTTCCTCGCACTGCGTGCGCTGGAAGTGTTGTAGTTTCACAGGAAAAGAAGCACTTTTGCAGGACTGCAGGTACACAAGCTGCACGTAGGGGGTTTGCACTGGGGGTCGTCATAGCTGACTAAGCTATGTAAGCGAACCTTAACAACAAGTAGTCTTTTCACTGTGGGCAAAATAAAGCCTCTATTATGGGATGAGGCCATGTCTGCTGCCCCTGCCAGCTATAATGTGTTTTAGAGCTATACTCACGACATGGGTACCCAAACGTACAATACACACATGGCTGTAAAAAACAAGGGAAAAATTGAATTCTACTTCAGGTGGTCCCAGGTCAGCAGTAGCGCCTGCGGCTAAAATACACACGTGAGCCCTCACACAAATAATGCTTTATGTCTTTTTACACTTACCACATCAACCCACGAGCCTAGGTTCAGCTTTAATTCCTTTGTTATTTTTGTCTAATAATATGAAATGAGAGAGCAGAGGAAAAGAGCAATCTTGCATTAAAATCCATTAGAGACTCAACAGGATTCTTTTTACAGGCTGGCTCCTCTGCACAGCTGGTGAGCGCGCACAACTTACACACTGAACAGTAGAACATTTTTAACTCTGCTGTCACAAAGTATGAGCTCGGTTTTCAGTGCAAGGTTTAAAGGGTGGGAAACGACAGAGAAAAGCTTGCTGAATTGTCTGCACAACAAGGGGAGAAGCAACAGGTCATCCGCAGTATAGTACCCCCGGAGGTGAGTCAGTGTGTTGCTCAAGGACACTTCAACAGAGCGGTTACTTACACTGAGACAAGCGTACGAATGTAAGCTTCTATACTCTGACCTCTAATCAACCACACCACCACTGCTTAACTTAGCTGACCTGCATAACCTACAACTATTGATTAAGCGATCATAATTGCTATTTATTCAGGAGTCTGCAATACATTCTCTTCCATCGTTTGAGGATGATGCATCACCATAGTGCAGCGCAGCTACTTAGCACAGCATCCTGAGGGACTGGTTACAGCACATTACTAACATTCTCTTATCATACTCATACTGAATAAAACTGCTGTTTTACAATGCTGCGCCATGGCTCAGACATCTACTGTATGTCAGATCCCTGATATAGCAGGGTGCTCGTTTACTTTCTTAGCCTGGTTCATTTACAGTCATCTCATTTGTAAAACATGCATACCGTATCTTTTCTGAAACTCGCTGACCTCTCTCTTTCTGTCTCGCTCATCGTTTTATCTCATTCGGTCTCTGTCTATCTTCTGCTGCCGTTTCATCCCCCCTTCGCTCCACTCCAGCTTTCTCCACCACCACATTCTGGGCCGGTAAATGAGCGGGCTTATCTGAGCCTAATTGGTTTAAGGGCAAACATAAATAAGCAGTGGCATTCTAAGCAGAGCAGTATTACTGCTGCTGTTGGCAAGTAGTGTATGCATACCAGAGAGACAGTGAGCTGAAGAAGCGATGACAGAGATGAGAGTGGAACGGGGAGATGAGGGAAGAAAACTAGGAACAACAGAGTAGGGTAGACAAACGAGGAAAAGAGGAGAGCTGTGAAGAAAAGTGAAGATAATAAGGAGAAGTCTTTTTTTACTGCTACCATACAGAGCCCTGTCTTCACTCTTAACTGCTGTAACCTTCTGCTCTGGGTCTGACTGCCTCTCTGCACCTTTTCAATAGCTCGCCAGTGAATGTATTTCTGTAAGTTGATACTTTGCCTTGATGTGTGGTGTAGTATTTATGCTGCAGCTGGAGTTTAAATCCACCTTCGAGACAAATAGACTGGTACTTGTATAGCACTTTTGTACTCAATTTGAATACTCAAAGCACTTTTTTTACTACAACCCTCATTCACCCCCTTTAAACTAATGCTCACACATTCACGCTGCGGCAGATTCATCGGGTACACTACAGGAATTGAACCGCCGACCATCTGATATGATGATGCAAGCCACTCGTCCTCCTGAGCCACAGCCTACCGCCCATGCAATCACATTTGGAGTACTTCTTCCTTATAATTTTCATCCCACAGTTCATCAGTACGTGGTCTTGAGGGTCTGAATCGATGATGTAATTGTTGTTTACTGCGACCATATGCGTAAGGTCAAATAAACCATTCTATTCATCACAATCAACCTTCTATATGGTCGTGGCTCTAAAGTTACACGGATACCCCGACACCCGCCGCATGCAAACAGATCTCTGACACTTTGTGATTATCAGCAGATTTGGACTAATCAGATTAAGGGTGACAGGATAGGCAGGGATAATGTGATCAATGGCCCCCGCTCAATCCCTCTCGCTTTCTCTCTCTCGCACACACAGACACAAAAAAAATGAAAGAGCAACAGATTGGAGTTCAGATCAGCAAAGATTTTAACCTTCCCATGGGGCAACCTCCTTTCAATTAGCATCAAAAAACAAGGAAATCACTTTCATCCTTGTTACTGAGGTAACCCAGGGGCCATCTCCCTGCCCATCTGCTTCAGTCCCATCCCGTTTTTTTTTTTCAAAGCAGAAATCCCACACCTCTTTCCAAGCAGGGAAATTTTTTTCCTCCCTCTCATCCTCCACTCATCTCTCCAAAATTACATTTCTTGCTGTCATTTCACACAGGGTAAACATTTGAACCTCAGAATATCCATTCTTGCAGAGGTAGCAATTTAGGCCTGGGCTTGGTATCCATATCAGTGTCGAAATCTGATGAGCACAAACAAGAAAGCCACCGCCAAATTATAGAGCACCGCCAGAGCTGGGGACAGCCCAGGAGGAGAGTTGTAAGCGATTAAAGAGAAAACCTGTGTGTGAGAAAACACATTTTAACTGTGCTTTTAATTTACTTGTTTGTGGGAGTGGACACAGACAGCCACGGGGAAGCCGGTGTGCTTTAGTGTATGTTATATTAGAAAGAGGCTGCTACTGTACAATAACACGAGAGAAGACACTATATATCCACCATGCCTCTGGGCTATCCGTGCAGCAGATAATGTCGCAGGCAACAGCCTAGTGTCCGGTCCCTGGGGTCCCACAGCGGAAATGAAAAACATGTTTAACTGAGGTGATATTGGCTACCACTCTACTGACACCAACGCTTGTCCAGATGACTGTGAGAGGGAACAGAAAGGAAACAGGAGCAGATGCGGACTAAGATAGAGAAGCAGGAAAAGAGATGCACGAAGAGAAGAAAAAAAATATATCAGGGCATAGTCGACAGAAAGGGAGAGGCTATTTTTTGTAGTTGTTTTCCAGTTGTAAAAAGACGTAATGCAATCCAGCATAAAGTGCATCTTGGGAAACTTCCCATCAACACAATCTAATAGAGTTTGGCTCGCCAATTCAAAGTGCCACAGAACAATGCACGGTGGATTTTCGTCGTAGTAATTTAGTTTAATTAAAAAAAAGGAAAATAAATGTGAGAGCTTGCATCCCCCTGAGAAAAAAAACTACTTAGGGAAAAAAAGGAAATATAAGAAGATATAACATAAATAATAACGGAGGCTTCTGCTGGCATGCACTTATGTATAGAATAAAGATAAACAGTCACTGATAAACTATCACACGCTGATGTGAACGCATTTTAATCACACAACGTTTCGTTCTTCACAAGTACGAGTTACACGAGCGGAGCCGGAGGATGCTGCTCTGAAATAACGGGATGCCCACAGCGACCCACGTGCATGGCATCGCTCTGCATGCCACGGACGCAGCGCTGCCTCACACAGAACCTTGCATGCATCCCCACACTACAAAGCGCCCCTCGGAGAGAGTCATGTCCACGTATACGGCAAGTATTAGTCCCAATTTCTTATTTACCTTCCATCGCAGAGGATGTGATGACCAGCACGCATAAGAGCGCAAACAAATCCACTGTCATGGCAGAAGGGTAGTCTCCACAGCCTGTCCCCCAAATAACCAAGACGCACGGGGCGCGTCAAAAAGAATCCCAGTTGTCAGAGCGGTACTCCAGCAGATAGCCTCTGTTGTGTGTCACATTTCAAGCCGTAGTAAACAATGTGTGACAATCAGTGCGAGGAAGGAGCGAAGTGTAGCGAGCAAGGGGGTGCGAGGCAGGGAGGGGGTGTAGGTGGAGTAGGTGGGGGAGACCCGACATTGCCTGCTCACAGCCCCATTAGAGGGCCGGGGCCAATCACCGACTGGTAGCTGAAACTCACTAACCAATCGGTAACCCGCCGCTCCTCCCACCGCACATTGTCAAAACACAAAACTTTTCCTTGACCTATTTGAAGCGGTATCCGCTACAGTGAAGGGAAATAACGCCACCAGTCGGCTCAGAGCTGCACCTACAAGTCAAGTAAAGCTAGAGTCGATCTTACGCCCGTAAAGATTGACTCTGACTGTGAGAACCACTTGCTCTGCAGCCCATCCACCTTTGGTTCAAAGTATCATTTCATCAGTCTCTTAAAAATCACAGCTGATTTCATTTTGAGTCACTTTGAGTGGACTTCCCAGATACGCGAATGAATAATAAAGCTGATTTTATAGCTTGGCAGCTTCACTTGTGCCCACAGGTTCAAGCCCTATTTGCACTGAAAATGCTCTTTAATAGCTTTGACAAATTCAGCTGAACCTCCTAATGATATTAAACAGGCGTTGCACATCAGCTCCCTCCCGTTGTCCCCGTCACCCCTTTTGTGTGCGTCTGTGAGGCAACAGATGGTGCACACAATGGGCTTTTCCCTGCAGGGACACAGAGGGCCAGGGTCCGCTTCAGCGGAGGGAGGGACAGTTGCTGCCCTGTAGCCCAGAACCATACACCTGTCTTGGGATAGATGTGTCCCCCTACCCGTGTCCCTGGAGCTGAAGAATTGGGATGGAGTTGTTAATCTGCAGCCTGAATAGGTCTGAATTTACCCCAGGCCACTGGATGGCCTAATACTTCAGTGCTGTCCCTTCACAGTACACTGTCCCAGATACTTTTCACCTGCTTTCGTTTTACTGGACATAAAGGATGACTTTTATCTTGGGGTTTTTATTATTGTCCACAGTTTCTAAAATTACTGTATATGTCTTAAGGTTATAGCATAACGGAATACACTTAAATATGTGCGGCATTTATCCAACAACACTTGAGCTGTTTTGACTGTTTTCTATCTCTTTTTTTATTCTGCTCCCAACCTTTGCAACGACAAAAATGAAAGGTGACTCACATTTAATAAATGGTTGTCCCAATTGTGGCAAACTCCAGCTGATGAACTGGGGCAGACACAAGGTTTCAGGAGCATCAGGCAGCGGTTGCTAACCTGGGAAAGCAGCTGATGAGAGCATTTGTCATTTTTAATGGTGTGGTGAGGAGTGGCACTACGATGTGGCATGGCACAGCGCAGCACGGGCTCTGGTACTGGCTGGTTTTTCAGTCTTTCGTAGCCACCTGGCCTTATTTTTCACCCGGCCAGTCATCATCACCTATGACTCCACAGGTCATCTCCAAGTACAGGAGAAATCTGTCCCTGTTTGCCGTGCACACCCTGGGGATGAGGAAGGAAGGAAGAGTAGGGGAGGGAGGAACAATAGAGCGGCTGCTGTAGCACATCCTCCCTTACATTACACTCACGGCCAAACAAGCACATAGAATAACACGAATGCGCGTGCACCCGCTCTCCCACACAGCACTCTGATAATGATCCACGCAAAGCCGAACAAGTACTTGCCTACTTCAGCTTGAGAGCCCTGGCCCAATACCAATAGTGAGCCCGAACGCATTGTAGAGAGCCTCTCATTCTCTCGGTGGCCTGATTTTTTTTCAGCATGGTTAAGCCTACAATTGCACCATCCCTGTTCTATTTTCATTTCTCTGTTCCAACACCAGAATCATGTCAAATCAAAAGGTACCTGCACCAACAGGGGTATTCTCTGAGTTGTCTGCGATTAAATCTTTTTTGTGCTCTACACTCTGTGAGTTGACCCTAAATTTATTGAGTTTTTGGTCTGTCAACATTCAGCCAGCGTCTTCCACTCTAAGCCCAATGTGTTTATTCCCATTCGGTTCCCAGAAAGAAAAAAAAACAACAAAAGTGGTGTTTAGTTAGTCTTGTACCGTGACAACGACATTAAAAAGAACAAAAGGAACCAGGAATACACAAGAAAGACTTTTTAGAATGGAAAAATAAATAAGTGGGAACAGCAGTGTTTGCTCAAACTCACTCATTATTTAGATTTGTAGTAGCAGGTATAGCAGGTGACAAGCAGACATGTACCAGAAAAGATAATGGTCCAGAACGAGAAAGGCAGGAAAGAGAGATGTTTCCCAGACACAATAGAAGCTGGGAAGGTTTGTCCGGTGATGAATATGAATGCCTGAAAATGAAATGCCTAAGTCAATATGGAGACAGCGCAGGGACTCAGGTGACAGAGGAGTGCAGTGCTACACCCACCCTGAGGGTATAGACTGGTTATTAGGCCAGACTTTAGCTTCATCCATCTTCAGGGGACTGTGTGCTGGCCATTGACAATATGAGTACAGCGCTGGTGCTGAATACAGATGTGCTTTGGACCAGTGTTCTCCAAATAGAGGGTCAGGACCCACTGCGAGTCCCAGGCACAGTCGTACTTTCTGGGTCACAGCTCAAGAGAGGAGATGGAAAATCAGCTCATTGTAGGGGATATATGATGGCGGCTAGTTTTGCCTAAAGATGTATTTTTTTTAAAGGCTGCCCTGCCAAACTTCAGTCTCTTTGGAAATGTACTGAAAAATACAAACAAACAGTTTTTTCCCTGAGGTAATTGCAGATAGAACTGTAAAAAATATAATATACTTATAAGTAAAAAAAATAATAATTTTTTTTTTTTTCCTGAGTAGAACGACTCTCTGGCAGTAGGTCAGACAAGGACACGGGACTGTATCTAAATACAGCACTCTCATTAATCTGCCCATGATGCCAAATCTGATGGTACCTGTCCCCTGCTATCAGCACACAGTCTCTTCAGAGATATTCATTACACTTTGCTGACAAAGCGCACAGACACACAGACAGGCTGCAGAAGTGGAAACAGCCAAACAAACCAATGCAAATGGACGCGACAATACCAGTGTACACATGCAAGATAGACATAATAAATATTTAGGCTATCTTGTGAGAATGTGAAAGAGATACAAGAGATCCGTTTCTCCTCCTTGGAGAGGCTGCAAGGACGGTGTTGCTGTAGATTGACTCATAAGTCATTAGCTCACATCAGTTCTATTCAAGATTCAAGCACGTTGTTACCATTAATCCAAATAACACAATGAGGAGATTGTACTCAGCATTAAATGAGTAAGAGCATCATCACATTTTTCAAGTGTGTGTGTGTGTGTGTGTTTATACAAGATTCAATGAGTCAATGTTAAAGAGGATGTGTTAATGAGGGTTTTACCTGTTATGCTTTATACATTCAGAGAGAACAGATTTTTAAAATTAAAGCATATAAATAAATAAATACATAAATTAAAACCGAGATTCATCTTTTTACAAGTAGTAATTAGATTACAAGTTTCACCTGCTCTTTCACTTTTAGTGGAAGTCCAACAGACATCTGCAAGCCACAGATTAGCAAACCAAATTTTGGGGTTGAAAATTTCATCTTTTTTTTGGGAGTGCGGTGTCAATAGTTTTGCCCTTAATTCTATTTTTTTAAAATTGCTGCATAAAACAGAGATAAAAGAAACTCCATATGTATGCACACTTAAATCTGCACATGTGGAGTGGCTGATTGCAACACACCAAACCACACACACATGCAAGCGCGCGCGCACACACACATGCAAGCACAGAAGCACAAAAAAAAACAAAAAAAACCATGTGAAATCCAGTACCATCCAAAATCATGTACAGGCTTGATAATGATTCACTGATTAATTGTTTTTTTCTTGATGGACTTGGTGATTAGGATGCATTCATTTGCTTGTGATTAGGGGTCTCTAATCACAGATAAGGTTAATGGGGTTCTTCATTCACTCCCCTACTTTGTTTCTCTTGGAGCATTTAAGAAGCTTTCCTATTAACCGTATGGCCTCAGCCCCCTTCTGTTGTAATACACCTTTCAATTTATGCACCAACCTTTCCCACTGCCGTCAAAAGAGGCGCCTTGACAACAACAACATTTGACACATGGTAGATTGTGTTTTGTATCGCTGAACATGTTATCATGGGGCACTCAGCCAGAGAGGATCATAAAGTAGTTTTCTGGCTACAAATGCCGCATTTAGGAAAAGGACTTCTTAATGAGGAAAAACAAAACTAGACTGACAGCTCATCGCTTCATGTCAGCTCCCAGTGACAGGCTATCCCACTTGTTTTTGTCGAACTGTTTCTCTCAATAGGACACTATCAAAATGCAGCGCTCTGTCTCCTCTGACCTGTCCTTTTCTCCCTTCCCTGGCCTGTGACAGATAGTTGAGTACAATCTATCAACCTCAGTCTGCCTTGGTCAGGGCCAGTGCTTTGTAAGGCTAAGCATGAAGAACAGACATACACACACCACACACACACACACACACACACACACACACACACACACACACACACACACACACACACACACACACATATATACACATTCCTGAGTCTGTCACACTAAATGGGATAAACATCCAGTGTTGGAGAGAGACAGAAAAACAGAGGTCAAATCAATCTGCCCTCCGTCTGCCATACACTGATCCCTGTCATAGGCTGACCTCTCCAACAAATGAAACTCCAGTGATGCATTTGAATATCAAGACAGCAGCACTTCAGTCTGGCTTTAACACAGAAGATGGGAGTGAATGAATTCATTGCTGGTGGGTCTTGTTTAGTCAGATGATCATTTACTGCTTCTTAAGTAAGTGTTGCCCCCCCAGTATGCTGGAACAGGTATGAAAATGGTTATTATTCAGTTTAATAATTATATGCTCCATTAAAACAACAAACACTTTGATGTAAAAAGCTTGTTATACAATAAACCTCCTTATTATTGTAAAACCAACAACAACACCTTCAAAGACAAAAAAAAAAACAGACTTTGCTTTAAATATGTGGTTATGTGGTTTATGCTGAGATAACAGCATGAATGGAAATGTGCTGTGTCTGCTAAAGATAAGTTACACTGCAAATCACTGTCATCCAATTTTTATTTATTTTTTAAGTTTTCTCACTTTCTATTGTTAGTCTGAGCCCTGCAGACTGAATGTGTTGTCCTCTTGTCCTACAAATAGGAGCGGTGAGGAGAACTACTCCGGCAGCAGTTTTGAGTACTTTAGCTGCCTGTTTTGATCTCTGTCTCTTGAAAGAGTTTGTCAGTACAACAGCAGTACACACTATAGTCACAAAACAGATGTGTGGTTGAGAGGAAAATAAATGCCGGAATTGAGATGGGTGGAGTGCGAGTCATAATTACTGAGCAAAGGGTGTGAAAAAAAAGAAGATAAAAAAAATTATGTTTGAGTACAATGTTTCCCAAATACATTAGTATTCAACGTATCTCTTCCTGTATGTTCTGGCTTTCATACCACCTCTCCATTCCCAGCAGTAAATCGTATGGGGAGGGATTTGTCACCATAACATGGGGAAAGATTGTGAAAGAGTCAGTTTTGCCCCAAGCTATGATTTTTGTATTTCTTGTATTTTGGATGCCTAAACCTCATTTATTAACAACATGACACATAAGGTTTTACAGCCAATGGGAAATCTTTTCAGTGGTTCTAGTGTTATAAGCTGTTAATGGATATTCTATCGAAGACCTCCTGTTTCATGCACTTTACAGTGCAATCTTTCAGAAAAAAGTCCTAAAAAAACATCAGATATTTTAGTTTTGATTTAGCTTTCCTGCCTTCCTACAAGTCCATTATTTTCTTAACCACTTATCCAGCTCAGGGTCGAGTCGGGCCTAGCCTATCCTAGTTGTCATGGAGAGAAGGGCCTGAAAACTCAGGAAAGTGTTGACAAGATTGTTTCAGTCCATTTTATGACCTTATGCACAAAGAAATGGATCAATACCGCAGAAGTTCTAGTTGACATAAAAACAAAGGGTAAAACAAAGGGCAAGTTGGATGGTAGTTCTGGTCCAAGAAATCAAAGGTGTCATGGCTGCTGTGATCACACTAGAATATGGTCTGGGGTTCTTCTTTTCCACCAGGGGGTCATCTGATTGTTGGGGTTTTCTGTCTAATGCTGTGGGGTCTTTGCTTTACAATATTAAACACCTTGAGGTGACTGTTGCTGTAAATTGGCACTATTGCATAAATAAAATTGAACTGAATTAACCTGAATCAGGCAGTCAGCTTGAACAAGGTTATTGGCTGGAAAAAAACTGGAATCCTCCTTTGGGTTGGGGAATTCAAGTATTTTGGAATTTTATTCAGAAACTGGGAATTACTAAGAGTGGAGTGAAAACTTGATGCAGCTGCATTGTATCTTGTAGATTAGGGGTGTCCAACTCCAGTCCTCGAGAGCTACTGTCCTGCAGCTTTTAGATGCATCCCTAATCCAACACAGCCGTATCAAATGGTTGGATTACCTCTTCAGCATGCCATCAAGTTTGGCAAAGGCCTGGTAACAAGTCACTCATTTGATTTAGGTGTGTCGGATTAAGGATGCCTCTAAAAGCTGCAGGACAGTAGCTCTCGAGGACTGGAGTTGGACACCCTGTTGTAGATGATACGAGAGCTGAGCATGAACGTTCCAGCTCTAATCTGTGACCACAGGCTGTGGATGGTGACCAAAAGAAGAAGTTTGTGGATACAAAAGTTGGAAATGAGCTTCCTCTGGCTTAGAGTGGGTCGGGCTAGAGCCACTCTTCCTCCACATCTAATGGAGCAGTTGAGGTGGTTGGGACATCTGGGAAGCTTCCTTGATTCCTCCAATGCGAGATGTTTCAGACATGTCCTATGAGAAGGGAACAACATGGCATGTTTCTTGGCTGGCTTGGAAATACCTCACTGTCCTACCAAGAGAGCTAGACAAGGTGACTGGAGAAGAAAAGTCTGAGTAAATCTGCTTAGACTGCCCCAATGACCTGAATTAGCAGCGGAAAATGGATGGTTGTCCTTGTCAAGCTCAGATTGAAGACAATATAATGAAAAATGAATGATAATGAAAAATGAACAGCCTTGCGAAGTGTAAAACACAAACTGTTCATGTGAAAAAATTTTCTTGTCAACCAACCAAACACTTTTAAAACTGCTTTTTAGAGTTGAACTCTATTTACGTGTTTATATTATAATCTGGTTACTGAATACTAAATACCCAATAGGTGCTATAAATTGAAATTGGATCCAAAAATTCAAAACAGAAGAGCTTTATAGGCATTTTGAGCCTTTTACTAGAAACCTCAGTGTTCTATCACTTTAAGTCTAGCAAATGTCATTATCTGAAACGGATTCAATTTAATTAAAGGTGCAATTGTTTTGCTTCGAGATTTTGCATTGTCTTTTCTTATTAATTGCTCTGCCAGCCGAGTGTTGCATTTTGTGATTGAATTTTACCGTTTGAATTTGTTGTTGTGATTTTGCATTTCCTTTAGAGCTACTTTGAGATTTTGTGCCACACTACAAGGTCAAAACTCTAATTAAAACAGATGCACCTACATTCACATGTTAAATGCTTTCTTAGTATGCATGGGCTGTATTCACACAAGCAGGTTCACACATAGTCTCAGCGGCTCTGTGTGTGATCTCTTTGACACGAGTGACAAATAAAACAATTCACAAGAAGATACGCAAGCCATGAAAGAATATCATGGCAGCAGTCCTTGTAGCTGTTTTTGCTTAGAGAAAGTGTAAATCGGTAGCTGGCAACAGAGTCGTTGCACATTTATTATTTAGATAATGACCTTATTTAAGACATGCACACTACACAGCAGATATGTAATCAAGTACACATGCAAATAAACAATAGAATTAACACGATGACCTTCTGAAATTAACACTGACCTTTTGAAAGCAATATTTTCATCCCAGCATGGATCATCAGATCAATAATCATTGCTGTTAGGTCATGTTCAGGGTTATATCCGCCTGTTGCATGCTCTCTCTCTCTCTCTCTCTCGCTCTCTCTCTCACACACACATACATACACAATACACAATTGCATGCACGCACACAGGCACACAATTCCTAAATGTCAAAAGCATGTGCTGCATATGAAATGTGTGCGATAACAGTAATTACTATTGTAACCATTATTGTACCCACATTCGGAACACACAGCACTGCTCAGCATTGACTTCTTGACTATAACTAATTGTTAATCAGCGTTGTGTATAATATAGTTATAAGCACTGAGCACAGGTGAGAAAAGCAATTAAGAGTTCAATTTCCATCTCTTTCACCATTACTCCTTAGCATTTTGCATATCTTTTACTCCAGTTTTGCCCTTTTCAGTTTTAGCCGGCATTTCTGCCGCACGAATAAAGGCAGAACAGCCAACTCCAGCAAAAAAAAACTACCAAAAAAACCCCAAAAAAACATGACAACTCAGGGGTTATTACGGATTGTTTCAGGTCACAGACTATGGCTAAATCTTACTGTTTGTCAAATGTCAACTGGATTCATTAAGTGTCACTGGGAACTGCTTCAAGCTGCTGGAAAACCGAGTAGACACTGTATCATTCGTGTTAATTATATATTTGTGTAGTTTTTTTTCTTTGTTCACTGTGTACACAGCATGCCTGTTGGTAGAGCATTGCCATATCGCAGCACCGAGAACACATCCTGTGGTTCTGCACAACATGATATACTGCAGTGCTGAGCCATATGGTGAGGCCACAGCACAACCTAGTTACCAAGATATGCCACTGCAGTTAATGATGGCTGCACATGCTGATCTTTAACATTCAACAAACTCTCTGTCAGTGAGGTAACAAGTATTTGAAACAGTAACAGGTTTCTTGACAAAATGAGATAGAAGTCTAGTAATAATGTCTACTCTATGTGGTGATAAAGTGACATAGACAAATGGCTGACTTTAAGGTCTGACTCTTTCTGCTTTTGTTTGCTCAGGACTGAAGATCCAAGAAACATTTCTGTTTGTCGCATAGTGACTTCACTGATATGGGTTGGCTTTAATCCAATTTAATATCAAACATATCCTATGATGTTCAGAGATGCATAAAGATCATAAATGTTTATTGGGGTTAGATGGCTACGCAGCAGATTTAATACAGTCAGCATTCCTCAGCCATTCTTGTAAAATAAATAGGAAAATCTGAAGATTAAAAAAAAAATACAAGACTAGGAAATTCATTTTGGAGGTCCAGAGGTATTCAATTTTTTCAAAAAGTGCAGCATGTTTATAATTTATCTTTGTATTTTTCCTTAGTATTTATCTCTAGTGTTCAGGGTTGCAGTGTTTGATTTCCTTATATTAATTAGTCTTTATGATTTCTTAGATCCAGGTGTTGATCTTTTAGTATTTTCTCTTTAGTTTCATATTTTTCTCTCTTTAGTATTTTCTCGTTTGCTATGCTCTCGGTTCCTGGTTACAGTTTGTTTTCTATGAGCTCTTGTTTCAACAGATTGAATCAAGTTGTCTGTAGTCTTTCAGTTACTCACTTCCTGTTTTACTTTGACAGTCATTTGTCTCCTGTGCCTTGTATTCACTTTTACTTCCTTGTCTCATTTAATTAGTTTCAGCTGTGTCTCTAGCCTTCTGCATCCACTTCCCTTGATTACCTCACGTGAGTATTTAAGACCTCACTTTGTTTTACTTCTTTGTCGTGTGGTCCTATCTATTGGCTCTGTTTTCCTGATGTGGTTCCTGTGTGACTGCTTAAGTTATTCCTGGTGTTTTATGTTTCTTTTGGGTTAGGTCTCTGTTTCTTGGTTTATTGTTGTAGATTTAATCAGCCTTCCTTTTGTTCCTTATCTTTTTTTTTTTAAGCTTTGAGGTCTGTTTGGGCTTGTTGTCCTGCTACAGTAGCACATGAAGTGTTTTCCATGAAGATGAAAACCAGAATGTGTGGTTACTTCTCATTGGTCAGGCTGTAGTTGGCTTGGTGCAGTTCTAGAGTAGACAAAGCTTGAAATTTAAATATTACCTCCACCACAAAGTTTGACACAATGCCTTTTACCTCTTGCTGTCCTGTCTCCTCACATTGATACCTGACAGAAGTGTAAAGCTTAAATTCATCAATAAATAGAAGGGATTTTTCCCTCTGCACTCCTCTGATTTCTCTGAGGCTCTTACTCTCCGAACAGAACTTTTGCTTACTGGAGTCTTGTATTTTTTATGAAGCAAGTTCTATATCACTAAAGAAGTTGGATTTAAATCTCACCCTGAATAACATTCAGATCTATCGATCTTCTGGTGGTATAGCCAGTTTGACTTTCCTTGTTGTGCTTTGGATATGGCTGAGACAGTTTTACGTGCACCTTTCCTTGATCTCTGTTCCAATCTTGTTTTTATCCCCCAGGTTATGAAATGTATTTTATTTATTTTTTTTATCAGGTAAGAGCCAAGAAACAGTAGACAGCTTCATGGATTCAGTTCATTATGGTTAGATAACAGCAATACACACTACCTTTGCCTCAGACAAATAACAACCTTAATAAACTTCCATCCATTCCAATCCAAAATACTGTAGCCAGACCAACAGCAATGTCCAGTATGAAAGAACACAACTCATCAGTTATTTAAAAATAGAAAACAGACCCCCTGCCAAAAAAGACATTTTTATGTATATATATATTTTGTCCTTTGCAGATTATCAGTATTTTATCTTTAGCCCAACAAAACAACCAAGAGGCTAATGTTGTATTTTGTCTATTTTGTTCTATAACAGCAACGCAGCTATCACATTTTACCATAAAACATGTTGTTTTGGGTTTTTTTGCTTTTTGTTTTAGGCCTAAAGATCTGGGCCCTGTTTCAGAAAGCCGGTTTAGTGCAAACTCTGAGTAAGTATACCCTGAGTTAACGAAAACTCTGGGTTTTCGGTTTCACAAAGCGAGTTTAGATTAATTCTGGGTGAGTTACTATGACGACACACTCCGTGAAGCTAACCTGCCCCCTAGCAGGTTTACTTCAACTAACCCTGACCTTCTCCCCCTCTTTGTCGGAAACCTGACTGTAGGAAGTGTCAGACATGGCGTGCCCCTTCCTTGAAGAGCCAGTAGATGTTGAAGCCCAAATTCTCCGCAGAGCTCTCCGCCGGGAGAGAGTGATTAGAGCGCGTTTGGACATTTTATCATTTCCTGATGATTTTCTGTGTGAACGTTACCGTTTGTCAGCACAATCTATAATTTATTTGAATAACATCCTCAGGCCTTATATTGCTCATGTGACACATCGCGGACATTCTCTCAGTTCTGTACATATTATTTGTATTGCACTTCATTTTTTTGCAAACGGGAGCTTTCTGTATAATACTGGTGACGCTGAGCACGTTTCCAAGGCTACCGTCTGTCGGGCAGTCAGGAATGTGACAGTTGCACTGAAACGTCTCCTGTACTCGTTTGTGGTGTTCCCCGGTCATAGACCCACACGATTTATCAAAGAGGGATTCCACAAAATTGCAGGTATCAGGATGAACAAAACTTAATTCATGATGTGGTGATACTTGAACTACTACTTAGATTTTACATTTATTTTCAGGGTTCCCAGGCGTGATTGGCTGTATAGATGGCACTCACATTCCAATCATTGCTCCTTCAGTAAATGAAGGAGACTATGTGAACAGGAAGTCTTTCCACAGCATTAATGTACAGGTACATAGTTCCCTGTAGCATTTCAAACTAACAAATTATTTCATTATAGTAATGGAGTATAGTATAGGCCAACTGCTCCGCCTCTGTGAGTGGTGGTGGTGGAGGACCCCCACCTGTTTTTCGGGCCTCCGCTTTTTTTCTGTTGGCTGTAACGGGTCACATTTGAGCATACAGAGTAAGCAACTATGTACTTGTAATGTGCTCAGATAATTTCAATAAGTGCTTACAGAAAGAAAATTAATGTAGCCTCTAACTGCAATTGATTTACACAGGACAAACAGACCAAGCACTATGGCTCATAATACAATTACACCTGTTTGGACTATATTTTTATATTTCATTTTTACTTGCTGCCAGGAAAGTTTGGGGCCTGTTGGGTTGCACCTGCGCTCACATCACATCACAAAATAAAATGTATAAAATAAAAAATTAAATGAAATGTAATAAAATAACGTGTTAAATGGGTGGAAATCCCTAGATAAATGTTTAAATTAACACTCACGCATTGACTCTGTCGGCTATGTTTTGCCATGCATGCTCCCTTTCTTTTGCAGCTGAGGCTGTGTTACTTTTTTCCGCAAAATCTGCATGTTATCGGTATATGCTGCCATCAGAATTTCGGCCTCAAGCGCTGTAAAATACATTGACCGCGCCTTCTTTCCCTCCGTCTCCATGGTGACTCGCTTAATCTGTGCTCCACTAATCAGGGCTTTATGCGCGCGCTTAACTTGGGGTTAAAGCAACTCCGGGTTGATTGAACTAATTGTTATCAGCCTTTCTGAAACCGAATATTCTGAGTTGGACAGTTCGGGGTTACTCAACCCTGAGTATCATTTTTAACTCTGAGTTTTCTAAACCGGCTTTCTGAAACAGGGCCCTGCACTGAATCTAATGTGTTGCTAACAATCGTTCCTCCATTTTTCTTCCTCAGCAGCAGAATCAGTGTGACAGCTTGTTTACTGAGACACTTCAGTGCACTCCTGTGTGTGTGTGTGTGTGTGTGTGTGTGTGTGTGTGTGTGTGAAGGAGAGAAAGAGAAGGAATGCACATTAAAGATTAGGCATGTATTCATTTGGCTGTATACAGACCGTTGATGTATTGTATCTTACTTTTACCCCTTGAGCGGCACTGTAGTAGCCATAGCTATTTTGATAGTATCATTTACATTTCATTACATGCCTTGATTTGTATCGCAATTAAAGGCAGTATTACTGATCTGCATGTGGGTTTGTATTTGAATATGAGTATTTGTTATGAAAATGTATCATTTCATTTTTCATGCCTTTCTAGAAAACATGTTTGTGTGTGTGTGTGTGTGTGTGTGTGTGTGTGTGTGCGTGCGCGTGTGCGTGCGCGTGCATGCAATGCTGCACTGTCAAGATTTGTTGAAACAGCTCTAGCCTTGGATTTCCTGTAAATACTTTCGGAGGACTGTAATTAAGAACAGAAGCCTTGTGAAAAGTAACCAGTAAACCAGGCAAACACTTGAATGTGATAAGGCAACACTGCCCCTTACTGGTGAGAAACATTAACACAATCCATTCTGAAAGAGTACTATACTGTGCAAAAGTCAAGTCACCCCTCATTTCTTTATATTTTGCAAGGAAATGGGAATTGGGTGTAGAATGTTATTGTAATGGATGGAAATACAGTATGTAAAGTAAAAGGGTTCAACAATTCTAATGATCTTGAAAATCTCATCTTGAAGGTTCTATCCCTCAAAACAGACTCTTTTAGGCAAGCTTTCTCGTCATTTCTTTCAGTAGTCTTCAGGAATAGTTCTCCAGGTTACTGAAGGACATTCAAAGCTCTGGATGCCTTTTCCCCCATTCTCTTTCAAGATGATCCCACACTGCTTCAATAATGTTGAACATTGGGCTCTAAGGAGGCCAGTCTATGACTGATAATGTTCTGTTGAGTGTTTTTCTACCTAGGTATGGTTTTGCTCAACTGGAAGTGTGCTTAACATAACTGTCATTCTGAAATAATGAAGCTGTTGCCAGTCATATGCTTACTAGATGGTTTTACATGGTCTATTAAAATCTGATGGTGTTTTTCTGTGTTCTTAATTTCAACAATTTGGACAAGATTCCCCAAAACACTGGGCCATAGATTTAAATGAAGACATGGAAATTTATTTTGTTTTTAAATGTTTACATCAGGCTTTAAAGTATGTTCTTTGGATTGGGATTAGGATTAACAAACAAAAGAATATTGCTCTGAAAATGGTCAGGTACAAAGAGTGAACTGAAAATGACTCAAAAGAAGCAAGAGAACATCTAAAGAGTGAACTTTCTGAAAGACCTTCAGAAAGCCTTGAAAACTATTGAACGGGACTTTAAAAGAGTACAAGGAAGTCTGACTCCTTGTACATGACTTTCACCTTCTGCTATTACATGATCTCAAAAAGCAAACAGAGAAACAACAACAACAAAAACCCCTCCAGTCTTATGTAACCTAAGTTAGAAACAGGATTCCACACATAAAAATGTAGCAATCTATTAGCTGAATTGTTCAGTTCTGATTGTGCCACAGATGTTCCACATAACCAGCTATTTATTTCAGGATCAGTCACATAGGCCATTCAAGCAGATGACAAAATGCGGATATATCTCATGCTTTAGATACAATGAAATAAAACACTGTTTACTTTTTTTTTTTTAAACAAATCGGTTTTATCCAAACACATTATTTCTGTTGGATGGATGGATGAAGATGATAGTCCAAAAATGACTCATTAATGTTACAAACAATAACATATCACAAGAGTCTTTGGGGGAATAACAGTTGATGGATATTAAAAATGGGGATACATTATTTTGAGTTATGAAAAATAAAGATATCAGGCTGGCAATAGGTAGAATGATGGAACATTTTTTGAAACTGAGGAGAAACTGCTCTCAAATCCAGCTGGATGACTCATACTGAGTCATACTATAAGGAGTATACAGTGTGACCTAACGTGGTTGTCATTCACTTAAAGCTGAAACGGCTTTTTTCATCTCTACAGCTCAATCCTCATAATATAAAACTGCAGAGGAAGATTTTTAAAGAGTTCCACTTATTCTGGTGATAACTTACAATTTAAAGTGTAACAGTGCAATAGTGTTCCCACTGTTGAACGGTGGATCTCTCCACCCCGTTTAAAGAATTAAAAAAAAAATGTAATAAACGCTTTCTTCCACTTGGCGGCAGTATATACTGCTGTACTGTAAAATCTGAGCCTGATGTGTTTGTGAGCTTTCTTTAGTCTCGCTCAGCTCATATAAAGTCGTCTGACAGAGGCGATGAGGGGAAGCCCTTGATCTTAAATACAAGTACTGATTTAAAAATTACATAATAACTCAGAGAGCCAAGTATGAGACGCACTGGAAAAGTAGGACAGCGGACGTCTTTAGTTAAATCATAAAAGAGATCAAACCGAGAAAAAAGATGAGTAAATCTGACTAACAAGCCATAAAACATTCGCCAGACATTGCATTTTAGGTCATGTAGGAAAAACAAACCCAAAAAACAAATAGAAAACTGCCTGTGTCTTTGGACAAACTTCCAGACTGGATAACGAGGTTTATAAGTTACAAAAGTTTCTCTCCAGTGATTTTATGACTTGTTGGCATGAAAACATTCATATAAATATGTGTTTTTTGTTTGTTTGTTTGTTTGTTTTTTAAAAAAGCTCAAATAATTGTGATTAATCACTTAAGAAAATGACATAGCAACTCCCAAATGGTGTTATTTTAAACATTCGTGTTTTAGATCGTGACATTAACATATTTGATGTGTTTGGCATTGTACCCACTACACTTGCTGCTGGGAAAATAATATAGAGATCCAATTTGCTGTAACTTCTACATGAAATGCATTTCTTTCACGGCTCCTCAGGGAGTTACATTTTTATTTTTTTATTTTTTGCATACCAGTACAGTCATAGGGAAAGAGTTTTCCACAGGACTGCAGAGATTTCTGTGGAAAACTAAGTTCATCCCATGATTCAGTAGCTTGTAGCTTGTAGAAACACATTTAGCAACAATAACTTGAAGTATTTAATTTCATTTTAGTAATTATTTAATGACTTCTATCTATCACATTATTGTGCAGGAATTTAGTTGGCTTCACATTTGACTGCAGAACACTTTGGTATACAGAGGAATTCATTGTCGACTCAACGCCTGCAAGGTGGCCCAGGTCTTGTGGCTGCAAAACAAGCCCAAATCATCACCCCTCCACCACTGTTCTTGACAGCTGGTATGAGGTGTTTGTGCTGATAGTTTGTGCTGTGTTTGGTTTTCTCCAAACTTGTCGCTGGGCATTATGGAGAATCAGTTTGGTCTTGCCCGTCCAGTAGAGGCTTTCTCCTTGGAACCCTTCCAAACAAGCTGTACTTATTTAGTCTTTTTCTAATTGTACTGTCATGAACTTTAACATTTAACATGCAAACTGATGCCTGTAGACCCTTAGATGTAGTTCTCGGGTTTTTTGCAGTTTCTCTGAGCATTACACGGACTGACCTTTGGGTGAATTTGCTGACGTCCACTCCTGGGAAGACTGGCAACTGTCTTGAATGTTTTCCCCTTGTAAACAATCGTTCCCACTGTTGAATGATGGATTTTAAATTGTTTGGAAATGACCTTATAACCCTTCCCAGATCGATGGGCAGCAACAATTACTTCTTTCCTGCTTGAAATTGTGTTAACACACATCTGAATGCTCCAGACCAGCAAACTGCCAAGACTTCAGCTTTTATAGAGGTGCTCACACTCGCCGATGATCAATAAAACAAGTGCATTTGTTTAGCAGCATCTGGCTGATACTTATTCTGTTAGTGTACTTAGCAGTTAGGGTGTACTTGGTTTTTGAGGACAATATAAACACTTGAGCTTTTCTCACAGCCCATACAAAGGTACGTGTATTGAGTTGAGTAGACTTGTCCCATTAAGCTGATATTTAAAATATCGAGAGCATGTAGGGTGATGCACACAATCATAAAAGTACAGGGAAGGGCAAGCGGAAAGCCAGAAGAGTGAGAACAGTGCAAGTATAGTTGGGCGTTTTTGTGCGCTGTAAGTAGAGTGAATGATTGTCAGATACTGATTGTGTTTGAATCACAGTGTAAATGTTTCTGTCTATTGAAAAGAAACTGCAAAGGGTACTAATATTTTTTGTGAAATGATTCCCAACATACTTGGGAGTGTACACTGAATAGCACTTTAGAAATACTTAAATATTGCAGCTCCTACCTGATGGCAAGTTCTTCTGTTTCTCCAGTTTCACCCATATAATTTGTAACTTAATGAGCTTAAGACATGGAGACACCGCACGACTGCACTAAGCTGTTACCTTCTGTACGTATATTATTATAAGCACTTTGGTGTATGTAAAAAGGGTAGCTTTACAGACTCTCATAGGATAACCCTCAAGTATGTGTTAAAATCATCCTGAGGGAGCTGGTTGTTTATCGTCTACACACAGAAACAGGACAAAGCACTCAGTGTGCTCTGAACAGTTCTTCCTGTGTGGCAACACTAGACAGCAGCTGTCACCTCTGACATCATCACCAGAGCCCATTGGCTCTTTTCAGGTGTCAGTGTGCCCCGCTGCACTCTGACAAGACAACTTAGGTAGATGGTTTGATCAACTGGGAGACCGGGCACTTTTTTCCTAGCTCAAGCTGAGCGATGACTGTGATTGTTGCTTATGCAGCTGGTTTGCAGATATAACTTTAAGCTTTAAGATCTAGACTACTATACATGAGTGTAAAATCATTGTTTCCTACAAAAACATGCACTCAAACACACCAACCATTAAAGAAAAACAGGACACAAGACTGTTGAAAATCTTACAATGTATATAATTGACACAAGATTTCAGGTACAACAGCAAATGAGACATTTTAGATATTTTTCAACCTCTTTCTGGCTTCCATGTTCACCACGAGAACAAACTCTCTGTCGATAACAATGAAACGAAAGTAAATCAAAACAGGAAAAATAAAAGTATTTTTGTCCTCATAAACTGGCACCCTTCAGATGTGCCTCCCAATCTCAGCTCAGTCTGGAGTAAATCTGTTACGTTTTTCTTCTTTTTTTTAACGGCTGGATAATCAGCTTTGCATTATTGCCACCTACAGTGATGAACGAAGGCAGGATTGAGGCATACACACTGATTTGAGATCAGTGCCCTTGACAATCTGTTCTCCTTCCTCTCACACTCGGGGGCTTAATGTTTACACTGTTTCACCATACTCAGACAGGAGACATCTTGCCGGGCCATATCTACATACACACACCCCCCCAATCGATAGTTGTTTCTGGAAGGTGTCGACTCACATATTGATCAACCATCTTGTGATGTCTTTGTGCAGACAATGCCATTTATTGGCCTCATAAAAGTGCAGGTTTTTATAAAAGGGGAGGGGAGCGTGGGGCTTTGAACAACAAATTAATGAGATCAAAAGGTCAAGAAGGAGTGGGCATGGGGAGGGGTTGTGCAAATTTCAGCTAATGACATTGTGAGGCTGTCATTGAAACTGGAGATGTGAGCCTAAAGTTGTAAATCGTCTTTGAACTGGAATGTCACCATCACAGTTGAAGTACTTCCTTTTATTATTACAGGGCTGCATGCGCACCTTCACATTCATATTCAGATCTTTTCTAGAGAGTCTTAAAAAGAGGACCTATGTGGCGTGCTTGCTAAACGGTACTTTTGAAGTTGTTGTTTTTCTCCTCACCACCAACATCTTGCATCATAGCATCTCTCTGTTTAAATCTTAAAACTGATCTCAAAGTATCAAAGGCAGTCACAGGCAGATTTCTTAACCAGGGACTAACAGAAAGACAGACAGACACACACGCACACACATATTCACACAGCAACAAATCATTCATTAATAAAGCATATCAAAAAAGAAGTTACCATTAAAATAACCTGTCATGTCACACATAGGGCAACAACAACAACAACAACCCCTTTTCAGAGCAGTAACTAACCAAGTATATATCCTATGTACTTCTAAAACTCTGACAGCACCCCACGCTATCCTAAAGCATTTGGAGTATTATCAGCAGGGAGTGCATGTACTGTAAATGATTTTTCACAACATGAATTATATAGAGGATTGTCCCAATGCACAAGTGAAGTAATGACGTACTTTAAAAATCATGTCCACTTGACTCCTCTGCATCCTGTCTCGCTGTTCCATGAAATGAGATTCCATCAATACATATGATCATTTACTACAGTGAAAGTTTTGAAAATGCAATTTCTGAAAAACGAGTTGTATTAAGCGCCTGTTACTGTCAGTTTAATAGCACTCTGTCACACCGTGTTAGTGCAGTACATTTTAGTTAATCTCATTTCTGTGTCATCCGAACTACTGTCGATTCAAAGAGGCGCTATCGTCCATCCCTCTTCTGCGCTTTCAATCAAAGACAAGTACACGCATTCACACGCAAACGAAACACATATGCGGGCATCGTCCCATCATCCTGCACGCACCACTCCTGAATGAGAGCGCTGGCATTTCTTTGAACTAAATTGTGGTACATGTTTTCTCCCTAGCAAGCATCAAATCAGGGGGAAAAAAGCCTTAAACTGTGTTCCCATAACATTCCCAGTAAGGTTGACACATAATGAAGCACTGTGTCATTGTCATATTGCCTTGCTACAACGCAGAAGCACGAGGAACGCTTTAAAGGTCATTATAACTGATGAGTGGGGAAAAGGGCAGAGGAGGTTAGGGTTGGCAAAAAATAGGCACCGATATAGAAATGTTTCAGATAATGAAAGGCGGACATGGATACTGACAGATGATGAAAAAATAAGCGGTAAGAGCACACAACGATCTTGCTTTTGTCAAATTTTGGGAACTAAAAGCATGTTTTTTTTTTTAAAAAAAAATGTATTTCCCCCTCTACAAAATGGCAAAGAAGCAATCAAAAATATAGACGTGCATGGTGTGGCTTTTAAGGTTATATGGATCGCTGCGGCAATCATTCATGAAAAAAAAAAAATCTATGATACTGAAATTATGATGCTAATCACACGAACACTGGGCCATTGCGGGGAACCCACAAAATTTTATGCATATTATATTTTTGCTCTCCTGTGAATGTAAAAGGAATACTAAAAGAAGTGCAGCAGGACAACGGAGCCTCTGCTTCTGTGTGCATGTCTGCTGTGCTACAAGACTCCAAGATCATTTCATTTAATCCTTTGTCACAGGGGTGATCTTAACGCGACACCTCCTTTCCACGTAGCACACTCCATAGCGAAAAGCTGCTTCCATCTGAGACCTGTCCCAGCCGAGCACGTGCTTTGCTTAGACCAGAATGTTGAGTTGATGCTACACTGCCAGCAGGTTCTGGAGAGAGGGAGGGAGGGAGACAATCTCGGTGGGGCCGGGGGAGGAGGGTGGGATGGGGAGTGTAGGAATAAGTGCATGGATGGAGTAGAGGACAGACCGTGTTACTCCTACACCGGGCGATCGTGCCAGTGTGACTGTGATCACGGCTATTATTACAGATTACATGATGAAATGGCAAAAGTGCTGACGCTAAGTGCTCTCAACCTCACTGTGTGAGCGAGTGCATACAAGTAATGATACTGTGAGGCTTAATGCATTAAGAGGTTTGATGGGTCATGCTGTCCAGATAATTCTCCTTTTAAAGTCAGCAGATATTTTTTTTCTTTTTTCTATAAATATCTAAATGTGATTAAATCATTTTGGGACAAATATAATCATAAATAAACAATTCCCACGGTCACAAGTGGAATACAGACACGTAGTATCTGGGTGCCACTGCAAAAAGCTCAACTCTCCCTCTCCCTGTGGTGTCAACACCAACATACTGTTAGCAATATAGTCTCGCACACGCTTTAGGAGCAGATATAACCTCAGAGAAAACCAAACACCAAAAACAAAACATTAGAAGATGCAAAAAAAAAAAAAAAGACCAGCTCTAAAGGTGTCATAATATAGGAAGAATAAAAGATGAGAGCAGAACAAAAAAAACAAAAACGTTTATGAGTACTCATATTTCCATTTTGCTCCAATCCAACACCAAAAGGAAGTCCATCCATGTGATTTATTGTTGTTGTTTCTTTAGATTTCTTTAGTTTTGGCAAGCTAACTAACCCCCAACTTCTCCTCCCTCCCCTTTTAAACTCTCCCCAACCCCCGATGCCCCAGACTCAGTCCCAGTTGGCAGATTCCACCTCGTCAATTATCGCCGGAGCAGCAAAATGAGCAGTGTAAGCAGGTAAATGCTGATGGAGGGAAGGTTCTGCATGGCTGAGCCTTTCACCCTCTCGTTTTCTGGAGGGTAGGGAATGGCCACGGGTCGGTCAGTGCTGGGGAGAACAAGTCTACCCCGGGAACACATGTCATCCGCGCACCCGCTTCCTGAGCCGCTGGCGTCATCACCTATAGACACAGGGTACGGACATGAGCTCACTCTTCCAACAGGAATAAAGCTGTCACTAACCCTATTAACCATACAGTGCACATAAAGTGTTTGTTTAACTGCCAGTAAAAATTTGGCATTGACTGTTCAGGGGCAAAGAGAATACGGCTATGAGTCAACATTGTCATGAGTTACTTAAATTACGTGGTATGAAAAATGAAACCAGATATTCAAAAAAGGCATTCCTGATTTTCACAGGTTTAGTTGGAAAACGTGTTTTTGATTAATCGTCAATGGACAAAAATGCCCTAAAAAAGCTTTCAGCATAGTGTAGTTGTTGTAGGGGAAACTAGACACCTGCAGCTCATGTACAGGAAATGTAAGTTGTAACAGGATATTTTATGCAATCATGTGTATTTTCAGTCTAAACCAAGTGAGTAGCATAAAAGAGTTAAAAAATCTACACAGGAAGCATAGTAGAAGTAGAAGGCAGAACAGACAGGGTGAGTTGCAGGTGAGGTATGTGTATTTCTTTATTTTTTATTATTTGATTTGAGAGAAGTTACAATAATGTAATCATGAGTAGGTCATCTGATTTGAGGTTTCTTGTGAATGGTCTTCAGAAACCTGTGAGCTGAGATGATAAAAATTACTCACTGGTGTCCTGAAATTCCACATCCTGGCCATTTAGAGCATTCTTCAGGCGGTGAGTCATGATCTTCAGCTGCATTATTTGTTGGCGTATTGTCATGTCTGGTTTGGTGATGTCAATTTCCACTTCAGGGTTGTTGATCTGACTGGCTAAGCCGTCATTCATTAACTCAGGAAGGTACCTGTGAACAGTTAACAGCCAACGTGCTCAGCACCAGGTGGAAGTGTGCACAATCAAGCAATTCATTTTCTGGATTTTCCAGGATTCTGGAGAGTCCCTTTCTTTAAAGATGTCATCATTAGCTTAGCAGACTCAAGATGAGTGTAATGCAATTTAACTCTTGTGACAAAGTGTTTCAAAACAAGAAGAAAGCCATACTTTAAGCTAATGCAACAGGACCACAGAGCGACTGGCATACAACAACACTGTGCATACAGCACCATGAAAAAGTATTCACCCCCTCCCTGATTTCTTAGTTTTTTTTTTTAAATCTTTGTCACACTTACATGTTTCAGATTATCAAACAATTTTCAATATTAGAGAGAGATAACCCAAGAAAATAAAAATGCAGTTTTTAACTGATGATTTTGTTCAAAAAAGGGAAAGAAGCTTTTGGGAAATTTTGGCCCACTCTCCTTTGCAAAATGATCTCAGTTGAGCCACATTGGAGGGTTTTTGAGAATGAATGGCCTGTTTAAGGTCATGCCAAAACATCATAATCAGATTCTGTTTGAGCTTCAGGGTATGAACTGATGGCCAAACATTCTCCATCAGGACTTTCTGGTAGAGAGCAGAATTCATGGTTCCATCAGTTATGGCACGTTGTCCAGGTCCTGAAGTAGCAAATCAAGATCTTTTTTGGTAAATGTGAGACAAGCACTTCTGTTCTTTTTGGTTAACAGTGGTTTTCTCCTTGGAAATCTCCCATGGCTGCCATTTCCGCCCAGTCTCTTTTTTATTGCTGAATCATGAACTCTGACCTTAACTGAGGCAAGTGAGGTCTGCAGGTCTTTAGATGCTGTTCTTCTGTGACCTCCTGGATGAATCATTTTTTTAGACCTTTAAGCCTGCTTCACTTTGTCAGACAGATTCTGTATAAGTAATTTCTTGATTCAGCAGGTCAGACAGTGGTTAGTGAAATTGAACTTTTCCAGGGAATGTGGTAATGGTAGTTTTGGATAGCACTTTTTCATTTTTAATTTTATTCAGTATTAAAATTTGTTTGATGATCTGAAACATGTAAGTGTAAAAATATGCAAACCCCCCCCCCCCAAAAAAAACAAAAAAAACAACAAGAAATCAGGAAGGAATAAGGAAAACTTTTTCACAACATTGGAATTCTGTGTTAAAGCAATAAATTCTTCATGGGTTCATATTCCCTACCTGGCACGGTTGTTGCCATTCCAACACTTGTCTTCGGACCCTAATCCAGTGGCCACTCTGTCACTGCAGATGAGATTTGGGAGAGAAGTCCAGTATGGCCTATTGTCCCCCAGTATTATTCTTACATCAGACACCTGAGGCAAAGTTGTTGAGAGCACATTCATGAGCATTTATACTTTTTTCCCCCCAAAGTCACAGTATGATGACACACACCAACAATAAGAAACACTCTGGGTCCCTCAATAACCAACTGCAGTGTTCAGTCATCTGACGCATTTATCCATCCAAGCATTCATTCCCGTCTAATCACTTCATAGTTTTCTGTGCGTAGGTGAAATTGAACAGGAAAAGTGGTTCAATTGGCCTTGATGAGCAATGACTCTTCCTTTATAAAACATCACTATGAATGGGACAGATTAGGCCATCAGAGAGCAATAACAAGGTGCCAATTCAGTTGGGTACATACTAACCAATTTTTCGATTTTGTTAGAGCTGGCTTCCAATCTGTCCTCCACTGTGACCTTCCCTCGCTTCATGATTTCATCATCTGTGCTGCTGGTTCCTGCTTCCTTGGGTTTGCCACATGTCTGGAAAAGCTGGGGAGGAAAAGGCAAATCGAAATGTTGAATGAGAAGATAAATGGCATAGGAGCCGTTAATAAATGGCTGAAACAGTCCGAACAAAAAGAGGGTTTCGATTTTTTTTTTTTTGGGGGGGGGGGGGGGGGGGGTGTTAAAAATCTAACATGATACAGAATGTATTTACTATACCTAATATTAAAAAAAATAAAAATAGAAAAATAAACCAAGAATAATAAGTTGTTTTGTTTATGTGCATAACCTCGTGAGTCAATGACAGCATCACTTTAGCAGAATGATTCACAACTTGGAAAGTATTACTCGTCCCTAGGGGCTTTGGATTTTATAAATGCTGCTCAGGGAATACAGTAAAAACTGCAGTCAATCTGTCATCCAGTCTGGCCTGCTTAGAGGAGCCTCAAGACTTTGAACCTTCACACACACTGTAACTATTAAAAAGAAAATCCTATCTTGAGCTGCTATTAATTTTATTATGACTCACACAACATCAAAAATTAATTGATAAACTCCTTGTTTTGGGGTTTGAGTAAGCAGCTTAACAGTTTGGCTTTGACTCAGTTACAGAGCAGTGGCATATATTTCCATATAGGCTACGCAGTGTAATATTTGCATTTGGCATAATTCGTCAGGAAAGCTTGTAACACAACATATGGCTTTTGACATCAGTCGATTATGTATGATAGGAGATAATCTATCCAACACTATAACTCTGCGCACCACATTACATGAAGATCAGAGGCTGAAGCTGTGTGTGATTACATACAGGACCAGGTCAGCGGCAGACCGCCAGTCCACTGCTAACCTCAAGGGAGCCAGCCTCTTAAACAGCTAACCAGCACAGAGGAAGCTTTGTCTTTCCTCTCAACATCCACGCCGTTTCCCACCTTTACCAAACTAATCAGTCAGTTTTTCAGTGCTGCCAGTTGTTTTTAAGGCTCATATAAAACTGTTACCCAAGCACCATTAAAAAGTTAAGTAATTGCTTGGCCTAAAGGCTCTGTCATGACTCACATCCCTTCATTTGAAATCAAATATGTGGAGCATGATAACAGCATTAATGTAGTGGGAGGAAATGTGTTAACTGCATATACAAAGCAGGGCAATGAAGTCACATAGTGACCCAGCATGTGAACTCAAGTCCAAATGTTCTTTTGGAGTGAACCAATTTCTATTAGTTTGTGTTTTTTTAAGAGATTTCAGATTCTTTTGATTGCTAACTACTATTTTTACGGCATTACCAAATGCTAAGGATCTTTAAAATGCCAAACGTCAGCTACCAGTGTTTCTTCACTGACTTTCACCCATATAAAAAAAGCAAACAATGCTTCAATTCACATCTATGTTTCCAAAAGTTTTCCAAATTAGTAATTACATTGTTAGCATAAACTAGAAATAAGTAGGACCACCTGAAAGTTAGCTTAAGTGTTCATTTCAGTTGTCAGTGCTAATCATATAATATGATTTCATGAAATTTCAACGATGATGGTTTTAAGAGCTCACAGTATCGTTTGATGTCTTTTTGAGGTGCACAGTAAATGCTGATCACATCGTTTCGACCTGTATGCGTGTACCAGTGTGTGTTCTGACCTTGCTGTTGATGCTGGCTATATTCTCCATCATGGTATTCATAGCTTCTGATATGTAACTGGGAAGGGAGAGTATCACACTTTCCACACCAGCAGGGTCATCTAAACGGTCAGCCACCTGGATCATTGTATCTAAAGAGCCAGGAGGTACAGTTAGTGTGAAGAAAGTGTGAAGTGTTTCATATGTAGGGCCTCAGTGTGCTGATAGCGTGACTCCCCTTTATTAGAATCAGGTGTGGGTTGAACGTTTGAGTTGGGCATATGGTTAAACTGGATTCATATGAGGGAGTGTGTGTGTGCCCCACCTGCTAGGTGCCTCCACTCTGTGTCGAGGTCAGCCTGGTTGGCCAGACAGCCCTTCATGACGTTGGTGCAGTAGTTCAGACAAGGTCTAGCAGACGGCATCCCACGGCAGTGGGGACAGTAAGTCATCTTCATTATGGCTCGCATGCACTCCTGGCTCATTGGCACCTGGGTAAGACAGAGATATAAATAAACATGCACCACTTTGATAAAAAAAAAAAAAAATCAAGTCAAATACTGTTTGGCTAAGCTTACATGAGAGACAAAACTTTGCACGTTTGACTATTTAAACTGTTAAACTGCTTTTGTACAGAAGACATGAATATGGATTTGAAGAAAAATGATCTGTTTTAATAAGATGTGAAAATGTACATTTTTTTTAGCTACACAATGACAGTGGCAACAGTAGGAGGTCACCTCCCATGGTGACCTTTTTTTTTTTAGTTTGCACCAGGATCTCTTTCATCACAGTTTCCTTGGAAACTGCTTAGCAAGAATTTGCTTTTTGTTTCGAATGCGATGAAAAGGCCCTGACATTCATACAAGTATTTTCAGTCCCTCACTCTATCCTTCCTGTCTCTTGCACTCTTCCCTCTATCCCACAAGGCTGTTCCCCCAGGAAAAGGCCTTCGTGCGTGAAAAGTGAAACTGGGTTAATACCAGTAAGCTCTGTTCACAAGAGAGTACAGCTATGCATACAAAACCTAAGGAAGTGTTGGGTGTGTGTCTGTGTGTGAGAAAGAGAGAGAGAGAGAGAGAAATAGAGAAAGAGAGCAACGGAACGAGTCCAGCTACGCATACAAAGCTTCTCTAAGCTGACATCTGGGCCAGCCTAATGCTTTTCCGGGAAACTGCACTTCCAACAGCAAAGTCATAGTTAAAACCGGCTTTTAACAAATATACAGTGAAAATAGGACAATAATAGGGTTCAGGTGTGAAAATAATTCATAGATATTTTTCTACAGATGCTTGTTGATATCAGGGGAAATGAAACTGTTCTTATTCATGCTAGCACTGATTTCTGAAGTCCATAGCACTGTTTCCTAAAAACAGCTTCTGAGCAACATTTATGGGTGTGTATTTTAGTACTATAAGTAGTCAGTAGCTACTTTAATGATAATATCAAGAAAGATCATTGAAATTTAATCAAAGATTTGACTTGCAAAACTTTATTTTGACACTTTATGAACTCTACATAAAATCTTAAACCACATTAAAAAAAAACATTCAAGCACTCTAAATTAGTTAACACTTGTGTGTAAAAAGGGATCAATAGAATTTGGTAATTGGTCTCAGTTACACACGGCAGCAACCTAAAGCGAAATAAGTGACACAGAAAAAGAATAACCGTGTTCCCAGGCCTAATCTCAAGTCATTTGAGACATGAGTCAGATCCTCGTCCCTGCCCTCCTTTATTCCCTTCCTCCCATCCGTACTCTAGTTCTTGTAACCAGGGATGAGTCAGAAAATTGCTTTTTTGGTGAAAGAGAAGAATGGAGTGTGCAGCGAGGACTGGAGGGAATAACTGAAAATGAGAGATACAGATGTTAAAACGCTGTTAGATTAACTGAGGGGAATTTAAAAAACAACAACAAAAAAACAAAAACTGGGAGATGTTAATGAAATACTCCTGAAAAGAGATTAATCGAGTGTTTCCTAAATCATCCATGCAGTGGTAATGCTGGGAATCACTGGCACTGCACAAGAGACGTGAAATGTGCAGTTCTGCTGTGTTGCTTGTTAGAGGTTAATGTTGACAACTTCCTAAGGCTGGCAGCCTGGGAACTGTGGCACACCTGGCTCTAGGAAAGTAAAAGCTTTCAAATTATAAGTAGTAATACAGCCCATATCTTATTCCTACTGGAGTGCAGAAACCCATCTCAGTTTGATAAAGTTCGACATATATTCCTTGATATTTTTTGCACACGCGGATCCTCAATGTCTCTTTCATACTCTAAGTCGTCCTCGCTTCACCCTCACTGCATGCTTCCCATACCTGTTTGTACATTGCCCACAGCAAATGTCCATGAAGACACACCGTCTTTCTTTCTGTTTGTCTCTCCTCTGTAATTAGTAAGGATATATGGACAGCCTCTCCTCCCTTGTGTTACAGAACAAGCTGATCCCGACTCCTTGCCTCCAGAGTGAGCAATTCGCGTGGCCTACTTCCTACTCTCCCCTTACCCGAGGGAATAAAACAGTCTGGAAAAAAAGTTAAGGACACACGTAACAACTGGTGCAGCCCAAAGCGAAGCAAGGGAGGAATTAATACTCAACCAGAAAGCCAGACAGACCTTCCTGCTGACACCTTTTTTTTTCTGTCTTATAAAAAACATCTCTAAAATTATCACTCTCTCGCTCTCTCTGCTTTACTCTATTCACAGCATCCTTTAAGGATACTCTTTCATCACCTGCCACCACAGCTAAGGCTTATCGGGAATTCATTTCATCTTTCTTATGAAAACAAACTTCTGTGGAGGACTACAAGGATTGGAGGCACACACATACACAGAGGGAATTTTGTCTTATCCTGCCTTAATACCTCCTCCAGCAGCATACAGTAAACACCTTCAGTTACTGACCTCTTTGCAAGTTACAGTGCACATTTTTTTTTCTAAAAGGAGAGGCTGTCTCATTAATGCACATGCATTAATCTACTGCTAATAGAATTTCATTGGAATGGAGGGGAAAGCTAAGATTAATTTATATACAAGATACAGCCACAGACAGAGAACACAGCAGGGTGTGGTTGTGGGAAACAAACAGAAACTACTATTCACAATTTACAAGGAGAAGAGCTGCAGAATTTAAAGACAACACACACACAAAAAATGAGAGAGTAGTAAGATAAGGATAAGAATATCTGCCCCCCCCCCCCCCCCCCCCCACACACACACACACACACATTTTTCTCACTGTTTAATTTGTTCCAATCAAGCGCAGTGCTGTTCCAATCTGCATAAGTACAGCACAACTGTGACTGTGTGCTGGGAGGACAGCGACACAGACAAACGCACAAATTATATATGTGAAGTTGAACAGTTGGCTGATGTCTGCACCTCGTCCAGTCGAATCCTATCAGAGAGGCCTTGACTCGGAAGAAACTTGACCTTGCGTGTTTTTTGAAACACGCCGAAAATTCTCTTTTAAAACTAGACTGACCAAGTGTGCCCATCGTGACTATTCTTGCACTACGGAGTGCTCTACTCTAAATAGGACAGAAGGCACTCCATGACCTCATTCAGAACGCAGCAGCTCCAATACCCTGGCATTAGTGCTGAAATGACATTCTGTAATTTTGTTAAAAGCTGCGCTAATTATTTACTCGTTTTCCCCCAGCCACCCTCGTTCAGTGAACTCATCACTCACTGCTCTTCAGCACTGGCAAAGTGGTCGAGGATCATGCCTTAAAAAAGGCGTAGTAACTCAGGGAGAAATGTGTGCGCACATTTTTAGTACCTTTCAGCGCTGGGGTTCAGTCTGTATATGAATATGTTTGTCTAAAAAAGATGCTCATTAAAATAGCATTGATGGATCATGAATAGCAATTGCAACATTCCCCACGTGTATTCTGTTGTTTACTCCTCCGCTTACTTGCAAAAAGGTCAAATTTTTTTTCTGCATGTGGTAAGTTAGTTCAAGAACCCCGGGTCTTTGTACGTCTGACACCGCCCACAAACTGATCGCATACATTAAAGTGACAGGAAAGAGCATCACATATATTTGTTTCCTTTGCATCCAGATGTGTCGGACAGTACTTCTCGCCCTTTACCCTTTCGTGGTCATTCACAGCACAAACTTATCAAGGAAATACCTGTAATATTCATACTTTTTTACAGCATCTGTTTCCTCAAAGCATTTTTCACTGAACCTCATCTCTCTCCACTCTGCTTGCCCACTGTCTGACAGCAGATATTTTTCACAGGGGCATCAATACCGGCCACCTCCCTGAAATTATTTCTCAGTCTCGCTCTCATCTTAACCTTACTCTTGCCTTTTACAAAGAGGGGATCATTTCTCTTGGGGGAAATTAACCTGCCTTACAGCCTAGGGAGACATTTTTCAGCGTGGAGAGGGAATTAACTGTAGTTGCAGGGGCAAGCTGAGCCCGAGGCCATGCTTCGCAGAGTGTCTTGCTTCTGCTAACGCTGATCTGAGGGTAAAAGAATCAAAACTGAACCCTGTGGAAAAGTATTTTTAATTTTTCTTCTGTTTATTTACACACTCCCCCCCCCTTTTTTTTTCAATTACATAACTCTGTCTACAGTGAATGTGACTCAGGCAGATCTGAAACGTGCTCGATGAATTTCTGAATCTCACAGTAATGTTGTTCGGGTGTCCCTGAATGCTACTCGTTATTTTGCAGAAACATTAGTAGAGCTGCTGATGTTTGTTTGTTGCCAGCAGCATTATTTTTTGCCTTACATCAATACCTACAGCGCTGCACTGCACAGAAATAATAAATGCTTCTGAAAACCTGTCATGATGTTCACGTTTCCGCACACGGGGCAGCGGTTTTAACTTCATTAACATTATATCAGCCAGGCCTCTGACAAAGAAGATGCCCCGAGTTCTTCCACACAGCTGACAGGTCAGCTTCTCTGGATGGATCCTGAGCTCCACCAGAGCTGTCGGTACATTTTTATTAAGATGCCTGTTATTATGTACAAAACTAGATTTCGCTGTTTAAATTATGCATTGGGCCTGGAACTGCAGAGGTGAGGGCAGGAAAACAGAGCTGCTGCTCAGTCTAAAGGATCGTGCAAGATGAGAAGAAATAGTTTTACCTGGGATACTCTGCGTACGGCTTCGCCCGCAGTCACCAGGCCCTGAACAAATGAACGTGCAGCCACAAGCGTGCGCGTGACTTTCATCTTCATTTGACGGGGTGTGTCTCCAAAAGGCCGCAGTGTGTCTATCTGCTTAGACACACACTCCAAGTAGTCCTCACCTGTAATCAGCAAACACATCAAACTAAATCTTCAAGTAGAAAATCTCACCACTTCTCAAGGTTTTGGGTTAACCCCTGAAGGCTGAAGCTAAAATTATTTAAAAGTAAATAATAAATCATTTATTTTATTTTTTACTCAAAAAAAAAATCTTACACATGCATCAGACCTTTTAGAAGTTTCTTTAGACCTGATGTGTTACATGTGTTGCTTTTGATATCTTTTAGCCTGCTTCACTTTGTCAGACAGGTTGTACTTAAGTGATTTTTTGATTCAACAGGTCTGACAGTAAGCAGGTCATCGGTATGGCTCACTGAACGAAAGATGTGGGTAATCACAGTTAAAAGCAAATTCTCAAGAAACTAGAGCTGCTAGCTGCTGCAGTGTGCCAGGTTCATGGTATTACTGTAATAAACCATGCATCGACCAGTTTCTGATATGGTTAACAAAACATGAAATAATCCCAAGCCAAATAAAATAAGTTATTTTTTTGTTTTTTTTACTGTAGCAGAGAGCCAGCGATAAGCTTTTAGCTGTTATGCGCGTCCAACAAACGAACTAAATGTACCTATGACATATTGCCCGTTTGCCTGGAAAAAGAGCTTCTCCAGGAGCCTGATCCAGAAGTCATTAAGCGTTTCTTCCAGGTTGATGTTGGCTCCTCGGTAGTACTTCTTCAGTTCTGTGTATAACTCGGAGAAAACATCCGAATTCTTGTTGTATAGAGAGCCCCAAGTTGAAGTGAAAGCCTCTTGTAGGTTCAATTCAGAGCGGTTCAGCAAATCTAGAAAGTGACCTGAAAACAACAAAAATTTAAACAGCTGTTATAATGTGAAATATTTGTATTCTCGTGTTTTATTACTTTGCAATGTGCTGCTCCATGTAGACCTTAATGTCACCGTTTCAAAATAAGTCAGAGCCATCAATACAAGATGCATCAATACAGTACTCTTTTGCAAAAAAAAGTCACTTATTCCAACACAATTTTCCACATATTTTTTAAATGCTTTGTGCTGCATGCCAACAGCCTCACACTGTCAATGAACCTTAAGCTAAAGTATGTGAGAATGCCTCTTTAGGGTATGTCAGGGAACTGACAGTGCTTGTGGGTTTGGTTATATACTGCTCCAAGTGAGGATTTACAGATATGGTTAATAGGCACATGCACACATTCAAGCGCACAAGCAGATAAACAGAAAGAGAGTCAACTAGGCAGGATGTCACACTTGGAGAAAATCATACAAATTCATACCCAACACTAATGCTGTATTGTTTCACAATACAATCTAATACAGCTTCACCAATAATTACAGACTAAAACACTCTTAGTAGTATAGACGTACATAATGTTAAGCTTAGGACTGATTTAATGTAAAGCTTTTAGACAGCAATAGACAGGAGTAAACAAGAGTATCAGATGAGACAGGTGTAACGGGTAGCTCATTGCTGTCCTTGGGCTTGTGTTGAGAGGTGTGCACATTTTCAGTTTGCTTTCATAAATCCCACATTTTCTGTGGCCAGTGGCATAAACAAGTTTACATCCATTTTATGTATGAACCGTACTTAGAAATTCAGCCCTGTTTCTGCAAGATTATGACAACAGAAAGTTCAACATGACAACAGTGTGCCTTAACCATCCATCCATTCCAGCCAACATTTGCATTTCTTTGTTGACCTTAGTGAATTTGAGTGTGCGTACATCCTTGTGGATATGGTAAGTGTCTGTGTGCTAGGGAGATGGAGGCTGTAGTCTGCAGCAGTATTTACTTTGCATTATAGGTGTCTTATCTTTGGCAACAACCACCCACAGTCGAGAGGCACTGCAAAAAAGGGGGATGCTGCAGCCCCCACATGGGACCCCTTTCCTGGGGTTAGCTTAGTCCCCTGATGCAGTTATTTAAACAAAAAAACAAAAAAAAACCCAGCAACATCACAGCACTCACAAACATCCATCTCCCACACTCTCTTGCATATTTAAAGAAAATACAAACACACCCTGCCTTGTAGGAAAAACCGTTCCGAGTGATACGGTAGCAAAGCTATAACACCCACATGAGCAGAGCCAATCGCGGCACAGTAAGACAATCACAGCACTTGGTGTTACATAACATGTTAATATGCTAAGTCCATCCTGACCCATCTGTGTAGCATTATCTAATCTCTGGCCTTGTTGGATACTGTATCTCTGTTCTGCCTTCCCAGTCATTAATAAACCCTAGCTGACTTTGCTCCATAGCTGCTGGTCTTTGCTGCTTTCTGGTAAAAGAAATAAAAGTGTGAGAGATTTGCTCATTTTTAAACCCTTTTTTTGTCTTTCACTCTTCTTGCAAACACTCTGAGGCTTATACTTTTCCAGTCTTGATTTTCCTATTTTGGGTGGTGGTTTAATCTTGGGAACGTGCCGGGATATTTTTCAGTTTAAATCAAGCTGATTTTCTACTTTGTTTTGGTTTCTAAAACGCCATTCCCTGACGCAACAGAGAGCATTATCACATTCTTGTTCTCTGCCACATTTAATTGCCTACTGGCAATGAAAGACAGTGTAAAATGTGGTTTTGGACTGCACGTTTTGAAGCTTCAACATTAGTGTTTTTGGTCTCTGCCATTTTTTTTCCAAGCCAGAAATTACCTTATGTGGATGTAAGGATCTAATGCTAAATCATCAGCTAGTCCCAGAGGCACTACAGTTTTCGCCACGTCTGCCTTGGCTTCATGTTTAAGCTCCAGAAGTTGCCCCTTGCTTCAAACCCAGAATAATGGCAGGTCAGATTATTTATAGTATACTTCGTGCTCAAACCCTGATGATAATTTCTTAAAACTGGCAGAAAGCAAGCAAGTCAAGTAATTATCTAATTTGAGGGCTTACTCCCTGATGACAACAATGGTAGGCCAGGTTAAACTTTGTAATATATAATACTTTAGATAAATGGGGGGTTGAGTAAAACACTGTGATGATTAAAGGCTGAAAAGGTTGGTGCAAACTGCTTCAGCAAGTTACAGAAGACATTTCTAGCGAGCTTCTAATTATAGCTACAGACTTCATAGCACAGAGAAAATGTCAACGCATCGAATGCCATCTTTGTGATGCAAATCACTTCTTATATTGTAATGCTTGGCGAGATAAATGCTTCTGAAATGTAGCAGCTGTATATCCAGTATTTATTACACAGCAGCTGCATGACACATCACTCCCCAGTTCCCCAGCCTCCTGTCACTCAAACTATCTGCAAACACAGCACTGGACCAGACTCCACATACCAGCAGAGCTATATGCATGATAGGAGAACTCACATTCTTTTTTCAAACCATATATATATATATATATATATATATAAATCGAATCAGCACACAGAGAAAGCAACTTCCAAGTGACAGCGCATTCATATGTACACAGTGAAGGATCACAGCCCCCGCACGAACACACACACACAATCCAGAGTACACAGCAGCAGTCAGACAGACAGAAGGGAAGCTGCTCTGACAGGTGCAGATTTACTTTTAATCTCTATTAGAAATTATTCCTGCTGTGTACTGTCAGCCACACTGTAAATAAGTCTGGCTAAATGAAATGGGTTTCAGCAGAATAGCAAAGGATGTTGTTCAGCTGCTGAGGAGAAGTTGTTTTCGCCATTCAATGCACAATCTGCATTTCTGTTTACAGTTTTTTGCTTGGGGCATGTTTTAAGTGCTCACATGTGGAGGGCAGATCTCTGTAAATGGTACAGTGCTGTACAGTTCTCCTCTGCCCTTTAACTCAACTGAGTAATAGCCATCATTAGTATGACACAAACCCTCTGTGCATGTGTGTGTGCACGCTCGCTCGCTTGGGCTATTGTGTGTGAAAATGACCTTTCTCATTCTTCATCAGTTTGCATCTCCATGACATAGGGAGTCATATGACTTCCCTCTCTATATACGCCCTTTCTTTTACTCTCACCCACAATCCTCCACCATCCCTCAAAGCTTAACCTCTACGCTTTCTCCCCCCGGTGTCTGCTCTCTGGGGGAAAGATTGATGGGAAAGGATGCTTAATTGCCTATATCCCAGCACACCGGGTGTGGAGGGGACAGACTGGACGAATAACAGCAGAAACAGCTGCATGGTATTAGATGTGTTTACAGTAAAGCTATACATATATGGCGAATGCTCAAGGTAAAAATGGACAAAGATTCAAATAATGAGGTCAGCAAATTTACAAGTAATCCCTATAAGCCAAAAGCTCAGGCTTCAGACCGCTTTAAACACCAAGTTTCTGACAGTGTTTGGCGTACGATGTGTATGATATCCTTAATGCAGTCTTCTCAGGCACACAGCTCTGTCTGTGAGAACACAGCAGCCCTATTTGCAAGAGGCAGCGAGTCAGAAGAAATATTCTAATCTATTTAAAAAATAACTGTTGCTGTCAAGACTTACACATTTATCGGGCAAGAAATAAACATTTATCTGCTGGGAACCTAACAAGCCACCCTGGTACATAAACTCAAACTCTAATTTGATTGACAGGTCAATACATACATGAAAAGGAGTTTCTCAGCCTCAGGAAACCGTCTGTGTACATAACTATAAGCAATACATAATACTTCATGGCCAACAGAGTGGGTCTAGCCACAAATACACCACGTGGTGCACATCAAGTTTAACAACAATCATATTACAGCTCAAAAACCTCAAATATGAAGCTCATACTTACTACTGATTGTGGCGTTTTGCGACTTGATGTCATGATAATATTGTGTCTGCTGCAAACACCAAGCACACTTAATGCATTTCTTCATAATTAACAGCTATAACTTTCTTTAATGTGACAGCAGATCAAGAAAATCGCTAACATCACCAAAGCGACACTCTACACCCGTCACATTCTTGCTTTCATTCTTTCATCTCTCTAACTCTCTAACACGC
The DNA here is from genome assembly GCF_036321145.2 of Pelmatolapia mariae. Classification (NCBI taxonomy): domain Eukaryota; kingdom Metazoa; phylum Chordata; class Actinopteri; order Cichliformes; family Cichlidae; genus Pelmatolapia; species Pelmatolapia mariae. The sequence goes on from NC_086243.1 coordinate 15,485,739, forward strand.
ACGCGTGAGCTAAGCGAAGCATGTGTGTCTTAATGACTTTCTTCCTGCGCTGAGTGGGAAGTTAATGATTTCATTTGTAATCACTCTGAGTTTCACATCTAGGCCACCTTGACATGTCAGAAGCTTATTTTAAGTCTATTCCTACTTTCTCTTATTTGGATGCTTTGAAACCTCATTAAATTACATACACGCGCACACACACACACACACACACACACACACACACACACACACACACACACACACACACACACACACACACACACACACACACACACACACACACTTTAACACCTCATATATCTGCTCTCAGTTATTCTACAGCCCCCTGTATTCTTTCATCATTTAATACAGTCCTTTAAACCAGACAAATAGCCTCACCTTCCATGTGCCCTCTTCACGTGACCGTCTGTCTGACTTTAATCCTCTCCCTACTACTCAAGTTGTGTCACTGACAGGAGATTCACAGAAAGGTACCAGTGATATTACCCCAGCTGCCAATCACTCTTTCTTAGAGCTTGGACTGATCTCAAATGGTTTTCTCACATCAGGGTATTAACTGACTGAGGATTATGTCACTCATACGATGGGCTTAACGGGCCTGGGAACATTTACCACAGTCTAATAAAATTGGATCTCATGGAAACCATATCACTGAATGAAAAAAGCAAAACAAAAACAAACAAAAACAAAATTACAAATTGGTTCGTGATTAGGCTCATTTTAAAAGTGCAAATTCTTTTGCAGTGTGCCTATTATCACCTCCTCTCTCTCTAGTCTCCAGTAAAACTTAAGTGTTCGTTTCCTCTAATTGGAAGGTAACAGTTCCTGGCATGTGCAGAAAATGTTTCAAAGCCCTTGTGACCATGCTTGAACACTGCAAATACTTCCAATCCCAGAATTGTTTACAACAGAATAACATTATAATCGAAACAAAATGGAAAAATAATTAAAGTAGAAGTGAATTCCAATTCTCATCTACTTTAATTTGTGCATACTGTACTTACAGCAGCTCATCCACTCACTCCCATATAGCTAGTATATGGTCGTAAATAGCAAACGCAAGGATGTGAAGGATGAGCTGTGTTTTGGCAGAGCACCACGTACTGACAGGGGCCGATCGGACAGAAATGGGAGATCAGTGAAGGAATGAAAAGGTAGTAAAAGAAGAAAACGGAGCTGCCAAGGCAGCAATTGTATATTTCGCTCTTATTTGACAGCCTTGATTCTGTTTGTCCGTTTGACAAGTGCTGAAAAATCACATTAGCTGATGGTTCTTTGGCAGAGAAGAGAGAGACGGGGAGCAAACCACGAAGCATATGCCAAGAGAGAAGGAGGGAGGAAATCAGGTGGCAGAGATAGAATAAAAAAATAAAATGAAAAAGCAGAGGACATTCAGTACATCTGCTATCGCTGAACACATATTTTAATACTGGAATATTTGAGTCTGTTTCTACTGCTGATGCGCTCTACATTAAAATATAAATTGATTGGTCATGCTTTTGATTTTGGTTGGTTGATGGCTGAGCATTCAAATAGTTTCCTGGGGTATTAAACACTGGTGCAATGATACAGTTGCTCCAGGTTTTGGTGTCTTCTATCCTGACCTCCAACTGACAGTGTTTCTAAATGATAACATTATTTTCAAATTATAGAGGAAAAAAGACTAAAAATGTGTTTCCCTTGGCCGATAGCCTAATTTCCACTAAATGAATCTAAATGAAAAACAGATATATGGTTCTGTGACAGCCTGCTAGCTAAAAAATATCCAAATAACCAGCAAGACACACCTGAGTGATGCACTCTGGTGCTTTTACTGCCCTTCTCCTACTTATACTACTACTAATAATAATAATAAATAAATAAATAAAACATGCATAAACAAACAACTGCTGTCTTGGGCGCAGTGAATGCACAAATGATGGTCTGGGAGCCATTAGACTGTTTATGAATCAGACTGGCTCTCCATCAATAACAACACTTATCACACACATTGTGCTCCAGGAACACCGCGAGCCCCTTAGTCAGAATTTAGATGCCGTTAAAAAGCCTCTTATATTAAACAAGCCGACACATCACATAATGCATGTCGTTTATCAACAGGCCCTCTGCGAAAGCCTTTACTCCACTTTCTCTCTGTCTCCCCTCTAAATTTCCCTGGCTGGCATTATGCACCATTTACCCAAAGCTGTTTCTTCCTTATCCAGCTGGTTCTCTTTTTCAGACTTTTTTCTCTCTCTCTCCCTTGGTTGTTTCCACCAAAAGTCCATACCGTTGCTTATCCTCATTATCATTTTGTTCTCTTTTATTCCCTTAATTTACTTTCCACTGCATTCCTCAAGACCATCCTTCCTTGCACAGCACTCCTCTTCCTCTCTCCCTTTCTCACTTTTGTCTCTTTTTTTAAATTTTATCATTCCTAGGCGTCATCGCTCCTGGTGAGTAATGTGTTTGGCATAATTAGGCCAGTCTACTCCAGGTCTCCACTGACATGATTTGCATGCAGATAAAATGAACCGATTATGGACCACAATGGGAGTAGGTGTCCTTGTCTCTCATGACATCATCAGAGGTGACCCTAAAAGCAGGAAATTAGAAGGTTTTGTGGTTCAGCACAAGGTGGAAGTGAATTGACTCTCTTAGCTAAATAAAAAAACATTGCAACTTAAGTGTACAATTCAGGGATTTTGTGATTAGATGAATGAACATGCTTTGGGGAACCACTGGTCCCTGACAGGTTGTGAGTGGTTCCTGGAGGTTTCTGGTAGTAGCTAATGTGAAACTGATCTCAAAGAGGTATGTGGTGCTGCATCGAAAATCCCCTTGACGTTGCTAACAGGTTACCCCGGTTGTTACTAGTTTGCATGGGAAGGCAAATGTTCTCAATTTTGATTTTGTGTCGCACTTTTCAAGTTTCACCACAGCTCAGAGAATAAATGATGAGTTTTTGCAGACAAGTTTGTATCTTTTATTCTCCAACCAGATGGGGAACACACATTTTTTCCTACGTTGCCAGGGGATCACCAGCAGGTCTCTAGGCCTGTCTGACCTTTCTACTCTACCTGAACACTCAAAGCACTTCATAGAACTTGCCTTTTTTACTACTCATTCACACAAGCACTTTTTTCTATTCTGAACCTTTTTATCTAACATTCACACACATTCATATTCCGATGCATGCATCAGAGAGCAACTTGAGGTTAGTATCTTGCATTTATCTATCTTGCCCAGGAATATTTGGCATGCAGACTGGAATAGCTAGGAATCAAACCACCAGCCTTCTGATTTGTAAATGACCTGCTACCTCCTGAGCTAGTAAAAGAAAGTAAATGAGGTTTTGGTCCAAAAGCACCCTAGTTTGTCACGTACTTGGGTTTATATAGAACTTTCTTAGTCATACTGACCACTCAAAGTGTTTGAGATTATAAACCACATTTAACCCAACGTTCTTTATTCTGCTTTATTCTACACCTTTTATATACCTCATACACATGGCCAGTTTATCCACATTCATAGGTTTGAAAATACACCCTTTACTACTTTAAAGACATGCTTAAGCTATCAACTCACATGACAGTGGTATAAGATAACAATTCATCAGATGACCGTGAAAATTAAATAGAAGGATCTATGGGAGTTCTATTAGTTTTGGCAAGAAAGAAAAAAGAAACACTCCTTAGGTCATGGTCCAGACAAGCCAAGTCTTAGAGTAGCTCTAGTCTGCAAAGCAGCAGGATCATGACAGGGATTTTGTAATTGTATAGAGAATGTTGTAGGGGCAGGGTGTGTCTCACACTGTACCAACAAGTTTCGTATACAGTAAAAGTACACTCCTGCATTAAGCTGTATGTTTGAGATATACAGCCAATAACACAACACACACACACGCACATGCACAGTGTGTGCACACAATTATCCAGATGTCACTGATGACACTATTAGGCCAAACAGTGCCTGCCAGGTTTAAGGTTTCCATCTGTTAAACACACCTGGCTGCCATCTAACACACAGCTCCCTTTGGTGCCATCACTCTCTTTGTTCTTCTTGACCTTCTCCCTCTCACTTTCATATGTAATCCCATCTTGCTGTCTCTTTCTGGTCCCCCCCCCCCCCCCCCACACACACACACACACACACACTCTGCCTTTGCATTCCTTCTCTCTCTTTTATCCCTCAAATTGCTTCATTTCTGCCCTCATTTCTATCCTCACTGACAAGTATTTTTTATTTCCCCCAACACTGGTTACTAGTTTAATGCTACATAAAAAAATCCCTTACAGCCAATCATAGTGACACAGAATAAATCACAAACCTGCAAACATACACATCTAAACATATAGTTGCATATATGCAGTGTACAGTCTCTCAAACCCGGAGTCAGCTGATGTGAATATGGCAGTCCTCTAATCTGCGGCTTGGTTGATGCTTCTTCCAAAGTTCCTGAATCTAAAAAGGCCTAACTTCTCTGGGCTGGAAGAGTAACACCCTACATTTAGCCACATGGTGCAAGCTAGCCCACACCCTGCTAAACAGAGCCAGATGTGGAGAGACTGGAAGCATGGTACCGTGTCAAGTCACTGAACAAATAATGCTCCTCTCAACATGGCTAAAATCTACTTCTCCTCATCTGTTTGACCATATCTCCCTTAACTTTGCAAAAATACTTCATGTTTAGGACTCTTGATCCAGACACCCCACTTTTAAAACACTCCAATGCACAAGAAAATGTAACAGTAGTGGTTTAACCGTAGTCTGAAATAGAAGTAACGTGTCTTATTTTCCACTTCACAACAGCGAAGGCTAACAACAGGATGTCTTTAGGAAAAAATTGTTTTATCCTGCCAAACTGCTGGTCATGCGGTTGCAAGTGTGACACATTATGGTCCAATTAACCCCAGTCTATCGTTCAGCTCTCTTTGAGAAGACGGCCTTTAGCAGATGGTTTTCAGGTCTCGAGGTCCCAACACAGATATACTTCTCCCTCTGTCAGCTCTGCATCGCCATATGATGCTCACTGGGGTAAGATAAGGGAACACGAAAAACAGGCAGAGAAAAACAAAACTGAAAGGAGGCGGGGAGCGGGGAGGGTGGGGAACAGAGGGTGTACAAATGTTTTTACATTTGTGATCAACAAAAAAAGAGCAGTCTAATTAATTTACTGTCTCAAGCAACAGCAGCTATCAAACATTTATAGCAGCATGTCTGGCAAGCATACACAAACACAAAACAAGCTCCAAAAATTACTTCATTGTGACAGAACACAACCAACCATGTTCGGGATGTGTGCGTCTGTGTGTGTTTATCTTAGAATTTTTTGGATGCAAATCATTACAATGTTTAGAGACTGTAGCTGAGTGCTGCTTAAATGTGTGCGTCTGTAGACTGTGTTGTTTACTGGCTCTGCTGTGCTAAATGAAGTGTCTCCCCGAAGAATGGGAAAGTTCAAGAACTGTAGGATGACGAGCCGAAATGGAGAGAATTTTGTAGGTCTTGGATTGCTTTCTGTGTGCTTGTATACTTTTGCTTCGGAGCGGGGTGGCTCACAGCAACGGCGCCGTGAGCGAAAAGGAGGGTCCATGAGAACGAAGGACACAGAGCAATAGAAAAAGAGTAAACAAAAGTCTCTCAGCCACTAATCACTGTAATCTGAAAAGGTCAGGCTAACTAGCCAAGCTCAGAGCCTCGGCTGACAGATCCATTGTCACAGTCTGGCCAAGGGGAAGAAGTGGAGCACAGAGACACCCTTCTATTAACTGGAGCAAGTCATTATACACAAATAATTGCCTTGGTGTACCAATGTACTCATTTAATCTCTCTCTCTTCCCATCCCTCAGACTTATAACATTGTACTTAAGATCTCATACATTTTATATTATTATGATCTTATTGTATCATTTGTCAAGGTGTAGAGCAGATTTAGTGATTGAGACTATAATAATAATCTTATATAGTACTTTCCAAACCTCTAGGTGCAGTGAGTTATCGAAATGTGCAAATATAAATGGAAATACAGAGACTGTATGAATTTAATGCATTTGAAAGTCAATATATTGGGTTAATCACCTTTGTTCTCCAACTTGGTTTGAACTCTCTTGGGCACAAGTACTTATAATTTCTTTAAGTAGTCTTCAGGACTAGTTCTCCAGACTTTTTGAAGGACATTCAAAGCTTTTCTTTGTATATTGGCAGCTTTTACTCTTTTCTCTGTCAAGATGATCCCACAATGCCTCAATAATGTTGAAGTCTGGGCTGGACTGGATCAACTGAAAGACCAGGTATCTCTCAGGTCAGGTCTTTAATTTTTTCCCAATTTTTTTTAAGGACAATGCTGAGATACATTTTTCAGCGCTCTAGGATTCACCCTGTTGGTGCAAAAACATTATATACTAAAGAAATGGCAATAAATTATGTGTTTTTATGACAGGGTGCAAGTAAAGTCCTTGAATGCCTGAATGATTCACAGGTCAGTGTTAAGTGGCTTAAGAAACAAACAAAAAAGCCATTACTTCGATAATGATTATCACATACAAAGGCTACGCTGAAAATGAGTGAATGCCAAAAGAAAAACATTGAAAAGCCTTCAGATAGTCTGGAGAACTGTTATTCAAAAAATGAAAAGAAAGTATGGCTCCTTGAAAAGAAAATATAAAGAAATGAAGGATGGCTCAGCTGTTTTACACAGTAGTGTATCTTAATTTTAGTCTGTTGATGGGGTATACTGCGACTAAGCAAGAGTGTTCAACAGGCAACATGATATGACACTTTACTTAATGATTTCCAACTGATTGAACCATTTGCATGCTGTACAAAAAGTAACATTTTTCACACATTAAATAGTGTAGAACACTATCAAATCACAATGAAATGTGTTTGTCTTTATCCTTTGTTTGGGCTCAGTCAGTTTCTACGAAGCATTTTAAACCACTGAGCCACCAAAGGTTTAAATGACTTTGTTCATTTTTTGTGGTTCTGACTCTTTGCATTAAATCATGCTTTGTTTTACTGATATCAAAGCAAAAGGGAAAAAAAGTTTTAATTAAAGTTAACTGCAAATTGCTCCTTTTGAAGCATGACAGCAGATCTTTGTAAACTTTGTAGACTTTGAGATAAACTATCATTGATCTCCTTTGCTTTTTGTCAGTTTGTCTGTTACGTCAGTGAATGTTTAAAATGAAAAAACAAAAAACAAAATACACAGACATGTATTCTGCATCATAAATACAAAAAGCTCACCATCGAAGATTTTGTACTGTCCGGTAAGCGAGATCTGTAAGGAGCGCCCGGCATCTTTGATTACGTTCTCCACTTCGGTGCGGCTCTGCGAGGCCAGTTTGTCCTCCACGTTACTGGTACAGCAGGTGTAACCCTGAGGACAGATGCGCAGGTGCTCGCCTATCAAAGGACAGGTGGAGGCAGAAAAGAAGAAAGTGGGGAGGTGGTGGAGGAAAGAACAAAAGGGGATAAAAGGGGGTGACAAAGGACAGTCAAGAAAAAAAGAAAGATGTCATTAGCAGATTCCATGAATCAGCACTGAATGACAAAACTGAGATTAAAAGCTTTTGTGTTTCCGCTGTTTAAAATACTCTACAGTCGCTATGAACATGACAGGACTAAATTAACTACAGTGGCTGTTTTTATGGCCTTTTTTTATGGTCTGCTGGCAGTCAAGGAGGTAGAGCTGCGTGTATTCGCCCCCTTGATTTCCTGGCAAGACGTGGTGAACTGTGTGGCAGTCGTACAGCGGCAATCGGCATTGAGTTTTAATGAGCACTCCTGACACGCATTCCTGTGCCTACATTTGGAGACAAGTGCATGCACACACAAATGCACAACTCTGAAAACCAGGGAAGTAGGCAGAAACTATTTCAAACATTGTGACGTTCATACACACACAGTCAAATGCCATATACGAGAATTTACTGTAAACAAGGAGGCTGTCAGTGCGATTAAAGCCGCAGTCAAGCTGCAGCTGTAATCAGGACAAATGATGTAAGATGGAAATTCCTTCAATCCAATCAATGTAACCAGACATAAGGCAAATGAAATTTTTGTGACGTTTGATGAAAATAGGATAAAATATTTAGTGTTTGCTGAAAAAAAAAAAACCTCTGACACCCCCACACATCCACACCCACGTACATTTTTAGATTTCTTTTAATCAGTGTTTTACAAAAGAAATTTTAATGAAATAGCATAATAATAGCAACACAGCATCAGGAAACGCTTTCTTGTTTAAACTGACCCCATATTGAGTCATGATCCCATACAGTCATTCAGTGCACAGAACTAGAACTAAATATATCTACTGGCCTAAAGATAACCTTAACCTAAACCTAAACCACCCTAAGCTAATAACTTGTCTTAACCTTAAAATGTATAAAACCAATAACAAGTCCTGAAAATCAACCCAAACTGAGACACAACTTAAAACAATAATACATTTATCCAATTTAAGACATTTTTGCAAAGTAGAGGAAATAAAAGTAAAGAGAGGTTATGTTTACCTATTACTATAACTAAGGTAATAGTAAATTGTGAAATAGTTATAAAGCTATTTTTTTCATTGGTGATAAAGACAAGGTGCTGTATGGAAAAGCTCCTTGTGATTGCTTTGGTTGCCATTAGGGGTGGGCGATATAAACGATATACGATAGAAACGATATAGATTTGGCCAACGATAGAGATTTTGACTATATCGCTCTATCGCGATAGCGCATGTTGATGATGTCATCAAGCTGCGCCTGTTTTGGTAGAAAGTATCACAGCGGCTACAACCATTATCATCAGTAAATTATGTTCTCCTGACTGAAGCTTGGCCCGTGTATAGCATCCTGCTATGCGATTGCATGTGTCCCTAACCACCAGAATCCCTCACGTTAACTTTTATTGAGTGGAAAAAAAGTTGCCGTTCATCCTCCAGCTTCACTGTGCTAATGTTATGCTAACATAGCTGTGTCGCTAGCAATCGCGTAGCACAACATTATATACCAGGTAGTCTAACTTCGGTAACCCTGCAAACGCCACTGCTGTTTAGTTTTCTGTCTTCATTTATGTTGGAAGTGGTAGCAGAGCTGTACGTTTTAATTAGTTTCAAAAATCTCTCAGTCAGAACATGGTATGAAATGTTTAGGTATAAACTAGCGAGCTAACTTCCTGTTAACTTCTAACTCCGTTAAATTTAATAAATTCTGTTTTCACGGATGCATGGATGTTAAACTTAATTGTTTCACCCGATAAAGCAGCAACGCTGATGGTTTAATTAAAGATGAAAGAATTTAGACTGTTTTTAACTCTCAGTGTTCGTTTGACTTTGGGACCTGAAGGGGACGGAGTTTTGGACCCAGATTACTCCTCACTACGGCAGCCGTAATGCTCTGACAATCCATCAAGCAGTCCATCAGCAGGCTTACCAAAGTTGTACTAAAACATTTTTTTAACAGATTTCTACACGCCAAAATCGGTTCAAGGTCAGTAAGCACAACCAGAATTCATACATAAGGCACACTCTAGATTTTTGAGAAAATTAAAGGATTTTAAGTGTGCCTTATAGTGTGGAAAATACGTTATACAGAAGAAAAGAATATATCGTGATATATATCGTTATCGCACATGCTTCAAATTATATCGCGATATGAATTTTAGGCCATATCGCCCAGCCCTAGTTGCCATGGTCGACAGCAGTTTGCATACTACTCGCCAACTGGTAGTGAAATTGTGAAAACCAGAAAACTGAAACGGTCTGCCTTCAAAGTTAAAGTTGTGCAATTTGAAATAAGTTGGCTGCATCTATAACACACAGCATTTAATTTCAAGGTGAACATCCTCTGTTTCTGGTTTACTAAATTTTTCAAATTTCACTACAGCTCAGAGGGTAAACGGCGAGTGTTTGCAGAAAAGTAAACACTCGCTAGTTCGTGCAAACTATGTGTGACCACTGCAATCTGCTAGCAACCAAAGCAATCACAAGTAGGTTTGTTTGGTGCAGCAACCTCTTTGCAACTAGCATCTGCCAGCAACCAGAGGTTCAAGTGATTTCTAAGCCTGTGTTACTGAGGTCTAACACAAAATACAAGAACAATATATTTCACGAAAATAATATGTGCATGACAGTAACACTTTTCGAAAATCTTTTATCTGCTCTATCCATCGGTGAAAGACTGGAATCCAATAACAAGTCTAATATAAGCCGATGAACAACTATGTCTTAGTATTTGGTATTAACATGAATTAAATATGTTGTCTAAGCTTTAGTCTGACAAACAAAGCTTTGCTGGTTCTGACACGTCTTGAAATGCGTATTATGTCAGCTCACATGGCTGAGCTTCACATGGTGTGCACAAAGGCAAATTCAATAAACACATACTGGTGTTGTATTAATGATTAATGCCCCTCGAGCTGTCATTAGCATGCATCTAGAAGACTCTGAGCTCAGGGCAACTCTATAGGCAGAACGTGGAAATCAATGAGATGGACTCTGCCATCTATTTCAACATCAGAGCCAGTGATTTCTGTGCACACTGCCTCAACAGTTACAAGCAAGTGATTCACCTTCATTTACTGTAGCTGTATTTTCAGTCACCCACTGAGGACCCCCATCCTGTCCACAACCTCAGTTGTGTTTTCCAGCCAGTGGAGTGGGTTTGTGTGTATAACAAGAATCCTTGCATTTCACTGATTAAGTGGCAACCAAGTTCTCTGTCTTTTAAGTGCCTTATGCAGTCCAGCGCTGAAGTGAAGCAATTAAAGGCAATTGTCCTCCTCAAACGCCAAAGTGGAGAACAGGCTCTGCAGACCAGAGAAGGTGACATTGAACGTCTCTCAGCACCCTCTCACTGATAATGATGTGACTCACACCCACGGACCATAGGATAGGAGGACCTGGATAAAGTCTTCATGATTTGTGCGAGAAATAGGAAATGAAATTTAACAAAGAGAAAGGAGAAAACAGAAGGGCAGACAGCAGACAGGAAATGTATGCTGTTCTTTTGTGCGTCAAATTGAATGCAATCTACCAGCACCTTCTAATGGACAGCTTTATTGCACATGTGTATTAAGAGACTGCGGGCTTTTCTTCCACTGCAAGCTGTTTCCAGCACATCACTAAAAAAAGTGTGGACAAATAGATGCTGACGCACAAAACACTCACATGCACACATATAGCAGGAGGTGTGAAGCTTCCAGCTACAGCCACTTCAGAGGGTCAATTTTTTATGTATAAATTAGTGCTGTCTAAATTAACACGTCATTTTGGAATTCATTTCAAATATTTATTGTACTTTTTTAAATACAAGTGACACAGCTAAATTTGTTTAATTCCTTTGAAAGCTGTCTAGAAGTGGGAGGCGCGCTTTATAGGGCTCTGTGAGTCAGGCATTTCATTATGACAAAGCATAAAGTTGTTTATGCACTATGAACCGATGTCCTTCTAGTTATGAAAAACAGACAAAAAAGTAGACTTGAGGAGGAACTGCAGGAACTCCTTTTTAAATTTAATGTCAGCGCATAATACTCAGTTCTAACTTGCAGTGCATCTCTCTCTAGTCGGTCTCACTGAGCTATGTTGGATATAGACATAGATATAGACATATATATACATTAATTTTGAGTTTTCACATTTAAATATTCACTTGCTTAAAGCTTCAGTGTTAATCGTGATTAATCACAGCAAATGGTTTGAGTATTGTTTTTGATACCAGCTGTGGTGTAAACAACATTGTGAGGATTTTCACTGTAACAACCACAACACTCGCAGTGGGAACCGACCGAGTCAAAGTCTCACAGCCCTGGAGACACATCTACTGTACAGCAAGAAAGGTCACCTGTAACAGAGCATTATGTTTCCAGTTGGCTAACCTAATAGTCAGCTAATAATACAAACAAAGCACTCTCTTCCATTTGACTCAGTAAACTGGAGTGTGTGTGTCTGTTTGGGTGCCAGCAACGCTAAGCCACTCTCCAAGTACAAAAGGAAATATATACTTGACAGGAAGTTGTGGCTCTTCTCTTTTTAAAGTCGCTTAAGCACTCACACACATACGCATACACACACTCACATGTAGGCTACACACATATGCACACACACTCTCACAGCTAGAGGATACTAGGGTAATCAGCAGAGGAGGATGGGCCATTTTTAAGTGAGAAGCCCCACTCATGTAGAGGGAAGAGCATCTAAAGGGCGACAATAGAGAGGGAGAAATAATGCTAATGCTTAAAATGGCTATTAAAAAAAAAAAATCATAGCATCCATTTGCTGTTACGCACTCACTGATGCTGTATTTATTGATGCATTTAGGTAGTAAATACATGTGTTCATACAGTAAGTAAGACTTATACTGAACAGGGAAAATGATGGGGCCATATTTTATTAACTTTTTAATAAAACCAGCAAAATAAAAACAATGCTGCTCTGTGTTCCTCCTGCTGAGGATGTGCATATCCTCATCACTGAATGATTGGCCACTGAACGGTAGGTGTAAATAGACTGCAGAGTGTTCAGTGTGGTGCTATCCACTTAGCCAGTGGTTGTTTGATTTCCCCAGTGTCTAATTTCCAGCAATCCTCTTGGCACTTAACCGCATACACTATATTGCTCTGTTTGTGCTCGGGAATCCGATCCTTGGAATGGATTGTTTCCTATTGTTAGATTTAGAACATGTTTTACTACCACAAAACCACTCTTGGTTTATTGCATTGAGATAAAATTAAACCAAACATCTATAAGATCTTAAAAACAGAAACAACAAAAAAAAAACCTCAAATGGTATTTTCAAACATATGTGAGTTTACAAAGTAGGTGTTCTGCAATAATTGATTACCTTCTACAAGGCCAATCAGTACAAACATAGCAAGCCAATAATCTGGCACTGCTTAAAATGGCTCACATGCATACACCACCCACCAAATTTATCTGTTTAAAAATAAACTAGGTTTTCACTCCACAGCAATCCCTTTTCTTTTGACAGACACGTCCGTTAAATAGTGAGCAATTCCCTGCCCATTAGCTTATCATTGTTCACCAGGGGGGAAGGGTCCTATTAAACAGTAGTCTTGGAAGGCAGAATAAGGTTGTGCACACTGAGATAAAGCATGTGAGAGACTGACGGCCAAAGGCTTGTAGAGATGATGAGAAACACAGAGAGAGGCCAACAGGAAATTAAGAATAATTCAAAACACCACTAGTTTGGGAGTCGGGGAGCAGAGGTCAAATTTTTTGTTCTTGTTCAGATAGGTCACCATAACTGAGGCAGTTTTCAGTGATGCTTTGTTTCCTTATGCACGTAGCCACTAAAAACATCTTAATGTGAAAAAAATACAAATACAAATAAACACCACCGCAGCCATTTGTAGCAGTGTATTTCACATAAACAGACACAACAAGTTTTGATGCTATATTTGTCCCACCAGTTGAAAATGTGCTAACCCCTGCAGCTGTTATGCTGACTGAGACACTGTATGCAGTTTCAGCTGGTACATTCAGGCAATTCATGATGTTCATGGAAGATGTAGGGCATGCCCCCAGATGCAAACTTCATTCCAAACCTTGGTTCCTTTGTCCTTTACACTGGTAGGAAAAATAATCATGTAAGGTAGTTTTTTTTTTTTCATTGTTGCCTGCTGAGCCTGTTTTTGAACATTTTATTTGCACTGTGAATAAGCCATTTCATATGATGTCACCTGGTACCAAAAAAGGCCCATCTTTTTTTCATAGAAAATAACATAGTTGAGGTAGTTCAGGCTTCTCTGCATAGACAGTTTCCCCCCCAAAAAGGGAAGACTAAGATGCAGAGAATGGATGGATGGATGGATGGATGAAGAAAATACCTGGAATGACATAGAATCCGTAATGCTGCATTTCTGCTCTTGCTTTGCAAGAAATGCAGTAAAATCAGCGTCTGAGCATAATATGTATTCATGTTGAGAAGTCAATCAGTGAATGTATTGAAACTAAACAATCCAAAGATTAAAGCTCTGGAGCTAAAAGTAGAATTTACAGTGAACCTAAAAGTTTTGGCTTTATTTCTTTCAGGCTTAAACTGTCTGCACTGATACTTTGGAGAAGTATGCATGCATCATCGGAATTCAGGATGCATTACATGCAGCAGTTGTTAAATCTCCCTACTTTTCTGCCAAAGCACATTTGACAAACTAGCGTGACTGCGACACACTGACATAACTGACGGCTCCAAGTAATGACCGACATTGCATAACTGATACCGTTTCAGACCACAATGCAGAATGTCAGTGCATCTGCACGCGCGCATGGGTGTGCACACTCGCTGTGGGATCGGAGAGATTAGCAGCGTAATCCCGCCGGTAGTGAGAGTGTGTGTGCGTGTGTCGACAGCAAGTCGCCGGTGCCGAGGAAAAACATCCATGGAACACCAGGAATCACACGGGCGCGTGCACACCCCCTCAAACACACTTGAACAGTGGATTAAGGTTAAACAGATAAAGTACAAGAGGACTATTTGGCACTAGAGGTTGACATGATGTCTGACCCACCAACTGTACACGATGAAATTTCACATACCAACCTGACAAATGGTCATTACAGGGTGGTACCATCCTGCATGCCTACTTGTTGTGAGTCAAATAAGTCTGCTTGTCCATCTTTGTCCATACTCCTATACTTAACACATAGAGTATGACCCAGGCTTTCACCTAGACCCTAGATTCACCAGTCTGGTAATGTGAGACCAGTAGCTATATAAATAGCTTCCTCGAGCCAGACAAGGTGGCAGCCACACACAGAAAGCATTACTACTAAGGTTAGGGTTATGGAAGTTCCATGCTGTTTTTTCCTACTGCTCTCTCCCGTCAATCCAGGCAGGTGGTCTTGGATTCACTTGACTTGAGTGAGAGTCATTTTAACTGACTGTGAAAAGTTTAACCCTCTAATCATAGCTACAGACGGCACAAAAGACTCAATGGATAACGTAACATTATAATCACGTGGAGTGTGGGGGTTAAAGTTAAATTGCTCTGGCTAAGCTGTGCTAACAAAGGGTGGAAAAGAAATGAAGTGAACTAAGGACGCAGGGTAAAGGAACAGGAAGTGCAATGTTACAGAAGAGGACAAGACAAAAATATGACAAAGATAATAATGTCCTATTGTCAAAAAAGTGCTAATTGTATAATGGTAGCAAACTAGATACTGTTTAGTGTGGACATTACTGCTTCTCTGCCAGTCTAGCAGCACAATGTTGTACAGTGGTAGAAAATGAAAGTGGGTGAAAAAGAGAGATAAACTAAGCAAACCTCTGTTTTTTCCAAACACCAATGCATTACATGAATTTTAAGCCCTACAGTGCATGCCTTCTTTATCTGCACTGTTTTGGACAGATTTTACAAGATTCACATCCTGCTTCAGTTTTCTTAGCAAAGCTGTGATTTATAAGGAACATGATGGATTATAACAGGTTTTGTAATTAAGTTGATGAAGCCCTGAGAAACACTCTTGATGGGGGTCCCTGATTGAACACACACACACACACACACACACACACACACACACACACACACACACACACACACACACACACACACACACACACACTACACAAACATTTAATCTTTGTCCTGGTCCTTCTTTCACTGTCTTTCTCTCTGTTGCTCTCTCACATTCACAGTGAAAAACACAAATCCCAGAGCCAGTGAATAACCCAAGAGTGTAAATGCCAGCAGCATTAAATGATGGGGAGCAACCAGTCGCATTCACTTAGCAGATACAGGCAATGTGCTATCAATAATTGGTGCTTTAGCTGTTCAGCATGCCTTCTTCAAGATCATCTCCATTCTTCATCCATTCCCTCATTTTTTTCAACCTAATTTACTCAAGTTAAGAAGAAAAACTTACACACTGAACTTATACTGTACAGAGAAGGCCTACACACAATGTCCAAGTACTGCTTGTTACAAACATGCCATAACTTGACCTCATCTGTGTCTTTCCTTAGTTACTAAATGTGTTTGCACAAAAAATAAGGGAGACAAGAAGTAGAAGAAATCAAATGAAGATGTCATTCTCAGGAATTTTATCTGGATCATTTCAATGTGCTCATGATATCTTAGAGACAATATATCACAGACCATCTCAAAGTAAAAAAAACATAGCAGTTACACTACAGGGAGCTGACCTCATTTCCGTCTATAAAGGACTGTGTGTTGTTTTGGGGTGTGTATGTGTGGGGGATGATCTAACATAGGTCTTTGACAGCAAGTGTCTGCAGTTGACACAAATCATGCAGAACATCTTGTCACATGATGCGGATGATAAAAAAAGAGTGATGCTTCTGTGTCTGTGTTTAAATGCACACAGCACCGCAGAGCTGGACTGAAATGTTCTAAATGTTTGACTATGTGGGTTTTTAAACACAGGTATCCACACACTTAATAGTTTTAAATTCTGCATTGGCTTTTTTCATTTTGAAATATTGTACTAATCAAATAATATTATGTAATTATAAACTGTTTTTATTTAAATGTACAATTATTTTACTTTATCGCATTTATCTATATTTCAGATTAGCTTCTAAATTCTTCAGATATTTGTTTATTTATACCATTCTGTCTTTTTGACCTATTTATTATGTTTTTCTGATTTACCTTTATTTTTTTCTGGGATGCATAAAGCAACAGTTGGGTCCATAAGTTTTTCGATAAAGATCCTTTTTTATTTTTTCATTTACCTCTATACACCACCACTGTGAATTTTAAGTCAAATAGTTTAGATGTGATTGAAGTGCAAATCTTCAGTGGGTTTAAAAATGTGCTGCACTTGATGCTCAAAAGAAAGCAGCCAAACTAGCATCATCATAAATATAAAGACTTTTATTTTCATACTATATTGACTGCCTGAAGTCACTTTCAACTGCTGCTTCTTTGTAGGTGTGTCTGCCTTAAGCTTTGTGTTCAGTAACTGATAATCATGCTCCACTCTGTGGAGATCAGGTGACTAACTTGGCCATTGAAGAACATCCTGTTTCCTTGCCTTGATAAACTCTTGGGTTTGTTTTGCAGTATGCCCGGGTCATTATCCTCTGCACAGATAATTCATCCTGCTACTTCTATCAGCATTCACATCATCAATAAACACAAGTGACCTGGTTCAGCTGGCAGCCATACATACCCATGATATTGCCTTCACCACGTTTGACAGACAGCGCAGTATGTTTTGGACCATGAGCTGATTCTTTCCTTGTACATGTTGTTCTCTTTCCATTCTGGTAAAAGTTCATGTTGATTTCATCTGTCCAAAGAATTTTTCCAGAATTCTGCAGGCTCTTTTTGATGCTTTTTAGCAGATTCTAATCAAGCCTTCCCGTTCTTGTGAGTAGAGTTTTGCCATCATGCACGTAAGCTATCCTCTCCACGGTTTTCCATGCTTTTTGATGCTGCTGAGCTGGCCAGCGCATTCCTTCATTTTAAAAGCATACCGGACTGTCTTGGTCACTTAGTTATATTTAGAATTCCAGTGAACAGCTACTAAATGCGGGTTCGATAGGTTTGTATCAACTCCAGATCTTTCATTCAATTTATTTGTCATGAAAAAAAGAAGGTAGCATCTCTCCCCTGGCCATGAAACAGCTTCTCAATCAATTATCCACCTACTTTGATCCTCTGTTCAGGGGCAGAAAGGAGCAAGCAGTTCAACAATCAGACACGCATATTTCAGGGGTTACTTGGGTGAGTATCTTTGGATCTTTACAGCTGCAATATTTCATATGTTTATATAAATAAAAGCTATTATGACTGCAGTTGGATTAGGATGCTAAATATGTGAACATTAGGTTTCTGGGAGACTTGATGACAAAGCACTGAAACATCCAATAAAATCAACAAACTTTCTCAGGAAGTTGAGCTTGATCAATCTACCTCAGTGGGTTTTTATCAACTTCTACTGAAGCACCATAAACACTGTTGTCACCTAGAGCCAAGACTGCATGGAATGC
Source organism: Pelmatolapia mariae (assembly GCF_036321145.2). Classification (NCBI taxonomy): domain Eukaryota; kingdom Metazoa; phylum Chordata; class Actinopteri; order Cichliformes; family Cichlidae; genus Pelmatolapia; species Pelmatolapia mariae. The sequence continues at coordinate 15,503,693 of NC_086243.1, forward strand.
AAGGACGTGCACCACGTAGTAAAGCTTGCCCATCATATCACCAGGGCATACTTGCCAAACTTAAATCTGAATCTAGTAGCGTCATCAGAGACTTAACACACCCAGTCTATGATCTGTTTGTCTGGAAAGAAGGATCATGTGATAAGATCCAGGACAAACAGACAGAAACAGATTTTTACAAGAACTAAAGTTTGTGCTGTTTTCTAGACTTGTTTTTCTCTTCCAGCTTTTACACAAACATAAAACACAAATCACCACTCAAGCATCAAAAATTAGTATCTACTGCACTGCATTATTGCACTATTGCATATGCAAAATAACACTTATGCCAAATGGTATATATTTCTTTTAATTAGCTATTTTCATTTGTACGCTTTTGTGAACAGAAGTTTTTTCCTTTACCTACATTTTTTAGAGCTATTACCTTTGAATGTGTAAATACGCTGTTTTATAGTTTGCTTATCATATGTCGTTTTAAGGTAAAAAGATGTCCGTTTTGTATAGCATCTTGTTCACAAGCTCTAAAGGAGTGTGCTTTATTCACATTTTTCACATATGAGAAAAGGACTAAAACCTGTGTGGATATGCTGTTCATATACAATCAGTTTTATATTTAGCTTAGAAATGCACGAAACAGGTAAAATAACTGAAAAACAGGGAAAAGGAGGCCCATTTGTTTTGAAGGTCCAAAGACCTTCAAAACAAATGGGCAAAAAAGAGGGGAGCACGAACATACTTGAGCACAGGTATTTGTGCATGTGTGCCAGAGAGTGCTCATGGCTTGACTACTATACACTTGCAGCCTTCTGTTTGTGGCAGGACTGTCTCTTGATGGTGAAAGAACAAACAAAGCAGCCAGTTCCCCTCTGGCCTTTGCTGCTTAGAGGCAGAGAAGCTGACAGATAGAGGCTGACTTTTTGTTGTTGGGCCCTGTCAAAGCAACACGAGCTAGAACATATCCAGCCAGGACTGAGTCAGATACATGAATGGTGGTAAATGATGCGGCTAAGAAAATGTATGCAAATAAAGAATGGTGAGTGCACAAAAGTAAAACAGAAAGCAGGGATGATTAGGAACCAGAGATTCACTAAAAATAATAAGAGTGCTTGAAAATAGAAAAAAGTGAAAAAAGAGCTGATGATTAGATAGTGACTTTAAGCTTAGAAGTACATTTTAAATGAGCCAGTGCACCTGCTGCTGGTTGAAATGTCATATGAAGAGGCATTAGAAGCTACAAATAGCTTTTTGGAGGCAGTATTTGGAGCAAAGCATAAGTTGTCCACAATACAACTACTAGATAAAGAGAGAGAAACAGGTGTGTATTGTTCATTTTAATTGGAACTTTTGTTTTGAAAGGCTAGAAATTTTACAGACATCTGGTAAATCCCGAAAAGCAGCTTTAGTATTCACAAGCTTTCATTCTTACACTATAGTACTATTCGGCTAGTCATTTTTGAAAGGTGAAACAATGTGTATTTGTCAGACACTAAGTTTCGGAGTGTGAAAGTGACAGCTTGAAAAGTTTAAAAATGTTAAAATGTTTTTATTATTTTTTATCATTTATTATGAAGTTTTAATAGTGATTAGTGATTTTAATAATAATAATGAAAAAATCCCCCCAGCAAAAGGTTTGGGAAACAAACAGAAAACCAAAAACCCTGATATAACTTTTGTTTTGAGTCTATTTACACATCAACATCTTTGGCAGAAGAATTACTCTAGTTGTGCACTCCAGTCACATTCACACAAGCACTTTTTTCAACAGCTAAGTGTTGTCTAAGGTTCACACTGTGGCAAACACATCAAGAGTCAGCATCTTGCCCAAGGAGCAGCCAGGCATCAAACTACCAACCCTACAATTAGTAGATTGCAGTGACATTGCCGTCAGCTAATGTACAACCTTTGTTGTACAGTCTCCTCCTCTACAGCTTATACTGAACACGCTTAGGATGGATTAAAGCAAGAGAACTATTTTCCCTTTGGGCTCAATAAAGTTTTCCTTCCTTATCCATCCATGCATAATCAACTCTACCTTTCGATCCTGTGAAAAACTGCAGCAATGACACTAGAAGAAAAGCTAACACAGATTGCTGAATGTAACATATGATGAAACTCTTAAATTGTTATTTTTTTATTTAATGCAGGTCATTTCTTTACGCTACTATGATACAAAGACCTCCACAAAAATCATCAGTTATTAGCTTAATCCCTATAAGCACACACCCCTGAGACTCCCACCGAACCATTTTCTAAATCCTAATAAAAAAAACGTTGTCAAAGCCTCAATCAGGTCTTCTTTAATCCCCAGTAATGACTCATCAATGAGACATTAAATATTCCGTGATCTGATTATAGATCTCTGCTTGGAAAGAATATGACTGACATTCTCTGCCTCAGTCATCAGATCAAAGCACAAACAAGCCTCTCAGTTCCTCCCTTTGGTTCTCACATATCTCTCTCTCCCTCTCTCCTTGCCCCATGCCTCCCTCACACACTCTTCCCTTTCCTTCCTTTGCCTTTGGCTGGGAATCTGGCCAACAAATCTGGGCTTCCAAAGAGCAGATCCATACTTGCCTGGATACTCAAACACTGGCTTGTTTCATATATTGTCTAAGAGTCGTTAGCTTGGAGTTATATCTCTGTCTATATCTTTTTGTGTTATTTGTCTACATTCAATATAAATCAAGATATCAGGGTATCATCATCTGTCGTTTGGTAAAAATGTCACATTAACTAGTTTAAAGAGCGCAAGCTATTGGTTGTGTGGTGAGGCCACTTCCACATACACTCACAGCATGTGGACATTTTCATAGGAGAAGAGATTTAAATTCTGATGTGCTCCTGTTAACTGACATTCAGAAACATTATAAAGATGGCTCTGGGCTTCAATAAAGTTCCCATACATCTATTAACCAGTGACTCATATTAAAAGCCCGATCTGAAAGAGGGTTTGACATGTGAACCAAAGCTGTACAAGGAAAGCCCTGTTTTGGCGATGTTGTCTGTGCACGGTGTGCGTGCCAAGCTGTCTATTTTGAAGTCAGGTCAGGACAGGCTAGCACTTCAGGCCTCTCTTAGTCACTGTGAGTCAGTAAATTGTCTTGACAACAGACGGATAGACACGGCTAACTGACGACCAGACAGAGCGACTGAAAAGCAAACAAACAGAAACATGTAAGTCACATGGCAGGAAAGAAGCGATAAGAGAATTTCAAATAAAGGAGCCAGGAAGCAGACCACAAACAAAGCCTGATGGGAAAGATTCACATTCAGCACACAAACCACTGGAAAGCAACCAAATGCCAAGGCAAAGATGAAGATGTTTAGGGAATGTCAGGGCTATTAAGCATGTGGTTTCTACTTTCCTCCTCGCCTCCAAATAGGCTGATCTGTCAAACCACCATGTCACTCCATTTTCCACAATCAGGAACCAGGCCACCAAGTCATTGTTCTATGTAGGCCACCATCAGTGATGTCACACATCTCCTGCATTTTGCAAAGCAGCGTGGGCCTTGATAATTTACACATAATGACTGAAGAATCATTCCAGCTGTGCTTGTGCCTGTTGGGAAAAACAGGGGATTTTAGGAAACTGACTCATCGGATCTACAGGATGTTAGTGGCACACAAAGATGTTGAAGATCCGTCTAGTTTACTAGTAGCTTGTTTTATAGAACCCAAACATAGACTTAATTAGATTAAAATTTAAACCTTCTTGTGAAAGAGTGGTCAGCGGTGAGTCAAATACTACATTTAGATTTTAGCAACGTACTTGAAATGGGGTAACCAAGTACAGTGCAATAGATTTTGTTCTATTGCTTTAAATTAAACATTGCTCTAAGCGATTTCAGTAAATTCAATAAAAATATGTTAAATGTTGACCACTAGCTGCAGCGTTTGCACATAAAGACAAGGTTTTACCAGTGTCCAGACCTTGATAATAAATTAAATCTGAAGAACTGATTCAGGCCTGGACACTTGATCTCTCCCAAACTAAGAAATAAAGGAGCAACATTCCTCTGCTAATGGCCAAACGCTCCAAATACTATTGACTTTGTCATGGGGGTAGCACTTGTTAGCAAGACAGGGCAAGGCTGACTGGTAACACAATGACCCTCTAAGTGTTGGCACGAGCTTAATGATGTGAAAAAATCATTAGTTCCCTAACTGCTTACTGGGGCAGTGGGCAGATTATGTGTAGTTAGAGAATTTATGTTCTGCTAAAAAAATAAATAAATTTAAAAAAAATCCAAGCATTCGTGATGAGTGAGAACTGCAGAAAATTACTGTTATCTATAGCTGTAATGGAAATTACATCCATGAGAATTTAAAACTAACCTGCAACTCTGATGCTAAAAACTAAGTCTGGAATATATATGTATATATTTTTAAATGGGAAACATATGCATATGACACCAAAAGCAAGGTATGGTTGAGAAAGTAGAACCGGAGATATATGAACATCACAGAAGTGTGTTGAAAGAAGAATTTAAGGCACCTTAACAAAGCCACAGAGCATGTATGGTGTTAAGATTTCCACATGGTGCCTATTAGGCCTCTAGAATTATAAAATTCTGGCATATTGCCCATATGGGAGCAGCTTCATTGTACTGCTCTGACAGGTAAATGTAGAAGATGTGTAAAGGAATGTTTCTATCTGTCACTCCCCTGTCTAATCCCCATTTCAGTCCAGGCCTGAAAGAGAGCTTTTCATGGTTTCATCTATGAAACAAGAAAACCTAAATGCTTGTCAAAGCTGCACTTGTGAACTTGGGAGTGCAGCAGTTCTGTGCTTGTTGCATTCCTCTGTCTGCCTGCCTCTGTCATTCGGTTCTTTTTTGACTCCCTTGCTCTGTCATACACTCTTTTATTGTGTTCCTCCATGAGCCCCTATGCCTGTTGACGTCATATTTTCAGATGTGCTTTTGTTGTTTACCTTGATTTCTTGGTTTTCTTTCCAACTATACCTAAAGGTCTGTCTTGCTTGTGCTTTAGGGTATGGTAAAGTTGCTCCTTTGTCAGTTTTAAAGACATCAGATTTTCCCAAAGATTGCTTTTAAAGTGCTGGATTTTTTTTTAATTTTTTTTTTGGTCTTTCTTAAAAATTGTACTACTCGGTTAAGTGACGATTTTGCTACTATCATTACACAGATGCCTGTTTCTTGTTTCTTAGCATTAGCTGTGTGATAGACTGATGACCCATCCAGGGTGGGAGAGGCTTCTGCCTTCAAACAACCTTATGTTGGGTAAGCAATTCAAATAATCAGTTGGTGCCGTGTAATACATGGGCATGTATGGTTTTAGCAGAAACTAGGAAATAAATTCCTGGAAAAAAAACAACAACAATATAGCAGAAGAAATGTAAGAAGAAGAGGTTGAAGTCTGTGCTGTCCAAAACACTTGTAGTACTGTAGGTCTTCATGGGAAATTTGCAAGTAGCACACATATTAGCTAACATATATGTTTTAAGGGAGAAGCAGAGAGGAATCTTATTACATTTTACCAACAGATCAAATTGTTGCTTTCTTTCAAAATGTCATAGACTTTTCATTTTCCTTCAGCTGCTCCAATGCATAGCAGTGAGTGGGACAAAGCTTGTCCACTGTCCTCCTTCACTGGAAACAGTCATTAAAAAGGAGCTGGATTGTGCTGAAAGGGTAGATGGTTATCCTCCCGGAGTGAGATGAAGGCAGAGGAGGAGGGCGGGAGAGAGATTTGGGAAGAAGGCCACAGGGAGACAGACAGGCCACAGGCTTTTGCTGAAAGGGTGGATGGTTTAGCCATCCAACCAGAGAGGGAGGAGGAGAAAAGGCTGAGATAGAAAAAAAAAATTACAGAAAGGGAAATGTTGGCAGGAAGAAAGGAGAGAATGAGGAAAGAAAAGAAATTAAAATCCTTCTCTGTTATATAGCTCATGATTTTCTGCCATGGTGCATCAGAAGTCTTGACACCAGTGAAAAGCAGACATGGGTTAGCATGTATTTGGCAGCATCACTGTTAAACTTCTGTGCGCGTATAGCTATTAATACTCTGGGACCCATTTTCTCTTTCAATATTGTTCTATAAGCATAATAATTGGTTTCTATCGGCAAAATATTATACAGTTTTGTTAAATAATATGACTAAAACTACATTTTACTTTCATTTTTTAATCTAATGGAATTGTTCAACATTATGAACCGCATATATTGACATTCTTATCAGGATGGCCCTGCAGCTTATTGCAACTTCATGAAATCACACACACACATCGAAAAAACTAACTTATTAAATGCACGAAAATGCTTTATATACATCAAGCAAGACTAAAACCTTAAATGCTGCTGTTGGAAAATGTAATTCATTTTATATTGATAAACTGATTAACATTTCAGAGTAGGCTGAGAAAGAAGGACTTTTTAAGGAGGTAATATAATAAGCTATACTTTACTCCAAATTATCCCCCACCATATTATTAACAGGGAATGTAATTCCTCTTTCGGATTAGAGTGCCACCACCTGTTCCTCCCATCCAGCTGTGAGAAGGTGAATGCTCTTAAGTCCACAGGACATAAATGTGTTGAGTGAAGTCAGATCTTGCCTGACATCTGTAGCCTTTTCCTGCATCACAACTTCTAACAAAGCCCGTCGTTGTGTGGCCCAGCTTGTGCCCTCCGCCCACGCCCATCTAACAACCCAGATCCCACTGAACTGGCATCAGTCAATGGACAAAAAACTGTTTTAATTAACTTCAGATCTGTCAGCTACCGCTGAGCTACGCCAAAGTAGGCATGTAAGTTCATGCCCCATTTGATCTTTATGGGGATTTTTTCCCCTTAAATTAGAAGAGAGAAAGGTACACACATAATCCAGCAACTGAAAAAAAAAATCCTTACCGAAATTTGCAGCCATACATAAAACATAGGACTCCACTTTGATCTGATGCATGTGCACTTTTGTGCATTTATACAGCAGGTGTTATGTGCGTCCGTGTAAGCCTTTGATGTAGATGTCCTGATTTTCATAACAATATATCATTTGTACAGTACAACTGTAAGAGCTCATTACCCAAAAATAAAAAACCACTGCAATAGTTGTTAAAAAAAAGTCCTGAATCTGTGTGTCGCTAACGTTTAATTAGCAGTTATACAAAATCTTCTACTAGGAGGGCGAAGTAACTGGTGGCAATAGGGGAACTGCAGCTTTATTCCTAGTTAGCAGTTATCTAACAGCTGGCTGGAGAGTGTTGTCACAATGGAAGGCTGGTTTCTTTTCACCTATAGTGCAAAAAAGGAAAAGCAGAAGAGAGGGGAGAGAGAGCGGGTGTTTCCATTGCAGCAAAGCAGCATCGCTTCAGAGAGTAAAGACAGTGAACATCAAAGCTGGCCCTGGGCTAGAAAGAGGGAAGACAGAAGAGGAGGGAAGTTAGAACTCACAGACAGCGGTCCCTACTGAGAATCTTGGGTAAGGAAAAAAAAAAAAGGACATGGACTGGTTGAAAAAGAGGGAAAGAAAAGAGAAAGTCAAAGCCAAAGAGAAGGTCTTTTTACTTCAGAAAAAGGAACACGAACTTGACAGAACGTTATTAAGGTGGCTGTCTACAGGGGTAGTCACCACTTGACTGCCAGGGCAGATGTCTATATCGCCTAATACTGCTGCACTGCTCAACAAATGCCTTTACAAGGGCTACACAAGGCTTTAACTACAAGGACAGACCTGCTCATAAAAGCACATATCTGCTCCACAATGTTCCACACAGACACATGCAGTTCAAGAGTACAAACACACCACAGAAATACATAAAGGTTCACTGGAAATCCAAAATCACAAAAGGCTGTGTTTGCTAAACAAGCATGAAGCCCTATCTTGCAGACAAAAAAAGACAGCCACACCTTGAAAGGATCTCTACAAGGACAAACAGAGACACATGCACAAGCTCAAATCGCTTCCATCCACTTCCTCTTTCCCGACCTAAAGCGTTTCATTAACTGTGCTGCAGAGTGAAATGATAATTTCTCTTTGGATAGACTTTGCAGCAGTTAAGGGGGCAGTTAGCCATCTGAGCCTGCTGCTGTGAATGTGTTTCACTGGGTGGCAGATGGGTTCAGATGGCAAGAATTCACGGGGATGCTGAGAGACCAGGAGTGTGTTTCCCAAGGAGCTTAATTGAAAGAGATTGGAATCTAATCTGTGAGTAAACAGTCAGAGAAGAGCAGAAGCTTTCTTCCATCCATCATTTGCTACATCAGCAAATTTGAGCAGGAAATCTTGACAAGGATCCGTTCTCACTAAAAACCTCCCAAATTTAGACACCAAGTTATAAAACCTAATACTGGAATGACTTGTGATTGGTGATGACTGAATGGTGTTATAATTATCCAAATGTTTTTCCTGTTAATGACATGATAGGAAAGGCTATTAAGAATTACAGGTGCCACAGCTTAGACTGATTAAAATATTGATTTGATGATCATAGAGAAGCAGCAACAGGTTTATCATCACTGAAGGACAACTTTCAACAGAGTATGCACAAAAATATCATTTAGTCATTTAGGTTAATATGAAATATAGCATTTTTAAACACAATCAGTTTAGTTTGAATGTAGATTAATGTTCTATACAAACACAAATTCCAAATTACATGAATTGAAGAGATGCAAACTTTAAGAGAAAAAGGCTGATGATTTTACTTTCTAAAAAGTTATTGTGGGTATTATTCTGTAATATACACAAATTTTTGTTCTTCATCTTAGTTGTTTTCCAGATAATACCCTGTTGAGTTTTATGTAAGAGCACATATTATGTGGTCTTTTAACTGTCACACTACTCACTAGTACAAAGTCTATGTAATGTCAAAGAGCACATGCAATGAGAGACTTTGTGCATGTAAATGGGAAATTATCATCACACATGAAACGGAGTTCCACAGGGTTCTGTGCTGGGACCAATACTTTTTACATTATGTGCATTTCCCTGAAGTAATATTATTATAAAACACTGCATACATTTTTATTTCTATATAAATGATACCCAGTTACATTTATCTATGAAGCCAGATAACAAATTCATTAAACTACAGGCATGTCTGAAAAACCTGGATGACTTCTTACTTCTAAATTCAGACAAAGGCAAGGTTACTGCATTTGGCCCTGAAAATGTTAAAAACATGGTGTCTAACCAGATTACCTTGGCCTACAGTAGCACTTTGAGGACTTTTGGAGTCATCATTGATCAGGATATTTCCTTCAACATGCATTTTACACAAATAAGTAGGAATGAATACATTCAGTAATGTATATACCTTTACATATTGTACATATATTTATTACTTTTTAGATTAGCCATTTTTATATTTTGCTTGTTTTACATTATTGTATTTTGCACAACTCTGTTGCTTGTGAAGCTCGCACACAAGAATTTCACTCACATGTACTGTACCAGTGTACCTGCGCATGTGATGTGACAATAAAAGTGATTTGTTTGTTGATTTGTTGATGAATAGCATTTTGTCTCAGAGTGATGGTGAAAAATTAGTTCATGCATTCCCTGCTTCTAGGATAGACTACTGTAATTCATTTTTATCAGACTGTTTCCTAAAAAGCCTTTAGTTAATCAAAAAACAGTGTAGCAAGTACTGACAGGGACTAAAACGAGAGATCATATTTCTCCTTATGTCTCCAATATTAGCTTCTCTTAATTGGCTTCCTATTACTGTAAATTCAGAATTCCTTCTCTTCACATATAGTCTTTATAATCATACTCTGTCATATCTTAAAGACCTCCCAGTAGCATATTAATCTAAAAGAGCACGTTGCTCTCAGACTCCAGGCTTACATTTGGCTCCTAGAGTGTCTTAAAGTAGAATTGGAGGCAGAGCCTTCAGCTCTCAGTCTCCTGTCCTTTGGAACCAGCTCCCAGTTTGGATTCAGGAGACAGAAACCGTCTCTGCTTTTAAGATTAGAGTTAAAACTGCCATTTTTTGATAAAGATTATAGTTAAGGCTGGATCAGGTGACCCTGAAGTATCCCTCATTTATACTGCTATAGTCTAAAGCTGCTAATTAGCAGTATGATAACCACTCATTTAATGTCAGCAGAGTGTTTTGTATTATTATTCATCAGCCATGGAGTGATTAAAGTATACAGTGTGGTTCCTGAATTTACAGAAAGGAAAACTGAAGGCAAAGGGCAAATTGTATGCGTCAAGGTAGTGTGTGTGAGTTCACTGCCTACCCAGAGAGCTGAGGTGAAACACAGACATTGGCACATAATTTAAGTTTCTATCAGCTCAGTGTCACACCCCAGTTTCCCATAGTCTGAGCCGCCTCAGTAACCCGAGGCTACACATCACTACCTCAGAGAGTAATACAGAGGAGTTAGGCAGTGCTCCACCCACAGTTATTTAGTTATTTTGTAGTCTGGGTTTTTTCTGTTTTTGTTTTTTAATTTATTCATTTATTTATTCTTTTTTTTTTCTTCTTTTTTTTCATTTATTTAGACATTATTCAAAGTGAGCAGGGCCAGGGAATGAGAAAGATAATGGACCACGTTTATATAAAAATTAAAAAAAAAGTGACTTCTGGATAAGTGTGACAGCTGTGCTTAATCATGGCAAGTTAACCAAGAGAGATGTGAAGAGAGCAAAGAGTAAAAGAAGGCGAGGAAAGCTGACAAGAGGAAGTGAGAGCCTGAGGGGTGAAAAAAAGGTAAGTTTAATTTCTAAAGTCATATCGGAAAACACTAGGAGCCTAAAAATGAATGGAAGCTTTAAGAAGAAAGTGTCTTCTTACAGTAATAGAGCTGATCCCAGTAAAAGCACAACTCTCTTGAGAAAGCATCCCAATATGAAACATCAAAACTTCTCTTTGTGTTTCTCTTATTGCAAAGAAAAGTAAAAAAAACAGGAACATTGCTTTTTCTTTTGTTACGTTTTTCCCCAGCCTAATGTACTTTCTACAAGGAGTTCATTTTAAACTTGAAAGTAATCTAAAATTGTGTTATTAAATATATATTACTATAATAACTAGTAATTATAGATATATAGAAGTTAGTTTTGAAGAACAAAAGAATTCAGTCTGTAGAAGGAGAATATATGATGACCAAAATCTGCCTGGGAAATGACCTACACAAGTCCCACTTACCTCGGTTCAGCCCTTTCAGTCCTCTAGGCCCTGGCCATTCATCAGCAGACATCACATGACAAACCAAAACCATTCATCCTGAGCCACAGCCTCTTCTGCCCAAAAGGATTTGTGATTCAATTTGACTGAGTGATGCCCTGGGCCTCAGGGCTGGGACTGAGTCTGCTAGGGTTTGCTGGGAAAGTAGGGTGCATGGTATAGGGACACGCAAAGGACAGACTGTATAACAGACCGCTGCCACTACTGCTGCTTCACAGCTACATGGTGTTGCTGTTCATAACATTTTTTTTTAGAGGACACACAAAGCAGACAAATACAAAGACATACACACGTATATAAGATGAAAAAATGATGCAGCATGCAACTTTTCTTTGTAACAAGACACGTAAAGAATGACATAATGAAACTGAACGTGTGTGAAAAAGTAATGATTTATAAGCCCTTTGAATCATCTCTCAGCTTCTCTTTTTATCTCAGTAGGACGGTAGCAGGAGCATGAAAGATTTAAAGAGAAGGCTTTTAGTTTAAACCAGATCCTGGACTAAATACGCACACTCAGGCACAAAATGAAGAGCAGAGATGCTAGACTATCTCTGACAAAGCTTTCTGTTACAATCACCAATAAAGTCACTGGATACAAATGGTGCAAGACAGTTGAGCTTCCCTTAAGGTGTCAAATACGACACTGATGAGTCAGGGATTTCAGCTGAAATACACTGCTGCAAGATACCGAACTCACTGTATCACGTTCTGCATATTTCCAGTCAGCTGAGAGTTTCAGACAGGCTGCAGAGGAGAACAGCGTAAGATGAAAGACTGTGTCTATCCTTGCCTCCTACTGCCATGCCTTTATTACATTCCAGTCAGCTTAAAAACTGGCTGTGTTCCTGTTTCTTTCAACACAACCTTTCCAAACTTCAGGTGGTCCAGAAAGCTGCCGTAAGGTAAGAGAACATACCATATACAACTGTCTTTAATACATTCTTTAACATGTTTTTTTTACTTTACTTGTTTGACTTTTTATCTTTGTACTCATGCTCCATCATCCATCATTTAGAAATATGTCCAATTTAGCTTGAACTATACTGATGGTGCAGTTATTTTATATGTAAAGCATTTTCTTTCTGCAATGTCAATAAAGCTATTTTTAAACTTTCTGTTGCCACAAATTAGAAAAATGTGTTGTCTAATATGAGTGCTTATAAAAAAAAGAACAAAGTAATGCAAGACGAGTAGTTTTTGATAGGACAAATTGAAATACACTCGGATTTACATTTTATATGTTATAATAAGTGATTCAGGCATGCACTAAGGGTTGACAGAGTTCACTGGGAAGATGTAAAATATTTATGCAAGAATACTCTGCAGGGTGGGAAGAAGAGATGAAGGAAATAAGGACAAGAAATAAGACAAATGAAACACTAATGAGTGATTCCAACTATAATGTTTGGTGTTGCAGCTGAAGAGAAGCTGGGGAAAGCTAAATAAGTCATTGGCATTGGCAAGTTCATTTGTTCACTGCTTGCCCTCCTCAATAAACAAGCAGAGAAGAGTAAAAAGGGGGTGTTGACAGGGTACAGTCGAGGAAGCCCTTTTTCAGCATTTTGTTCAGTCATGTGCTGCCAAGTTGTATAGAGCTAAGCAGCTATAACATAGCATGAAAACATGTCAGTATTTCCTTACACGTGTTCCAAACTGGCTTTCCCCTACTCTTTTATTTTTAGGAAGACAGATATACAGGAGCACTACTAGCAATTAAGTGGTTCATATGGCATGTCTATTTGGAGGTTACGATGCTCATAAACAGGCAAAGAAAAGGGAGACACACTGAGAAACTGACGAGAGTTAGTAAAATTGGCTGGTAAAGGGAGTGGACAGACGGGAAAGGGAAAAAAGAACATGTTAAGGAAGAAGTGAATAGTGAGTCAGAAAAGTGGTGGTGGTGGTGATATGTGTGTGTGTGGGGAGGGGGAGCCATAGAGGTAAAGCTTTGGGTAATAAAAACTAATCTTATACTAGCAACCAGGATGACAATTGACAGTAATTGCATATTTTCCCCCTGTAATTATGAGCTTTTTTTATGCGACCCTCTTCTCACAAGGTCTTAGTAATCCTCCGGTCATTTCCCGCTCCTCCATCTTCAGACAGTCACTCTACCTCCAAAATTAAATCGCAAGGGCTGGTCAAGCCAAATAAGCAAACCACCATGAACTACTCAGGCCTTTCTTGGTCACAAATAATGCTTGACAAATGATGTCACATGAAATCAGATCTCACTATTTAAATAGAGAAGAATGTGCTTAGAAAGCACTAAATCTGACAGAAGATGAGAGTTGGAGTGGACTCGGAATTTTTTTTTTTTTTTTTTTTTAAATGGAAGAAACTGCTTTACCAGAAACTGGAAGACAGAGATCTTAAAAAGACTGAAGTGCACATTTAGAAGAACGTATTTGGGTATCCTGTTTGCTGCAAGAACTAATGCCATGAAAGGCCAGTGATCTTTGCAGTTTATTGCAATTAGAAAGTTGAGGTCCCAAAAATGTACCAGATGGAGAAGCAGACATGCTGTGGGATCATGGAGTTTGAAAGTCTGTTAAAACTGCTAAACTGAAAGTTTCCACTGTAAACACGTTCAAACTAAGAGCAAAGGAAGATGGTGCATGTGGGAAAATAGATTTACAGGAAAAATCAAAATGGCATTAATACTTTTTTTTTTTATAAAGAAGTCATTAATCAGCCATAGCCAGATCTTTAATTCATTTTAAAAAATCATCGCATTTTTATTCATTAGGAGCACACTTTGTCAGAGCCATGCTGAAAATCTAGCCTATGCATTTGTTACTTTCAAGTTGGACTACTGTGGTTCCTTATTATCAGGATGTTCCAATAGCCCTATAAAAGCCCTCCATCTGATCTAAAACACGACTGCATGAGTACTGACAGAAATTAGAAAAAGAGATCATTTTTCTCCCATATTAAGTTCTGCTCAGTGGCTCCCAGTAACAGTCTGAAAAGGTTTTAAAATTCTCCTCCTTACATACAAAGCCCTTAATGGCCAAGCTCCATCATATAAAAAGACCTCTTAGTACCATATTATCCCAACAGAGCACTTTGCTCTCTGAATTCAGGCTTACTTGTGGTTGTTAGAGTTTCCAAAAGTAGAATGTGAAGCAGAGCCTTTTAGTTATCAGGCTCTCCCCTTCTGTAGTACCAGCTCCCAGTCTCTGCCGGGCAGACAGACGCCCTCGGCACTTTCCACTTTTACTTTAAAAAAAGGAGGAACCTATATTGTACCATATATTTATCTATTGCTTAAGAAATAAAAGGAAATAAATAAAAATTTACACACGCTTTAAAAAAAATCTGATTATGTGCAAGTAAAACCACATGACTGTATTTTACACTGCAGGTGTGCCTTTTAGTTAAGGTGCAGGAAGAGCACTGGGCCACAGTAGTGTGGGGAGCAGCACCTTGTGGTGTGATTGGCACTCCTCCTGCGATTTTGCTAATCAACTTCTCCCTTTTATGCAGCCGCGTGCTGGGGCCGGATGGCACACACAGTGAGACTTCACAGCTGACGCTGTGCTGTGCACTGAGCTAAGAAGACAAATTTCCTTGAGTTGTTTAAAGTTCAGTATGCAGGGCAAGCACACAGTTTCCTTTTGCTTTTTTTTACATTTGTGTGTGTGTGTGTGTCTGCACAGTGGCGAAAATAACCTTTATCTGTGTCGCAGAACCCATGGTAGGGGCAGTCCCTCCTACAACAACATTATTGACAAAAATTTGAAATAACTCATGAAAAATCTATACATCCTTCCGAGCTGAAATCTTCCCTGCATGCCTTCTATGTGTGACAGTTCCTATATCACTGACCTTTTGATAAATGCTACACTTCTATAGATTAGACTATCAGGACCTCAAAATGAGACACTCTACTTTTCTGCTCTTTATGTATTTACACGCCGTTATTGCATGTGATAAGTCTTATTGTCTCTCCCTCATAATTTCCTAACTCCTATCTAGTGATTTTTCTTATGTGTCCATCTGCCTTTGCCAGCTAAGCTGCATGTTAATAATCTGTTATTACTGAGCCAACCCACTGTCCACCTTTTACTGTTTGTTGCTTCTAAATACACGTCTCTTCTCTCTCCACTCGACTCTCATCAACCAGTCGAAGCACAGGCCAGGTTCTCTTTGAGATGTTAAAAAGGTATTTTTTTTCACAACTGGTTTAATTGTTGGGTTTCTCTCTAAAATATTGTAAAATCTTCACCTCGATATAAAAAGATTCAAATGAAATGTTTAAGAAAATACATTTTGTACTTCTTCTCATATTGTTTATGTATCTCTCTACTAAAGCTTGAGGACAGACAACTCAAACGCAGCTCTTGACTTTCTATAGAGCCAACCATATAGCCATATGGAGCCATGAAAATCACAAACGAGCAACAGAAGCAAACCAGCTATGTTTCTGCAGCGCATCTGCGAACATGCAGTAAATTTGCAATGAAAAATAAATGAATTCACAACTTCCTCTGCAGGAGCAGATATGGAAAGAATGAGAGCGATAAAAGCTCAAAGCCAGAAAAGACTTTGGGAAAGAGGAAGTATGCAGCGGGAGGAAATAATTAGAGTAATAGAAAATAGTGTGAAACAGTTTATCTCGCTGAGAGAAAATCTTCAGGAAATTATGAATGCCAAAAAAAAAAAAAAAGCAGTAATAGCTATTGTGTACAGGCACTTGCATATAGCAGCTAAAAAAATCCTCCAAATGACCAATTAAAATTTTTTTTAAAAGGTCAGAGCTGGAGATTTGATAGAGCAGAAGAGAATGCGGCAACGCGTCTGCATCCAAAGTACGGAAACACGCTCCGTGGAAGGGATTACAGAGAATGATGTTTACACCTCGGGGGAGAGGATGAGAAAACGAAGACAAAGAGGATATTCACGACTCGAGAAACACCTGGGAAGCCTGCGTCTCACACACACTGATTTAGAAACATGTGCACTTGCTGAAGGTTTAATAACTTGCAGTCATGTTTCTGCCCATTTTCATTCCACAAAGATGTCGCCTATGTTTTCCTCAGTGCGCTAATAAAAAGGGGGTGTGCAGTTGTGGGATATGCATACTGCTATACCTGTGTGTGCAATATTAATTCAGTTTCTACTGTGCATGCCAGATGTCATTGGACAGATTTTAGGTATTCACTTCTTTCTTCTTTTTTTTTTTTTTTTACCAACTTCTTATTTTCTCTTTTTATTCACTGGCACAATCTCTCTTAAACGCCCATTTCAGCTTTTTTTATATGTTTGTAGATATAAGCCAGACAGCTGTTTCCATGGATTCTTTTAATTATACTGCGTATACAGAACTGGATCTGAAGTGAAGGAAGCGCTTAGGAGTGTGCCGAAGCTTCACAAGAAGCATTAGTGAGAAAATGTAGCTGCCACACACAAATCATTTCAAGCAGTGGAATACAAAGCATTTCCTAGTCATATGGCTCAACACTTAGCTGATAGTCACATGTGCATTCTTTCTCTGCTTTAAAACTAACATCTTGGGGAGTGGGATGGTCTGTAGGAAAAAACAATAATTTGATCATCATCTTGGGCAGCTGTAATCTCTAATCGGCATTTTTTCATAGGTTTCATTGATTATTTATTTAAGGGATTCATGCACAGCCTGTGAGATTTATGAACTCAGGCAACAGGAAAACAAATTAATCAATAAAATATAAAATAAAATACAAGCTGAAGATTTTTCTTTCTTTAGAAATCACTATTTTTGAAGAAATCTGCTCCAAATACCCAATAAACAGATAAATGTATCATCAAGACAAATAAATTGGTAATCACAATCAAACAGTCAAATAAATACTCCAACTCCATACATGCGTTTGCATCTACTAAATTTGTTGCTATAATGCTGTATAGGCATAGGATTTCCCCTCTGAAGAGCGTCTTAGCTGAAGTACAAAGATCTCCCAGCATATCCTGTGGTTCACACCTGCAGACGGAATATATGTGTGTTTTCTAGGGTGTGTCACACTGCAAAAAAAAAGAAAGAAAATCATACTGCACGACCTCAATTGAAACAGCAGTAGCCATTGGTTTGTGTTTGAAGCAGCTGGAGTAACAGAAAGAACGCTCTCATACAGCCGTAGCAAGATCCTTGACACTTCAAATTCTCGCCTAAACTAAAGAAAGTGCCGCTGGAGGGGACATGAGTCGCAGCAGCATGGCAATGGTACACATGCACATTAACGTAACTGAAGCAAAAGCTAAATACAAATGTCTGCAGTGATGCACAAACACAGTTTTGCATATGAAAATGACAGAAAATGAAAAGAAAGCAGTTTTTAAACTCTAGGAGCCGTGCACGGTGCACACATTCATGGCACACCCACAAACAAAGATTCACTTCTAGGCTCGTGGAGACACCGGGTACACATGTGCACACACATCTGCACCCAACCTTCCCCTTTCCCTGCTCCACTATCCCCCACTCGCTTCCACACACATAGAAACATACACACAACTAGAGACACTGAAGGAGCTTGCTGTGATGAGGGAATAATTCTCCTTTTGACACAACCAATTCCTCTGAAGACAAAAGAGGAATCATACACCGACACACTGCAGCCCTCTGAGGGAAGCAACACACAAGCCCCTGATTCCACACACACACACACACACATGCCTGATGCAAAGACACCGCCACCCCCTGTTATCTGTGCTGTCATCTGTGTGTCTGCTGTTTCTGTGTGTGCTTTCATATAGAGGGCTCTACATGTGAAGCCCTTCTCTCGCATTTGATAAGTGACAGTGAACATAAGACAAGGGGAGCCCAAGATGAGAGAAGAGGAAGTGGTGGCTGTCAGTGAAACTCACGTAGGTCAGAGAGGAAGCAGATGATGCTTGTCAAGGTAGTACATCACATTCTAAAAGCCAGCCGCCAGTCTCTCAGAGCACCTCAATTTCTTACCTTTTACAAGGTGTGGGAAATAGTTGTAATTTTCTGACATTAGTCATAGGAAGTGAAAGCAAAAATAACGGCAGGTTGGTCAGTCTGCCAAAAAAAATGACTCAAATTAAGTAGTTGATGCTTTCCTCTGGCACATTTGCGTGTTTCTAACAGGCTTTTCGAGAATAAACAGTGATTACATAAGGACTTTTTTAAAAGAGGTTGTTTTCCTTTAACTGTTTTCCTTGTCATAATTTATCTTTTTTTTTGTGTGTTATATTTATTTATTTTGTTTTCTTACAGTCGGTTAAGAGGGCGGGGCAGGACAAGAAAAACCAAGCAGACCAACCAGGGCAGGCCAAGTCAGTCAGCAGTCCATCTCTCTCTCTCTCTCTGTCTCTCTCTCTCTCTCTCTGTGAACTTCAAACATGCTGTGGTCTGTTTCATGCTCCCTGCAGCCCATTATGGCTTAATGCTTCAAGAGGCTTCTTACTGACTTCAGCATTTAACAACTTTGGTGTTTTCAGATGGTACACTAGCACACACACACACACACACAGAGAAATGCACGCTCACAAACACTCTAGTGCTACACACAAACAAGCACAGACAGGAGCCCAGATGCAGGAATTGACAGACTTTAAACTGCAGCAGAGTTATGAGCCTGCACGCTGTGATACTGAAACAACTGTTGCTTTTGCTTTAATCTGTTTGAAGAGGAAGACCAACAGAAGCATGGGGCTTTATGCTGACATCAACCTTCAAATAAGCTTCAGCTCTCTTATCTTCGAGTCAGTTAATGAGTTCCATTCATATGTAATTCTGTGTGATCAATTAGTTATCCAGCATAAGGAGAATAAGAACACCACATCAGTGGGGATAAGGGATAGAGATAGGGCTAACACTTATCTCAACACACATAGTATTTTCTATTTATGTTTAAGTTTGCTGAGTCCCTTTATCTACAAAGAGTCCTTTATAGAAAAGGGACTACACGTGTGATCATTTATCCATCTGGCTTACATGCTAGCATAACTTGTGCATTGCAGACTTGCAATGTTGGATGTGTTAGTGTTAAAGTGTAATGAAATTCAACCTAGTGAGATAATTTAAGAAAAAAACTATATTTTTTTCTTTTTCTTTTTCTACTACGTAAGGATACTTAAGGCAAAAATGAGCCAAATACACCTAAAAAACATGTAACTTAAGATATTAGGTTGTCATATTAGTAGAATTTCAAACTCAATACAGATACCCAGAACAATACAAGCTATTTAATACCACTGTCAGAACCAAGGGGAAAAAAATGACCAGTGTGATAGCGTTAAATTGCCATCAACAGACAGACAGAACAGACATTTGGTGCCTAGCACCAACATTAACATTGCCATTTTATTATTAGCCTTAGCTGCTAGCCACTACCTTAATGATAACAGATGGCTAATGTGGCTATGGGGTAACTGCTAACAGTTAAAGAGCTAACAGTTAAAGCCGTGTGCCAGCTCAGTTAACATTTATGGGAACTATTCAATACTTCAGTGTTGTTAAAACTCGAGCTTTACTGACTTTAATCTAGAATTCCCACATAAAGTGTTGTTCAGTGTTGTGAACATCAACTACTTCAGCTGGTAGCGAAGAGACAGGCCTGCCTGCGTGCATTTGTGAAGTGTGCAAACTGGAAATGCTAAAGACTGCACTGCTGGTATTGACACTTTTGCAAATGACTAATGTAATCTGATTGCCTTTTTTTAGAATCCATCAGTGTCTGAGTACCGATTTTCTTTTATTTGTTTTGACAATCCTGCTTGGATGTGGACGTGACAAGAATACATCCACCTGCAGTAACATTTATGCAACATGTGTATTTAAGCTGAGATGTTGCATTTAAAGCATTATTTCCACAAATATTAACCATACATCTAATCACAGTGCAATTATTTTGATGGTTATATGTATAGAGACTGAGAACAGAGTCCCTATGACTGCTTTGACCGAGTGTGGTTTCATTATAAACTTTACAGCAAAGGAAACTAACAAAGAAAAAAAAAGTAAATGTAAAATATAAAACTAATATTTCAATAGTGCAAAGTGCTTAACCAAGCTTGTCTTCATTTCCTGCAAACGCACTTTCATTATAGTATAGCTATTTGCTGTTACAATAACATAATGCATCCACTTGAGAGTAAGCTAATAAGAACACAGTGGGACAATGATGTCCAAATAATCTGTAAGACTGTCGAATTATTTTTTTATTATCCTTACTGGCATGAGAGTACATTGCTGAGGGTGCATAAATAATACACCACCACAAGCGTCTTACTGCAGCTTTCCAAATATAATCTATTATTTTAATAAAATACCCATTTACTTTGGGAGGCTTTTTAGCCTTTATTATGATAGGACAATTGAAAGTCCTATCATAAAAACCCCAGAGCAGATTTGAACATGGGCCTCTGCAATAGCCATACAAAAAATAGTGCTGCTCAAGATAGTAAGCAATACTAGCACCCATAATTTCACCATTTACTATTTGTTTGCTGTTGTGGAGTTGATTTTGCAGCCTTTCTGTGGCTTGCCAGCTTTTTTTATTTATTTATTTTTTTTTACTGCCAATGGACTTCTTCTACATTTAACCTCTGGCTGAAAAGAGGAGTAAGGGGAAGCAAACACTTTTAGCAGCCAGTATTTTAATATTAGCCTTAGTCAAAGAGATGAGAGGAGTGACCAGCTTTTAACTTCAGTGCTACTTTTTCCCCCTAAATTCTGAGTGAAGCTGTCGAGTTCAAAACATTCTCATACTTCTT
This sequence comes from Pelmatolapia mariae, assembly GCF_036321145.2. Taxonomy (NCBI): domain Eukaryota; kingdom Metazoa; phylum Chordata; class Actinopteri; order Cichliformes; family Cichlidae; genus Pelmatolapia; species Pelmatolapia mariae. Next base: position 15,524,580 of record NC_086243.1, read on the forward strand.
ATGGTGGGCTGCCATACAGACCAGTCCATATTTCCAGCCACAAGCCAGTCTTTAGTCAAGAAGAGTTCCTAGCAGCCTTGGTAAATAGCAGTCCTACTGTATCATTAGCCAAACACTGGTTATAATGACACTCCAGAGCACTGTGCAACTCACAGTCAGTGTGTAGCAACCAGCAACCAACAACACAAATACAGCATGGGAAAATCAATGGCATACCAAAATGTTACCAGCCTTCCTGCAGATGTCTCATACAGCTTGTCTCTTTGTATAGGCTTATGTGACATTGAGGATCTAACGCTCGGTGGCTGCCAACTGCTTTCAAAGAGTGCCTGGCGCCTCTCTCTTTAAGAGCCGATGAGAGAGAAACACAGAGAGATGAAGAATGTCATCCCCTGAAAGACAACAGGATAAGTCATCAAGACTGTAATGATGGGGTGGGACAGGGAGGGGGCAGCGCAGCGAGGAGACATAAAAATCAATCATCCATTTTTGGTAAACATGGATGAAAAAAAAAAGCTGTTTCCAAAACTGATTACACTCTACAGAGCTGAAATGGCATCATCATGCTCATTTAAAAGCATCAATCAGCTCACTTTAGCCCCTGTGAACTTGTTTAAGGAGCTCAAATTATAGTTCCCCCATGGTCCGGTAAGCATTACGTCAACACAGTGATAACAAACAGCTCACCCTTAACTCAATAGCTCTCCTCCTCGTTGCTTTTTCTGCAGGGCAAATTACTTAAGAGTAGGGGACTATCCAAGATGTTAAAGGAGGCACATCCATGTGATATCTAGGAATCTTTATTCACTGCTGACTGAGGATAATCAGATGGAGCCGGTGATATGGGGTCAGATTTACTGCACATGTATACTTAATGCCTTAAAAAAGTCAAATTAACAAAAATGAACTTTGTTCAGAACTTGTCTATCTTGTTCAGCCTTGATTTACTTAGATGTCCACACTCCATGCTCAAGATTTATGCATCTTAAAAAAGAAATTTAGTGTTTGGCTCATAACTGCACGAGCTGCTTTCTGTGCCTGAGTAATAATTATTTCATAAACTGTGCAGAGGCCATGAAATAAGGATTTGAAAGTACTGAAAGTGGACATCATTTTCACAGTTGGAATGCAACTCTTCCTCCCAAAACTGAGTCACTCAGCATGTGACCTTGAGTCAGGCCCAGCCAATACTTTACGCTGATCGAACCCCGGTGTCACAGCAGGAAACAAACTCTGCAAATGTCAGAGATCAACTGCAGCATTCAGGCGGCTCATATTTTGGAGGAATAAATTAAATCCTTCTTTTTTGGGGTTTTTTACAAGATTTTTAAAATGCCTCAATGGAGCCCCTGAAGTGTATTTTATGCTAGAGAACAAAAATATAGAGACACAAGGAAAGTATTGCTGATGTGCAAAGCCTATCCATTGTCTCATCTGTCTTTTTTCTCATCCTCAGTTTCTGTGTCTCCCTCTCCTCTCTCACTGAGGAGGCATTGACCCCAAACTTAAGTAAGCTCCACGTCATTGATTGAAACAAGTGATACAGTTAATGTCATGACAAGACAGATTCCCTCTTTAAAGCATTATGGATTACAGACATTTAGAAGAAGGGGGTATCTCTAAGGAACCAGGGCTGGTGTTAATTCCGTCAATTGATTTATTCAATGTGTCTGTCAAGTAAATGAGAAGTGTCCACTTACCACTTGGCCCTTCACTGCTAACTAAAGATAAATGGAGTGATGATTTTTTTTTACAGTTTCATCTGCTTACTATAGCACTGTCAAATTTGATCATTTCAACTACCCTACCTAAGAGTGTAATCACTTGAAAGGATCTACTTTGCGTTATCGTGCTCCCCATTCACACTCATCCTGTTGCCTCTCAGAGAGAGCTCAACATTAAGCAGAAAACTAAGAGAGTTCAAAAAGAATATCTGACTTTTCTAAACCACATCACCCCCTTTTTTTCCCTACATCCACACTATGTTGTGTTAGAACTTAACCGGAAAACAGATCACAGTTTTGTGCAAGGGTCAAGGGTGTGAGATGTGTGACACTCTTGTCTCAGAACTGTTCAGTCTGTGCTGAACAACCTCTCAATCTTCACAGGGGAGGCGAGTTTGTCTGCTGCTGCTGCTGGCTCTCAGGACGGGGAATTGGACAGTGGAGGAAAAAATATATAGTGTATGTCAATCTGGGATAGGAAAAGGTGTGTTTTTGCAAAATCCAAATGTAAATTGAGTAGATTGCTTTGTATGTGTTGCCATCTACTTCTTTTTTTTTTAACTTTTTTTTGAAAGGCACTCGCTGCATTCAGAGTCTGCGGAAATGGAAAAAGTTCAAAAAGAGTTAGAAAGTGAGTGATGTTCCATTTGATTCTACATAAAAAACTGGACCATGAGCATAGATGTCCTGTCCTTGCATGTGTGATACTGTAACTGTAGAGCAGAAAAGTGTGTGTGTGTGTGTGTGTGTGTGTGTGTGTGTGTGTGTGTGTGTGTGTGTGTGTGTGTGTGTGTGTGTGTGTGTTTATATGCTTGAAAGCATTGCACTGAATTCCAGGGGAGGCAAACATGCAATCATCTAAACTGCAAAGGGGCTTGTGACTGCCTTACATCAGCCCCTGAATGACACAGTGAGCAGCATCATATTTGCATGGTTACAGCACATGGTCAAGTGACTGGCAATTTATAGGCTGGCAATTCCCCACAAGAGGATGACACAGTTTAAAGAAGAGGCAGAATTAGGGAGTGTCTTCAGAAGTTAGCCGCTTTTTTTTGTTTTTCTAATGAAGGAAAACTGAAAGTGAGGCGCATATCATATATCTGTGTTTCCAAAATGCTGAGTGTGGGATGATTTCTCATAGTTTTGATCAGGAATCAAATAGACAGATTGCCTGGGCTGTCTTACTATCTTTTCAAAGCGGTGTTTCATCTTAAGACATACAGAGCCCTTGTGCTTTACCATGTGACATGAAAGATGGATGTCTTCTCTGCTTTCAGTTACACCAGAAAAAAAGAAACTTTTTGATGAAGGCACTGTTGAGTTACAATTTCCTGTAGATCCTCTGTGAGCACAAAATTAAGAGTTTGTGAACCAATGTCATTTATACACAACTTGGATATACACAGCCTAGTGGTGACTTTGTCCCAATCAGTCTACCATTTTTAGAGGGATTTTGCAAAGAGATTATGATACTGTTTAAAGCAGCTGTGTGGCTCTTACGGGTATAATTAACGTGTTTTTGCGTGTCATTTACAGTTTTAGGGGTAAAGATGAGGTGTAGTGCGCACAACACGAACAAAAGCTTACCTGATATTTCAAACTGAGGGACATCTTCCACAAGGAACCCCTTTCCTTTGTAAAACACCTTGATATCAGAACAACTCCGGGCTTTGCTCGTCCCTTTGTCCCCATAAGCTGGTGCCGTTAGAGAGCACACTGCCAGCGCCGCTATAATGAAGGAATCCATGCCGGCCGACCACATAGAGTCTAATTGTGTCTATGGACTCAGTCAAGTGCAAATCCGACCGAACACCGAGTTCTACTCGGAGTAGCAGACTCCCGGCTTCTTTAAATTGGGGTTGCTTGGCCCTGTTGTGCGTAAAATATCCTCCACCGTCCTGTCTTCCCTCTGCCCCTTCAGTGCGTCTGCTAAGTCTGTGTCTGCACTCCGCACGCTGCTGCCGGCACAGGAGCGATTCCTCCAAGCGCAGAGGTCCCGTCTCTTCTCACTTCTAAAGCTGGCCGATGTGAAGAGGGCAGGAGCTTTCTTTTTTTCCCCCCTCAATTAATCTTCTCACGCAGATTGCCAAAATAAGCACGGGTCTCTTTTCTCGTATATCCAATGATTTTCTTGTCTTTTCTTTTTAATTTTTTTTCTTTTTTGGCTTACCTGCTCGGAGAGAGGCGAAAGATAAAAAAAAAAAACAGGTTACGCGTTAGCCGCTTTTAAAAACAAAGAAACAAAAAAAAAATAGTCAAAATTGCAACGTGCTGGTTAAAAACCACGCAGCTATGTTGTGTTGATTCATACCTACCGGTGACGAGCTGTGTAAAGAGATGTACAGAGGCAAATACCGCAGCTCAGGGGTTTCTGGACGATGCTGTGCCAGCGCTACCACTCTGTGGAATGAGAAGGAGGCGGAGAGAGAGGGAGAAAGGGGAGAGCGAGGGAGAGAGAGAGAGAGAGAGAGAGAGAGAGAGAAGGGGGGGCGCATAGGTTTCATGATACTCTTCCAATTTTTGTTTCATTCTGTTGTATCTATTAGTTATTTTTGGACACGTTTCAGAGTAAACTTACAGTTTAACAGGTTTGTTTAGCTTTGTGAAGCCTCCGAGGCATCCTGGTAGTCTGTGCACGATAAGGTGGTCTGGATCTGAGTTAAAGAACGTCCTCTACGCCTCTGACAGCTTGTTAGCCACCGACCGGGTGTCACAGATGAATTGTGGGCCCGCCCTTGAGCCCAGGTGCCCACCCACAATACAGGTCAGCCCTGAGAAGCGTCTCCTCCAGTCTGCAGAGCATCTGTGTACATCACTCCTCAAGGTGCAATTACTCCGCCAGCAAGTCATTACCTGCCTTGATGCCGTTCCCGGCTTACCTGTCACCCGCTGAATGCCTTCGTTAACTTCATTTTCTGTACGTGTTAATATCCATGAACAAGCCCGAGAATGTTTTTAAATTGCTTTTAGGCCTCATGTGACCTTTTGGGCATCAAACACGCTTTTATTATATGTCAAGTAATGACCCTTCACGCCCTGTTGGTTTATTGTAGCATAGATGTCAAAATAACAAAAAGTTGAAAAGATAATCTACATTTTTAGTTTATTCATTAGATTTAATAGGATCGGTGACTTCAAACACTGCAGGCAGTGTTTCTTTCTTCCTTCCATTTTTCCTTCCTTCCTTCCTTCCTTCCTTCCTTCCTTCCTTCAGAGAGCCAGGAATAGAAAGGGCTGTTAGAAGAGTGCAAGCCTCATACCACACCTAATAACCACGCACGTGGGCATAAGATGAAATTTGAAAAAAAAAAAAAAAAGATTGTGGGGTGTTTTAATGCAATACACAACTTTTTCAAAAAGCCTTCAACTGAGTCAAGGATATGGATGTCTGGATTTACATTGTGTCACATAAATTAAGAGACATATGCAGTTACTTTACTTAAAATAATATCCCATTAGTCATTTCAGTGCGTGAAACTGAATCAGACAGTATTTAATGGTGTCACTCCCGTGGGAGATGCTTTTTAAAGGCTTGTTTGCACAAGAAGATGCCTCTGCAAATCATCTCACCGACACATGGAAAAAAAAAACTCCCGTGCAGTCCGTGCAGTAAGTGGGCATCGTCTGACAGATAGAAAAACCGAACTGAAAGGCAGAGAGAGAGAGAGAATGGGAGAGAGCCACATGGCATGCACAGTCATTTCCTGCCTCTAAATCATTCTATTTATGTAGACTGACTATGTTTATGAATCCATTAGGAAATGTGACTCTATAATTAGTCTGTTCCTCATCATTGGATGAGTCCAAACAAAAAGGACAGAATCTCGCATATCACCAACTGACAAATGGCTGCGCTCGCTGCCCATTATTGCAGCTCTAAAGTGAGTGGGCATGAATTACACCTTCGCTCTGCAATGTCAAGTGTCTTCCTCATATTTGCTCATGTGTGGAGTTTTTTTTTTTTTTTTTTTTTTGGAAAATCACCATTGCAGTTAGTCTGCTAGAAGTTCAGGAATGTGCAGCTCTGTGCCACACAGCAGACCGAACCCACTCGCTAATTATGTGTAATAATGTTGCTTCACTTTTCTTGTTGCTCCAAGGGAAAAAGCAGGCAGCGCTAAGCACATGTGGCCAGAGGTTAAGTCTGGTGGGCTCAAAGTGTGTCAGCAATAATATGTCAGCCAGTATTATATATGGGTTTGTGTATGCCTGACCTTTATGTGTATATGTGTCTGTGTCAAAGGCGGTTGGTGTGTGTAATGTGAGTTTATGTGTCTGACTGGGACCCACATGTGGCCATAGGTCGGCAGAGCTGTCGGAGAACTGATTGGCCCTCTACTGTCTGGCATCGAGATTATGTAATTAATGCTCAGTAAAGCCACAGAACAGCCATGTTTTCTTCAGGCTGCCTCTCATTGAAGTTTTATTGGCTCTGACCATGAAAGGCCTCCTAATGAAGGGCAGGATGCTGGGGGAAGTTGAGGAGACTGGGGAGAGCAGATGAGGGGAGGCAGAATGGTAGCAAAGAAAGAAGAGAGCATGGGGTGAGAGGCCACTCATTTTAGCCTACTTGTGCAGTAATTATGTGGTGAGCATTTTCAGGGCGCAAAGAGGGTTTATAGTGAAAATTACAATTGCGTCTCTACAGAAATACTATAGATGTTAGACTACATCTTCCGAGAAAAAAACCCTCACGCTTGGTTCGAAACTGGATAGTTTTAAAGGGAAATTCTTACACTTTCCTTCAGAAGAAATTGCAGCAAAATAAATGTCTTCTCGTGTAAAAGACATAGCATAGTATAAATAAACTATGCGGAGAAAAGTATTGGGCCAAATATCTTAATCTTTGAATTCAGGTGTTTTCGGTCTTGTTGTCACATGATTATAAAGTCAAGCACCTAGCCATGCAGTCTGACTTTGCAAGCACATGTGCAAGAATGAGTCACCCTAAGAAGCTTACCGAATTCAAGCACGGTGTGTTAATAGGATTGTGGCATCCATTGTGGCAACAAGACAGTTTGTGAAGTTTCTTCCTTTCTAGACATTCCATCATCAGCTGTAAGTGCAACGGGAAGGATTTAGGAACCACAGCCACAAAATTTTAGACCACATAAAGTTACAAAGGGGGGGTTGCCAGCTGCTGAAGCGCGTAGTGTGTAAACGTTGCCAACGCTCTTCTGGCTCAGTAACTGCATAGTTCCAAGCCTCATTTCACTTTAACATCAGCACGAACACTGAGTACCAGGAGCTGCATGGTGTGGATTTCCACAGCAAGCAGCTCCTGTAGTACTTTTGTTCATATACTGTGTAATAAACTGTTAATAGTTATCAGTAAATTGCCCATTTAAAAGGTTACTGCAGTTTATAAGAGTATGAAGAAATCACAGTAGTTTGTATTTTTAAGACAGTTGATCCATTACAGAGTTCATTGGGACTCCACTATTCCATTTTTTGTCCACCCAGTTGCAGCAACAGTAACGCTGAACCCCAACTCAAGGGTTATCTTATCAGAGCTGTTGCTGTCTGTTGTCAGTACTTTATCTCCTCCTTTGACTTTGTCATTGCAACAGATTTACAGTTGGACCAGTTTGTTTTTCGTTAGGGATAGCCATGTTGAAATGTGATACTAAGCATTATTAGGCTCACCTCAGGGGCTTTAACAAGTCATTCTCCCACTGCATTGCCTAACAAAAGATCAATAAACAGAACTGTAATTTGAAGGGAAACACTGGGTAATAAATCACTTTGAAACTGACTCATTTGTAGTAATTAAAGAAAATGGCTTTGCCTTGTATAAATATTAATATTTAGGAAAGGAATTTTATATAAAATGGTTTGGAATAAACTTAAATTGTAATTTTATTTCCCCACAGCAGCCTTTATATTACTGTACAAGGTTCTACTTTCTGCCTCTTAATAACTGGACTGAAATGCACGTGCTAAAATTCATTGCTGTCAAATGCAAGACCTCTGTGTTTTCCAATTTAGTTTCATTGTTTGTATAAGAAAAGTAATTGTGAAACCTGCACATGTTAATGTCAGGTTTTCTGGGAAATTCCCCATTGACTGTAACGCCTCCACTGCGTGGCACCTTCTGAAAATGAAAACTAAAGGAGTGGAAAGTTGTTCTTGAAACCACATCTAGATTTCAACAGTGTGAGTGCACTCGGGTCTCAAAGGGGTTAAAACATTGCTTGAGAGACAGAAAAAGCAGGCGCTGATGCAAGAGGCAAACAGTGGCAAAATCTCTTATTATGTATTACCTATTCATTTCTTATGGCATCATTGTATTACTGACTGTGTCCATAGTTATATTGCGCTTATACAGCATGCAATTTCCATATATTTTCAAGTATATACACAAATAGGCAATATTGTCCTTCTGCTGAAAGTCAGTTTATATATGTTACTGGCGCTCTCATCGCACCCTCTAATAGAGTTTTATGAAGACATTAAAGACAGAAAGAGCAGGTTAAAGCCAGATCTGATAAAAGGCACACACAGACAGACACAAACACACACCCCTGACAAAATGTGATGTAGTGAAGGAGCTGCAGCAGTGGCCAGTGTACAGGGCTCCCGGCCAGGCCTCAGCATGGTTTTTATGTAAATATAAGTGTGCTGTTTCAACAGATGTAATCGGCCTTTAGAGAGAGATCATTGTGTCCTCTCCCTAAAACCAGTCTCATCCCGGGCTCTTGTAGATAGCATCGATTCTGCATCCTCTCTGGGTTTTTATGTCAACCATTAGCCAGAGTTCAGCACATTCACTGGAGTGCTCAAGTGTGTACGCATCACTCACTTGATCTGTCTCCCTCCTTTCTTGTTTCTCAGTCAATGCCTCTTTGCATCAGTCAGTTTCATTTACATTTTCTCTCTGCTTTGCCATTTTTTCCTTCCTTGTACGAGCGTGGCGAGTCCAAACGATCATACCTACATCCTTACACGTTTAAACACTTTAAAAAACAAAAGTTTGAGTTGTTTTAAAGCTTGTTTTTTCTTCTTGCTAGCCATTTTGCATTGCCATTTTGATCTACTTTATTGTCCCCTTGATCACATTTACCCAGCATCTGTCTGTGCACACGCAGCTTCCAGAAAAACCTAGATTTGCCCATCTCCAAACACGGAGCCCTCCACAGTTGCCAAAGACAGATGATGACAGAAAAAGGAGAAATGTTGATGGTTAGTGCAAAGGGTAGACAGATTATATTGTAGAGAAAAATGAGAAATAGTGAAGGAAACTGTGAAGGGGGGTGGGTGAGCTTATGAGGCAAGATAAGGAGGGGAGAGAATATGATGATGGATGACTTAGGGAAAATGACAGAGAAGTGAGCTGAGGGGAGAAAGCGGCAGGGAGGGATTTGCATTCAGAATGGTGAGGATAAAGTGCAGGAAATAGAAGAAATAGAGAACTTTCAGTGAACAGGAGTGGGGAAAAAATAATTGGAATTAAGTGAAAATGGCAAATTGTCCTTTGATTCTTTGGGTTGATCTCGCAAACAGGCATTGTCGTGGATGAGAAATGTCCCCCGTGGTGTGTTGCGTTGTGCTTTTGTATGTCTCTGTGGGCATCCTGGCACTGTTGCTGCTCAGTAATCTGAGCACATTCCAGTCTTTTCCATGCATGGAGAAAATCTTAGGTACACCCCACAAAATGCTTTCCCAGAAATTACCACAGGACAGAGCGGCGTCCATGAAGTCTAATTGAAACACCACTTTCAATACCTTTCAATAATGATCACTGAACACATTTTTGATTTTGTTTTTTGTTGACAGTATATTTTGCAGTGATATGTGACTTTATTTGAAAAAGGCAAAAAAAAAACCAAAAGGACTGCAATGTAGCAAGCCTCTCTAATGCATACACAATGACAGACTGTACCCATGTGGCAGTGGTGTAACCTCATTCTTCCAACTTCATTCAATTACCTGCACACTATTTTTAGATGATCAGTTCTCCTTTTCTATTTCTCATATGTCTTTTGGAATGAATTAACTGCTCCTCTCATCTGTCTCTTGCTGTGAAAACTCATAAGCTTATGCGAAGAGATGACAAAATCGAAAATTTATGATAACCTCTTATGAATAACTCTCACACAAGTAATGATATATACTTTTAACCGGTGTGTTGGTAAAAGTCCATCTGGTCCTTTTTGGTTCCGATCCCTTTCATGTATCTAATTTAGGCTATTCTATGTGGTGTAAAGCTAAAAAGCATGACGCAGATTTTCCAATCTTATGTTGCTTCTGTCCCAAACTAACATAGTGGCTTCAAATTGAAAGTGAATATGCATTTTTCAAGCATTTTTCTTTGTGTGTTCATTTCAACCAAATGCAGTATTAGGAAACAAAATAGCAAGTTTGGTGGTTAATATTTTCCTGGGACCTTGATATCATAACAGAAGTTGAAACAGTGATTCTGGCTGCAAAACTTCAATTTTGATACATGCAAAAGGCTCAGAGTCAGCTAAGCACGCATATCTTTTAGTCTGCTACAGATCTTTGTTCGGATTGGCAGCATCTCCCTCTGTGGCCTTGGAAACTGTGGGAGGCCACATCTCTGTGGTTCTCAGCCCCCCTATGAGAAGTCCTACATTAATTTCCCACTAGAACAACTTCTATCCTGACATTCCTTCAACATTCCTCAGGCCTCCCCTGTAATGAAAGCATTTTATCACATGGCTTTGCCGTCATTTCTCCAATTTGTTTTTAAAAAGATAGATTGCATGAAAAGTGGGATGCATAAAGCGTTGCTTGGGTTTGATGAACAGACACATGTACACTAATAGACATTAAGTGCTTTTTCTTACCACAAATATAAATTGTCAGTATTCTCTCTGTTTTAAACAAAACGCTTTTGAGAGCGCCCGAGCTTTGGTAGTGGTTTGTCTTAAGCCTTTTCTTTCGCCCACACTGATCAGAGTGAAGCTGCTAATGGGGAATTGCCATTTAGATGGATTGTTCACTTAGCGTTCCCCTCTTATGGCTTTGTAAACTGGACTCTAAAACAAATCTAGTCTGTAAATCTGTCAACTGAGAAACAGTCTTTCTTTTCTTGGATTTTAAATGAAGCTGTATTGATGTGTGTATACACTCCAGAAGTGGAAAAATGCTGGGTGCGTCACCACTGATGAGTTTTTCATCATTTACAGCAGCAAATGTGACTAACATATGGCTACACAGCATGTAACGTTGTCACCATCAGTGATGCATGTGTGCCCATAGTGGGGCAGTATTTCTTTGGGGCCATCAGATGGAAAAGAGGCACTTTTTTATGTATGTCACTTCTAATTGCAAGACTATCTAAAAGTACAGTTTGACAAGGAGAGTAACACATCAAGTAAACTCTCCAATAGTTTGATTAATAGGAGGTTTTGGCAAACGTCTTCCATCTTAGCAGTTATGTATAGACCAGAGCTGGTGTTTACCCAGTGCTGTTTTCTCCAATTGGGACATCAAAACTCAACTAAGTAAAAACATACAGTTCAAGTTAAAACTTTTTCAACAGGTAATCAGTGAAGAAATCAGCTACAGTTTCACTAAAGTTGGCAAACACAGTTTTTCTTTAGCTACTTTTATATTTTAGAGAAAAATGTTGTTACATGTTTAGTTTACATTTTCAGGTCACAAATGTCAAATAGATATTCGGTGTGACCACCTTTGTTCTTCAGTGTATCCTGAACTCTCTTAGGCAAGCTTCCTTGTCATTTCCTTAAGTATTCTTTAGGAATAGTTCTCCAGGCTTCTCTGAAGGACATTCAAAGTTCTTTGTTGGATGTTGACTGCCTTTTGTTTCTCTGTTAAGATGATCCCACACTACTTGAATAATGTTTAGGTCTGTGTTCTGGGGAGACCAATCCATGACTGATAGTGTGTTACATTGCACTGCACTGTAAAAAAAAAAATCCTAAAAAAACTAATATTCCGGCAGCTGGGGCGCCAAAATAATACCATCAAATAACAGAAAATACCTTTCTCATAAAAATACGGTTATTTTCTGTAATGACAATACAGTTTGTTGCCCTAATTTTACATGGGATTTTGCCTTTTTCAAGTGCAGTTGGTTTATTAATAATAATAATGGATTGCATTCATATAGCGCTTTTCGAGACCCTCAAAGCGCTTCACAATTCCACTATACATTCACTCTCACATTGGTGGAGGCAAGCTACAGTTGTAGCCACAGCTGCCCTGGGACAGACTAACAGAGGCGAGGCTGCCATATCACGCCATCGGCCCCTCTGGCCATCACCAGTAGGTGGTATGTGAAGTGTCTTGCCCAAGGACACAACGACCGAGAGTGTCCGAGTCGGGGCTCGAACCGGCAACCTTCTGATTACAAGGCGAAAGGCCAACTCTTGAGCCACGATCGCCCAAAATAACAATAATAATAATAATTATTTGATGTAAAAAGAGTTTATAAGAATCATTTTATGTATTTTTCCATAGCATTACATTTGAATTTAACAGTTCAATCTTTCAAATAACGGACAAATATTTGTGAAATTATGATACATTTGCGAATGTATTTTAACAATCTAAATATGCATATGTACAGACAAATACATTTAAAAAAACAAGAAAATTATGTTTTATTACATTTACAGTGACATTTACGCTTCATCTGCTGCATTGTTTTTAGGTCTTTTTTGGGGCTCCACTTGTCTAGTTACCTCGGTTTGTTTCCAGCTAAAAGCTCTTTAGGAATCACCTTGATGGTGTCAACATATCATTTCATGCCTGTGTGTTGTGTTATTGTTGTCATTGTTTTTAATTCAACTAAAGAAACGTGATAAATTTATGTGTTTTAAGTTTTTTGCTTTGTGTAGACAAAACACTGGTTCATCATGTTTTTTATGCTTGAATGATTCATAGATCAATGTTGATTGGCTGAAAAAAAAGAAGAAAATCTTCAGAAAGTCCAGAGTAACAGAAAGTATTGCTCACGATCAGTCCAACAAAATACTTGAAATTGCACGATAATTGCTGTCTCTCTCTCTTTTGTTCCATGGGATGTTAAGTCAACCTGAAAATTATGCAAGCCAAACTCCATCTGGTATGAAGAAGCGAAGAGAGGATATGTTATAAGTATGAAGGTGAAGCCCTAGTGGCTCTACAACATTGATTTTCTGTCTCACATCTCCTGAAGAGTCACATAGCAACAGAGACCTCTGAATCTGTAATCAGATCCAATCAATGGTGCTCCTGTCTGAGGTCACACACATGTGAACCACCATATAAGTAAATTAACCTGCACACACAAAGCATAACATCTATTCTACCATAATACGACACACTGACGTTAGATATACAGAAGACAAATGAACGAGGAAAATCCAAACAAACTGATACAATAGTCAGCTACAATTTTCACCTCCACCCTGACAGGGACAGAAAGATGGGGATAGTGAATTGGAAAGGTGGAATGGCACCCAAGGGAGCAATGGAACATTCACACTGGTGCTCATCCATCTCCAGGACATGAGCAAGCTGGCTGCCTGTAGCATGCCAAACAGAGGACGCCTTATAGAGAATTCAACATGAGATGTAGGCCAGCCTTGTATATGTGTGGCAGACATCCTTTTGTACACACATACTAACACACACAGCTGCTTCTTAAACTCCTCGATCTTACATCGCACACCAATGGTGACCCCAGCGATCTAATTGGAATGGGTCTGATGCTGGTGGAGCCACATTTCTCTAGCTGGCCATTGTCACATGAAGACAAAGTTATTCTGTTTTGCTAACGGCCAGACTTTCCTGTTGACAAATGTTCAAGCCTCTCTTCACCGCCTTACTAAGGCACACTACATTCTAATCATGCCCTCACCTTACACGTCAGCTTAAAAACACTGATTTGAAACCTAGAGTAGACAATAAGCAACCTTAAAATTAGGCTCCAGCTTTTGTTTTGCTAGCTTGCTAAAATGGCACTATTATATCTAGCACCACTGCTTTAAATTGTGAGTAAAAATAACAAAAAACTTAAAACCGCCATGCTTTTATTTTAATATTATTTATTTCATTTATAAATTCACCATCATTAAGTAAAATCCAACTGAAATATATAAAATCAAATGTTTATTTATTCAAATAATGAATCATTAAGGAAAATGGGCTAGGTGTAAACTAGCTGTAGACCAATCAATTGCCTTTCATTTGACCAGATTCCATTAAATTAAACATTTTGCATTATGCTTAATTAAGTAACAAAATTAAGGATTTGTTCTTAAGGAGTTTATTTCAAATCAAAACCAATAAAATGCAACCACAAAGTTGAAACATTTACAGATAGCAAAGTATTTTAAGACTGGTTTAAACAAAGATGCCATGTCAGTAACAGCATCTTGTTTACTCAAGCCCAGAATTTGCATTGTAATTCGCATAAAAAGTCAGCAAATGATAATGCATGACGCTTTCAGAGCATGCTCAGTTTGTTGCTCTTGTTTGTTGCCTTTCTTAATGTTGTAACACCAGCTGCAATGAGATTCAACAGCTCTTGCTCTAGTCACAGTTCTTTCTTTTGCCACAGATATCTTTCCTTGTATGATACTGAAAAAGTGTGACAGGGAGCAAGGTCTGAAAAATCTCTTCCCCTGTGGGTCTTATTAGTGAGTGTTTAAAAAGAGCGAGCTGTCCACTGCAAGTGTGGTGATTCAAGTCTGTCTCTATTTTTCTTTCATAACGGAGAGAATAATTTGGGATTCTTATGGGATAGGAAATTATTGCAAAGCTAAATGCCTGTTCATATTTGATGCTCTTCACAGAAAGGCTGAGCAGAGGGAGTGATCTGATAAGTACAATGTTGAAAACATTTACAGCTCTTGACATGCACAAAAGCTTTGTCGATGCGTGCTGGCTTTTATAATGTTTTATGTTTCAGAAATAAATTGTCTATCACTTCACAATAGCATTTTCCCACTATTGGACACAAAATGACAACATCGTCATGCTCAGTGTCAAGAAAAATACACAATTTAATGCTGTCTTCTTGCCCACTGCCAGCAGAACAGTACATGATGTGAAACACAACTGACAAGTGAGGCCAATCAGTGGTTTGGAGACAAAAACAAAACAAAAAAAAATCCATTATATCCTATTGCAGATTTGATCCCTGTCAGCATGTCCGAGGCTCTTCTTGATGCTCTGTTGTGTTGAAAATGATTTAATTGGACTCAATTAGTCAGCTCAAAAACTCACTGATCATAATGCTAATTGGCCTGCGGAGCAGGGTGAAAGATCGGCATCCTGCAACGATGGCATGTGTTACTTTGTTGTAAGCACTGACAAACCTCTGAAGAGAGCGAAATTGATACATTGACGAGTGAAAGTCAAGGAGAGCTGTGGTTAATGGTAGCCGCAGGTCCTCCTTCGTTTCTCCTCTGCCTCACCCAACTGCCCATTTTTGAAAAGCTATTTCCAGCGCTTTCCTTCTTCCTTTGCTCATCACTGTAATCCCCTTGCTGAAAAGGTAAGACAATCTGGGG
Organism: Pelmatolapia mariae; assembly: GCF_036321145.2. Taxonomy (NCBI): domain Eukaryota; kingdom Metazoa; phylum Chordata; class Actinopteri; order Cichliformes; family Cichlidae; genus Pelmatolapia; species Pelmatolapia mariae. The sequence continues at coordinate 15,539,794 of NC_086243.1, forward strand.
GTGGTGGTTGGGGGTACTGTCACTGCCACCCTAGTATTGCACAATCAGCTTGAATTCAGAGAACATCTGAGGAGAAAAGGCAGGTACAAATCTTAAAGCTCAGTTTGCAGTCTGTGACGTGACTGTTCTTCGTCTCTGATTGTGTGAATTAGTGTTAGATCTACTCTTTACTATGCAGTAAAGATTTCTGGATGCATGTGTGTGCAGTGTGTGTGTGTGCAAGGATGTTTAAGTGTGTTCTGGCAAAGCCAGTCAGACAGAAGCGCTGATGTGTGCTATAGTTTAAAATAGCCCCGCCAGACAGACAGCTGAGCAGCTGTGACCTCAGGTCCCCTGCCCTGAACTTTCAGTTACACTCAGTGACCACACTGTTTCTTTCAACGTGCGTAAATACCCAATGAATCATCTATAGTCTTTATCAAAACTGCTTAATGAATAAAAGGAGTGAAATAAAAGTTCCAAGCAATTATCAGACTAACTCTATTTTAGTTTCAGACTCCGATTATTGTTCATATTTTAGAGTCTTCCATGGCTTTGTTCATCCGATGGCAGGCTTTGGTTTTGTGAGGCAGGAACAATCCATCCCAATTACAGCTTGGGCAAAGAGAAGGCACGCTATGCACAGACTGGGCACCCTCCTCTCTCTCCTCTGCAGCCAAGCAGACACTCAGTTTTATAGCAACAAGCATGAAATAGACTCCAAGGATCAAATACAGCGTGCGTGCAGTTGGAAGTGTGCATTTGCGAGACAGGGTGTGTGAATGAGATCATTGGTGTGTGTGTGCGTGTGTGCGTGACAGATGATTTTTGTGCACATTGTGTGCTTTAGTAAGGAAAGTGCTATTAGTTATATGTTCCTGGGCTGATGGCTAAAACAGTGGGAGGTGCGGTAAGGCTTGAAGCGCTGCTGTCACCTGATGCATTGCCATTTTGCATTTTTTAAAAATAACTAAAGATCATTGTTACACTGGAGACCAGTTATACCATCAATTCTAAATCCTTCTGACACTATGTAATTATTCTGGCTACATGCAGTGATGCTAAAATAACTCCCAAAACAGCCTCAGCCTGACATACAGCTGATTTAAACCATAGCCTCACGCTATCTCGTTGGCGATTACAGTACTCTCAGCGTCATAGCACAAAAAAAACATGTGCTTCTGCACTCCTTGTGCGTGCTTTGTGTTTGACTAAAAACGATATCAAGACTTCAGGGACAAATTAAGGGTAATTAAACTTGACGAGTAGGCAAAGTTCCCCCTCAGGAGTGGTCAACAGGTCAGTCTCACATGAGTGCAGTGAGCTGACGTCCTCGCTGTCATCATGACTGACGGTGCCAAACTTATTCATGTCTTCTGCACACTGCCTTTGCCTCTATTCCTGGCACAAACACAGACTGATATGTTTAGCAAAAGGCTTCCTAGATGCAAATAGAGAAGGTCAGACTGAGACAGCTTGCCCTGCCCATGCCCTCATAATTCAATCCTTGTCACTGCTGACCAGCTGCAAGCATGAACACACACTTTATCCTAAAAGCTAAGCTCTCCTGGCTCTAGCTGGTGCACAGAGATGATAGCTAGGTGATATGGGTCAAACCATTGGAAAACAAATTACATCAACTTAGACCTTTTAAAGGTTCAGAAAGTATCTAAAGTATTGTAACCACCCCCCAAGTTTAAAATTTGTTTTTAAGGAACCAGGGCAACAGAAGTTGAGGCAATACAAAAAAATAAAGCTCCTGATCATACACACTGGCCTTTGTATTTATAATGCAAATTGGGTTGAAGATGGATGTAGGTATGCTGAAAAGTGCATAGGACCAACAACAGGAAAGTCGGGGAAATGACCCAAGAGTATTAAATAAAAACACCTGTGTCGATGTGTAATGTGTGTATAGTCTCTAGTAGGAAGATCTGCTTTGTTCGTGACTGGTATTCTTTAAGGACAGGCTAGAGAAGCAAACGAAAGAGCAGAGCACTTTTAATAGAGCTCAACAACACTATATCATTCCCATACAAAAGAGACGAAATGAGACAAAAAACAAATGACATGTGATGCAAAATATGTACATTTATACACATGCGAGGGTATATGACTGTAAGGAACCAGTGAGTGCAAAGAACATTGGCCTGGAACAGAACATACAAGTAGGAAAACAACTAAATATGATTACCTGACCCAAAATGTGAAACATTTGAACTGTTGAAACCCACACAGGTGTGGTCATCTTTACTCTCCATTAACTACAATACTTTTATTGTATGTATGGTATGCCAGCACAATATAGACCTATTGAGTTTAGACACTGTGTCTGTGTAGCTTTTACATATGGCGTAGTCAGCATTTATACTGCATCTTCTTAACAGGGACCATTCATCATCCTCATTTACAGGTAATCTGTTGTGCTAGTACCAGTGGATACAACCAATCTACACAAGAAGGAAAAGATGTATAAAGAGCAAGCCACGTTACTTAGTTTTGGGAGTTTTTTGTTTGTTTTTTTGACACATTTTTCTTTTGCTCTCTTGTCATGCATGATCATTGGAAACATCAATAGTTCATCATTAGTTTGAGACTCTAGGTTTGTTTTTGCTTTTGTATGTATATTTTAAGAAAAAAAATGACAAAAGCACAAGAAGATGGGATCACAAAAAGGCTACTGCTGTAATGAATCAAGCACAAGTTGCCCATAGCGTTGTAAAAAAAAAAGATTTTGTTAAATTAGAATTAAAGCAGTCATATTTGCTCCTGTTTTCAAATTCCTATTATTTACCACCGCAATTCCAAAAAATGTTGTGACACTGTGTTGAATGTAAATAAAAACAGCATCCTATGATTTATGAAAATTACTGGATTTTTGTAAATCATCATATCTCATAAACATATATTTTGCTTACAGTAGAACACAGATGTTTTCATGAAAAACAGGTCAGTTTCAAGTTGATGGCAAGCAACATTTGTCAAAAATCTTGGGACACAAAAGGCTAGATAAGTAATTGCTACTAAAAAATAGCTGAAGGAAAATGTCACAGCTAAGTAGGTTAATTGGCATAAGGTCAGTAACATAATTGGGTGTACAAAGACCATCATAGTGTGGCAGAGTTTCACTATTTCACCATAAAATTGTAAAGATTTTGGATATCTCTCCACCTGCAGTGCGTAATATCAGGAAAAGAGAATCTTGGGAAATCTCTGTGCGCAAGGGAGAATTGCCAAAAAATCACTGCTGTATTCCTGTGCTCTTCAGGTCATCAGGCAGCACTGCATTAATAACGGACATGATTCTGACATAAAAATAACAGCATGGGTTCACTAAAACTTCCACGAATCACTGTATGTGGACAGTGTTCACTGTGCCATCCACAAATACAGGTTAAAGCTCCATCAAGCCAAAAAGAAGTGATCCAGAAACATCACTGCCTTTTCTGGGCCTCATTTTACTTAAAATGGGCAAAATGGAAAACTGTTCTGGTCAGACAAATCAAAATTGAAAATTCTTTTCAGGAAATATGGATGCCACGTCCTCTGGACTCAAGAGGAAAAGTGTTGGTTTGTTATCAGCACTGAGTTCAAAGGTCTTCATTTTTGATAGCATGGAACTAGCGGCTTGTACATTTGGTGTCCTGCAACCAGCCTCCTCAGTTCCTAGACTTTTACGGATTGGTGATTGCTACACAGTGGTAAACAGGACCCTGTCCCAACTTTTTTGAGAGATCTTGCTGCCATCAAAGAAAAGTAAATATACCATTTTACTGGGTTCTATAGTAAATCAAATAAGGGTTTATGAGATTAGCAAATCATTCTGTTTTCAGTTATAGTTTACAAATTGTCCCAAATTTCTGAAATTAGGGTTATAGAAAGGCAAACCCTGATGTCATGTCACCAATGAAAAATGGTGGGAAAGACTTTGATAGCTCTATAGGTTATACATGTATTAAAGTGTAATTCAATGAGTAGACACACAAACATGGATGCACAATAGACATGATCAAAATCAACAATGTACAGACTTTGTTCAAATGTCCAAAACCGTCCATTTATGTCATGGGTTTAAGGAGGAAAATTATGCATATTTCTGCATTATTCTTGATAATGCATTTTTTAAAATTTTTTGCACCCTTTCTTATTTTGTACTGAGCGACAAGCACAGCCCATTCACAGCTAACTCAAAAAAAGAAAAAAAAAGAAAAGAAAAAGTACGAAAACTCTATTCAGCTCAGTCAGTTAAGAGCTTTTTTTTTCAATCAGAACCTCATAAACTCTAGCAAATCTGTCCACCTATGTACACTTACATACTATACACACCTAGTTTATCTGCACAATTCAGCCATGCATGTGTGCCTGTGCTGTACCTGTGTACTTGTTACATTCTTATCCCTGCCAAGGCACGCAGTCATTAGAGAATATCAAATCTGCTGTATGAGGCCACATACCTGGGATTGATCTAGCAGTCAATGCATTCCTTAATCCCCAAATAGAAATGAGTTGAGTTTTCAAATGAGACGCAGTGCTGTGATGAGGTTTTTAGCATCAAAGGGTAAGTAAACACCAGCAGCAGAAAAAGAACAAAGCGTTTTTGGCGGGTGTTTGTAAGTAAAATCAGAATGATGGCGTTTCATTTTGGATCACAAAGGTGTGTTTGTGTAAGTGAAACAAGGACATGCATGTTTGCATACACACGTCCAGCCTCGTAGCCTTGTAGATAAGCGTGCATAATATCAGCTTGTCCAACCACCCACAATTGTGATGCTGCAGGACACCAGTCTGCATCTGCCCTGTTCTCCTTTGTATCTATGTAGGTTGAGGATAGCAGTAAGGATTATATCTGTGATATGTATATGAGTTTTTCTGTGCGTGTAGGTTCCTAAAGGGACAGAGGTGAAGGTTGATCCGCAGCCTGTGCTGGCATCAGAACAGGATCCACTGCAGGCAAAGTCCAGCAAAAAGCAGTGCAAGGCTGCAGCACTGTGTCCAGCTGGCAGATGAAGAACCCCCTATCATCTTCACTACGGGGGGCTTAGAGGGGTTTTCTTGTGGGCTGTCACCTTCAGGATGTTTCCCTAATGGTTTACCAGCACTGGATGGTTCGGGTACTGTGGGAGACGAAAACAGAGAGAGACAATGGGAAAGAGAAACAGAAAATAACAAGTTTAGCCTCCATTAAAATCAGGCATATGTGCTTAAATGTTCTTTGGGTTTGTATATTATATTTAATAATCACTTAGTCAAGATTCCCATTACTTCAACTCTAATACCTTTCAAAGACTAGTGGCAGTGGCTGTTTCAGTTCAAAGTACCCATAATTTGCTTTCAAAAATGCTTTATTTTTTTATTTATTTAGTTTAGTTTTTTTTTTTGCCAGTGCATTTATAATGCTGCTACATTACTTAATAGCTAAAAATATTTTTTTAATTACACACATAAAATAAAACACTGAACATTTTAATCCTTGACTGGTGAGAGAGGTGCTCTTTCCAGAGGCGGAGGCCTGCTTGTAGTGCTCATCTTAATGATTTACCCACAGAACTTCCAACTGTGGTAATGCAAAGGCCTGCTGACGATTCAAAGGTTTTGTTAGAGAAGGCAGCTGACTTTACAAGCAGCACAACAGCAGGTTAGTGCAGAATGTCAAATCTCCAAAGAGAGCAAAGAGGAGCGGATGTGGATGTTGACCTCAAAAAGGACAGCTGAACTGGAATACAAGGCTTCCCAGCTTGGACCCAACCGGTGAAATCCTGCTCAAGAAACAAGCTATTAACCAGAAACCTACAGTGCACTTTTTAATGTTGTTTAAAATAACTTCTCTTAAATACATACAGTATACTGGTGTAATTAATACCGTACCAGGGTTAATACTTCCAACCTACGCTATTCAGAACTTCCAAATCCTTCAACCTTTGACTGTAGTTATGCCTTTAAAAAAACTTTTAATCAGAATTCCAAATCAAAGTATTTAATATAATAACCCTTTTCTATGAAAGTTAATTATTTTAATTATTACCTGAAAGATTTGATAATTTTGATTTTACAAGGTTGACAACAACATTATTTGTTTTTGCTGTATAAGAAACACTAATAATGACAGTAAGTCATAAGAAATTAATTGCACTTTTTGTAACAGACACCCCACATAATTTACATCTATTTAGACACAAAATTCCCAGCTGACATGAAAACTGACTGAAATCTCAGTTGTCTTTAATTTATCAGTATCATCGCACTGCTTCTGCCATCATATCTCCTTCTCCCTGGGTGGTGACAAAATGTTGGTGTGTCAGAAATCCAAATTACCCACCCTCCCTGACTGACCCAACCCAATAAGCACATCAGTGAATTACTGGGAGCTTAACAGTCTCAGTGCAACAAGTGCACACCCAGTCTCAGTTACATTCCAATTAACCGTCATTACAAGTATTAGATGTCTAGATTTATCCGCTAGCAGCACTTAGTGATCCAGAAAGGCTTATGTGGGCGCTAAGGGAGGAACACAACAGCATCCCATCGACATAAACAGAAGCAAACAGGCAAAGAGGTTAAGGGGGATTGACTTTGGCATTGGCATCAGTTTATTTTTATAGAGAAACAGGTAAGAGGCAATAAAGCAGAAGAGTGTTGGATAGACTGTAGTGATTTCTTTGGGTTTAATCAGATATTTATATGTTTACACCATTTTCACTGAAAGCGATTGTTATTTGGTTATGCCAGACTCAGACTGCATACAAAAATCGCCATACATTTAGCGAGCAGACAAGAGATGACAAGATAACATGTGATGACAAGATGATAAGATAAAACAGAACCTGAGAGAATACTGCCAAATAAGTGTCAGAGATCTAGACACAGCTGGTAAGTTGGAAACGATCCAAAGCCTGAAGGTGTTGCACTCAAGATTACCTCAGAAGTTTTGCTGACCCCTTTTGACTGAGACGTGCCAAAAAGGTGTCGCTGGATAGCAAAATGGTACAAATAAACAGAATGAATAGAATATTTTTTGTGCAAACCCCTTTGTATAAGTTAACAAGTATAAGTTAACAAGTTAACAATTACTTCTGGAACTGATTTAGGCGAGGCCCTAGCACTGGTTGTGATGGGGATTATGCTCAATATCAGAGTCCCCACACTGAGGCAAAGCCTAATGCCAAGTGGTTTCTTTAAACTGTATCTCACAGCAAAACTGGCCCAAACAGGTGTCTTGTTAAAAAGAGTTCCCTGTATGATTAGCTGGCCGTCAAACAGCTTGACAGGCATGTGTGTGATAGTTCACCACAAATTTTATAGCACACATCAGAAGAGCTTTGAATATCAAATAAATAAATCAGTTCTTCTCTTATATTAAAGAGCTATTGTTATTGGTCTTCTTAAGCCGTCTTCAGTATATCTTGTTTCCTTTCTGTGCACTTCTAAAAATACATTCCTCTGCAGAACTGAGAATAAACATCAACCCATCCCTAAGTGTGCTCTTGGGTTTGTAAGCGTGTATGTGTAAATAGGGCTAGGCGGGGCTCTTGAGACAAAAGTGTTTTGCGTGCCAATGGTTTTTGTTGTTCCAGTAGACAATAGACAAAGACATCATTTATCCCAAATCAGATTGCTGTTATTGTTTCAGTGGAAATGGGCTGCATCTCATCAGGGGGGTGTAAAAAAAACAGCATTTGAATAAGCCAACACAACACTAATACTGCTCTGCTGTTGGCTAACCAACTGGCTAATTAATGGAGAAAAGTCCTCGCCAGGACAACCAATTATGACACATTCTGCAGTACTGCCAACCAGTTAACGTCTCCTGTGATCATTTAAATCAAAGAAAATTAGATGCAATCAGTTTTAAAAGGAGAGTCAATACTCAGTAAACTAATAATGTAACCAGGCCTTAAAAGTATTTAAGTGGTGCTCTGAGCTTATTTGACAGCAACTCAACCTGAGCATATTCCATTACCTTTTGTAGTGAGGAGGGGGTTTTACAGTAGAAGCTGAAGTGTTCAGGATGTTCTCTGATACATTTTGTATGAAAATAGAATATGGGCATGGTGGTGTGGTGGTTAGCCCAGCAAGAAGGTCCTGGTTTTGAAACTAGGATGGTGCTTTTCTGTGTGGAGTTTGCATGTTCTGCCAGTGTCATGCAAGACTCCGGCAGTCCAAAGACATTCACAGGCTTAGTCTATTTGGTCATTCTAAATTGGCAAGCTCAATGTGAGTATGAATGGCTATCTGTCTGCAATAGATCTGTGACCTGTCTAGGGTGTACACTGTCTCTCACTATATGACAGCTGGGATAGGCTCCTGCTCCACTGTAACCCTGAATTGGACAAGAGGAAGAAGATGGATAGATATTGAATATGGAGCTGCAAAGCAGGAGGAAAAAGAGGAAGAGCACCACAGAAAAGAATCATGGATGTAGTAGGGAGGATTGGTGTGACAGAAGAGGATGCTAGAGATAGGGTGAGGTAGGCAATCCCTAAAGGGACTACCTGAAAGAAGACGAAGAAAAAACTATGAAATCCCCACATGTTGAGGAAGCACCGAACATTTTTCAAACTGAAAAAAAAAGAAAATAAATACGGACAATGGATATAATTAATAACGCATGACATTTTTAGAAGTTTAGATAAAACAAAAGAAGCACTATACTGAAAAAAATGGCATCACATTGAGTGGAAATGTTATGCAATAATACGATATGATAGTATATGAGTGCCTAAGTTACATAGCAACAGGAGAAAAAAATTTAATTACAATGGGAGAGAAAAATAAGCAGAAATTTAAAGGGGGAAAAAGAAAAGAGTACTTGTTCCTTAAAGCCTCCAACAGCTTGAGGCACAAAGAAATAGAAAACTGGGGGGCAGAAGACTAATGGAATGTTATGTTGTTGTTGTCATAATGAGACAATGTTAGCAGATAAGCCATGCTTCATAAGCTGAGTCATGTGTAAATCCCCGAACAGTGGGGAAAAAGAAGGGAGAACAAGCAAGATAGAAAAAAAAACACAGAGTGGGAGGGAGTGAAGGATGACATAGAGGGTTAGAAGAGGAAAACATTTAGTTCAGCTTTTCAGTATGAGGATGAATATCCATCGCCACTTGTATCAAGACAGATGGAATCAATCACCTCAGGCGACTTCAAGGCGATGCAATGGCACATCAACATACTTCTCCCATCACAACAGCAGTCAGTGACATATGTTCTTCATCAGTATATGACAAATGTGATTTGATTTTATAGATGTTTTGTAATAGTCAACAAACAGGGACAGAGAAAATCAAATCAAATAAAAAAACAGAACCTAAGACCTTCATGTCTGGGCAGTCTCTGGATATCGATGCATGGGTCTGTGGGGCCTGTAAACACTTCCATAATACTATAAATAATATGCTGTAGCTTTCAAACTTGCTGTTTAGGGATGCGGTAAACTGTGTCATTGAGATGAAGAGAAAATGGTTCGTGCCATTTTATACAACTGACCACCCAACTTTCACTCTGATATGTACTGCGGTTACTGTGTTACCTAACTACACATACAGTTAAACAACCTCATTGACCTCTGTGTTGGCCAAGTGTGTGAGAAACAGTTCACAGTGTCCTCTGCCACTAATGCCTCTCCAGATGGGTAGCTTGTGTGTTTGGAGGAGCCTTTATTTCCCACTGGCCAAAGAGGAACAACAGCTGCTTCTAACAACCCAGGCCAAAGCTCCGAAGAAGAGGTGGACCTCAGGCCCTAGCCAAGAGGGAGGAGGGATGGGAGGGTAGCAAGAGAGAAATGGAGGAATAAAGGCAGGAAGGTGAATAATAAGAATAACAAATGTCTCGTCCATCAAAATTCTGAACGACCGAAAATTGCATGATAATTCTCCGGGCAACCGTGTTAGTTTTCTTCTTTCCCCTGGCTCCTCTTGGTTCCTTTTGGTTTGCCAGCACACAGTGGCTGCTGTCTCACAGATTAAATCCTTAAACTTAGGTATGCAAAAGGAAGAAGCAGACTGTTGTCAAACAGTTCTCTTTCTGTCTTCAGCTGATAAGATTTAGTCTCTCTTTTTTTTTCCCTTTGTGTCATGTATAAACTACAGTTGGCTAGAATACTCACACAGACAGCATATAGCGTTGCAGAAATAAATACACACACACACACACACACACACACACACACACACACACACACACACACACACACACACACACACACACACACACACACATTAAATAAGTTAACCCTGAAAAATTATGTCTACATTTGTGTTTTGCCTGCCTCTGTATGTGTGTATCATGAGGCGTGCATGTCTGCATAAAACTCTTGGCTCAACCCTAGCTGCAGAGCTGTAATCCAGCGAGGAATGGTGCTACTGTTTACTGGGGCTTAGCAAGTTGTCACACTACTTGATATCAAGATGACAAGACAGCTTTTCTAGACTGAGTACAGACTTTGTAGCTACGACAAACATTGATAAATTTCGCTAAAGTTCATTTTATTATTTCACCATACTAAATATCCACCTAGAATTATGTTACAGCAAATCTATTTACAGTGTAACCTACTGTTGTACGTTGCAACTTGATCCCACACTGAACTTACATGAGTAATGAGAAGACTTTGACCTGTTTGTCATGAACTTTAAAGCACCTGGTGTCAGTTCACACCTCTGCCTGCTGTGTAGATTTCTAAAGACAGTTATAAGGTGAACTTATGACTTACAGTGCATTGATGGGGTGTGGTGAAGGAGAATTGAGGTCAGTATCTTGCTAACCATTTTCTTGACCTTGCAGCTCTTCGGCAACTGCATAGCAGTTAATTGGAGGTGGATGTTGGGGGTGAAGGTTGTAAAGAAACTCATGGGCCTAGGTTTGGCAAGGCCTCTGGATCTGCCATGTATTCATGTTTCCCTAACATAGGTGACTCCTTGTTTTTATCAGTTTTTACATCTTATGCAAACAATAAGTATGCACACAAGCAAAAAAAGATTTCCACTGTTCATTCACACATCATGATGAAAATACGTACCCATGAACCTGTAAACAGATAAAAGTGCTGTCAGCCTATTGATAGTGCATGTTTGACTCCAGCTTAAATACAACACTTGTGAGCATGCATCAAAGCTAACAGAGGCACAGTTTATTCGGCTGCTCCTGTATTTCTACATAATGACACTGTCGATTTTCTAGATCAATCCTTATTTGCCGTAAGACAAGATCTTTATGCAGTTGCCAAATATGCATTAGTGCATCGGTGCCAGCTGTCTGTTTCTAAAATACACTGAAGTACTGTAAGTAAAAATGATTTTTACCATTAGTCTGTCATAAATAGGAAGGAAAAACTCACACTAGATCCAACCGGATTTGTAACCTTGTCAGATATTTGCTACATGCAGTGTTTCCCTTTAAGGCCTTCACTTGCTTTCTGCTTTGTTCATTTTTTTATATATGCTTTTCATATAGTACTAATTTCAAGTAAGTTCTGTTGCAGATAAACAGTTTGAAAGATGGACACTGTGACATCAACTAATGGTTCTGGACTCTGCAATTACACCATGAAGTGCTAACTCATTAGTCATGGCTAGCAAGTTTGGTTAGCAAGCTTCATCCGTAAACAAATAAGGGGAAGGACACAGAGGTATCTGGTAATTAGTGCTAATTACTAGACGAATTAAATACTACAGTTGTTTTTCTCACCGTCACTGGAACACAAACTTATTTGTGAGACCCTGTTACTGTGGGATCTTTAGGTTACAAAAGGCACTGCGAGACAACTGTTCCATCCACTTTGCACAATGTACCAGTACCAATGGCAGCAAAACAGGTCTAGAGCATGATGCTACTTCCGCAATGCTTGAGAACTGGTACATTATTCTTGGGTTTAAAAGCCTCACCTTTACACCAAATATGCCTCTTGTTATTGCGGCCAAACAAATAAATCTCTGTCTCATCTGACCATACAACTTTTCTTCAGAGGGCATTTGGCATTTCTTGGTCACCCTCTCAGGCCAATGTAAAAGTTGCTTCACTGTGGAAAGTGACACTAGCAGCAGTTCCAGCAGTTTCTAGTTCGTGGAAGGGTTGAGCATTAGTTTGGTTCCTGGATTGTTTCGGACCAAATTCTCACAAATTTCCCCTCATCTTCTTCTTCTCAATAAGTTGTACTTACACACAAACTGACTGAACTAATGATTTTGGAATCTGCATTTTTTTCTTAGAAATGGCTTTAAGACTCTGGGACTGTCCCAATTTGTGTAAATATGCAAATCTCCTCCTTAGATCTTCACTGAGTTCCTTGGACTTCCTCATTGGTCTGCATATTGGTCAATCCAATGAGTGTTTCATTTTTATGCTAGCAAAGAGAAACTACCAGTTGTGGTCAATCACGATCAGTTAACAGGCTCTGGCCTTGTCATGTTAAGACATTGCAGAACCTTCAGTACCACTTATAAAAAGATTTAAGTAAATGTCTGTATATATTTGTGCCTGTATATATAATTTTGAACCTGTGTGGATTAGGAAAAAAAGCTAAACTGCATGCAAACTTGTGCACCCAGTTCTTGTTTTTGAAAGTCATTAAAGATTTATGCTAAACAATTATTCCACCCTTGAAGAAGAAAAGTTCAAAGAAATCATTAAAGGCCTAAAATTACCATAACATTCATGCCCAAGATGAGCGTAAGTAAATTTCTGACTGCAACTGTAGGTATAGCTTAAAAAAGAAGAAATGGAGGGAATGACCTAGTTGAATCCCATTTTACCCCTTTAAAAAAAGATGGATACACACAGGACAGCACTTAAACATCTGGCAACTGAAGGAATATAGCATATAACCACACTCAAAATGTTCAGAAAAAAAGTCACAGCTAATTTCCATTGTGGTATTGTTTAATTATACCACCTTATCTTGAAGCACTAACTTTAAGAAGATCAAATGTTTTCTTATTCAAATATACAAAATCCAGACCACACACCATTTAAGTGACCTATTAAGGTTGCACGCTACATTGTTGTAGATGCAGCTTCACTAAATGTATTCCATGGCTGTTACACTTGTAGTCAAAGTTGTTGTTGTTTTCATGGTTGGGGAAAAACAACATTAATAACTAGCCATATCACTGTCTTCCAATCACAACTTTACACACAAAAAAACAGCCATGCTGCTGTTACCAGCTACAAATCCTGGATATCCTGACGCTGTTTGATAGAACAGGGAAATGTTAAATTTCTTAAGGCCTCATTTTCCTTGTCTCACATTTACCATTCCAAGAATTTAAACAAGTCTTTCTTATCTCTTTTCACACACACATTGTCTTACAAAGAAAGGTAAGGGTAGAGAGTAAAAAGGAGGGGAGGATGAATTCACACAGTTCATTACTGGCCATCCATCTCTGTGCTGTTGTTGTCTGCAAATCACTCTTTATGTGGTGGCATGTCAGGCAGGGGCTCCTCACTCATTCAAACTAATCTCCCTATTCTGTTTTCTGAGAAACACAGTGAATTCATGCACATCTCTCAGAACTGCCTCCCTGGTTCACAGGCAACCTGTACAACAGGACTGGTACAAGGTCTCTGGCAGGCCACTCAGGGGGCTAAAAGGGCCAAAATACTGGGGCACCAGTGGGGTACGTGTCTTAGCCTAAAGCTAACCTAGCAACAGGCACAGCAGCCTGGCAACTAGCACAGGGATCAGTGGAGTGGAATCTGTCCAGTGTGATTCTTGGCTGTACTAGACTATTAAGCTCCTTGGCAAGATTAAAATTTACACCCTTTACATACACACACAAACACATATACACAGAAACAAATTGGCAAATGGGGCCCTGGGAGGACAGTGACCTCCAGCAGTCAATGTGACAGATTCTCAAGATGGAGTGGAAGATGAGGGAAGTTTAATGCCCAAGACAACTCCTCAATCTCACAAACAAATACACACACCCATCGCTACACACACCAGGGTACTCAGAACACACAGCACACCTGTGTGCACTCAAACACCAGCTGCCTCATCACATTGCCAGGTGTCACGTTGTCCTTGTAGAGAGACAAGCATGAAGGATGCAGAAATAAACTGCCATTCATATCCTTTTGCTCTCTCTTTTTCAATCGCATATGCACACACGCACGCACGCACGCACGCACGCCCACACACACACACACACGCACACACGCACAGACAAACAACACATGTAGATAGTTTTTGGGGTTCGTTTTAGTTAGTTTGTTTGTTTTTTAAACCATCAAAAGGAAATGCACATGAGGCACAACTCAGGGAAACAATGCCCTTACATGTACCTACTAACCTCACACTTCTCCCCATGGACTTAACTTACTGGTACAGAAGCCTTAAAGGTTGAATTATCCAAAACTTTTTGAGTGATATTAACAAGTCTTACATGTCCCCAACAATGTATATTTCAAGTTTCAGCCCAAAATACCACACCACCCGGAATACCCTAGGTTTTGAGACCCATTATGGGCTGTTTTAAAGTTTCCACAAGTCATAGTTGTCCCCCTGCTAACATTTACTTTGGCTACATTAGCCGCACTAGGCTACAACCAGACTTTCCTATTCTGGAGGGGACATTTTGATCTGAAGAGTCTCACTTTTTTGCTTTGTTTTTGTTGTTTAGGTGATGGGAGAACATGGAAGAGTTATTTGGTTATTTGTAGACTGTATTTAGTTGTTGTTTTTATCACTTTACTTGCTATCACACAGTACTTTTTAATATTTTACTGGAGCCATTATTTTTCTTCCATAGTACACAATAACTGGACAGGAAAAACACTAGCTTAATCTAAAAGAACACAGTGTTGCTGTGCGCTCTAGTTTTTAGCAGGTTTTAGTTTATGGTTATACTCACAAACAAACTAACCAATCGATGCAGTGGTAAAGTAGCAGGTATGTGCTCTGAAAGGTCAAATTACATTATTTTGTTGCTTGTTTTTCCGTCATGTAACTAATAAAGAGAGCGGCCTCGGCTCCTTGTCAAAAATAGCTGTCCGATAGCAGACCAAGCCCAGAAAACATATTTAATATTGGATACATTTGAACAGAAAGTGATTTTTAAGTTAGCATTTTGGATCAGTTAGCATCAGTGTTAGCAGCATGCTGTAATTCTCCCCTTAGCGCTGACACAGGAAGACAGATGCAACAAGGGAAAATTCTTATTGGCTTTTAAAGCTGGGAGATGGTCTTGTTGCCAAGGAGATGGGACTTTTATTTTCTTTATAAAAGTCTCATAACACTATAAACCAAACCTTTAAGATTAATGCTTTCACATGTGTGATGTTACTATTGCAATTAAACAGGACTTTGTTTCATTTAAGCGTTCTGCTTTGCCTTGCTGCCTAGCCAGAATGCATTACACATAACAATCTCTCCATAACTAAATAAATAGACTGGAATCATTATTTATATTATTTAGTCAATATCAAAAATGTTGGCTGTAAAATATCTTTCATATTGTATTTGCTATAATCCACAATCTTTCTGAAATTATCAAGACTAATTTATTCAGCACTTCAGTGCCTGCTTTAGTGTGTGTAAACTGTCACTGACACTATCTGCTTAGTGACACCAAGTAGCGGTGCACACATAAAAGTTAAGTGCACAGAATGGAATGCAGCCTTGTGTTGCTCCATGTGACGGGCCCCCTCTGAATTAAAGTGATTTAAGTGATACTTGCCTTCTCAACTTCAAAGTGTTTTCACATATCTGAGCGGGTAAGAGAGAAAAAAAAAAAACATTGCGCTGTGATGTTATAAATGTTTGATTTTGTGTGGGCGAATCAAATACTTTGATGTAAACTCTTGGTTGCGTAACTGACTGCAGTTTTAGAATTAAATCACTTAGAACTGTGCACTGAGTACACTGGTCCTTTTAATCTGCAATCAGTTCAATCAGTCAGAGGTCAGCCCTCTCTCAGCCCTCTGGCCTGACAATCTGCACCAGGTTCACTTCTAATTGCCACATTACTTATGGATAAGGGAGAAGGACTTTGTTGCTCTCACCACAGATCAATGGGATTGGGCTCTAATGAAGTGACTTGTCTTCCAACGTGTGTCTCTTTGATGCTTACCTGTAAAGCCTGCACACAGACTTTGCACTCCAGGTAGTAAATAGACTGTTTGCTACCAGATTTCATTACCATTCATGCCATGCTAACATGCTTTTTGCCATCTAAAAACAAACAAACAAAAACAACATACTGTGATTGTCATTTAAAACAAAACTTTGCATTTTATATGTATTACAAAGTCATCAGTGGGAAAATCCCAGCCGATGTTTTTCCGTCTTTCTCCCCTCACCTACGTTGTAGTTCCCCCTGTATACTAGGCTGAGATGAGACAGAGGAGGATCACATTCATCCCTGCTTATCCTTCTACTGCATTTTTCAATATCAGTGGAATGTCTGACTTTGTTTGCTCAGTGCTGTGTTACAGCAGGAATGCCATTTTCTGTGTTAGTAGCCAACAATAAGCTCTGGTCAAGGAAAGACAGTCAAGAGGGTCACTCACACCAGCAACACTGGCCACCGACAACCCATTTCCATAAGTTCATTGAGGTTTACCAAATAAGGTCTCAACAGCAACCTAAAACTATAATCTAAAGCAGATTGGGGCTCAGGGGGAAGGGTGGTGTACCAGGTTTTTATTCACACATTAAACATGAAGTTCTAGCCACTGCACCGCTTTCAATAAAGAACACTTTATGAGTCTGAACCATCTTTTAAAGTCCATGTACTGCTTGGAAACATATGCATGTAAGAATGTCTTGTAAGAATAAGAGTTCCTTCTGTGGTACTGTTAAAGCTTTTATGTGGCTGTGGTATCAAAGCACTAGATCACTAGCACCCTGTGTTCCTCTGCTGATCTGAATTCTAGGTTTAATTTTCATTAATTTCTGTACATACTCACTCCCACCATTTCCTTTGGTTTATTACCTGTTGCCACACCAGAGATTCTTGGTGTTTCCCGACCAGGCTCCCAAAGGTGTGCTGCAAAAGCTCAATCATAAAGGCCTTACAGATACTGCTAAGAAAGGAAATGATGATGCTGGCTAATGAGAACCATTCTCCTCTGATGACCGTGCGCCTAGGGAGCCTTTCAAGCTAATATGCTTTCAAAGTGCTATAAAACCACAGGGTAGAATATGTCATGCAAGTGAGAAAAAGGAGCCCACTTAAAGGCAAGGTGAAATATGGTATAAAAGGGATGAATAGAGACAGCAGCAAATAGAAGACAGTTGTGACGATTGTAATAAAACTTAAGGACAGAAAGTTTGCTTTGTAGTTTAAGTGATCAGGAAGGATGTATTTCATATGTCATTCATTAAACAGAAACTATGTTGACATTTCTCTAAATTATTGGCAAAACAAGTATTTAGACAACTTTGCAACATTATCCACAGTCTCGCACACAACAAATGGATGGCCCTGCATATCTGACCAAAAAAATTTCACTCACTCCTTCTACATCTATCCGCAAACCAGACCATTCTGCTAATCCTCTCGTTCCTTCTTCAACAACCCTACTCTGCCCTGCGGAATTCTCTCTCAGCCCCTTGAGCTCCAGATGAAAGGCTGAGGGAAATGGCAGTCATACTGGTAATATCCGCACCGGGACACAGCCACTACATCTGCAGGCCAGCCAGCTCTCTATGCACGGCAGTCCTAAGGGACCTCATTCAGCCCAGGACCTAGAAAGAGAAGCTCTAGGGTTGGACTGGCTCTATCTAGCTTGCCAGTGCATACAACCACCAAATCCCCAGTCCACCCTTCTAACCCTTTACTCTCACGGTAGATTGAATCATAGGTCTCTATGTTGATTTCGACTTGAAAGCACCTTTGAATCTTTTTATTTCTCTGTTACCTGCGCTACAACGTAAAAACGGACAGCCTTATGCCTTTTACACCCAAGTGCGTTTAGTTTCAGGCTTTTCTTCTTTCCGCTCTCCTTCACATTTGGCTATGACCTTGAATCATCCAACTTGCAACAATCCACCCTTAATCCCTAGTCTTTTCGCCTTCTTTCGTTGTATTTTTGAACAAGAAAGGCAAAGTGCGTGCTGGGTCCTGGACAACAGCAGGCTGTAGTGGGACTGTGGTCGATCCAGTGTAATCTTACTAACACTAGTGCAGGTTGGCTGTATCCTGCCCAGCTATTCATTTCAGAAATGTAGCTCCCTTGCCAGAATGAACAGCTGCTACACACCTTTTTGGCCTTATAGGCTTTGGAGGAAAGTTCTTTCTATGCCTTTGACATTCAGGTAAAAATACACCACCAACAACAAACCCATTACCTTAGTGTGCTGATACTATGTGTCTAAGTTGAACACTTTCACCAAGGTCAGATTCAGTGTGAGTTTGAGTATGTGAGCAAAGTGAGAAAGTGAAATATCGAGCATTGATAGACGTGAGTGCAGATTTTGCCCCTAGAGGTAAATTCAAAACCTGTTGATGGAGGCCTTCTTGTACCATACAGCCACACCTTTTTAACTATGCAGCACTCTATTTTCTTAAGTAAAAAAGCCACCAAACTAGCTGCTGCTAATTTAAGTTAATTATCAGAGTTTACATCCCTAAGGGTCATATTTACACTCATGCACACACTTGTGGACACACTCACATCTCAAATAAGGGTATGCAAGGATCGACCAGATGCACAATAATCGACTCCTATAACTTTCAATTTAGTCAGGTTTTGATAATTACATTCTTTGACAGGACGGCAAAGAGAAACAATCACTGCCTATGGCTTCATGTTAGACACGTTTACCCACTGAACTGTAAAGTTTGTGAAAAAAATGCCAGGGGGTGTTTTCGTTTTCTTGATGAGCTCACCAGCATTCCTGACAGATGGTGTTTGTTACCAAAAGAGAATTTTACTTTCATGGCTGTACGATTCACACTTTGTCACTGCACATCCCTCCGGCTCAATCACAGGAAATGTTTATCCATGCGATTACTCGTACTCCTCCGAGATGGATAACCTGCCTTCATCTCCTTTTTGTTTTCGTGACTTTTCACACAATACCTGGTAGACTGCCTCAACAACAGCTTTAACGCTATAATAACTTTTCTATTTGAAGTCAAATACAACAGATTTAACAGTGGGATGGAGGTTTTTTTGGGGGGTTTTTTCTTCCCCAAGCTCAATCCTAAACTTAAGACTTCATTATAAACTAAAATCCCATTCTTTTAAACTTGAAATTTCTCTACTCTATCTTTTCTCTCTTTTTCTCTGTTTCTGTGCGGCTCTTCACAGAAAGCAAGAGACGACTGCCTAATCTGCCAGACTCAGACTATGCTAGTGGACAGACAAATAAAGCACTGTTCCAGCTTTTGATGTACAGAAATTTGGTGTCTCCTCTATTTTCCTAATGGAGAGATAGTGGTTTAATGTGCCATTGTGGGCATTTTAGAGATTAATACGTTAATGAGCTATCTACAAATGAATAGCTCCTTTGGAAGAAGCAGTGCAAGTGTTTCGGGTAATACAGTTAATAAGCCACAGTCACGCCACAAAATGTACCACAGAAGAGGCTCTCATAGCTGCAGGGGCGATGGATAATATGGTTCATTAAAGAATCACAGATTTATTCCCCTGTTCATGGCTGTGGTGATGGCAGTTCGAACATGACCAGGCCTTCCTTATCTGGTGCACAAAGTACACTTGTGTGAATTTCTCCAGGCGAGAGGAGCAGGATCTGAGCCAAGATCAAACCAGGCATTACATCACGCAATCACACTGCACTTTCTTTTGGAGCACAATGGTATGTCTGATAAGAAATTATCTTTACCAAATCTTGCCTTGACTATTTGTAATGCTTTCTTTTTAGCCAGGCAGTGTAAAGTAGAAACATTGTACTACCAGTTTATAGCTCAGTTTTTTAAAAAGCTGCCTAGTACAGTCCTTTAGTTTTTCACAGTCATAGATCATAGAAACATCTGTATTAGCAATCTTAAACAAACTGCATTTTCAGTATGAAGGAATTGTATCGCCTCAGCAAGACTTGCAGCAGTTTCATGCCATCTTAGCGATGGCACAGACTGAGAATCTGTTCTCCACAGATTAGCGCTGTTCATTTGCTTCGTAATGAAGTCTCTCTTAGCAGAACAGTAGGCGGTCATGCCCCCTTTTAACATGGACCTTGGGAGCTCTGGCACTGTTATACAGTGGCAAACAACTGCAAAAACAGATGGAAATAAAATAATCTATGCCTACAATGTCTTTTATCTTGGCCCAGCTGGGAAATTAATTTAATGGTTGCCAAAGCTGATGTTTGGATGAATGTTTAGTCAATATATGAAAAGTCATAAAGGCAGTATCTACCAGTCCCACTTTGTTAATTCTCAAAGATCACAGTAAGAAGTGAAGAAGAAGAAGTAACTTCGTAACAGTTAAAGAAAACTGAACACTTAGGAGAATTTGAAAGAGAAGAATGTGAAGGAATGCAATTGAAAAAAAAAATAATGTTAAAGAATGCCCGCTAGCATAGTTGATATACGTCAGACAGCTTCAGCCAAATAGTTGAACAGACTCACAAATGAGTTCAGCCTTGTGTGGTGTGATGTGCGTCTCTGATAATGTTTGCTATCTCTTGGCATTAGACTTCAGAGAAGCAAAAAATTCTGTCTTACACTCGTATTTGTCTAATACAAGGGCCAAATGTGTAATATTACTTTATAGCCCATTACCTTGCCAAAAGGTGTGATTTGATGGAAAACACACTTATAAAGCTAAAAGACAGCAAACAATGGGTCATTTTTTGAAAAATTACTGGAGGTAGTTTAGGAAATCCCAGACAGCATTTTGCATTGATTATCTGGAATACTGGTGGTAGTGGTAGAACTCTGACCAAGACTGGATTTTTTCATCCGCACTGCAACAAGGAGCTGGGCTGAGAGGACCTTTCCAGAACTGCATGTAACTGGACTTTTTCAGTGATATTTAACTGTACCGTATTGTTTTATTTTCTTCTTTTCTTCTAAGTACAAACAGTATTACGCTGTTCTGATGAAATATTCCCTTACTTTAGGATTGTGCCTTCAGTGCAATCTTCAGGACCTCAGTTAAATAGAATTACTTTGTCTTGTCTTAAAAATAGGTAGAGAAAAAATTGCTAGCAGTGTTGACCTTGCGGTTACAGGACTGAACTGAACAATATGGGTTGTGTTTGTTTCAATAAACAGCAGTTAAATGTCATTTAAACAACCTGTTAAAATGACAAAGCTTTGACTGCTGCAATCTAGAAGAAAAAGGCCATGCAAAAAAACTGCTGGGTGTCTAAAAAAAAGTGTGGCCATGTTGTGATAGTGTTAAGGGGTAAGTGAAAATGTAATGAAAGGAAACAGAGAGAGACTGACAAGCAGTATGTAAATTTGCAATTATAGTCACAATCGTAAATACACTTCAGTCTGTGTTGTACTTAATTGCTCGTCATTAAAATATATATTTTAATGTGCATGCAGTCATCCAAATGTACGACATGTGCTTGTCTGGATTTGTGGTGGACAGAGTAAACATGGTACATGCTACATATTAAGAGACTGCTGAATCAGCAGCTGAAATGCTGGCAGTCTGAGCCGAAGAGGCTCAGCTTACTCAGCTGGGATTTTATTACTTTCCCTCTTTGTATTGCCCGTCCACTTCCTTCTAGCTCTCACTGTATGGTATCTCCAAATGGTCTATTTACCAGGTGCATTGAAAAAAAAAATCAGTTTTAAAGTACAACAAGCCTAACACTGGTTGCAGTTGGATAGGCGCTTTTTTAAAAAATCAGCTCACACCATACTTGTAACCCAAAGCTTTACACCAGCCTCCTTTTTCACTACATTGCTAGGGAAAAACAAAACACCATGGTAATATGGTATTATTAATGTAAAATCTCTGCAGGAGATAAAATATTCATTAAAATGAACACAAGGTCCAATAGAGTGTGTCCGTAAGTAAGCAAGCCATCTTTTTGATTTGGCATCTGGTATATAAGGTACTTATATGCCACCACCTTTGCTGGAGCCTCAGCAGAGTGTGAAAATGTGATTTGAGGTGAATATCCTTTGCCAGGTAGGAGATGAATAAAAGAGAGAGTTTGTGACAGTTCTTAGAAAACAATAACAGGGTCACTTAGCTGAAAAAAAGAAAGCACACTGTCTCTCCAGAGGCAGATATTTCCTTAGTCATATAACGCAATTGATATTCTAAATAAACATGCAGACTTCGTGTGGAATTGTGCTTGTATAGTGAGTGTTTTTGCATGGAAAGGTGTGACTTACAGCGTTTGTCTTGACCGTCTCCTGAGGCTTGACAACCATCTTCATCATCACACTCTGTGGTGCTGCCCTCCTCCCTTTCCCCACTGCCCAGCTTTTCCCAGTCTTCAATTTCTGCCAATTCCGGAAACATTTCCTCTGTGTCCTGCATATGCACAGAAATATGGTTAATGCATAAGATCCCAATATCCTGCATGTGAAACACTGTGAACAACTTTTAATATAGATAAAATATGATATACTTTAACATAAGTTTCTTTTTGATACTGCAAGCTGCAGATCCTTCAAAAATCTGTCATCTGTTGGACTGTTGGATCATAGTGGAAGATCCCATTACTTCCTGTATAAATCTCAGGACGCTTTCTGAGAGCAGAAAGGTTCTGAAATGTAGAAAGTTTTGGCAGAAAACAAACCAATTATACAGTGGCAGTTGTTAATTCTTTTGGTGAATTATTCTAATTTATATTAGATATTAGTCTATACACAGCTGAAATGAGACTTTATCAGCCTGGCCCATCAGGACCATATCCTTCCCTCCTGCTGTGTGGCCAACTAATTGGCTTTGTTGGCCCTTCATGCTGCCCATCATCATCAGGGTGGTCTCTGCTCCATAACACCATGTCTGACAAACTCTCATGACACAATAAGAAAACTCTACTTTGAGCATTAAGTTCAAAATAAAGGCATAGATATCAGAACTTTGGAATATGTGAAATTATAGATGGATGCATTTGCACACATGTGTGAATACACTGTTAAACCTGCTTTACAAAGTTTACAAGATCATTCCTGGGACTAACTGACCTTAAATGGAAGGCACAACCAGTGAAAACATGTTGAGAGGTGAATGAGAGGCATGGAGTTGGCCCCATTCCTCTCATTCACCTCTCAACATGTCTTCAGGTGTTGTGGGATTACAGATGTCTTTGTTACTGACACCACCCCAGTGACTCACTCATACACCTGACAACAGAATAACAAGTTCTCTCCTAAGCCTTCAGTGCCCCAAAAGAAACATTTCACAAAACCAGACAAGTTTATTTATAAGAATTAGAGTGCAAAGCTAAAGAGAAACAAGACAAAGAATCAGATATGCTAGTGGTCCAGTGACAACACACTCATCCCATGTGATGTTTCAAACTACAGTAAAAGTTAACATGCTATCTTGGTTACTTTAACAAGCTCAATGTGCTTCTACAAAGGGTGGCTGTCAGTCTGCAACATGTTCCAAGTGTGTGGTTTCAGGAAAAAAAAGTTTCCTGAAAAGCTTGTTGTTCATGATGGGATATAAGTAACACAAAGAAAAAACAAACATTGCTGATAATGGCAAACCTCCTTACACTGATTCTTTTCAGAGTAGACTAGGCATGCACCCACTGAACAGAAGTTATGTTCAGTAACTATTTCCCTGATTTTCCTGGCTCACCAATGTTAAGTGGGCTCACCATGTAGGTCCAAAAAAGTGTCTGCACAGACTATCATGAAATTTACATTCTGCAAATTCACATAGACCCTTACGGACTAACATAAAGGAATCTCAACTGTTAAACGTATGTGTCTTAAAATGTATATTTTGACTTGATGATAGCACAATAAGAAAAGTCCCATGGTGCCAAAAAAGATGCATAAGGATAATCTTACAACCTCAACTAGCAGAAAAAAAAGCAAGGAAACAGATTAATCGCGCTCATGGCAACTAATTTAGTTGCTAATGGTAAAGAAAGGTTTAATTTTCAATTAATAAGATGTTTCATAAGAGGTTTACTTAAAACAAAAACTAGATGTCAAGATAGTCAAGGCCCCAAACTGACAAATAGAGAAACTGAAGCACAAACCAAGGAAGCTACACAGAACTGAATTTAACTTAAGATAATAAATAAATGCTTGTTTGGGTACCAGAGTTATTCAAACAGACATATTAGTATTCTTTTTTTCTTTTTTCTTATTCTATCACATTAGTGATTACAAATGGGATGGCTAGAGAAAGACATTTACAATGGTTTTGACTCAAGCTGGTACTTGATAATCGGTATACTCATTACTTCCATCATGTATCACATTCAACCAATGTGAAAGTACATCTTCTCACTGTGGCCTGAGAGAGTAAAATGAGATGATACAGCTATAACCACTTAAGTACAGGCTGATAAACCAGATCTTGTACATTTTAGGTAAAAGTGAAAGTCATTGGTAAAGCTGGATGCCTTAATTTTCACAAGTGTGAAATAAATTACAATAGGAGGGGAACAAGGTGAACAATATTTGACAGTTGTTAGAGTTCCAAATTTTATAGTATGAGTTAATTCATATTACAGTTTGCTGACAGACTAATGACTGATAACTGAGACAAGCTGGAAAAAAGAGAAAGCAATGTTCTTGAATAAGATAAACCCATTATGATTTTTCTATCATGTAAAGCAACTAAATAAATTCAGTGTGCATTACAACAGTTCACAACCAAATGCTCTGCTAAACAACATAATGTTCTGCACCATCACTTGATGCCAGCGTGATATTAAGCTTATAACTATGGCACTGAGGGGATGTTTGACACAATGTTGCTTGGCCCAGCTGTCCTTAAAGCATGTTAATTAGGGAGAGAATCAATTAAGGTGTTGTTGCTCTGGAAACCACGGTTAGTATAATTGTTGGTTTGTTGCTGTCTACTGAGTGCAGGGTGTTGGGTTATTTTTTGTTAAGTCATGATTGCTAAATGGTCAAACTAAAGTCCTTCCTTTACAATTGTAACATAGCGAGGAAGCAAATTTATAATTTGTCCATGGAGCTAGAGACAGATATGAATAACATGAATGTATAATGTGATAGAAAAAGACTGCTTCTGCTCTGGATTTCAATGAGCATCTTAAGCACTTTCTTAAAATGGTTTGTATTTATTTATTTAATTTTCCTTCTCGCTTTAGAGCAGAACCGTCACCACATCAAGGGAGAGTTTGTACACAGACAGCCTGCTAAGCTGTGTCAGTTTTTTTCAAATATAAAATATGCTACAAAAAGAAAACAACAAAGAAAACTGTAACAATATGTTCAACAATACAAAGGTTGATCTGTTTATGAGAAATAACAACAACGACTCAAAGGGTCATCCTCCTGATCTGTCTCCAATGAGGTACAATTAGTAGACAAGTGGGAACAATATCTCAATAGCAGCAGACTTTACATTATGCACAAGGCAGAGATTTACTGTGCCTTTGAGATGCAGACAGATGGTTTTGTTCTAACATGACTCGTCACTCTTTCTGACATGTCTGTGTACCGTTGGATTAGAACGCTCATTCAGCACGACCTATTATAATTGAGAACATGTATATTTACATTTAATTTCAATTTAAACTTTAAATAGTTTCACTGAAATGAAGACTGACAAACTATAATTCGCGAGTGCAATTAACTTTACGATGTTTTATGATAATCAGAAGTCATTACCGTTAATGCCATCATCTATATATACTGTATGCCAACAGTTTCCGAGAAACAACAAAGACAAATGAAAGGTTTTCAAGTCTGGGAAAGAAAACTGAAACTTTTCAGTGCTTTGTACATTTTGTTGTTTTTCTTTTTAAAAAAGGAGCACAGACAGGTGCTTGAACAACTTGCAGTTGTGTAAGCTGATGAGTACAGCGAGGGCACAGATACAAGATACAAACCTTTTCCTTTAAGGCTTACCTTGAAATTACCCTGGCATCCAAGGGCAAATCAGGTATTCCAAAAAGGCTTTGAATAAAATCCCAAATCATGAAATATTTTCTAGTTCCCCTCTCACAGTGCCAACTAATGCACCTCTCTCTTTCTTTTCAAAAGCATTCTTTAGTTAGAGGATGATGCGGCAGGTCTGAGAGCATCAAGGGCTGAATTCCTGCATTTTTTAATGCTTCCTAGTCACGCTAAAATCTGTACTGCCAGGAGTAACCAATCACCTTGGAGTCTAGAAGAAAGACTGAGCTGTCTGAGTGTATGTATATAGATTCTGCTTTAATGTAGACATAAATGGGACATCTAATTATGAAATGTAAAAATGTGAAATGTGACCACTTGGCATATGATGAAAACTACTGCAACAGTTACAGTAAGCATTTTCATATGGCTATGCATACATTTAGGGTATGATTGCCAACCTTGCGGACAAGGATCATAAGTCCTATCCTCCATATGCCCACATCTGCTCTTTTTCAGCCCTGTCTGAAACAGTATCACCTCATTGAGGGCAGTGGTGATAAAACTGCATATGCGGGCAGAAAAAAAAAGGAAAGCAAAGGAAACCCTGGAGGATACTGAAGGAAAAACTGACAGCGGTGAACTCTGAATGTCTGCATAACATAAGTACTCTCAACTTGTTGAATGAAATTGGCAACATTTTCTCATTTTCTCACATACTGTTAAGGCCCACAATGCTTTTATGTAAAAACAAACATCAGCTGGGAGACAAAATAAGAGTGTTTAAATATGTGTTATGTCTGTGTGTCTGTGGATGTCCCCAATTAAAGAGGAACTGGATGCAATTATCTCTATTTCTCACACTGCCTGACAAAGAAAAGGCGGCCGGGAGAGAGACGGCACGAGTGAGAAGCTTCTTCTAAAAGTATAGGAATGAAAAGATGAAAACGGTGCATTCTAAGAAGAGTGACAGGTTCAAAACAAACTCTGGACAGCTGCAGTGCTCTGCCATCCATACCTGGAGTAGCTATACTGTGCTGCTTGTGTATATTAATTATACCTGTTATGGTCAACAAGACTGTTCATAACTATAAAAATCTTATCCATGTATATGTAGAGAATGCAATTGTTATTTTCTGATGGCAGCAGTGGTTTCATCATAATATAGTTTATCATAGCTTCGTTTTTATAATTTAAATTACTCTGTCTGTCTACAGCAGCCTTCATATTCCCCACATGTTAAGAGAGAAAAAATCATGTTTGGATGCAATTGCAAAATACAATTTGGGCAAATTTATAGGGGAAACACAGAGAAAAGCTATAGAAGGATATGTCTTGGTGAACCAAATCTCGAATATAATGACCCAGAGGTGTTCACATGGACTAATTTTGCATGACATTTTATTAAATCAGTATGAAATCTGAAAACAGATGCTGTTTGTGGAAAAAAAAATCCAACTAAGTTTCTTAGAACTCTGAGTAATGTTTTCAACATTTTTCAACAACTGCCGAGCCACACCTCCACTACAAGCTAGCACAAGCTGATTGAGTTTGTCGCTGTTAGTGACACTCTGTTGGACATGCCCTCATGTAACCCCCATTACCTAATCGCTGCATTGGATTGTCACACCCTGCTCCTGTAAGGTACTGACTGAGACAGCTCGTGTGTGGAATATATGCGTACAGGAACAAACTTTGACTTCTAACAGCTAAGTGATGGAGATGTTATTGAAAAATGTGTGGCAGTTTCGGTGACATCAGCATTTTTCTGAGTGCATGTTCCGACAGCTTACTGTGAGAGGTGTGTGGGTCAAAAGACAGCGAATGCTGCTCATTTGCTGCTGGGAAGCAGATTTTTTAGACATGAAAATCGGCTTCAGATGTCCTTATAAAGGAGCAAAAGGTTTGAAGAGCTGACTTCAAGGCACCAATCCAGTTTACACACCATGAATACCAAACATTATCAGGATAATCAACCCACTTACTGGGTCAAATCAGTGTAGCTTCTACACTACTTGTGCTTTTACTAAGGCCAATATGCTGGGAAAATTAAATTAGATCGTGGCCTACTTTTTCTCTGAGATATCCATTTCTCTTCTTTTTCTATTCCAAGATTTCTCTTCTTACCTGAAGCCTTTGAAAATATGTTTATTTATCTAATGTAAAGTAAATTAAATCAGTGTGTCTCGAAATGAGATATTCAGAATCCCAACTGAAACAGATCAGGAATTTAGTGCCAATTTGCAGCGATATGATCAATTGCACTTTTATGCCCCATCATCCCAAATGGAAAAGTGAATAATTTCACATAAAAACCCAGCATCTCCTTGATTCAATAACATTTACTAAAAAGGAGAAGCCACAAGAGTCTGTAATCCATCTTGGTGATAACCTTAAGAAAACAGCCTTTAATATGGTTTTACAAATGCATACCATAGCAGATTGAAAAAGATTAAAAAGGGGGATTTGGAAAAGGGATTTTTGAAACCGTGTCCCAAAAACACAACCAGCCACATATTTTCTTTACAGGACAAGAATCACTGTATTAAAATTATAACCCAAAAGGCAAGGAAATACAGTATTACCCAATGAAGAAAAACATCCACAGTTCACTGAATTTTTATGAGCTTTGCATCTAATTATGGCAGTAAAAAAAAAAGTTATGATTAAATTACAGTCTGGGTTCATGAAGTCTGGTTGCCAAGCGAACGGAGAGCTCTGGGCAGTGAGACTTGTTGCTGTATCGTTGCCACAGCAGCAGTAAAGAGCAGCAGAGCTCCTGTGAAGACCAACTCCATCATCTTCTTCAAGTGGAAAGAATTTGTCCCCTCCCTGTGACATGCTGCCAGCTCAGCCCAAGCTCTTTCTTCATCCCTGGACTCCACTAACTCTTGAGAGCTCAAACCCTTTCACACTGCTGCAGGCATTGCTAAATCATAAAAGAGATGTATACTGAAGTCAGAAAGTCCGCTGAGAGCTGTATATCTATAAAACCGATATACTTTAAAGAATCTGCTGTTTATTTTAACGTTTTCTAAAAAGCAAGCACAATTAAATCTAACTAATAAAGGCACATAGAACTCTGAGTCTCTGAGTCTGTGCAGCAGCTGATAGGGCCATGGACTGACTGGACCCACAAAGAGGATATGCACAGTGTGGGTCTAAAACAAGCGTGGCTTCTCTGATGTGGAACCTGTCTGGGCCACTGGCCAAACAAGACAGCAAAGCAGCAGTCAGTCCCATCAATCACATGTCAGCCTCACTATATTGCATCTTTATGCTTTCCAACTCTCTATCCTGCAACCGCTTTCAAAATTGTTAATGCTATTGCCCCTTAATAGGCGTGAGTCTGAGTGAAATAAAGATAGAAATAAAGCACGAGAATCAGCGTCTGAGTGTTTTCGGGGTTTTTTCCTACCCTGAATGTTGCCGCTGACTTTGCATTTACAAAAGTGCAAAGTGACAAACTGACAAATGATCTGGACTTAATAATCACATGGAAACAGATAGACCATTGTGAAATGATCCCCACCCAAAAACAGCTGGACTGATGGCTAAGAATCAGAAATCTACTTTGAAACATTTATTGTCCGGATTAGCAACATTTACAGGCAAAAAGAATGAAAAGGAGAAAGAGGAGAGTTAGAGGAGGTACACAGGGGAGGACAGGGGAGTTGGCCTACTCATTTAATGGACTATTTTATAGAAGGTCAAGATTTAGTCTTGTCCCGTGTGTGTGTGTGTATTTTAGTTTTATTTCTAGATGTTATGTCCTTGATTTAACGTGGAAATGTTGTGTGCATGTCCTCTAGCTCTATCCCCGTGCGTACTGTATGTGTAGGGTTGTGTGGATGAAACTCACACACATACTCATTTTGTAAAGGGATCTGAGTGCTTAAACAGAAGGGTGCCATGGTTAGATGATGGGTCATAGTCTGCGATATATCAAGAGTAGTTTTCCAATCCTCTTAGTGCCACAGTGCTCAGAGTGTAACTGCTCTTCAGTAGGTAAAAATATACACGTCTTTAAGCCCACTAATCCCGGAAATTGAGGTTATTCAAATCTGGAAAAAGCTCAGATTAGACCTTCCCCTAAAAAACCTGCAATATCTTTTAAGCTAAAAAAAGAAAATATGGATATGATTTAAAAGCAGTCGGTGTGCATTTGTTATTTGTCAGTGTCTAATTTCCATTTAAAATGAAATAAATATCCACAGTAGTTCAAAGGATGAAAGAAGACAAACGCACAGCCTAATTATCCTCCTAACATCGACACACAATTGAAATCTTAACCCTAAACAGTCGTTTGAAGAAGTGAGGACTTAAAAGTGTTGCGAGCGTCTGAAACTCAAAGGAGTTTTTGAAAAGATGAAAGTGGGGGTACAAGCATGCACAGAGGACCAACACTGTGCAGGCTATGGTTTGAATAATCTAGTCCATTAGAGTAAACCAGGCAGACAGATTTTTTTTAAAGTTTTCTCTTTTTTAGCTTTTGATACTGTCACAGTCACACATTATACTATCAAACTATTTTTTGTTGTTTAACATGAAATCAGATTTAACATAAAATCAATCAAACTCATTATTTATTTATTCAAAGATAAAAATTGATAGTTTGCCTGCACTTTTAGTAAGATAACCTTTACTTTTATGTGCTTGCAGGTCTTCCAAGAACAATGACAATCACATGCCTGGCTGGTTTTTGGTTATTTATAGGTTTGCTCCCAGGCCCCCTCAGCAGCCCACTGTATACAAAGCAGTGCGCGTCTTTCCAATAGCATACCTGAATCTCAGAGCAATGAAAAACTTCCTTTTCCAGTCCTTGTTTATGAATGCAGATAGATTTAAAAAAGCAAATTAATTTTCAGGTATTGCCCAGGGTTTGAAAATTGCATGTTGAAAATGCAACCCCCTTTTTGTGCCTTTACTTATCAACTGTTTGCCAGCATCCAGCAAAAGTATGCTCAAAGGTTATTGATGAATTGAAGCTTCTGGTTCCAAAAATGTTGACCCTTGCTTACAGACTTGAAATATTTCGACAAACATATGTTATATGTGTAAGCTAAAAGGAGCTGACATACTGATGCCGTGTACAAACACCTGTTGAGGGATCTGTAGTAAAGAAAAATCGTTAAGGCACGTTCAGTATTTACAAGTAGAAAGACAGGCACAGTGAGAGAGTCAATTCCATTTTGATATCAGCAACCAGCCAGCTAAAGTAACTGCCGTAAATTAAAACTCCCTGATTTTGATAATGTGCCAGTTAATATCTTGAAATTTAAGGCTACAAGGTAATTCAAGGGTACTAAATTTAGGGATCCTCACATACTTTTCAAGCCATTTCAAGCTTAACATGTTAGTACACTTAAACTGCATTCAGAACAAAACCACTTTTATCTGGCCTACAGTATTTGTCTAAATAGGGACCATCTTTGCTATCAGGCATAGATGAACTTTAAAAGTTGATATGCAGCATTTCAGAAAACATACAGTTTTCTTTTTTTTGTAGTGTTCCTATGTCTGCAAATCTGCATCTTAGCAAGCAATCTGTTCACACAGGTATAAGCACATGCGATGACTTGTGCTCTAATCTCTGGTTCGACTGGTTGATTGCTTGGTTGATATTTGTTTATTCAGCCAAATTCTCACTGATCAGCCAATCTTGTCACCTCCTGCGTGTTTTAGTAGCTTTGAATTTTCCCAAATGAATGTATTCTGTTCATTTAACATTTACATTTTGTCAACTTTTCCTCTGACACCATAACAAAGAAATTGTTGGTGCAGCTTCAGTTTGTTATCATATAAAAAGAATCTAAACATCGCAGCAGTTTGCATATCAAAGCCCAACAACCAACAAATTTAAAATAAGTCTAAAAGCCTGTCGGTGTTATTATGTTCAAACAACTTCCCAGTTTAGGCTCAAGGCTTTGAGTGCAAATACATCAGAACTGGTCGATTTCCGTGTTTGTCCTAATAATTCATTTATAACAGCATTCACACCAAACCACAGATTCACTAGCTCCTCGGTCTCGCAGGAGCACACACCTACACCGAGACCAAGCTGAATGTTTCTTCTCTTATCACCCCCCACCCAGTGCCACTAATCGATTGGTTTGAGAGTAGTAACGATTTCAGTCGACCAAGACTTTCTTTGGTTGACTGTCACTTCATGCAGGCTAACACTCTGTGATACTCTCTTTTATCTGGCACAAACATAAAGCTCAGTCAAGCTCTGGCACCTAGTGTAGATGCAAGGTAGGCTTTTCAAGTCTGTAAATGTCAACAGGACACCCGCTCAACTCTGCATAGTTTCCATGACAACAAGGCACTTGACAGCCACCAGCACAATGGGATGTTGTGGTCTAACAGGAATGATCTTGAACTGCCAGTTAACAGGTTGAGTGATATATAGTGTGGCTGCTGTACAGATGAAAGAGTAAGGGGTGACACTATCGACTCAAATAAGACTAAAACAAAAATACAGTTAATACAGAGAAAAAGGGAAATTCATAAGATGGAAGCATGGGAAACCACATAGGTATAAAAGTGGTCAAACGGAAAAAGCAAAGTGAGATATAGAGATAGAACTCTAGTCATCGCTGCACTTTATATCTGTGGCCATAATTTTTTCAGGGCAACAAAAGGGCAGGCGGGCAGAGGGGAACCAAATCCTGGTCCGTTTGTCTCCTCAAATGGCCTCTAGGGACTGTCTGAAATGGCCCTTTTCTTCTTGGTTCTTTTCAGCCCTAAACCCCATCTACATGACAAACAGTGTCACTTTGAAGCTGCCTGTGTCATCTATGCTATCTGTCACTCATTCATGACCTTTTGCTCCTGCCTCTCATCTTTCTTTTTTTTTTCCTTTCCACAGTAATTCCCTTTTTTGTCACTGTCTCCCTTTCACACATATCCTTTTCATTTATCTTTGATATCTGCCTCTGAGCTCAAAACAAGTCTTTGGATCAAAAGAAAATGGCAAGAACATTTCAGCAGTTCTTTTGACAATGTGTTATAGCATTTGAGTCCTTATAAGAAAAAAAAAGACTCTGAGTTGCATTTGTCCACAACCAACAATCATCAAGTCTGTATTATTATCATTATTATTATCATCTTCTTAATTCCTCTTGTTATTAATTACAAAACACAACAATTAGACCATGTGCATCCATCACAGTTAAGCTCTTTACTCAAAATCATAGTTTTAATGCTAAAATATAAATATTATTGTTATTCATAAATTTGACAAGAAAGCTGAAAAATTGACAAAAAGAAGAGAAAAAAAATTATTAGATGCTGAATTACAGCTATTTACTTGCATTCCTGAACAGACAAAAATAGGTTTAGTGGTTGAATGTTATTAATTATTGAGTCCATGGTGCTGACTCACATTTTAGTGTAAAAACACGAGTTCAGTTTGTTATTCTACTAATGAATAAGTACACATTTTATAGTTGTAAACACATTTTTGACAGATTTCTATTAATATTTTCTTGTTTTTAAGATAGCTGGTCTAATAAAAGAATTAAGCTATGCATATGATAACTGAAAAATCCATCCTACCGTGTTGAAGTTCTCCAGCCTCTCCTTGGCTTCAGCGACTGCGCACTCCACATTGCGAACTTTGACCTCTGGGTTATTCCTCTGGGCATGCAGACCATTTCCTACAACTCTGCCTGTATAACTGTGACAAAAAAGAAAGCCGGAATCAATTTAGCCACCAACATCATCTTTATTTTGTTAACATGCAATGCTGAATATTTGTTAATATCAGAATGCTTATTGCTAATGTGTTATTGCTGTAAGTTGCACAATTTAATATAACTCTGTGATTTATCACTATGGAAATATACCTTGGACGCTACAACCAATCAGAAACACACACTATGCCAGGCTCCTGGTTAGACTCCAGCATCTTTATAATTTGCCTCATTTGTCAACAACATATCGTTAAAAAGCTCCATTATGCATCCTCTCCTGCATCAACACTGAAATCTAATCCAGATCATTTAATGATGCTTTTCATGGTCTTGTGAGAGGAAATATTTTAATGATAGCTGAGCTCTGCCTTGTAAAAACTGTGATTGAGACAAATGCATGCTGGGCCTTTTAAACTCTGGCATGCTCTGTGGCCCTGAAGCTTGGCAAGAACTATAGCTGTTAATTTCTTCAGAGCTGTTGTTGAGCTGATGTCAGAGAGGCTAAACTTTTCTAGCGGCCAACCTGAATTAAATAGGAAGCGTTTTTGATGTCTAATAAGAGATTGGAAATTTGTCCGTAAAGAATCGGTGATTTAACATTTTACAGTTTTGATGGTTTAAATGCTGAACAGTTGGAGCTGATACTGAGCACTGCAGTGTCTCGCACAGGCATTCAAAAACAACAAAAAACAACATCAGTGTGTGCCCATTTCCTGTAACCTACACCAGCACTGGCTCGCTCTTTGTGTCATTAATCTTATTTTAGTCTAGTATTATTGTGGCCAATATCGTAAGCAGTTAACCTCACGGGTGAGGGTGAGATATGCAAATTGACTTTCGATGATGCGATGCACTTATCCCTCATTTTCCTCCAAATTAATTTTAGAATTATATATTGATGCTAATCTTCCATACTTGGGAGATTTAACAGCACTGGAGAGGAGTGACATGTACTGGCAACAAATCAATTGATGCTTCAGCAGGCAGCGCGAGGCTGATAAAGTGATTATGGATGGTTTAAGCGAGCGTGTTTGTAAGGATGTCTTTATGGGTATGTGAGTGCTTTTGTCGTCATGCTTGCATATACTTGTACTTGTGAATATGAGTCGAGGCAATCATAAAAGTGCTGACCCTGAAAATCTCTGGCCTGTGATATAAGCAATGTCTTGATAAGGTCGGTGCTCCTCCATCTTGCTGAAACAGCAAAATGATGTAAAATAAAAAAAAAAATCCTGTGTAATCCTCTGACATTGCAGATTAACTTTACATCTCGTTGTTTGTGTATTTGATTTTATGCTTCATTTTCTTCCTTCAAGTGCTTATTTTACTTTAGGGTATTTACCAACCAGATTTTCTGTGTGCCACACACACACACACACACACACAAAACAAACTGCTTGGACAACAACTGAAAATTCTTATTTGCTGCCAACTCTCAGTCTTCCGAACATGGACGCTATCAATAGCTTTTGGACTTTCAGCTTCTCCCCTCTGACACAAGAGATTAACTGAAGAATCAAACAGCCCTCTAAGCAGTGGTTTAAAGTGGGGGGCTGTGTCTTAGGGGTCTGACTGTCTCCAGGCTTGGCTTGTGATAAGAGTGTTGGTGCGGAAATGAGCTCATCAAATTGGATGCTAATAAAAGGGAAGTGTCATGGTGAGTCTGGCAGTGCGTTTGGCCTGGAACATTTCATTGCAGGGCTTGTTTGATACTACATAGGGGATGTAACCACTGACACAGCAGGATATCCCAGAACTGATTACGCGATAGACATACAATTAATGCTGCAAATTTCAAGGCAAAATTCAGATGTTATAAGTTTGCTCTGAATGGCAACAGTGAACTGTTTTGGAATAAATTTCACTCGAGCGCTATAACTCAGGGAATTAAACACTGAGCACACAGTACAGCACAAATGCTACAGCACCCAAATGATGACTCCTTCTTCTTTAGAATTAGCTCTTCTCCCCTTCTGGTGGCCTCAAATGCAGAACCTCACCAAGCATTTGAAAACTCTTTCTACACATTTATGGCTTCTGACTCATAGCCCTTTTTCTATGGAACTGACTCACTCCCCCGTGAATGCACAATTGATGTGCACTCTTGAAGGCAGCTTTGTCTGTTCGCGTCCTTTCCCTCTGCCTGAAGCACAGACTAGCAGTGACCTGTACTCCCTGATGCTGACCCCAAACTGAAATGTTTTGCTCTTTTCAAAGCCTGAAGGAATGCTTGTGGGTTTTGGGGCAAAGCATGAAAAATCATTATTCATTTTTAAGGTGTATGGGGGGGGGGGGGTGTCATCTTGAGAATACCCAAGGTAAAGGATATTTTTATATGTATATTGCATTAATTGAATTACAAGGATGCGTATTTGATCTGGAATTTGAAGAAAATTGCCTTTTGCTACTGCGAGGGATTCATAGCAAAGTGACCCATGGTGAATCTGATTCTATTTTATCTGTTAAACCCAACTGCCTAAGCTTGTAACATTCACAAAGGACTTAATTACTCTTGTTTTTGTTTTAATTTATTTATTTTT
This sequence comes from Pelmatolapia mariae, assembly GCF_036321145.2. NCBI lineage: Eukaryota > Metazoa > Chordata > Actinopteri > Cichliformes > Cichlidae > Pelmatolapia > Pelmatolapia mariae. Next base: position 15,575,941 of record NC_086243.1, read on the forward strand.
GAGAGCACTTGTGGCTGCTCTTGCTCTTCACATGAAAACAAACATAAAACAACTAAAAACTACAGATTCTATCTTTCAGAGTTTTCAATGATTTATGACCCCAAGAGACTACTGCATAAACATAAAGCATCACTGGTAAAAGAGATTACACATCTGTATTTGCCAGGCAAATAAATGATTGTAGATCATTTCTTAAATGATGGGAGCTTTATTACCTCTTTTGCCAAGTACTCCTCTGAGCTTGACATTAGGAATGAAGACATTCAAATTAATGGATAATCTAGATCTTTTCTTGATTCATTAGAATCATCTTATTTAATTTATGTACATGTTCATCAGCAGGACGCTTTGTGACATTTTCCTGAAGTTTATTAGATGCATGCCTTGTATCAGCAGGATCCTGTTATTCAATTGTGAAAAGACAAACACTGTGCAAGCTAGAACAGTCTCAGTGTGGATGTAAAGACTAAACAATACGTCTCCTACTGGAGAAAAATCTTAGCACACATTACTGGTACTGAAATCAACATTAGTTTTTACTGGAGTAGACAGTCACTCAAGAATTATGGCTACTACATCAAAGCAATCTGTCTTGTCTAGTAATCTGTAACTGAAACAAATCTTCAAACTGAAAAGAGACTCTCACAGTTCATGGCTTACTTTGAGGTAAAGTTTCACTACAATATGTCTCACTAATTATAACAGTATGCAGCACAGTGCACTGATTAACAGAATGTATGTTTAAACTGGTGTAGTTATATATAAAATTGACTTGAACTGAAATCTCAACAAATTCAGTGCTTAGCATTCTGACCTGTTTTAGTGACATAAAGTGACAGTAAGCATTATTGCAGATTTAGCAACAATGTGGAACCCAGTACTGACAGTTTTAAGCACAGCAGCATGTAATAGCTGCACATGCTGCAGCCAACACAATCACTTGGATCACCTAGAACGAAGTGTTTTTTGGAGACAAGAAAAAAAGTAAATGGCGTTATGCACACAAAATTAAGTCTATAGGTAACAGACACGTCTTCTCTTTGATAATGTCAATATTTAACTCCAGTAAGTACTTGAATGATTTAAACCAGAATTTCTAGGTAAATGGGCTTGACTAATATCTATGTAGACAATCAATACAGTGCAATACAAACTGAAGCAGTCTCTTTTCTCAGTCCTATCTTTGTTCTTTTTTGTAATGTGGAAAAATGCTATAAATATTCTCATGCTTAGCTACTTAAATACCAAAATTACTGCTGCAAAGCTTTATTTTTGTAAGGCAAATGGAGCATTTCTTTGATAAAATGTGAATTTGTGATACTTGGCCATCTCTCCTCTCGATGCATCAGTGGAGCAGAATCTGCTACTGAGGCTCTGTTTGGGGTTCAGAATTCATGATAGACTGAGAGTGCAGAATCTGCTATCACACCAAAGCATTAGTGGGTCTGTTGCACACTTTAGCTTGATATTGGGTCATGTAGTAAGAAGACACACTGATAAAATTACAAAAACAAACATTTAAAGTAAAAAATATGATAGAAACATTTTAGCAAACATGGACTGCATTAAAAAAATAAAGGGCTGCTTATTAATACTGTTTGTGTGCATTATTAATGTTCTATTTCCATGCTTTCATGCTGAATTCCTTCCAGAACAATCCACCGTGAACTTACTTCTACAAAACATAATGTTAAAAAAATACAGAGCATTAGTGACTAGTTTGTGATTATTTCATTAATTGGTCTATACTAAATAGACCGGACATATATCTAAGCCCTTTAGTGCTCACATTAGTGCATGTTAATTGCCCTAGCTATAATCATTTCTGTGAAACAAACATCAGACTGAATTAGAGCAAGGCGAGGAGGGGAATAATGTCAGTGATTAATAACTGAGAGGAGATGAGGCTGTTTACTATGACTGAGAGTGTGTATTTTTGTGGCTGTGGGTGGCACCATTTCAGCTGAAGAGGGTACTGCACTTGGGCTGATGGCACTGCTATCAAGATAAACAGCAAATTGTCGGTTCTGCATGATTAATAAAGCTTTTCCCCACCGCCCAGCTGTTGTGGGAATTGAACATGTGTTGAGTTACTCATGGGGAAGTCCTGTGATTAGTACACAGTGGGTTATATCAGCTGTTTTTTTTAAAGTTCTCCAGTTTGAGGATTTATGTTTGTTATATTTTTAAGACAATCATGCAATTTTTGCTACTTAACATTCAAAAAATGTCAACAATCCAATCTTTATAACTTTTTTTGTTTAAATAAAACTATTGCCATATATATTTAAATTTCCTAAATCACAGATTGAAAAAATAGTTAATGTCCAAGGTATTTAAAAGTTTTTCTTTGGAGACTCGCTTCTTTTCCCCCTCATGTTTAGTTCAATCCTGGTACCTGACCAAACGAGTCACTTATCAATAACATATGAATCTGTGAAAAATGTCAAAGAAGGTGATTCTCAAATACATTAGGCAGAAACTTGGATATCTGAGCATGGGGTGCAGTGAAAAATCCGAGGAAACTGGACAAATGGAGGAAAAATGTCTTAAAAACCCATGTACAGCAGCTGAAGAGTATCTGAAAGTCAAGACACTTTCAGATACTTACTTTCACAAAGATCTGACACAGGATCTGAGAGATACACCTGGTCCTTCAGTTGCAATGGTCTCAAGGGAAGGGTGGCTGTCTAGAAGCCTGTCATTTTTAAGGAAGGGAAACAGGAAGAAAAAGCTGAGGTATGCCAAATTACACAAGAACTGGGCTGAAATAAGTGGCAAACAATCTTCTCAAAATTGATGGAATTATGAATGCAAAGAGGTATCATCAGATTTGGATTCAACAGGCAATATCTGCTGTTTATATACTGTATTTCTGTGTATGTTTGCACATGGTTCAATAAATTACTGCACCTATTCCAATTCAACTCAATTCAAATCAATTTTATGTATGTATATATATATATATATATATATATATATATATATATATATATATATATACCAAATTAAAACAGTTCCCCCAAGGTGCTTTATATTGTAATGTAAAGACCCTACAATAATACAGAGAAAAAAATAGAAAACCCCAACAATCATATGACCCCCTATGAGCAAGCACTTTGGCATCAGTGGGAAAGAAAAACTCCCTGTTAACAGGAAGAAACCTCTGGCAGAAGCAGTTTCGGAGAGGTGTAGCCATCAGCCATAACCAGTTGGTCCCATTTTCCAAGCAAAATATAAAGGAAGGAGAATTATCTACAGATATACACTAAAAATTTTTAATTTATTTTACATGTTTTCAGTCAGTCTGCACAGTATATGCTGTTCACATAACATTAAACCCATACCGCTGAAAAAGAAATCTAGACCTTTCTCTTATGCCCTTTCAAAAAAGTGTGTGTGTGGGGAGGGGGCGCTGAGCAGATGCTTGTAGCCAGTGAACTTTACATGCAAGGCTTGGGCATATTGAAATACTCTGAACAGGAGGTTTTGTTCTGAAAGGCCAGACTGTTCTCACATGCTGTGAACTTAGTAGCCATTTACTGTATGGCAAACAGCCTCAAGCCCATGAACAGGCAACTTGTCAGGAGCCACTTGACAAACATTTACTCACCATCCCACATAAGGTCATCCATAGGCAATAAACATAGACATGAGCAAACACATACAAATGCTTTAAAAATCTATGCCCTGTAATGCAATTTGAGCATATACAAATGGCACTCTCGGGCTTGCCACAGTCCCTGAAACCCAACAGTTATTCCCAAAGATAACCGCACGCTAAAAATAAATGCTTTACACGTCAAGCATTTAAAAAACTAAGCACTGCTAAATTCTTTGGTTGATATCTTGTCCAATCTCTTCACAGTAGTTAGTGTAGTCAGCTGTACTCTAAGGACAACTGTACTAGACATCAGAAAATGCACAAGGGGAAACAGCACGCAAATCAGGAGAGGTCGTTTGCAGGGCAGACAAGCTTAAACAGTGTGGTTTCTATTCGATGCTTGATTACTCTTATCCACCATGCACCCCCACCTATTATTCTTTGTTCTTAAATGATCTCTCCAAGTCTTCAACAAGACTTTTGTTGAAGTCATCTTTTTTTTCTTTCTGTTCATTTCCCTCCCGGCAAATACAGACACTGCAGAATCTTGCTTTTTCTTGTCGCTGTCATTTGTAAGCCAGCTGGTGACAACATGAACATGCCATCAGCAGCTCCAGTCACTTGGAGTTCTCAGAAACACCTGGGCAAGCGGCCTTGGATGTTTTTGTTTTGCTTCTGTTACTTTTTATCAGTCTCCTCCAACCTCCTCCTTGTTCCAACTATCAGTTGGGTATTTAAAAACAAAAAAATTCCAGTTTTCCCTAATGATACACAAACCTGTGAAAAAGTTATCCCCTGTTCGATTTGAAAATATGACTAAAATCCTGAAACATGACAATTGTACCTTAGTTGCCTGTAATACCCAATAAAGACAGACACTAGGATGGGTCTTGTATTGGGATTCTCCTCCTCCCTCAGACATGCTATGTGAACCTGAGCTCAGTTAAGTTCTACTCTGTTACTCATATGAATGCCTCCTGCGCGATACTTCGGTTGCTTCCTTTGAGGGGTCACCACAGCAGATCATCTGTCTCCATCTCACCCTATACCAGGGGTCAGCAACCTTTAACACCCAAAGAGCCATTTGGACCCGGTTTCCACGCAAAAGAGAACACTGGGAGCCACAAATACTTTTTGACATCTAAAATTAAGATAACACTGTATATATTGTTTTTTGCTTTTATGCTTTGTGTGAACAACTAAGGTGTGTTGCTTATGAAATCCATGAAGTGCTACAGAGAAAATTACATTTTATTTATGTAATTAACACATTTTGAACTCTTAAAGAAATATAACCAAAGGAAAGACACCCAGCTGAACTAAAATGATCCATGTAGCAAACAAAAACTGTTGTGAGCCACCACCCTTATATCGCCTTTGGGCTTTTGGAGCCTTGACCTGACTTTTAAAAAATAATTGGAAAAAAAGCACTATGCTGCTAAAAAAAGAGAAATAGATATTTGCAAAATTCTGCCTAAATATGTATTTTACCTGGTTAATGTGTGTGGCAGGGCGTGGTCTGCAGCGCCGCTGCAGGGGAGGCGGACGCACCTGAGCGCCACCCGCAATCACGCCTCGCCGCCTTAACGTCTGTGCTATCTATGCTGTTGTGTTGGTATGTGTCGGGCTGTGAGCTGAAAAGCTACAGCTGGCTTTATGCGTACAGCAACCGTGTGTGAAAAGTGGTCAATAAAGAGATGCTGAAAAGCATGTTCAAGGAAACATCGTCGGATCTGCCGTGGTATGTTTACAATGGGACTTCTGCTCCTGAACCTCTGCGCACAGCGTCTGCAAATCGGGGCTGTACGAAGTCACTTTCATCTTTACGCAGGACTGTAAGCTGTCGTCTGTGAGGCGTGAGCGGTGTTTGTTTTTAACATAGTTCACGGTGGAGAATAGCTGCTGACATAATGTGGATCCGAAGATCCATAATTGGCCTACCTGGGGTTGAAAGTCTCGATAAATGCACGCCGTTTCGGCGGGTATACCGGCCGAAACGCCGTGCATATAAGTTAGACGCTTATTTTGAGCGATGAAAAAATTTTATTTTTATATTTCAATATCACAATAATCTTCCAATTTAGAACTACAAGTTAAAAAAGAACTAATATAAATAAAATACACTTCAGCTAAATACTTCTAATTTATTTTCCCAAACCACGCGGAGCCACACTATAAGGACTAAAGAGCCGCATGCGGCTCCGGAGCCGCAGGTTGCCGACCCCTGCCCTATACCTATCATCCTCTTCTCTTACACCAGCCCTCTGTAAGTTCTCCTTCACTACATCCACGAATCTTCTCTGAGGTTTTTCTCTTTTTCCTCCTGCCTGGCAGCTCCATTTTCAACATCCTTTGTCAAATATATCCACTGTCTCTCCACCACACATGTCCAAACCATCTCAGCCTTGGCTCTTTAACTTTAGCTTATCATACTTATAAGATTTATTTAAATATTTTTAAATCCAGCTCTTTTTGCACAGAGCTGGGTAATAAGACAGCACACTTATACCACTCTATTCTGTTAAAAATGATGCTGCAGAAAACAAAGTGAGTTGAGCTCAGTGGGACAAAAGCATTGAGTTCAGAAAAAAACAGCTACCCATACTTGTGCTGCTTTGTTGCATATTTAACACCTTAAATTGACCGTTTTTTGTTTGTTGGACTACTGTGAAAATAGTCTTCATCACAATCTTGGTTCAACAAGTATGCATCAGGAAAGAGAAAAGGTTAGAGGATTGCAGTTTAACCACCCTAGTCTAATTCAAGCCTTTGATTCATTCGGTCACATGAGTCAAGGCAGTTGTTCTTCTGAAGCTGAAGCTGATCAAGTGTGGAGAAAGGTACCGGTTAAGATAAATCATCTGCATATGATTGAACAGCCACATCACCTTCTGCCATTAACCATTATACCCGAAGCAAACCTATTTGGCTGTTGTCTGTCAGAAGACGTTCTTTTACTAATGCCCCTTTCGAACATGTGCTATCTTCCATTAATCTGACGACATCTGAACAGATTGGCTTCAAGTCAGCATCCTGTTGACTGTTTTTGTAAAACTGGGGGTGGCAGTCTAACAAGGTATTTACATCTATTCATCACATGTTGCCCACTACATCTGAATTGCTCATCTCACTAAAAATATGGCCTGAACAGCAATAACATCCTGGACCACACTCGTGTTTATCTGTTATGCTGTAGTAAGAAACCTCTAGCATTATGTATTTTATATCACACAGTGTGCATGTATGCCAGCTATTGCTGTACTGTAGCCTCCTCTGTCACTCTCATGGACTTGTCTGGACTGACGCAAAGGCGAACCATGTCTGGATCACAGAATGCACCAGTAATGTGAAAGACTCTACGGCTGAGAAGGGTTAAAAAGGTTTGTTAAGGGGTACATGCTTTTACTGAATATCCCTTGTCCCAGAATGTCAGTGTCAGATGCTCTTTGTATTTATAAAAAGTTCCTATTTCTTAAGAAGAGAGTGTTTCCATTGAAAATTGCACCAACTGTGCTTTGTAAGTGATCAAGCCAAAGTAACATGGGCCATGTTTCCAAATATGCAGACCTATACCAAATACACAGCAGTGGTCAAATAAAGGAAGGTATCATTACACATTCACAGTCATTCCAGCCAAGATGAAAGATTTTTCTCCTTCTCCTTCTTTAAAGTTTCGGAGTTTACCGGAGGCACATCACCTGTGCTGAAATGGTGGCATGTCTTTGTGGCACTTTAAGCCAATGAATTATGGCTGTTTAGGGCTGTGGGTTAGGTTGGAATTACACACCACTACGTAGGGCTCAACTGCTTTACCACTTCTTAAGAGGTTCCAGGGTGATTTTACCAAGACCGAGTTAGCTTATTGAGTGGCTGCACTGTCACAGCTACATGGCTGGAGGTCCTATGGCTCAAATTACTGGTGGCAATCGTGCACTAAAAGCCTGTCCTCTGCTGTGCAATGAAAGGTGTTACTGCACATGGTCCTCTTCGTACTGTTTTTTTTTCTGTATCTTTTTTTAATGCTATTGAACACCTGTAAATGGCCTTTCTTGATTCACATTAAGTATCCCATCAGTATTTATTCTGAATCCTATTTTCAGTTTGCTTAATTGCTGCCAACACTCTCTGAATACTTCTGTGAGAAGCTTTCACACCCAATCACTTGGGTCAGATTTGCTTTCTCGCTTTTTGTGGTGACCAGAACACCAGGTCATGAAACAAAATAGCCTTAATGTTTTCTTGTCTCCGTATTTTCTGTAGTCAATTATTGAGTGGACATGTCTAATAAGACTGTTGGGTGGATAAAGATAAAAGTCGACCCTACTTGCAGCAGACCATGATCTTATGATATAGGCAGGCTGGGATGCTTCTTAGGATTGAGATAGCCAAAATGGTCCAAGATGGATTTTTTCTTTTTATTTAAAAAAAACTAAAAAACATTTTCTTACCTGGAAGAAATCCCAACTAATCCAACATTGAGATTACTGGGAGGAATTGCAGTTTGGGATCAAGTTGGCTAATGCTAATATGTTGTCAAACAAGCTAAAGAGATACTTGATAACCAAAATATATTTTCAGAAAGAAGAGCTACTTCAAAAGAGTGCTGCATCTGAAAAGGCAGCTCCCTTTGCTCTACTGTCTAGATGAAGGAAGCCATTTTTGCACAAAAATTGAACCTTGGGTCCAGAAAGTTTGAAACCACTGCTCTATAGCATCTAGCTTTAGGCTAATCCCGAGGATAGTCAAGGAGCTAAAGACACTAAGCAAGAGGAATAGAATTCAGTTTTAGGGTAGAAAAAAAGATGGGGAAATGAGATATGGCAAGCTATTGTGAATCACTTAGAATGTGCATATACGTACTGGTAATCACATACTGTGATTATCTTGTAGCTTGGAGGTGTTTGATATCATTAGGGTTATTCTACCCATTTATTTCTATTTCCTACTTCGGGCTAGGTGAGACACTATCTCGTTTGGCTCATCATCGGCCCATTACTATCCTCCAACCAGCCAAGCATATTTCATTTCAGTGCTACTCCAGGCTAATGAACATGTATCGATTTATCTAACAATCGCAGCAACTGCAAAGAGCTGAATTAATTTGGTGTAATTGACCTACTCCAAGCAACTGACTGCTCTTGGTCTTGGTTTCTTTCTCAGATTCCCCCACATACGCTCTATCTCTGTCATCCCGATGGCCGTGTAAGCAATTCCTGGCATTAGCAAATCACAACTTGCAGCACAGTGTAATATAAGCACTCTTGCTCAATAAGTGAAGGAAACAGATCTAACATGTACTCTGTAAACTTGTTTCCTCCTCCAAACCCTGATATACCCATGAGTGATTAATCTACTTTGTCATTCGGGGGAAAAATACATGGTGTATATTTATGAAGCTGGACTGCATGTGTAATATCTTCAGACTTAGCAGATTGTCTGGTAGAATATGCTTTCACACTGCACCCATGTGGCCACTATTATGTACTGAAAGCATCCAGCATCCAATGAAGCATCAATATTCTGAGCTTTAAGAATAAGCTGAGGGTATGACAGAACTGATACTGTTATTCCATTCAGCATCATTTCCTTTGAAGCTTATATTCCAGTCTGTCATTCATGAGTCTTACAGACGGACATTATAATAATAATAAAAAAAAAAAAATCTAACTTCTTTCTCTGTGCTTGTATAACTGGAACCAGCTGTGGAGCAGAGACTTTCAGGTCTCTGTCAAAGAAATTTTAAACAAACGATATTTAATCTTTTAAATGCAATTCACAAGTCAAATAAGCTTATTACAGCCTGTGTTTGCAGAACAGTTTATGATTCATAATTTTTAAAGCTGTTTATAGAGACCATGTTTCCAGGAAACGATGCAAAAGCTCCTTTTTAAGAAATCATACAATAAATTCTCATTAAGTTCAATTGTTTAAAAAAATAAATACAATTTCTATGACAAAAAAAAGAAATCTGCAAAATGCGATTTTGTTATTATTTATTTTCCACTTGTACTAAACCAAATAATTAACATTAAAGCAACGAAATTTAAATTGACGTTTTTATTTTCCTCTAAGTGGAAGGGCCACTACCCATGTTCTCATTCAACAACTACAAATTTATGTGATTTCTTGGTTACACGAAAGTTAAACAAATTACAAAATAAACGGTGGCCATTTGTCAAAGTCTGTCTCTAGTTTTAGAGACAGACAAATGGAAACATACAGTACTGCTATGGAGTTTAAAGCTTTAATAGCCTCTGGTGGCAATTATATAGATTACAGCTATAATTGGCCCGTGGTTTGCTTTGAGGACATTCCCAGGCCTGAGTGTGTCTGTCACTGGGTGTAACTGTTCTCCACCTCAGTGTGTCGCCTGCCTCGATGTACCAACAGACATACTGTAGGCTGACTCAATAGACCACACAGACTTCTGGGAAAACATTATGCAGCCCCATTAGATTGGAGGAACACGAATGTCATGTCCAGGATGCCCACACACGAAAATCACAAGCAGGCAAGCATCATTTCCTGACAGAGAAAACTATTTTTTGCACATTTGAAAAGTCACACACACTTTTCTTTGTATTTCTTACAAACTACAAATACAAACTGTTTTCAAAGCAATAGAATTACAATACTGTGTAAAAGTCCTGAATCACAAACATTGCTTTGAATTTTGTTAGGAAGCTGGGAAACAGGTGCAGTGGTTTATAAGACAAAAACAGAGTACTGAAAGTCAATATTTGGTATGTCCACCTTTATTCTTCAACACAGTTTGAACTTTCTTGGGCAAGCTTTCTTGTCATTTCTTTAAGTAGCCTTAAGGAATAGTTCTCCAGGCTTCATGAAGGACACCCAAAGCTCTTCTTTGGTTTTTGACTGCCGTTTGTTCTGTTTTATGTCAAGATGCTTCAGTAGCGTTGAGGTCGTGGCTCTGGGGAGGCCAATCCATGACTGATGTTCTATTGTGTGTTTGTCTATCCAGGCATGTTTTCACTGCATTGTGCTCGGCATCATTTTCATGCTTAAAAATGAACCTGTTGCCAATCAGATGTTTTCCAGGATGTTTTCCATGGTGTATCAAAATTTTAGCATATTTTTCACAATTAAAATTAAGATCCCCAAGACCACAGCCCCAAATCGTGGCAGTGCTGTGTTTTACAGCCGGCTGTAGACACTAACGGTCATACCTCTCTCCTAACCTCCTCTGTACAGACTGATGATGATTTAGGTTTCACATTTGGATTCATCACTCCATCAGACCTGTTGTCACTGATTTTTAGTCGATTTCTTGTGTGACTTGGCATATTTTGGCATATTTTCTCCCTGTTTTCCTTCTTTACAAATGGTTTCTTGGCACTGACACCACTAATGAAGGTTTGGCAGACAGTAGGTCAATCAACTGATGGGCAGGATGCATCTCCCAGGTCTTTTCTTCCCCATCTCATAAAGACATGACCTTCAGATACTGGTCATCTAATGCAGATTTTTTAGGCTTGTCACTTATTCTTTTGTCCTCGAGTTTCCCTATTTTGTTTTTTTATGGACATAATTTATGTGTTTTTGTGACAGGCTGCTAGTAACAATGATGCAGTCTAAAATGTTTCTTGGCTAAGTTGCCTGTTATGTGTTGACACAACACTGGTTCATCAGTTGAGTTTTTGTGTGTGTGTGTTTGAATGACTCATATGTCACTGTTAAGTGGTTTATCGAACAAACAAACAATTGGTCAGGACTGGACAAAAAATGAGTAAAAAAGGAGCCAATGCTGACAAATCTCCCAAAAAACTAGAGAACCACTGCCCAAGACCATTTTAAAGAAATTACAGGAAAGTCTGGCTCCTTGGAAACAAAATATTAAGAAGGTGGTTCAAGACTTTTTCACAGTACCGTAATCACTAAGATCTTAAAGTTTAATGAAGGATATAGATATCGATCTAATGCAGTTAAAAATTAACTCTTTAAGACATAAGCCCAAAAGTCTCGAGATGAATATAATTAACTACTCTTGACTGTATTTTTTCTGCTTGTATTCAAATTCAGCTTTCACTCTATGTGAAGTTCTGAATCAATAGAACCTATTACGAGAAGTATAAGCCAAGTGACTTATAGTACAAATGCCTAGTACAAACATTTCCCACCAGGTAGCGAAAGCACAACAAATGCTGTACTTTCTCAGGAAACTACGTCAGGCCCAGTTACCCCAGAGACTGCTAGTAAACTTCTACCGCTCCACCATCGAGAGTCTTCTGACTTACTGCTGCACACTCTGGTTCAACTGCTGCACCGCGGAGGACAAGAGGAAACTGCAGCGGGTGGTGAGGGCAGCAGAGTGGGCAATTGGCACCTCACTAACCACCCTCAGAGACATTTATACTGGCAGACTTCAGCAGAAAGCCAGCATCATCATCAAAGACCCCTCGCACCCTGGACACTCACTTTTCCCCCCCACTTCCCTCTGGTAAATGCTACAGGTCCATCAGGACGAAGACAAACAGACTCAACAGAAGTTTTTACCCACAGGCTGTCAGACATGCCCTACCTCCACCCTGATTGGAGGATAACTGCACTGCCAACACTCATGGCCATTACACCTTATTTATAATCCATATTTCTATGTATACTTTAATGCAACCAACATTCCTACCTCTTTAAACTGTAGTTATTATAACACTATTTATTATAGTTGCAACAGCACCCACCCCCCTCAATGTACAATATCACCCCCCACACACACTCAATGTGCAGTATCACTGATCACACTGCACCTCACAATGCACCTGCTCCTCAGATGGCATGTATGTGTATGTATATATATGTAAGCATGTATATGGAAATATGTGTGTGTACGTATGTACGCATGCATATATGTATGTATATATACATATATGTATGTATGGATGTATCTGTATGTATGCAGGTGTATGTATAACTTGTACATATCTTTCTCGTGTAAATGTAAATTTGTCTGTGTTATTGTGTAAATACTTACGCTACTGTGTACTTCACACACATGGAGAGATGCCAAACTGCCTTTCATTGTTTTTGTAACAATGACAATAAAGAGCTATTCTATTCTATTCTATTCTATACACATTTACCAGTAGGTGGTAGCATTGCCCAATACACATTTCACATGGTCGCGTAGATAAGTCACTAGTCACAGTTCAAGAATATCATGTATGTGCATTAGCAACAATGGGATGAAGGATGAACAAAAGAGGAAGTGACAGAGAGCTGAAAACATGAGTGGGATCCAACTCAGGCGTAAATGCACATAATATAATTAATAAAGAAAGAAAGAAAGAAAGAAAGATAGAAAGAGAGAAAGAAAGAAAGAGAGAAAGAAAGAAAGAAAGAAAGAAAGAAAGAAAGAAAGAAAGAAGAATGAATGTTTGAAAAAAGAAACTGTTACCAGACCTAATTTGATGAATGTAACCCCTCCTTCCAGTCACATGCCTACATGCCGAGGAGAGCATGGATAACTGAGGCCAGAGGTCTGGGGGGAAGCTGGTGGGGCAGTTGGTGTTTGGAAGGCAGACAAGGGCAGGCAGGAGCAGAGCCAGGAGGGTAAACTATGCCACAGAGGACAGACGGGTGGAGTGGACCATGATCCTCTGGGGTGGTTCGACCACCTGTTTGTCTGTCTGTCTGTCTAATCCGGGTCAGAATGGCGTGATCTAATGCTTAAGGTTGACAGCTCCAGGGTAAACTAAAACTCAGTCATGGGGTCCACCACTCGTAAGCTGAATCTGCACAATCCACATTTTATATTTTGCATATATATGTAAAAGTTGGCTTTGTGTTCAGATAAAGGTTCAGTGACCAAAATATATGAGACACAGGGACAAAAAAAAGAGGAAGGGATAATGTCACATACTGTACTGTAGGCCTCCATATTCCCTGTATATGTAAAGGGCATTAATTAGTAATGTTCAAGGCATTAAAAAACACATCTTCATATGCAGACATACCCACGTACAGAGTAGAGGGGATTTGTGGGAGTGCTGATGGAGGAGGTCGTGGTTCAGATTCTCTGCTGCCGCAAAGGGCACATGGGAGTCAAACCCATCGTCTGTCATGAACCTATGCACACCCACTCAGAGCATGCACAGATGGCCACAAAGTACATTCATTGTGTCTATATGCAATCAATATACAGATAGATAACCCACAAGCACTCATATATCAATAGCAATTGACCAATAGAAGGAGTCAGCTCTAAGTGCAGCTTACTGACACCAGAATAACATATATATCACAATGTTGTGCAAACTCTTGTAAAAGTCAAGAAGTAAAACAGAGTGACTGTACTGCAGGCAAAGAGAAGAAGGGCAAAGTTCAGGGAGGTGTTATCCAAATGAAGTCACGCAGATGGTAGCACTGACAAACACATTGACAAAATGGCTTTCTTGGCAGAATTCCCAGCCATAACTATCATGTTTGTCATGAGCAGGCATATGTGAATACCTTTAATAAGGAATTAATCTTCTTAGGTGTCTGTCCTTTCATTACTATTTGTCAAGCTGGTGGTCTTTTGGGACTTTAGTAATGTCAAAATCTTGATTTTACACAGATATGCAAATAGATGTTGTTGTATACTGACTTACAGTTCATTACAGGAGATATTTTAAAAGCATTGCTGTATGTGTTGCAAATCACTTAATTATCTGGGCCAAAGCACATTTCTAATCTTCATGAAGTAAGTAAGTAGCACTGTGAAAATCCTAAGGCACTCAGGCTTTAAGGTTGTATGTGCTGTGCTCTAGTTTACAGGAAGTGACTAGAGGCACTGCACTGTATTGGCCTTTAAAACCTCAATCCTTCTGCAGTCTGACTCTGGCACTCTCAGGGGAGATTCCTCTCAACCAGGCTTGTCTGCATGTGTTCTGTTTTGTTCCACGCTCTCTATGTTAAGTTACTTGTGTCTTTGATGAAGTAAGCTACTTTTTCTACTGTTACAAACTTGTGCTGTCTCTCTCCTTGTTGCACTGTGTGATAGTACCTTGACTCAAGGTCCTTGAGCCAGATCCTAACCTGAAATTAGCCCCACTTTAAAACCTAAAGGGAAGCACAAATGCACCATCACCGCTGATGAAGCTGAACGCCACGGGGAACTGGAGGATATATGAGCTGTTACTGGGCAAGAGGCAGGGCACACCCTGGACAGGTCAACAGTTTATCGCAGGGCTAACACGGAAAGACAGACAACAAATCACACTCACATTCATACCTACTGCTGATTTGGAAACACCAGTTAACCTAACAAGCATGTTTTCACACTGTGATACGAAGCCTGAGTACCTAGAGAGAACCAATAGAAGCACAGCGAGGACATGCAAACTCCACACAGAATGCCCCAGCCAGCAGGTTTAACCCAAAACCCCTGATGTGTGGCAACAGTCCCAACAACTGCAGGCCAACTGTGAGCTAAAAATGCTAATATCAAGGAAATTACCCTTTTTTAATTTTTGTTATCATATCATTAGGGAAATTGGTCAAACCACATGTTACTGGGATTAATAAATGAGCAATATATTGTGTGCATCTCTGTGTGTCCCTCCCCCACATACAGTCAGCTACTGGACTCTTATCTGATGCCTATTGCACTCTGTTAGCTCACCTAGGCACAGCACACCAATCAATTAAGTGTTGTATTGAGGTTCGCTTGCTTAAATTCATTGTAAGCCTATAATTGTATGCCGTTTGCCCTAGTACCTGAATTACAAGCTACTATTATTATTTAACAGTTATGGCCAAAGGGTTGAATTGTGTTAATCTTTTGTTTCTGGCTAACAGAAGAAAGAAATGAGCTAACTGGACCCCTGTTAAACTGAGCGCTGTTGATTCTCCTCAGCGGGGGGCCATTCGTGAAGCAGCCAAGTCAACACCTTCTATCAATGATCAAATCTGGCAGTTATATTATGAACCAGATCCAGTTTGCATTTATCACTTGCATCCAAAATCATAATTTCAAATACAGTCACAGAGCAAAGGATAGATGATTAGGTCAAGACACAGAAACTAGCAAAATATATTTTGAATATATAGTTAATCAATTTGTTTTCAGAAGTGTTCTTCTCTACATTTATTTCATGTATACATTCCTTAATTGGTGTGTGCATTTACATGGCAGCAAGTGTATATGAATGTATGAAAATAGGGCGGGACTTTCCCTTTATTCTGTTGCTCTTCCGTGGAGAGGCCGCATTCCCAGCACCACTCAGGGGGTTCCAGTGAGCGAGCCATGACACCAAACCCACCAGGAATTCTAGGAACGTTTTCCCTGTGGTTTCAGGTTACCACATACACACACTGAACACAGATCACAGGCACACACAACAGCCTCCACAGTAGTGAACTGTACTTTTGTTGTTTGTACAGAGCTGGTTTTGTTAGCTTTCCTTCTCTCCTCCCGTGCCGGTCATTCTTTTTCATTTTAAATTCATATACCTTTGCAGTGGGTTTCAGTAAAAGCTTGGCATAACTCTTAAACTTGTAACTAGACTCAAAGCAGACGTCTTGCTCACATTCTCACTTTGATTGTAAAAAACACTCACTGGAAACTGAAACTTGTACTCACATTTACACAAAAACTCTACAGGGAATGTTGCCAATACTCACTGTATGCCCTAAATTTAGGCCTACAGGTAAACATTACCTCATACAGAAGGAAGATATATGTATATGTATATATATATATATATATATATATATATATATATATATATATATATATATATATATATATATATATATAAATGTCTTGCCTAGGTCAGGTCTGTATTTTATGTTCAAGGTCTGATGAATCTGTTGGGAAAAATGATAAAAGTGTTTCTAAAAATAGTTATGACAGAGGTGCTTAGCTCTGAAAGTCAAATTTGATCACACTGTGTGATGCAGTTGTGTGTTGGATGTATTACAGTACTTAAGCTACCCCTCATGTCTTCAAATAGCTGCAGTAATTTATTGAAACGTGCAAATATAAAATAAAATACAGAATACAAGGCGATAACAGAGTTTGTTATTGCAAATGAGCTTGAAAGTCAGTATTTGGTATGACCACTTGTATTCTTCTACACAGCCAGAACTTTCTTAGGTAAGCTTTCATGTTATTTCTTGAAGTAGCCTTCAGGAGTTGTTCTCCAGGCTACTTGAAGGATGTTGGCTGCCTTTTGTTCTGACCTCTATCATTATAGATATCACACTGCTTCAATAAAGTTGAGGTCCTGGCTCTGGAGAGGTCAATCCATGACTGATAGAGTTCCACTCTAACCATGCATGCCTTTACTTCATTAGCGGTGCCTTTGAGATCATCTGCATGGTGAAAAATGTAGTTGCTGCCACTCTGATGCTTTCCAGATGGTACTGATGGTGGATCAAAATCTGACAGTACTTTTCTGTGAAAAGTATCCCCAAATCATGACAGAACTTCCACCTTGTTTTACATAAGGTTGTAGACACTCACTGTTGTACCTCTCTTCTGACCTCTTCTGTCCATATTTACAACAATTTAAACCAAAAATTGGTCACTTGGATTCATCACTCCAATTCACTGTTGCCAGTGAATTTCAGCTCAGATCCTTTTCTCCGTATTTTTCCTGCTTTATGAATGGCATTTTGTCAACCACCCTTCCACTGAGACCAATTCTAATGAGGGTTCAGTGAATAGTAGGCTCAACTACTACTACTATAGGCAGGGGTGCACATAAGTGGTCCGCAGGTGCGCATTCGCTGTCAAAATAAAAGACGCGCACCAGATAAGAAGTTGCAATGCGCGTTTGCGTACATAAGATTTTCTGGAGGAGGACAGACATTTGTTTATAACTCTTAAAGATGTCGAAGAAGCTCCTTTAAGCAATTACTTTGGTGTTCCTCCACCTCCAAAGAAATGTCAGAAGGAGTCCGAAGTGCAAAAGAAGCGCGTATTCTCGGAAAAGCGGTTGCAGGAGGTGAGCTGGCTTCAAACAAATGATGAACGCACAGAGATGTGGTGCAGAATATGCCGTGAAAATCCCACTCTAGTGGACAAAAACAGTGCCTTTTATATGTACGCAAACGCGCACTGCAACTTCTTATCTGGTGCGCGTCTTTTATTTTGACAGTGAACGCGCACCTGCGGACCACTTATGTGCACCCCTTACTATAGGTCTTTGTTGGCTTTTTAGCCTATTTCTTAAAGACACAACTTTCAGATACTCTAGCTCCTCACCTTCTTGGTGTAAAATTACTATTTCATGCCTGTCACACTGCGTTGTCTTTGGTATTTATTGCTGATTTAACCAGAGAAATATGAATGATGTGTGCAGGGGGGGTCATATATAGGCAGAGAACTGGAAGAGGACTGTATGAGGTGTGGTCTCGAACCTGAAATACAGATAAATTATTTCGAATTTAAAATTGATTCTTCGTTAAGTTGCCTGTTATGTGCAGACACATAACAGACAACTTTTACGCTTGAATAATTTATAGGTCAGTGTTAAGTGGATTAATAAATGAAGAAAAAAGCATTCATCTGAAAATGCACGGGTAAAAAAATAAAAAGAGAGAAAAGAAAGAAAAAACACTTCAGAAAGAATGAAGAACTATTGCTCAAGATCACGTTAAAAAATTACAAGAACGCCTGGCTCCTTGGAAGCAAAATATGAGGAAAGAATGAAAGTTGGCTGAAGACTTTTCTACAGTACTGTACGTGTGCTGTCAGCAGACAACAAAAATTGTGAAATCCATATAGCCACCATCATCATGTGGCCACATAGATATGATATGTCTGTATGGAGTAGATTTTCTATAACTCTGATTAGTGCAAACTGATTAGTGTAGTTCTGATATAACTGTCTCTTACTATGGGCTGTATTACTTGAGATAAAGTTTTGTCTTTGTTTTCTCTGCAGTATGTCCCTTTCATAACAACAAGTCGCACATGTGTAGCACTGGATGGCAAAACAACTGTTTGGTAAAACTGTGGTAAAACTCTATAAATATAACTGTGACACATGCTGTGACCTTGGATTTTGTGACACTGTAACATGATAATCATGGAGTGTATGCTAAGTGAGTGAATGTAAATAAGAGCTTCACTGAGTAACTGTAAAGTCGTTCAAGGCACTCCGATACCATACAATAAAACTTTGTATCAAATGCATCCCTTTTGGTCCATTTAACTGCATATTGCAGCGGTGTTGACATCATGGAGATTTAAGCTTTCTTTGTCCTTTCTTCACTAGTTCTTTACACTGAAATGTCAAACTGAACAGAATTTCTTGAATGCACAGTAGTCTCAAACACACACAGAAGACAGTGACACACTGACCACTATTGGCTGCCAACCAGAGAAACAGTGCAAACTTCAAACAGGCTCATAGAGTCAATTAAGCCACAAAGACAGAGGGTTCTCCTTAAGCCGCTGCTTCCTGCTGCCACTGACCTATATCTTCCTTTTTCCCCTCAACTATCCATGAGTTCATCTGCCATTCCATCCACTGTTTTCTCTTTCATACTTCCTTAACCCTCTCCCCACCACATATATCCTCTCCTTCTCATCCTTTCTCTCCTGCTATGAGTTTGCTGCCTTGCCAGTGGGCAAGCACTGAGGTTAGTGAGTGCACAGTGTCTACCTCGCCCAGTAGGAATTGCTCCAGTAAAACATGCCAATCTATTGTGGCATTTTAATTATATTAGCTCAACCGAGTGCACTGACTGGACACACCGTCTAAGGGAGAAGTTGCATCTCCTCTATAAAAACAATCAGAATAAGACTGAAAGAAGTTGGAAAGAAACTTTATAAATATACAGTGTGCTCAAGGCACACCATAAAACCAAAACTTGAAGAGACTGAAACTCATAAACACTTTTCATGCAGGAACCACATTGGCAAATAGCTGTATATGCCAACAGAACTACATCTGCTGACATCTAAACTTGTCCCCATTTTTAGAAAATCCATGAATCCAAACTCAGAATCCAAGCATTTCTTCAGAGAGTATAAACACCTCACAAATACTGAAATATGATCACTGTTGTTTTCTCTTTCTCTCGAGTGCACACACATATACACACCCACACCACAAAGGCACAGGCCCAAAGAGAAAAGAGTCAAAGCAATGCAGCGTGGGTCACACTAAGGTCCCAGGAAGTAGACCAGGGTTATGGGAAAGGAAGGGGCTGCTGAATAAGAGCTTAGGAAGTAGAATAGGGGAATTGAGGTAGTAAAAAGGGAAGCTGTTGCAGACAATGGCAAAGGGTTAAAGGGTAGGTGTAGAGGCAGAAAATGTAAACATATGTAGGCAATTTCCAAAATGCTCCACTTTTTCTCTGCAAACAAATCATGACTCTCACAATTCCACCATGTCTGCTTTATCATATTATTGCAACTTTACATTTTAAATACAACAAACTTCTCTTGTTCTGCTTGTCACCAGAACACAGGTCTTGAGGCACATATGTGAAGCACACAGGCTGCACACAAAGCAAGGAATGTCTTCCCTCTGCATATAGTCATTAATTTATAGTTCCCTCTTTCATTATCCAATTCACTCGCATTTTTTGGAACTGAACTCCCCTAACCCGAGAGACAGACACAGAGAAGGCTATAACTGGATGGGACTAGAAGGCGTGAAGAAAAACGAGTGAGAGTATAAGGGGTGAAGGTTTTGCCCAGCGCAGCGCTCTCTCTGTTACTCTCTGCAATAACAGAATGGATTCCAGATGTCAAAATGATAAACAAATGGATTGTCATAACCTTATAAAAATGCAAGGCATTCAGAAAGACTCACACTGCTGTATTGTACGTGGACCATCTCTTGAGCTACTCCCAATACAGTGGAATCGTTTGTATTGGGTCATATAATATAGGTGATAGAATTATCTATTCTTAAAAAACTTTTATAATAATTAGAATAATACACTAAAAAGCACCTACACCTCTCTCTGCAGAATTCCATAGCAATGAGGATGCACTTATAGTATAAATATGAATAAGTTAGGTATACATGAATATTGCATTTAAAAAAAAAACCCAATGGGGGTTTGAGGGATTTACTATTGCTGTTGCAATGATTATTTCTCCTCATAAAGGCCAATGCAGAGAGAGTGGGCTATGCAATAAACACAATGATTTCTGACTGTAGGGAACGTGGTCGTGTGATGGTTAGCACTGTTGCCTCACAGGAAGAGAGTTTAAGATTTGTACCCGCTGGCGACTGGGGTTTTTTCTGTGTGGTATTTCTATGTTTTTGCTGTACCTGCGTGGGTTCTCTCTAGAGTCCAAAGACATGCCTGTTAGGTTAGCTAACTATAGATGTGAACTCTTATCCTTGAATTGTGAGACAGATGATTTGCTGTGGCGACCCCTAAAGGGAGCAGCTAAGTCTGAATTATTGTTTCTCTGTGTTAGACTTGTGATAGACTGGGAACTTTCCAGGAAGTACCCCACTTCTTACCGTATGACAACTGGAATAGGCTTCAGCACCCCTGCAACCCTAAGTTGGATAAGGGATCATGTTAGCACTGCTGTCATGCTAACATGTTTAGCATGTTTAGCTGCCATGTTAACATGTGTAGCATGGTAGCATCCTGCTTAACATGAGGACGTTAGGATCCATGAAGGAACAGCTAGTATGAAACAGTTTGTTTTTCTCACACAAGTATTGTATGCAAGTATCTCCATCTCTTTTCTGAAACAGTCTAATTACCAGCTGGAGCAGTTTTTTTCAGACATGTGTGCCTTTCAGCCTCCTTCAGATTAAAGAAGCCACGCTGTTCGGCAGGGGTTGCCATAATAAATAACAGACAGACCAAAAATCGCTTGGAAGAGTTCAACACTAGGTGGCTAAGATCTGTGTCAGGTTAACTTCTTAAAAGATTTTTAGAAGCATACTCACAGAGCAAATGATTCTCTTTTGTTTTAAAATATATACAGTTTATGTGTCAAATATAGTAAAACCCCCAACTACAATTAGATAAGTGAAGAAAATTAATAAAGCATCATGTGAACACATGCACACAGTCTCTCTAAGCATACCTCAAAGGTGAGAAGAACAGGAATGGTAATTGATGTAATTAAAGTGAGTTATTTCACTTTGTAATAACACCACCATAGCTATCGAGTGAGTGGCTAACCTAAAAAAATAGTAAATAAAAAAAGAAAACTGTGATCATTTTGATTGAGCTTATTTTTCCGGAAAAGTTGAAGCAAAGTATTCGCACCTGTGTCGGTGTAAATATTCTGAGATTTTGAACATTTGCCAAAACACAGTTTTAGTTGTTAAGTACAACTGCTTGCCCCCCGCTTGCCACTCTGTCATCAGTTGCTGAATAAAGAGAGGAAGGGAATTTCAATCCCAAATGCCTTTGATGTACTTTGAAGTATTATAGCTTACAAGTGTCTGTATGTGTGTGTGAGTTTCCACATTTAGATGTGTGTCTCGTTGCCTGAGCACATTATGATTGTGTCTGAATGAATGACTCCCCTGCAGTTGACTAGCATATGGATCCCGTGTGGACTGATATGTGAGAGTGTCTGCATCTGTGTCCTGTCCACTGGGAAAACCCGCTGAGCCCCGAGTGGCTTTGTGTCCACCATACAGGAAAGAAGACTATCATGTGGACAAACACAACAGCACATGTCCATAAAGGATCATACTTTTTTTTCATCTTCTTGTATTTTTAAAACAAATCTTTTCTCTTCTTTGTTTCTCACTGTCTTCATTTCACTCTACTTCATTGCCATTTTCAAACAACTTTCCCAGGCATGGTCAGTAGTGGCAGTAAGTAATGGCAGTGATGTCCAAGCCTTTCCCATGCAGCTTCATAGGAGGGTCTTTGTTCACCCTCCGGGCTTTGGGGGTCCCCACAGCAGGGCTGTGCCCTTCTCCACTGACTTCACAATGGATCTTTATGCTGCCAAGGCTTCCCTCGCCGTGATCACTACACCATGCTTCCCTCATCAGGGGCACTCCAAGGCACAGGGGGCACCACGGCACCAAAATGGCAACCCTTTTCATGCCCTGTCCTGCCCTCCTTTCACTGTAATACATGCCAACTGTGTCAGATACAGTGAAAGAGGCTAGCTGAATAGCCACTGGCCAAGCTGAACAGTTTATGAGTTGTGCCAAATGTCTCAGTAGGGTACTGTTTTCTTATTCAAACCAAGAACACTTGACACCATAAGGAAAGACCTGGCACCCACCAGGGAGTGTGTGACAACAAACTATTATAACCCATTACCGTTGTTGAAAAATCTATAGTCTTCATAGTAGTAGTAGTAAAATGACACGCACACACTGTCAGTAAATACAAACAAGGATCACAACCACATTAGTTAGACTCTCTTGTATAGGAGTTGAATTATGGATGGCGTGCACAGTTTTTGCTTTCTCGTGTATATCTGATCACAAGCATGTGGCACACACTTTGGCTGCTTAGAGAAGAGAAGAGAAGAGAAGAGAAGAGAAGAGAAGAGAAGAGAAGAGAAGAGAAGAGAAGAGAAGAGAAGAGAAGAGAAGAGAAGAGAAGAGATCCAAATAAAAACAAATAAGATTTGGAAGTATAACTAACTTCAATGAAGAGTTTTATCAAAATACTGCTATCCAACGAGGATAATAAAAAGGTTCTTCTTAGAATGTGAGTCATCTGTTCCTGCACAAGATGTTATCCCATGTACTCGTGTAGAAAATAATGCATACCTCAATCTGGGCCAAAAGATCTGATAAGCACTCATGGGGGAAGCCATCATTTGGTCCTCTGTTTTCCTCTGTCAAAGCTAATACTGCCAGAACAGAGCACTAAGTTGAAATGCCAAGGGGGGCCAGTTTAAGGCCACCACAGTAGAGGCAGCACATAATCTTGTCATAATTGTGGACCAAGCTTTCACAGCTTTTAAGAATCAGATCCAGCAGGGGGAATCATTTACAGACTCGCATTGGCTCAGTTATCTGCATCATTTGTCTGTTCTTCTTATGCTGATGGAGAAATGCATAACCACACACAGTACTTCAGTCGAAGAGATGCGCCCAAAACCATAAACAGGAAAAGGGTTTTAGGGCCACACCTATAAATCAGCACAAAATAAATATCTCTTAAACTATTGGAAAGAGAGAAAGGCATAGTTAACAACTCGTAAAATGACTCCAGCACAAAGGAAAGGAGCGCCTTGCAACCATTTGTGCTGCCTGCATTTATTCAGTGCAGAGACTGATTTAATGACTTACTTATTTCCACAGTGATTAGCGAGAGCCAGCCACGCTGACTCATAACATTATTCCACACAAACGCACAAACTTAAAAACCGAGGTCACTTTCTGTCAAATCTCAGGCAAGGTATTACATCTCTGTTTGAAATAACACCAACAAGCCTGCATCCATGCAACACTGCAATGTCATTTTGCAAAAAAGAAAGCTCTTATCTCTAACGCAGCACATTTCTCTTACCTTTCCACCACTCCATCTCTGCTCCAGCAAGCGGACTCATCATTCGCCACTTCGCATAGAAGCTCTGGTAACATGGCAAAGAAGGACTTATAGCGATGTAGGGTCATCAAAAAATTCCTGGGGAAAAAACCACAAGTATAATTTTTATACAGACATATCTCTTCCTCTTCACAATCGGTACACTTAAAATTGAAAGTTTAAAATTGAGAAATGCACCGTGCAATTGTGCCATTGGTGGTCACATTTTCGGGGCAGCTGGTGGTAAGGCACTGTGTTTCCGTACAATGACACTAATAACAAGCATGAAAGCATGACCTGCACCCATGTGATGATACTGATGGTGGCAGGAAATGAATGCCTTTGAATGTGACCACTTCACTGCATCAGCACATTTTTCTCAATGATGCTGTGTGGTAATTTTGTAGCTTCCCAGAACAGCTAACAGATGCTATCAATACAGACACTGTCATCATGAACAAAACAATGGCATGATATTTTGATCGGACACACATTGCCGCCACCCGTGAGAAAAAGGCTTAAAAACACATGGGGTCATATAGGGTAATGTGTTGAGTCCGTTGATGAAACCGCTGTTTGTAAGACATGCAATATGCACCTCCCAAAACACAAAGTTAATCACCTGTTAGCAATATCTGAAGAATCTATACTAGCACAATACTGTACCACCTTCCATTTCTAAAAGAAAAAAGTGTGTCTCTTGGGTTCATGCTTACCTAGAGAGGATTCCCAGATTTTGTTTATTTTTCTTGAAATGTTTCGGAGGGAATGAACTGGGAATGATGGGAGTTGGAGTCCCGGTGAGATTGTTGCAAGCAAGGAGGATGCAGGGAGGTGAAATGGGGATTGAGGGAAAGAAAAAAGGAAAAAAAAGGGTGACATGACAGGACACATGGGGAAGAGGGAGAAAAGACAGTCATTTGACCCTGGAAAAGAGTGATTAATCATGCACATGCAGACACTGAGTATACCACAAATAAATCGAAACCTATTTTTCCCCACACCACATCAAAATTGAGACAGTAAATGGAATGAATTTGTCAAGTCAGTAAACAAATGCATGCAAACATATGCACATGTGCAAAGATTTAAATATATAATAAATATAAATGTTGTTTTACTCTATCATGTTTCATATTTTTCAGCTGTACACGAGTCTCCCTTTACTGCACTTGGTGCTGCCGTGCCTCTGATGTGGTCAGCACTCACATGTGCGCTGGTCAGTGTTGGCAGCATGCAGTGAGCTGGATTGTGTTGCCATGAATGGTGGTGCTAGTGCCAGGCCAGACCTGTCAGCTAGGCTGGCATCACTGCAGTGATTCATGGTAGACAACACTGCAAGAGGGTGTCTGTGTGTGTGTTTTTGTGAGTGCTGCTATGTAATCGAGGCCGGCTAGTGTGCAGAGTTGGTGGTATGGCCGTCTGGGTAAACAGGAAATTGTTGGTCCGTCAACATTAATCTTACCCACACTTCACCTCACTACCAGCTGCTGTGGGCACAGGATGGTTGCCTCAGACTGGGCCAGGTGGAGGGCACGGACTGTGCAAACCCCTTTCAAAAAAGTTGGACCAGGCACTACATTTACAGTGTGTGGTTGTGAATTGTATCCAACTAGCCATTTGAAGAAAGCAAAAAGTGACAGCTGTGAATAGACACTGGCCAACCCCTTAGGCCGTGTCATATAGGCCTAGTCATTTTTTATTTAATTTGAGTTTACATTCCATCTAGTAGTGTAGCTAAGTAACAAGAAAAAACATTGACTGTAAAAAGTGAAGAGCCAGTAGTAAAGTTTGGAATCTAACTAAAGGACTGAATGTTTGTAGCTTTGCCTTACCTTTTTAAGTGACCTAACTGCCCCTGCAACTCCTCTAATGAAGGATGGGAGGAGGGGGAAGATGGAAAAGGAGAAGATAAGGTCACTGTCGAGGTTTTGACCTCAGGGCTAGTAGGATGCATGTGTGTGGGTTCCCCTGTAGACAGGCCACACACCTTGTCCACCTGTGGGGAGGACAGAGCAAACAAACACCTGTTAAGAAAGAAATCTTATAAAACTATGGGAGGAACAGCAGTGAAGCTTCGAAACCACCCACTGACACCTATACAACTCAGAGAACTTACTTGCAATTAAGGTAATACCTTTAATCGCACTCATACAATCACCGCTTTAAATGAAGGACAGCTATATTAAAGTGAATGATAACAGAGGGAAGAAAGGTGAAAAGAACTATAGAACAGCCAAGTTCAGAGTAATGGAGAGCATGGGAAAGGGGTGGCCATGAAGTGAGGGATGCGATGAAAGAAACGGTTTGATGAGTGAGTTACTGCCAGGAGGTCTGACAGTAAATGCAGACTATTCCACTACTTCATGGAGGTGAATGCATGTGTGCACACTTGGAAACATTGGCAAGTATTCCCAGCGGGCTATTAAAGCCAGCGGCAGAGAGGAGGAGACAGCGGGGTCATGAATAAAGGGGCGTGTGCCGCAAAAACGAGAGACAAAATCAATGACATCTCATTGGCTTAAAAGCCTCTAGGCAGCGTTATTAAGTGAGCCTCAATTAGCCAGAGAGACCGACTGTAATGGTTGGTGCGAGCCGAACTAAACAATTCCTTACAGTGATCAGTGCGTATATTGCTTTGACTAGAAAGATGAGTCACTCTACCGTGTAAGGACATCCAAAAAGGACTATGTAATATTTAGCCTTACAGTAAGAAACAGCGGAAGAGAGTCAGTGACCACCTCATTCTTAGTAAACAAGGTAGCTTGAATTTACAGTAAAGAAGATTTAGACTTTAGAATCTTAGAAAAATAAATCCATCCTGGCGACATGTGTGTTTAAATTTTTGCTTGAAGGGGTGTGTCCACATGCTGGGAAGAGTTTGGATTAGTTTTGAAGCAGCTGAAATATGTTAACAGTAACAAAATGTGTCTCACAGTTGCACTAAAAATATCCTTTTCCCTCCACAGTGAGGCAGATGTGTCAGCTCACGTGCTGTTTAAATGAAAGCTTTCACATACCAACCATGCAATAAGCCCATCAGTAGCAGAGGACTCAACAATGACATCATAATAAGTATCTGATTTTTTTTTCTTTTTCACTAAAAACCTTCTACTTTATCCATAGTTTTATTTTTTTTTTACTGCATTCTCGTGTCAAATCCTCTTTTAAGGCATACGCTGGGCACGCGGAAGGTGGTTTTACTGCATTAACCTTAACTCCCTTTGGACCCATAAAACACGCTCACATGTGGTGGACGGACTCAACCGCACAAGAGTATGGCCGCACATACGCATGCAAACACGACACACACATGCACTACATTGCGGCGGTGAGAAAAGATAGACCATAGCAACTGTTTTGACCATGTAGCCTCTCAACACTCTGAGCTAAATGCTGTTTGCATGCGCTGCAATGCTTCTGTGGACAGTCATTGTTCATCTCGTGTGCACACACTCACAGTGTGTTTAGAAATGTATTAGAACACAGATTTGAACATTTCAAAATAAAGCCTGACAAATGAGATTATTTGATTGCTCTGACCAAAAACACAGTTAATTCTAGGAATTACTACTGTTATAAATGTCATGACAGTTACTTGGCCAGTGCAACAGCTCCTTAAACATTAAACAATGTGCCTCTTTCTCATTTAGCAAAATAAATACAGAAATGAATAAAGGAATAATAATCTATAAATCCAATTCCAGAGATTCATTACAACATAAAATCTTATGACATCATGTCCAGACTGTAGAGTTTGGGAGGTCTACTGCACTGTGCATATGGAAGTGTGTGTGTCTGTGTGCGAAACTGGGGAAGCTGGCAAGCCTTTGCAACAGCCATGTAAGCAAATGGTGGAGCAGAATAGTCTGTAAAAAAGTTACAGGTTTTGCTTAAGAAAATAATGTAGTTATGATGCATTAGTTGGATGTTTAATGCTCATTTTTATTATTTGAATTTTGTGTTAGGTTAATGTAACCTTATTATGACTGGCTAGGAAGAAAACTATTCTGGGTAAAAATAATAATAATACAGGAGAAAAAACCACTACATACCATGAAGGAGTCGCCATAACAGAAATAATAAGCACAAAGTGAGTGATAAAAAAGAGACAAAAGGGGCCTTTCTGACTGCTCAGGACCTCAGAAAATACACTGCATATACATATCTATATCTATATATCTATATCTATATATATATATATATATGTATATATATATATAAATATATATACATATGCTGCCAATATATAAATGAGCTGAAACTTATTAACAGGACATTTTTTATTAATACTTCTATTAGGAAACTCTCTCAAAAGTTTTTTTTCTTTAATCGCATGAGACCAAATGTGCTAAATAAAGTTCAGCGCGTGACAAATGAGGGCAGTGCTACAGGTTATCACAACTCTGCAGTGGTGAGAAATTAAGATAGGGTGTAATCCTGTCATTGTGAACTTTTCAAAGTGCCATTTCTCATCAGCGTTTCTCAACATTGCGCTATTCTTTCAGACAAAAATGTAAACATCTAAGTAAAATATGAACATCAAGAGGGGGTCACTCTCAGTTCTGTTTGCATTACCCCATTTTTTTGCATTACCAAACCACAGAGAAGAGGTTCAAATGTTATATAGGCCAAAAAAAAGATTGCAGAAAGACTGACATTTCAAAACAATAACACTAACACAAATCATTTTTATGCCTAACTAAACATACAGTGTAAACTGAACACAAAGTGACTGTCAGGAAAAATAAACAGGATCCTCTTAAGGATACTCTTGAGAAATACAGACATGCTCTTATAGATTGGCTCTGATAACCACATAATCCTGAAAGCCAATCAGATGACAGGCTGAATAATGACATGAGCTAAAACACGGCCATAAATCAATTATCTCATGACCTGATGATGGCGTGAGAATGGAAATCCCATTTGGGCCCAGCGTGAGTTTTTGGTTTTGAGTGTGTATGTGTGTGTGACCACCTGCTTGCCCTTGTTATACCTTCACAATTTCAGCTATTTTACAGAGCATTCCTTATATGATTGCCTGAGGACAGAGGAGGGGGCAGATTGATGGGATGGATCTTCTCCACGTGGAAGACTTTAGGGAAATACAAGGCATGTATTCTATGTGCATTTGAGCTACCCAATGAAATTTGATTTCTACTGCTGCAGGGAGGGTGGATTAGTGTTTTTACAACTACACTGCATGTGTACAGTATGTTTTACAGGTGTGGATTTACAGTTTTGCATATCAACACAGTTGCACATAACCCCTTTCCAAAGTGGATAGATTTATTTTGTTTTTTGTTTTTTTTTAAATCTCACAAAGGTCTAAGATAGGATCTATTTTCATGTGTTCTATTTTGTTCCAACTTTATGAAGAACTGTGCATTACTTAAATATCTTCCTAAAGTAAGAGAGTGAAAAAAAGAGAACAGCAAGATAATCGCTTCCAAGCTAGCCAAGCCCATTGCCATCGCTTCTCTAGGGGAGTATTAGCTTACAGATAGCAGTGGTGGTCTTTCCTCCCAGTTTATTTATCAAGGGATTATCCAGTAAAGCCTGGAGAACTTTCTCAGCCCCCCTGACCCCAAGCACAACACGTTGTGAGATGAGCATTAGCTTGTCTGGTCAGTGAAGACCCTCTTCTTCCGATGGGGTATGTGCTAAATGTGCATATAAACAATCACATGTCATTGCCTAATGCTACCAACTGTTTCTCTAGGAATCATACCATATTTGTAAGCGGTGCCAAAGTCATCGTCAGTTAAATGCCCTTTCTAGGTGAGCTCAGAACTTTATATAAAATATTTCCTTTTCATGGCTCTGATGGCGGATGAGAGAATTGAAAAAATAAAAATAAAGAAATTTTAAAAAAGGAGCCAAGATTGGGTTATATCATCAGTTCCTGACCTAAGCTGAAACAATGTCCACTTTTGAACCATCTCACAGAATTATAAACTATCATGTACACTAATCTCCATTATGCACATTCCTGTTGCCAATATTTAAATCTTGGCCTCTACTGGAATACTTTGACATCACAGTTCAGATTATCCTTGTTTATCTTACACTGGGCCATAGTGCAGCCTTTTGTTCATCAACTATCCGAAACTAAGCTATTTCAGCAATTCTCCCTGAAAGCCAACTTTCTTGTGATTGCCTGCCCTTTGATTGGGAATTTGGAAGTTTGTATTCGTAATCAAAGCTGCCTGTGTGAGATCAGCATATTAAGAATATTCCCTCTGTTTTATAATACTTATATAAAAGTAATGAACTGCCTGAACCTAAACATTTAGTGCAGCCTGAAGCCTGACTTTTTGAGGTATAGAAATTACTTGTACATAAGCTTTCAATACTGAAATATTAGCTACCTTTGACATGTTTATCCAACATTTTAAAAGAATATATATGAAAACAAATAAGGAAACTTCCACTTCAGTGATTATAGCAAGGAACTTAAACTTCAAATTTCTTTAGTTTTTGGTGATATCATTAAAAAACGCTCATAGGATCACACCATCATCCAATCCTTTCATTGAAGTTTAGAAATGACACACCAACGTGTAGTAGGAGAAGAGACATTGCCTTTGGAACAAGAATTTAATTTAATTTAATATGAATGTTTCAATGAGCATTATGTAACAAGCTACCAGGCTGGAAAAAGCACTTGCAAGATCAAAAGTAAAGAAGTTGTTAAATTAATTGACTTGATTCACTGTGGTTTCAGACTAAAGGAAAACAAAAAAGAAAATACTCACAGTAGTACAGTCCTATCATAACAGTGGGAAAGCAACCAGCCACTGGTTAAAATATTGGTAACATGGCTGTATATTATATTTATTATGTTTTCCCCAAAGAGACCACAAAGAATTTGCGCCGTTGAGCAGCATGGTAACCATGTTGAAGAAAAAAAAAACTGCACCGCTAATTGCTACACACATGAAAACAGAAAAGGAAGGCTCATTATGTGCGCACAAGTGTTTACATTTCTTTTTTTGCTGATTAAACGTTAATGTAAAAACAGAAGAAATACATAGACTCTAAGGTATCTTTTGTTCTCCCCCGAAATGACTTGGTGAGGAACAACACTGGGCACAATGTGTGAAAGTCTGTAATAACAATATAACATTATCCAAAAATAACACATAAACATGTATGTATAATACGGACTTTGTCTTTATTTTGCCAGACTAGCGGTACTGTGGCGGGGGCCTTGTGGTTAATGAAGCAGGGTTGCAACTGGATACTTGCCAGTTCAAACCCTGACCCCTCTGGGAACATGTGGGTGGGTTAGGGGAATAAGAAAGCCTCTCTCTTCCCTCAACAGCACTGCCAGACTGTGTTATATGGTTAACCACACACTGACACAGATCTAGGCTATAAGGTGTTGCTATAAGGTGTTACTGTGGCATCAGACAGTCTATACAGATTGATAAATATTGCATTATTATTATTATTATTATTATTATTATTACAAGATCCCAGGTTCAGTCCAGGAAAGAGATACAATTTCCTTCTGGGTTGTGTGGAGCTACCCCCTACCCCTGTTACAACCCCTTGTTAATAAAAGCTGTCTATTCTTGTTGTTGTTAATAATAATAATAACAGCAGCATAGCTGGGTCAAGGCATGTCTGTCAAAAGCTGATTATCCACAATGATTATCTATGGTTTCTTTTGTGGATGAAGGAGATTGCTTTGTAAATAATGTGTTGTTTCCATAAACTGGAATGTACAAATTATATACATCTGCATACCTCAAGATGAGATGTTTGCTGGTCAGAGTTAAATATTGTGATTAGATCTGCTTATGATGGTAAGCTACCAAGTTTTGAATGATAAACAGAAAGCAGCATTTATAGTTTGTTTACAACATATTTAAGCTGAATTTAATTTAAGTTTAAATAATATTTATTATCACCATTTCTTTTATTTTTTTTAATTGGTTTTAATTTTAGTGGGTTTTCTTTTCCATATTAATTGTGTGAGCTTAATAAAGCACCTCTATGTAAAAACATTTTGTAAAAGCTGACCATGAAACATTAAGCCGCGTATACACAGGAAGTGATTTGAAGCTTGCTTGCAGACATCCCAGGCTCTGGTTACTGTTGTGACCTTATAATATATTTATTACCTGGTCATATGTCAATAAACGGTATTCTGCACTTTCATTGGCAGTACCTTCAGTTTCTAAAACTGAAGTTAAAGAGAGTTTTTTCCACTCCCGCATATCTTTCTGTGGTCTCTCACAGCAAATTGTTTCCAGTGGCTTTAGTTATGCTGCTATAGGTGTAGGCTGCTGGAGGACTTCCCATGATGCACTGAGTATTTGTCCTCCGCTCACCTCTTTTCAATCCCCACATCTTTATATGTCACGTCATTGTGGCACGTCATTAACTTTTCTCTTCTGTCTTCTATAGTTTGTGTTTTGTCCTCGTCTTTCTACGCTCCTCTTTTCTCTCCTCCTTCCCTTTAACCACCGACCATTCGCCGCAGATAGCCACACCTCCCTGAGTCTGGGTTTGTCAGCGGTCTCTTCCTGTTAAAAGGAGATCTTCTTTTCCACCATTGCCAAGTGCTGCTCATAGTGAATGCTCTGTTTGGTTGACTTTTCTGGCATCTTTAGCAGTTTGTGGTGATGGGTTGTTGTTTTTTTTCAGTATACAAATAAAACTGAATTTAACTGAAGTGAGTATGATTATGTGTAGTAGCTAAAAACAAAATGTTGAATAACCTGCTTTTCTTTCTATAGCAATCCTCCCACTCATACAGGAGGATCTCCGACAACCCTGACTAAAAGAGTGTAGACAATTTACACTGTTACACTTCTCCCCCTGCGTGCCCTTTGCCTCTCTCTAACAGTTCTTCATTGCAGTCTTTGTGGGGCTCCATTCATTTTGTCTAAATCATTTTGTCTATTCTTTCTCAGTCTCTGTTGAGCTGTCCTACCCTCTCTCCTTTTTCCGTTGTCCAAATGATGTCAGTGCTAATTAAAGAGAGTTGCAGTCACTCGTATATCACAGGAAAAAGTCCTTCAGATTGCAGTCTGTAAAGAGCACACTGAGTTCCTCTCTCCACACTGAGGCTTGTTTACCCTGATTAAATCACTCACAGATGATCTAAAAATGAGAGCCTCTTGTTTTTTTGTTTTTTGTTTGTTTTTTTTTCTTGTGAATATGGGTGTTACTGTGGAGTTTGTTGACAACGTTTATCCAAAACTGTAAATAAATTTCTGAGAATTACAGACACAGAATGTGCCAAGACGTCTCAGTGGATTCAAGTGGTGTTATATATAGAGAAAAAGAAAGGAAAGCAAGAGAAAGAGACTGGGAAAGTCAAGTGAGTTCATCTTGTCTGTCTCTACAATATATTGTGGAACATACGGCCACAGGGAGAGAAAATAAGCATCTAAAGAGAAACTGGGAGCCCATGTGTTCACGAAGGCTTCTAATGGGCCAGCGTTTACCATGAAAATCATAACACAGATGCAGCAGGCACTTGTGTTAACATCGCAGCAGCTGCTGCCTGATATTATTATGGTAGCTAGTTCAAAATACAGGATTCAGGAAGCACTATAAATAAGAATCACTGAAGTGTGATTTTTGTGTATTCAGTGTTAGAAAATGTATTTATGTTTATTTAATTAGGAGAGACTTCTAACTTTTGGCTTAAGCCACGAGAAGGTATCAGGAATTTGTGTGTTATAAAGAACAAAAAGTCTCATCAGGAATTCGACTTTTTTTGAAGCAATATGAGAGGTAATATGACTTGATGAGATGTTCTGATTTACTATGTAATAGACAAAAAAAAAATAAACGAACGTGATTTTATTACACTGGATGGCACTATTGAAGTTTATTACACAAATCTGGACTTTGATTGGAGAAGCTTACAGACTATGATCAATATACCAAAGTCCTGGAAACATTCTTTCATTTATTATACTGATAAAATTTCTTTTTGTTGTCTGTTTTCTGTCTGTATTTCTCTGTTTCCTGTTCTGTACAAACTATCCATCCAGTAGCCGACCACGAGCTCTGAAGAAAAACCTCACACTAGATTCCCTTCTACCGACATTTCATCAGCATAATCAACTGTATATTGATCCAAGATGGTGTGCCTTCTGAAACAATATGATTCTGTCAATCCATCACTCCAAAGTAAAGATTACTAGAGAAAGATATTAAACTGAGTGCAACTGCTTTGTGTTCAGAGGCAAAGGCATTCCACTCTTAATCACATTTATGGCTGTTATAACTACATTTACTTATTCATTTGTTTGTTTGTATATTTCTTGTTTGTTTGTATATTTCTTGTGGTGTGGCTGCATATGATCAGCATACAGTATTACAGTGAGAGAAGTTGAGAGTGGCAGAAATGTGTGAGGGTGACTAAGGACAAGATGGGCTGCATCAACCATCATTAGCTAATGGACTTGCTGACTAAGTCAGTCACTCCGCCTGATGTTTAGACGCGTGCCAAAGGCACACGCAACTTAGAAAGATGGTTTAAGCATATAGATTTGCCATCTGCATTATTTGGCAGCAAACATTAAGCTAACAGTCTGAAATATTAGATACAGGAACTATGTATAAAAGCCTGAGCATGTGTGTCATATAAGATTATAAAAAAGACCTTCTGAACTGTTTTCATCAGCATATCTGAAACAAATTATGAAAATGGTCTGAAAGTAATTATTAAAATAAAAGACATAAACGTTAATACAAAAGAAATTATAATTCTTTCTCAGGAACATATCTCAAAAACGTATTTTTTTGCATCACCTCCTTTTTAATCACCTTTCTAATTGTTTGGGAACTAAAGATTTCAGTTCCTTCGTGTATTACTATTAAACAGGTTTTGATCTTTGTACTCTCTTGGTCACAGAGCCATGTGCTGTTGCAACATGTGCAGAATATAGTTTGCTACTGTCCTGCTAAAATAAGTAAGACATCTGAACGACAGCACATGGTGCTCCTAAACCTGTTTACATTTTTTCAGCAAGTGGAACTTTCACAGATGTGTGGGTTACCCATGCCATGTGCACTATGAAGTACCTAAGACACTGTCTTTTGAACCACACACTGATACAGAACAATGTCTTTAGACCAGATATTCCATTTAACTTTTAAGAACAGCAGTTCTCCACTTTGCCTAACTCCAAATTAAATGAGCACAAACCCAGAGAAGATGGTGGATTTTGTGGATCTTCTTTATATCTGACTTTATCTTTGCATAACAGAGTTTTAAATTGCATTTGTGGATGCAGCAACACAATAAATTTACTGACCTTTTTCACATGTGTTCCTAAACCAGTGAAGCCACATCCACCCCAGAACTGTGTCTATTTTTAATGCAGCACTGCCTGGAGATTTATCTTGATTCTCTATTTTAACAATACTATAATAAAACTATCATATAATACATTTTTAAAGCTGACTAAAAAGATATAAAGATTATTTTTAAATAGCTTAACTATTTGATGAGACAACCTTTTACAGCTGAGTGAATCCCTCCTCATCTTTACTTCTAAAACACTCAGCCTCTTTGGTTTGATCATTTTCTACCTACATTGTGTTACTACCTGTTGACAATTAACCTAAGTAGTTGTAGGATGGATCCATGTGTGTTTTAGTTGCTATCAAATTCGTAATTAGCATATTTGTTAATTTAAAAAACAGTCCAATTTCTCAGTTGCAGCATTCAGTTCTTAGTCTTTGTTCTATTTACAATGAAATATAGGCTTCAAATCATTTGCAACTCGATAAATTCAGTTTTATTTATATTCTGCCCACTATCCCAACTTTTGAAAGTGAGGTTGTATTTTCAAACCAATGACATTCCTTAATTTTATTGTGGCCAAGTGTAAAAGAAAAAGTGCTTGCAATGTAAACTTCTGCAGTCTACTGAGGTGCCGCGATGGTAAATGGAAAGCTGCCAATCAACCCACGAGTCCTTGTTTCCATTATCTAAAGGCCCAGTCTGCTATTATCATTCCTCCGTAAGACCGTAATGAGAAGGTGGGGTAAAACCAACAAGCGGATAAGGTAGACCTGCATATAAACTGTTCTAATATGGACCACTGTTGCTATTTTCTCATAGGCATACCATAAAGAGCTTAGTAAGCAACTGAGTCACTGAATGAATGTGTGAGAAAAAAACATGCTTTTATGTGTTAAGAGTTATCCTAGTCTGGCCATCATAACCGCACAGAAGATATAAGGTTTCCCTGTAGGTCAAATGAGCCATATCATTTTTGTAATGATCTCAACAAATGGCCTCAGAAGCACAGCTGAATCTGGAGAAACTTTAAGACGAATTAAACACAGCTGTATTCTGAGAAAGCCTCACTGAACATTGGTGCTACTATTTGCATCAATAAGAGTAGCTGTTTTACTGCATATTTTTTCATGTTTTCCCTAATGGTGTCTACTTCTCATAATCCAACTCTAGGATCTACCAAAATCTATAATCACTTCCCTTCAACCCACCCACAGTTAGGCTCTATATCAATAAAAGCAGGAATGTGTTAGACCTAGGTTGCTAGGTTGGGCTAAAAATGTCATCCTTGGGCAATCCTCTGTGTATGCGTTTGTGTGAGTTTGTATGTACAATGTGTTGTATGGCAACGTATATTGGAGACCGTGTAGTCTGCAGCTAACAGAGTAAATGAAAGCGCAACCACAAATGGTTTGGGACAGCATCCCAGAATTAAACCGCACAGTCACAATAATTCCTTTAATAACAACTCCATATAATACTCTGACTGGGCAAAAAAGAAGCAGAGTTCGTTTTTTTCAACTCGACTTTAGTTAAGCACATTTTTGCACTTGTACCACAGTTTAACATTTTTCAGTGGGTTCAATGGGTATTTCATAGAACTTGTAGGCCTTTTAGTGTGCGGGTGCGTGTGTGATGACTTTTTACACATGGGTGCTCATGTTTATGCTCCAACCTTGGTGAGTGCTTACTCAAACATATGAAAGCCACTAGTATCCAAATCCTTTTTTTGTCAGCTTACTAGGTCTAGATTGTATGGCCTAGCTGGAACTCTTTCAATTCTGTACCACTTGTCCTCATGCTGAGTCCCCTGCTCTGGGCTTGCCTGCCACCCTATGAATACCAAGCAGGCACACGTACGCACACATGAAATACAAGCTTGGTCTCTCTCCCCGCATAGTTTTATTAGGTCAGTCTTTAAGCCTGGCACCTAACTCTCCTCTGTTACACACAAACAGAGAAAGTTATAAGCATCTGTGCAGGTTATAACTGTCTATGCATTAATATGGATCCATTTATGTTTTGTAGTGTTCCTCCACAACTAAAGAGCCACACTGCTGGTTTCACATGTTGAAGCACATAAGTTACTTACTTTATATGTTGCTGGCCATTTGTCACCAGAATTGCTACAAGTATGAAATATGTTTTTCTTACCTTCTAGATAAATATTATTTGAAGTTTAGTCCGAGAAAAATTATTTACACAGATGTTGCTAGGCAATTACAATCTGGTGCTTTGAACTTGTGATAATAATGGCCTGATTCAAAAGCTATTTTGTCTGAAACCAATAATCAAAGAAGACTACTCAATATGTATTATAACCTCTGTACTACTTGCTAAATTGCCTAACTAGGTACAGCTTAACTGTAATGCTTGCTGTTATAGAAGAACAGGTTTAGCTTCAGGTTTCTCTGGCAGCAGTTTATGAAACTCTGTATATGCTGTTGACAATATTAACTTGTGCACACATATTGCTTAAACCATATGGTAGCATTTATAGCATGCAAGTGCACTCACTTGCATACGCTTTATCCACTTTTTGTCTCAGGTTCACCATAGTCAATGAGCAATATTTCCACAGTCAGAATGTAAACAATGGAGATTTTTAGCTGCCTTACCATTTTGAAAAATTATTCCTCTAGCCTCAGTTAACTTGGTGGCAGCTAAAGTTCTTTTCAGTATAAACATTATTTTTCTCTGAAAAGTTTCAACGTAGCAGAAACATTAATGTAGTGTGTAGGGTTCTTTGTTGCATTGCTGGAAAAAAATAAGTCATAACTGACAAGCAAGCTGCAAAAGCTTTCCAATCAATATATTAAACTTCGCCAAGGTACATGTATAAAACAAAGATATTAAACAAACAAAAAAAAAAGAAAAGTTTTGGAGGCCTTTTCCTGTGCATTAAAGCCTATGATCGATGTTTCACCAGTGTGTACTCACCGTGGCAGTAATGAGTGGACCATGAAGCTGTGTATAAAGCAAGGCCTCATTAACGTGCCCTCTGACGCCCAGCATGGCCAGTTCCAAACTGTGCTGCCCGGCCATGGCATGGGTAAGTTTCTCCACGAACCTAGTGTATCTCCTCCAAGGCTGATCCAATTCTGACAAGCAAGCCAAGCAGCCTCGCATTACATTCAGACAGTAGCCCCCACAGGGCTTGATCAACGTCAGACCTCTGCAGTGGGAGCAGTACATCATCTTCACCAGGGACTTTACGCACTCCTTGCTCAGTCTGGCATGTTCGGTTGCGTTCATGACCTCCAGACCTTCTTCCAGGGCCAGACCGAGTTGCCGCCCAACCCCCAAAGCCCCGGCCAGCTTCTGGGCCATGACGACAGCGTGATTGCCAAACGGGTTGATATCTGGCCGGATCATACGGAGACAGTCACCCATTTTACTGCCCACCATTATGCTGCCTTCAATGCCTGGATTTATAAGGCGCGTGTATGCAAGTGGGAAGAGGTCGTTAAAAAAACGGTGGACTTCTCCCTCCACAGAGACATTACCTCCACGGAGGTAGAGGGAGAGGGAGGAAAAAAGCTGATTTACATGGGGCAGTGCTTGCTGGGACAGAGATGGGAAGCTTGCCTCCAACAGCGAACTCAGGTGGCCTTGAGAGAAGGATAATAGGGACTGGAACATGTCTGAAAGGAGAGAGACACAGAAATA
Source organism: Pelmatolapia mariae (assembly GCF_036321145.2). NCBI lineage: Eukaryota > Metazoa > Chordata > Actinopteri > Cichliformes > Cichlidae > Pelmatolapia > Pelmatolapia mariae. Next base: position 15,614,940 of record NC_086243.1, read on the forward strand.
AGACAGAGGGAAAGTAGATAACATTTAATTACTATCATCAATAAATCTTAAATGACATGATCTACAAGCTCACCAGGAACTGCATAAGGCATTTCAACTGCAAACACATATCAAAACCCTGGAAACTAAACAGTTAGGCTTGGTTTATGTTTATCAAGTTGAGCTGAGAATTGCAGTTGGATAAAGTTATGGAAAATATTCGCAAAGTATGCATGTCTTAGAAAAGATGCCTCTGCTTTTCTACAGAGAGAGAGAGAAAGAAAGATTTAATAATATGCTGACCATTGTAATCTGCTACGTTATTTAGTACATACTGCACTAGAAATGGTTGAACTGTCCAGGTCATTTTTCCTGGTGATCATGCGAAGCTGTAAAGCATTCAAATGTGTCAGTGTATAGGTTGGTTAATACAAATTACCAGGTCTACGGCTGAGCTGCAACCAAATTAATTTTCTTTCTTTTAATTTTACTAAAATGTTTAACTTTTCCTCTACTAATTGATATGATTTCCCATTGAATGCAACTTTAAAAAATGTTAACATTAATTATTTCATATTGCAATCTGAAATGGTTATTCAACCTATTTCACCTCTACTTCACAATTGACTCAAAACTCTACACTGCACCCATGATCTTACTTCCAGCATCTTTCCATACATTTTTTTTTTTCATGTAAGTGTGTGGGTTCCTGTGGGATTCTGTCTGTATGTCGCGGACTCAACCCTCCTCTCTTGGTGTGTGATGTCACCTTGAAAGCATGACCAAACATGAAGGCACAGTAGCAACTGTACAGACACTGAGAAAAGAGAAAGAGGGGGCCGATGCACATATTCTCACTCCGACAACCATGCACACATGTGTGTGTAGGTACAAACACATATACATGTACAGTAGTCACTGAAAAGAACATTAGTCTCCAGTACCTGTTCAATACTGTATGTGGTACCGAAAACAGACGAATAACAGATAAAGAATTAATGAGGCATTTTGGACTTTTATTTTTATTTATTTATTTATTGATAAACATCCGGAATAATGTTAACTTAACAAGGATGTTGATTCATCAGACTTCTTTCACCAAAGCAAATCTATTTCAGAACTGTGTGTGTGTGTGTCCAGCCCCTCCCAACTCACAGACAGAAGGATAACAACAGCCATGTCCTCCTCAACAGCTGCACTAATATGACCGCTGTCTGTGACACACTGGGACTCCCCACAAGCCAGTAAAAAGCACAACTCATTTGTAACACACCCGATAACAACATCACTGTGATCAGGGCTGCTCCCGCTAACATTTAAAGTTGCTGCCTATAAAATTGGCCTAGAAAACAAAAGAATGTGTGATTGAAATAAGGGCGAGAGACATGGGGGAAAAAAATCCTCTGTTAGGTAATATAACTGGAAAGCTAAAGGGTGACAAGTTATAGCCGGACTGCTTGCTGAAAGCTGTCAGAAAAGCCTTCAAAGAGGTCCTGCTAAAAAGAGATGTAGAAGAGAAGAAAAATAGGAAGCCAAGAGAGGGAGTGGGCAAAGAAAAAAATCGCAAGACTGCCAAAGAAGTTGTAAAGACACCGTTTTAGTGCCATTTCACTGTCTTCTAAGCCTCTGGTCCTGGTCTGCAAAGTTGTTATCAATGTGAGGTCTGCCTGCTTGCCTGCCAGTCAAGGCCGCAATGCTTAATGGCCGCAGGACATTTATACCACAAGATGCAACCACAGGTTTAGATTACACGGCATTACATAGTGTTATTATAACATTATCATGCTCCGAAATACCGTGGTTTAATCTTTCTCTCTGCGAGACAGAGCGTCTTTTCTACATAAGAAAACAGAAGTTTTCTCAAGACAAGAGGTGAACAAAAAAAGTCTTCTAGCTCTCAGCAGCCCCATAAGTGGATGCAAATCATTCAGTGGGTTTATGACAGGATCACTGAATCCTTAAGACATTCCATACTTGTTAAAAGAGCTTTTCATATTTGCCAAGAGAGTGACACGGAGAAAGAACACGAAAGAAGAAAAAGGGAAGAGAGTGGGAAACTGCCAGGAAAAATGGAATAAAGAAACGACTGAACTTTTAAACAAGGAAAAACAACTACCGTACAACCCGACTCCACCTTATGAACATGCTCTGACATCTGGATTCATTTGGCCCCTGGGCTCATTGGACTTCCCTGTCTCTCCACGGCTCTTACTTCAAACGTGTCCATGTCCGAATATATAGAATTGGAACAACAACCCACCTTTCTTCCTTTCCACACTCCCCGTGACAAACAATAAGTGATAAGTTATGACTGCTATGTTATGTTATGTTATGATTCTACTCAAACCTCTATGGGTGACAGCTTGCAGTGAGGTGCGGTTTAAATTATTCAAACATTCCAGCAGTTCAGATCTTAAGCAAAGCTACGAGGCAGGGAACACAGTGTTTTACCTCATTCTTATCCTTCTGGGGGCAGAGGTTATAGTTATAACCTATCATTGCCTTTTGCTCGATTAACTTGGTAGAACAACCCACACATATATTCATGCAGCCACAAAAATCTGGAGGCGAGTCATATAAACATAAGCTCCCAGGGAGTATTGTAGATTCACAATACATAATTGAAGGTACAATTTATAAGTTATACCTAGAATGCAACTTCAGTATAAGCTGTAATTTAACCTTCAAACATTACTGTTCACCTACTCATTACTAAGACGCAAATCTTCCATCTTGTCACTCAGCATATACCAGATAAGAGAAGGGGTGCAGACTTGTATAAAGGAAGTTTATATAATGGAAGCCACAAAAGACCTAATGCACTAACAGCAAGAACCATCAAGGAACCTGCCTCCATAGAAAGGTACAGTGATGACCAGGCACAGTCTGGTTTAGGCATAAGCTGCCTTATACCAGACTCCACAGGCATTTGATTTTTCATATACAGTGTGAACTGGATCCCATGACTCATTTTTAAATTTTTATTCATCTGTGATTTTCTAAAAAGTTCTCTCCTATGGTTAGACAGATCTAGATTCTCATTCTGTGATAAGTCAAGCATGACTGTTGTGGGCTTCTCTGCATTTTCCAGTTCTGGGAAATATACTAAGAACAAAAAACAGGCCACTTTTTAAGCCACAACTAGCATTGCGTGGAACTCAGTGGGGTTTGATTGTTCTGTCTAACCACTGTACCTAATTCTGGATTTGACCACACTCAGTTCAGACACACACTCGTGGGTGGCTATCATTACTATGTCACAGCCACCCATCTGTGATCCTGTTGGGAAATGAAGCCTTACTGGATTATTTTGGAGGATATTTTTTTACGAGGCAATTATCTTTAATTTGCTAGGAAGTCCTAAAACACTGAAATTCAAAACACATAATTGTCACGCTAACTCTATAGAAACAAATGAAGAGACCTTGTTTGTCTGTGGCCGTGTGGTGCAATCTGACATCTTCTCCGTTTGGAATAAACAATGTATTAAATGTGTAAAATAGCAGCCAGCGGCAACGAGGAAGAGGCCTTTGCCCTACAGTGGCTTAAACTGAGAATGTATTTATGACTCTGGAATAAGGTATTGCACCACATCCAAATGCTATGCCAAGGTCATTCTTTAAAATACTGGATTTAAGTCATAGGAGGTTATTTCCACTTTACATTCTGCATGCCAACCCTTTGTTTAACTGTCTCAATTAAAGCTAAAGTGTCACTATGAAACTGCCACAATCACCAAGTCAAAAATAAGCACAGTGCTATGGTTTTGTCACAACTGGCGTTTCTTGCTTTTGCTACACAGTTGTTACTGAATGGATGGATTCCTCAGTCTAAATCACAATGCAAGCATGCACAAGATGTGCATATGTTAATTATTAAAGGTTAATTATTCTGTCTGACCAGTAGATTGACTGCTGTTGCATTATAGAGGCTATTGTTAATTATTTAAAGACTCTGTGAGTAGTCTTTGAAAATTCCAGACTTTCTTTCATCCATTGGTTTATAGATTATAGACAATGGGTTGCTGGTGGACATTCCAGGATACATCTGAATACCTTGGGTGACTGTCTAATAAATAACTATTAGAGCAACTATCTGTTGCTCGTTAAGGTAGCATTTCAAATGTTTGCCTTCTGTTTGAAATTGTTTAATTCATAAGTGCTCACTTCACTAACAGTTCTTTTGCCTGTTCACTTCACATCACTGAAACTCTGGTTGCTGCACCGCTGATAGTCTCTTCTTGAAAATTATGAATTCATAAAATAACGGACAAAATTCCACTAAATCTGCTGCACAAATACTACGTCCAGTTCAGTTAGAAACAGGAGAGAAACAGAATAAAAGGAAACATATTAAGTTCAAGGTTTAACCCAACTCCCAACCTAAAAGCTGGGATAGATTCCAGCCCCCTGGTGTGCCTAAATTGGGCAAGTGGACAAAACAATGGATGGATGGAATTATATATGTTTGCATTGGGTAAAAATACTCCAGAAAATGTATTTTGTCCCATGAGGGCATATCTAATAATGGAAGTGGCATGCTTGTAGAGGTGTTGCATTGCAATCTAACTTTGTTCTGTTATCCTGGCAAATTGTGTTTCTGCCAGAGGTTTCTTCCTCCTAAAATGGAGTTTTTCCATTGTCACCAAGTGCTTTGATTGTTGGGTTTGCTTTGTATTATTATAGAGTCTGTACCTTATATAAAGCGACTTGAGGTGAGTGCTGTTGTGATTTGGCGCTATATAATTATAATTCAATTAAAATTAATTACTGTGGGATAGCTGGTGGATAAACAGTAATAAAAACAAGTGTTGCATGATGCACTTGAGGGCTCGAGTTCTTGAATTCATGAGTGCATGCGTGCGTGTGTGTATAAGAAACTTTGTAACCCTACAACCATTATTGGACTTTACATCCAAATCCCATTATAAAAACCTGAGATACAGGGTATCACAGATGACACTGATTTCAATTTTTGCGCGAGCACAAGCAGAGAGAATCTATATATTTGCTACTATGTATGTCTATTTTCAAGCATCTGTATGTGACCCTGTAGATGTGGGTGTGCTTCCATGTGCTTGGAGATGTGGTAATACTGTGATAATGAGACCGGAGACACTGTTCTCATACCATGGAGTTGTGGGTCATTCCTATCTTGGCAATCAGTCCTGACTGAACCTGACCAACCATGTTCTCAGGCAAAGCATTTTAATCCTACACGCTTGGGTTTCAAACAGGTCACCACACAGTTATGTGACATAGTGACATATGTGTAGATTACATATTCTTGTTTTAATTAGCAGAAATACTGTATATAGGTCCATCATCTCCCACGCACTGCTGGTCATCTTAGGTTACATGGAAGAGCTGCAGTGTCACACAATCTCCCAGTTTAATGGTAATAAACTATTAATAAGTCTTTGAATTAATCTGTTGATTCATCATACTTGTGCAGCGAAATCATACATCTAAAATCTAAAGTGGTAGCATGACTCATCTGTCAAACACCAGGCGCAGACATGCTGCTCACATAAGTTTGACCTAAAAGAATCGGAAAACTGCCCTCCTGCCAAGAACACTTTGAGTTGAAAAACCTCTTTGAAAGCCCATATACAATCAAAATGTATGTGCACATAATGTAGCTGACCTTTGGCTCCAAGTCCTAATTTGCCTGTCTTGTCCTATCAGGAGGTGAACGTTTGGAATAATGAGGGAGAGGTGTGGGGGCTTTATATTTCACTATAAGCATTCCAGGAATCTAAATGGCAACCCTGCTGTGCCAATAGGTAAGGAAAGAAAAATTTAAAAAATTAAAAATTCAGATCCTGCAGTGTCCACAGTGCACTGCCCTATAATGTGGCAGGGAGGCAGACTGAACATGGAGACTGAATGGTGGAGGAGGGGGGCAATGCTTTCTGCTTTGGCAAAAGAGGGGAAACATGATCGACTGCAGGGAAATGAGCAGATGAGCAGATGAGAGAACGACAGGGACAGAGGAGACAGAGCTCAGGAGCTGTGGGTGAGGGGCTGAGGGAAGAGTGGTGGGGTGAAGGTTGCTAAAGTGGCTAATACCATAAAGGGGAAATGTAGACAGTCAGCACTGGTAGAGACTGTTGACAGATTGATGGACAGAACCTCTGGTACTTACCATTAAGAGGGCCATAGGAGTTTAGTCATGTCCCATTTTCTCTTTAATTTATTGGTATATAGATTACAACTATGCGCATCTAAATGCAGCAAGTGTTACTACAAGTGTGACCATAGCAACAAAATATATTTTACCCAGTCAACACCATGGGAAAAGTGATTAGACAGCATCCATTCTGATTAACTGTATGACAAAAGAAAAGAGTAAGGACCAGCGAGTGACATACTTTTTCTAACTCTGGCTTAGATTGTGAAAAATGTAGCATTGCTCCATGCAGTAAGAAAATTAGTTCATACAAAAGTTTCAGATTGTGAAACTTTATAAAGATGTGAAAGGAAATGAAAAGGCTAGTGAACACAGTGGTTGGGATGCTGATAGGGGGCTGCATGAGTGCAGAAGGTGTAGGGATGGTCATATACGCAAATATTCAATAGAAAGACTGATTTTTCTTTCCCGGGATTCATGCCGCCAAATTATTGCCTTTAATTCTAAAAGATTAAAATTCTCTGTTTATTGTAGTTCACTAGCAAAAACCTGCTCTATGTGCAGTTTTTGCCAACCCTCCGGTGCTTTTTCAAAGTCTTCACTTTGTATTTAGTGGTGACTCAAACAAAATTCCATGGCGTATGCCAGTGGTTCCCAAACTTTTTTTGCTAGGCCCCCCCTTGTGTTTTACAAGAAAAATCTTGCTCAGTTTTTGCATTTACTTGTGGATGAGAAATACAGAGTTTGTCATGCAACGTCAAAGGTATGTGCCTTTTTTCACGTCACGCTGTGCGCCACGTTATTGTTTACATGAGATGAATTGGAGAATGGCAGATAGAGACAAAATACTGTTACTGTTAATCTGACTATCTTCAGGTTTTACACGCTTACATATACACACGCAGTTACTGTCCCTCCATTTAGAAAGGCAGAGGCGTCATGGTGTAATTATTTTACGTGTAGTTGTTTTTTTCCTGTGTAATAATATTCAACATTGCTATCTATACATTTTTCAAAGAAATGTCTCTCTGTGCAAAATGGGTTCAAAAACAGTACGGTAACTTTACTGTATAAAGAGCTAACATGTCCAAAATGTCAGCAGTAGTTGGTCATTACAAGAAGTGTTTGTGAACTAAAAATCAAGAATGTGGGATACTGTTTGTCTGTGATTTGGAGAGCCCAGCGCGTGCTCCCGACACAGGGAAAACCAGTTCTGCAGGGGAGACCTACCTTGGCACTTGTGCAGGTGAAGCCAAAGGGAAGATATGCTTCACCATATTTTCTAGTCTTTGGCTTGGAAGGAAGTTGGTTTGGAAACATATTTGGCGATGCTTCATCTCCTGCTTTGCGTTTGTGTGGACGTCAAAAACCTGTCCATTATGTTAGCAGTGTCCAAGTGTTCTTTTTTTTTTTCTTTTCATACCGCGCCCCCCCCTGCAATGGCCCTGCGCCCCACCAAGGGGGCGGGCCCCATACTTTGGGAACCTCTGACGTATGCTAATTTTGGTTCAAGTTACATACGCAAACGGAAACAGGACACCAAAACAACAGAGATAATGAAGTAAACATAATATATAAAAAAGTGAAACAAAATGGAATTTATTAAAAATTTATTTCAAGTATGTTATTATTTGCTGTATGTGTGACAAGGTTCATTCCAAGTTTTGTTCAGATTAGTCTCCCCATTCAGGAGGAGATAGACTTCATACATATATACATACAAACTTGATATATTTGTTTACCTGACAGCAGGGCTGGGCCATATCATACCGTTCACTGTAATGCCGGTATAATGTTAGGCAATGATAAAAGAATGAAATATCGTGATAGAATATGGGTAAAACGCACATGCGCAGTGCCTTTGTTTTCATACGCACATGGCGGAAAAAGCATGGCGGCAACAGAGAATGAGAAGGGCGAAAGCGGATCGTTGAATAAAACTGATGAACCAGAATTGGTTTGTAAAAATGCTGCAACTTCAGTGGTGTGGAACTGGTTTGGCTTTCATCCCTCAGATACACACCAAAGCATATTTTTTGGTAGAGCATGCAAGCGGGCCGTCGTTATTACCGTTATTACCGAACCGATTTTATGTGGTACACGACGCTCAAAAATCTGTCAAAAAATGTTTTAGTACGACTTTGCTAAGCTACGAACCCGCACCGCTTGATGGATTGTCGGAGCATTACAGCTACCGTAGTCAGGAGCCTCATAATACGTACTGTGCGTCAACATAATATTACCGCATTGTGTGTGTATAAGCTCTTTTTAAGTTTTGTGGATATTATACATGGTTATGCTCAAGATATGTCGGCCAATTTCCACTGGAAATGCCTTTTGGTTAAACTGTCAGCAAGGAATTTGCATTTGCACTGTTAAATTTTTATATAACTTTAATGCACATAAAAAAACAGCTGCTTGTTTAAGTGAAAATACATTGATGGGGGTTTTTTTGCACTAATAAAGTTGTGGAGATGTAAAGTATTTTGTCTTGCGTCAATTATATCGTCAGTTATATCGTTATCGCAAATTTTCAAATATATATTGTGATAAATATTTTTGGCCATATTGCCCTGCCCTACTTGACAGCATGCCTTGAGAAATCACAATACACAGAAACCGTTTGCATTGACAATCAAAAATTTGCATAACCGTATTGCACTTACAATATTATAGAACTTAATGTTCTATTGACAAAAATTAAGTAGTGAAATGATTCCATTTGCAAAAGAATATAGGTCCGGTGCAACCTCAAATTAGCCGGCGATGCCTTTTTACATACACAGGTAAATTGAACAAAAGTGCCTAGCTAAACCTAACTAAATGCATGACTCTCTGTAGTTTGTGACAAATTTTAAAAATGTCCAGGTAGTAAACCATTACTTAATTGGAAACTGATGAAGACTAAACTAGAGACAGCCAGAGAAAGAGACTGGACTCCAGATATTCATAAAAAAATGAAAGGAAACATTTAGGCTAACATATGATTAACATGAAACAGACCCTTAAACGGACTGAGGTGTTAAACAAGTCCAAGATGAAAGGGACTCTAATAAAGAATTTTCCACTTTTCTAAGCAGGTGTGGCCTCTGTTTTCATTTATCAGCTTTATCATAAATCAGGCATACAGGAAGGTGCAAGAGTATTGTTTAAATTAGGGGCCAAAGCTGGTCTGTATAAATGTCTAAGTCCAGTATGCTATGAAAATAAAATAAAATGCTTGTATTTTCTGACTACAATAAACAAAAGGATAATACTAAATAATCAAGATCTACGCAAAACAATATTTCTTAAAGGGCAAATTCCCATCATAATCCCAAAACCCAAAGTGGTGACAGTTTACCAATGATAGACTGCACTGTGCTTGACTTAAAGGCTTAAACCTGTGTAAAACCTTTGTTCATCTTGGCTTACAATGTAGCAGATACAATCTATCACTGATCATATAAAGAGGACACAGCTGGAAAGAGTCAGAAGACCATTTTCATCATTTACTGCAACTCCTCCCCTAATACAATGGATGAATGACCTGGGAATTAGTGAATAAATCCCACTGTGGGGACTCGTTAATGGTACAAAGAAGCCACAGAGGCAAAAAGGAAACAGAAGAAGCAGAGGAGTGTCTATGACAGGGTGTAATGAGCAAAATGACTTGACTTGAATGTGGAAGTGATCTGCTAAATCATTCCCACACTCAGCTGGTAAAGAGGCACAAGAGAAAGACAGCTAAGTCCAACCAAATTTGGGCTGAAGCAAACATGTGAGTCATACTACAGAGGCATATGCTGATCACAATGTTGATCCACTTATGCATTAAAAGCATACATTCTCCCACAGGTACTGGCTGAAAACAGCTCTCCTTCACAGGAAGTCTGGCCAATTTGCAAAGTACAACACGCCATTCCCCCAAGCTCACCAATATCCCCTTATGTGCCTCAGCATGACCTTATTATGGTCGAATCCACATTAAACTCCCTCAAAAATATCTCCTCGTCCTCAGAGATATTAAACCTCTGTGGTAAGGGTTCTGGTTATTAGGCATTTTCTCAAAAACATTTTGACTGACAGCTGCTGTGTAAGGACACATGTACACACATCTACATCTAAGGAGTAAGCTTTGTGTAAGCAACCTTACTAGGTCAGATCTAGTAATATTTAGCAATCACTGTACAAGCAGTTACATTAACAGATGCATTCAAAAAATGATTCTTGGCCCTTATAATCATGAAGCAATAATTCTCGGTAAAATGTAGCTGAAATATATAAAATCAAAGGTTTATTTATTCAAATAATTAATCATTGAGTGAAATATGCTGAGTATACACTGAATGTATACTAATCAAGCACATTTCATTTAATCGATCGCATTAAATTTAACATTTTGTACTGTATTAATGTTGCAAAATTACATGGAAAATTTACATTGAATCAAATTACTTAAAGTACACATTTTGGGCATAAATATTGTTTTTAGTGTAGACATGTGGGGTCGTGCAAGATTATGACCCCACACCCAAAATTCCTCAATAGCTCAACAGTTTCTTAGGAACTCTGGAGGCTTTTGGCTGAGATGGACAGTGACTTAATAAAAGAGAGGTGGTATGTATTAATGTGAAGAGAGTTTATGAAGACAGGATTTATGAAAAAGCAAGCAGGCTACACAGATGGCAATGTGGAAGGTAACTCGTGGGTCTCAGACTTTCAGCATGCATCAAGACGTCTCAGACTAAGGTCTTCAAAAAATACTAAGCAGGATGTCTCTTCTTTTCTCCACAACCTTGACCCTCACAGCATCAGATGCCACAGTACGGTCCACTCTGTCACTTTGATTATGTCTGAATGAAGTCATGTGAAACGTAACATAGAAGTGACCTATGCATCAGCAATGTGAGTTATCCCATGTCTGAAAAAAACTACATATCTCTCTCTCTCTCTCTCTCTCTCACACACACACACACACACACACACACACACACACACACACACACACACACACACACACACACACACACACACACACACAGATCAGCCAGTGAAGCATGAGTGCAGCAGAGTGAGACACAAGAAAATAACATAAGAAAAAACCAGGCTGAACCTATCAGCAGCAGAGTATGAATCCTATCAGTCAGCCAGACAGAATCTGTTCCAGAAAAGCCAAACTGTCTTGGACTGGTAACAAGCACTGGGAAATATGACTTTGTCTTATTATCAAGTAATTTCCTGAGTGTGATGCTTATTGTGCTCTTAGTCCTACCAGTAGCCTCACAACTATTTCTAACAGGAATGTAGGAAACAGTATTTATTAAGCAGCCTCAGAAAATAATTTGTGAGAAGGGGAAAAAAATGGATATTTATCCAAGGTTCCTTCTAATCATTGCAATAGAACTTGGCACAAGGGTGGACAGATATCTAGACCGCTATGGTATTTGCTTAGGCATTCAATCTAATATTGTGATGCATGCGTGCTTGCTGAGGAAGATGGTGGCTAATGAAGAAAAACAAAAGAAGACTTTTGGATTAAATAAGACAGCGGAGAACAGAGATGTGTTTATGGTTATGGTTCTATTTTGCAGAGTGCACTGTTGGCAGCCATGTTATCTTTAAGACATGAGAGCGCTCTGCAGCACACATGCCAGCCAGCAAGTTCAAGATATTGGCACGCTGCCCACTTGGGCCCAGCATGCTCTTGTTAAGCAACCAATGCTGACAAAGCATGGTTCACAGAAAGAGAGAGAGAAGGAGAGAGAGACACCCGGGAAGATAAAAAAGGAAAGTTGTCAAGAGGGTAGCAGCACATAGTGACTCTACAGAGAAAAAGCCTGTTCACTCAGTGGTTTTAAAGGCATACACAATGCATAGACACCTGACAGAAGCACATTCAAACACACCTGTGCACACTTCACTGTGCTCCTTCCTTTAGCAACAAGCCCTCCCTTCATCTTATTTCTCTCTGCTCACTTTCAAGGCCCCAGCCCCTGCTCTCTGGGTTCTCACACATTCATGAGGTGAGAAGGGCAAATGAAAAGCAGAGGTAATTAGGACAGATTTGAGCCCAACTTCAAGACTTTATGGCACGTTGAGCTTCTCCCTTGCTCCTCCCTCTTTTCCTTTTGTTATTTCCCACTTTTCCCCAGTGAGGCCGAGTTCTCCAAACTCTGAAAGCATCCTTCTTGCATCCTGTCCTCATGTGTCATGATTACTCAGGAGGCTAGAAAGGCATTGCAATAGAAACATGCTTAGTACACACGCACTTCGAAAGACACAATGCATTTGCTCCAATATTAAGTCCATAAACACAGTTTCCCTCCACCCTGTAGACTAAATGAGACATGTAGGGACCGATTCCGGATATCCTCCCTAATTTGAGCATGAGCTCATAGTGCCGAGCAATGTCATTCTGTGTCCAAACGTCAGCCTCTAGAGCAATAACCCTGTCGTTTAAAACATCTGCAGAGAAATATACACGCAGACGTGAAGTGAGAGAACAAAAATGATGATGTGAGAGAGGACGGGATAAAATTAGTGAAAGACATTGCAGACAAATCCAGAGATTGCAATAAAGATAGAGGGACCTGAATCTGATGGATAAACGATGCTTGAAAACAGGATGTAGCAGTCAAGTGACTCACTCTTCCAATCATATGCAAAAGCAATAAATCAAATCAAATACATGTAATAAATGAACCTGTTGGCTCAATAAAGGCTGCGTTGTGTGGGCCACCCAGGATGATTCTGACAGTTAAAATAAAGAAAGCATTAAGCAAACTTTTTAATTAAACTAAAACGCTTCAGGCTAGGTATTCTTGTTTGCCTGTCAGTGCTGAGAGAGAGGAAATGAGAGGCATGGGGTTGTGAGTGCAAAGAGCAACTAACATGGAAACTACTGTCTAAAAAGGCAATTAGAAGAGCTGTAAATTCCCAAAAGGCAGGGGGACAATTACTGTAGGCAGAACTAAGCCACCTGGGAAGACAAACAATCTCACAGTGACTCACTTATTATCGTGCATTCCCATTATCTATTCTCCCCATTAGTTTGTCTTCTTATTCTGCATTCTGCCTTTAAAAGTCGAGGTCTTCAAGTATCTTCAAGTCTTCGATTGTGGTTTTCGATCACATTGGGTCTGAAATTCATGTACAGAAATACACGCACGCACACACACACACACACACACACACACACACAGAAGCACACGCATAGCCTGCCAGGACAAGGCGTCTGGAGAGTTCCTGGATGATGAAACAAGGATCAGCTAATTATGCCACCTCAGTGAGAAAAGTAATCGTTCTTTATATGGTGTGGTTTTCAGTCCCTGTCACTCTTTCTCAAATTAACTCCTTGTCCTCAAAGGGCACATACTGCAAAGTTTCAAATGTAGTGCACTCACTTTGTATGATATTTAAGCCAAGAGAGTACATTTCTCTGAAAAAGTATTTGTCAAGTCTTGTGAGGACAACTTGAGCCTCGAGGTGGCCACAGTGTCTAGTGAAGGTGGTAAATATTGTACATGCTTACATGTCTTTGGTGCATATGTATATGCTCACACACAGACACACAATATCCTGCACATGTAATGTACACATGTTCAAAATTTCTATATTACACAAACATTAATGGCCTTTAGCTGTGAGTCAGGCCCCCCTCTCATATCGGTGTCACTAGTGATCAAAAGTGTCAGCATTTTCCTGACATCTGCCATCCCAGCCTCGTGACTATATACCCAGATACCTACTCTCTTGCTCATCATTCCCACCTGTCGTTCACACTCTCACACACACGCAGACACCACACACACAGACAAACAAACACATGAAATTCATTTTCCTGTTCAACAGCTTGCAAACAAGAGTTCCCTGAACAAGAATCTACTAAAATCCTAGTAAGAATCCTTACAACAAGCAAGAAAACATTAGGCCACAGAAAAGTTTCCAAGCGAGACCACGCCAGATCTGATTGGCTATGGCAGGGTGACAGCCGAAAGCCCTTGATGGCAATTTTAAGCTGACCGAGCTTAGACCGGGCTCTGTGGTTGACACCTACCAACCATCAGTGCCCAATGACCATTCCTTATCAGCTATGACATGGATTAGGAGAGCCTGTTTGTGCTATGGTTGAGAGAGGGAGAGTAGTGAGCTGACCTAGGTGTATCTGTGAGGATCCTGTGGGAGGTTTAATGTTAGGAAGAATGTTAGGAAGAGAGGGGCTGATGCCTGAAAATGAATAACCTGGCTGTGGGTTTTAGGGCAGGACACTGGTATGATAAGGTGGAAGAACTATAGCTAAGGTTATTTGTATATTTTCAAGATTTTGAAGCTAGCAAGCGAACCTGTTTATTCACATTATTACAGGAACACAAGCGCACATGTGGTCTGCATTTAGGGGGTCATACTCATGACATGGCAACTCCCACATAAGACAAAGCACAGTAGGAAATTTAAGGCTGTCAAAACAAACGATGTCCAACGAAAGCACATATACACGCAGACACACTCCTCACACACCCCCATGTAACTTCCAGTGTGCATATCCTTTTGGCTAACCTTACCAATCAGCATGAGAGCTTTGAGTTCAAATAATACGAACAACAGTGTAAAAAAACACTCAGACACTGCACCCGTCGTGAGATTTGCCGCACACACCTGAATATAAGCTGAGAGCAAACAAAAAGAAATAGGAGGAAAAGGTGATCCACAAACAATTTCCTATCATTTAGAGTTTAAATAACAGCACCAATGTTATCAGACGAATTCATGTTCTTGTTACTTCAGTATATAAGGCACCGGCTACTTCACATTCCACTACAGGCTCTCAGACAGCTCAGAGACTGTCCTTAGAAGGCCTTGAAAATTAAAGCCTAGTGACATCATCATTTTCGGCACCATCCAGTTTCTATTGTTATTCCATTGTTATTTTCCATCTTGGCCTTTTCTGGATATGTTGAACACCTGATCTTCATTCACGAGGAAGGCTCAGACATGAGGTAAGGAGGGAGGAATAATAATAACCCTGAAAAGGACAAACACAGCTATTTCCCTTAATTGGTTTATGAGCATGCTGTAAGAGGAACTTATCTCTAGAAACGTTTAAACACCTATAAAAATGCTTTGTGTTAAAGCAGTGGAATTTCACATAGCTTTCATTTTAGTTCAAGAAACATTATGTGACATGAGTATACACTTTCCAGATGACATACATGAGTTAAACGTGAGCAGTAATTTCCATGGCATCGATGTGCAGGACTGTTCCCTTACCCGTTATTACTCCATTATTTCATATTAGACACCAAGACCAGCAGTGTTTCTTGATTCCTTTGTATCAAAAATCTGGCCAATGCTGCATCAAAGCAGTTTGTGGCCATATAAAACTAATTGCATGGTACTAAAATTCCTGTAGCACTAAAACATCCGAGGCATGTTTCCTACCGAGTGGCATTGTACTGGAGGAAAAACTTGGTCTGTTTTAGATTTGTTTTTTTTTATATAAATGACACTGCAATTAGTGGAGGAGGGAGGGCAAACTTGGGAAACTGGTGCACTGCTTGATTTAGTTGTGTGTAGCACAAAGACCTTTAACTTGCAAGATAAGCTTTTATCTACAGCAAAGATTTTTTATATCAAAGAGGCATCACAAACAAAAATTATATAAATAAATAAAGAACAAAAGCAAAAAGAACTATTACTTTCAAGGATTGTTACAGCCTACCTCAAAACTACTATAATTTCTTTTTCCAAGGACTGCAGTCATTGTTTTACTGTCCCAGGAGCAGGACTGGACCGTTCTGAAGCAGACCATCTTCCACAAAACACTAGAGGCTAAGAAAAAGACCTCCATACCCTCTTTTCCCGTCTACCCTCAGTGATCCTGCTTCATATTTCTGCTGCTGCCAAACCCACAGAAGAAGTGGGACCATGCCCATTTCCTCAGTTACACTTGCCTGCACGCCAGTTACCAAGGTCCTGGGAATCTGAGTGAAAACTTACAAATAAATATTCTTGCCTGGAAACAAGCAAATAAACTTAAATATTTGCTTATTTTATTGTTTAAGCTGGATTCTAGTAGAGGAAATAAAGTTCAATTACAGGTCAACAAATGCTGGGTCAACTTTTCTAGCTTGATTCTTTGCAGAAGCCAGCCCCTCTGGGCTATCAGTCCCATGCAGTGGCAGGTACAGTGTGCTGCAGGTATGTCATACGTAGGTGAAGCATAACAACTTACTAACAAGCTGAATAATTATACTATACATAAAATACAGTTTCATGTCAATTCAGCCCTAGCTTGACCCCCATTGTATATGAACTTACCCTGGAAGGCATCGACATGGAAAGCGATCACATGCTTAATCTCATGGGTGTAGGCCTGAATGTTATGGAGAGTTTCCCGTTTTACAGCAAACTGGTAGCTCTCCTCCATCTTCCGGGTGCAGCAGGATGGGCCTTGGTGCTTACAAAACAACAGATCTGCATCTAAGAAAGTAAAAAAACAGGTTTAGTTTATTTGCTGTTCTCTTTTTTTGGTCAATCCAAATTTAGACAAGCTATAACGTTAACAGACAGAAGAGCCAGATGAGAGGAAGTGAAAGTCATCATCCATGTTTCCTGCCATAATACTTTCCTGTTAAATATATTGTTGTCTCAATTTGATGTGACTGAGCACATCGGTCATATCAGGATGTACACTGGTGCAATGCAAACACACAAAGGTTTACACACAAGCACACACACAAATACAAGCAACAACAGTGGGAAATCACATCTATAAAAAAAAACTCCTGTTAATCACAATACTCCAGTTCATCAGCTAATACAATAAAAAAGAACAGTTTAATTACAAACACATAGTTTAGTTCAGCTAGAAATTTGTACAGTAGTACTCTACCAGTGTTACCTACTTCTCACCAGTGCTTTTAATACTTTATAAATACAATTACAATGTCACTGAAACGGCCCTTTCCCACATTTATTTGCACAAATGCACATGCTCATTTTCCATTTTCATAATGTATAAGTCTGGTATGATAACTCATTTTACTGGGGGAAGGGCTGAACAGGAGTGGCTGGAGGCAGGTGTTGTAACCAGAGCCTAAAGCATGGCCTAAGGACAGACCACAAGACCAGTGCCTCACTGTCCAAATCCCACCATGAAACACAATAGGGTTTCATTCTGAATCCCTCTTTCCCTTCTCCTCCCTCCCTCCCTCATCCCCATTTGCCTGGCATATCCTTGTGAGGCCTGGGTGTCTCTTAATTACCCAGTGAGGCTCCATTTGTTCCCATCTCAGAGCCAGATGAGTGAAGTCATAACTGGCTGTCCTGCCCCTTACAGCTCATTATCTCTATCTCTGTAGCAGTCCAGTCCTTCTGTATTGGCCCTGGCTATTATTACATGGAGCCTAATATTGAGATTCTAATCACTTTAAAAGCCCAAATCAAATCAAAATGCTCCATATAAAGCTCAAATTGGGTAAACAGACCCAAATTGATCGAACATTTATTTGTTTGCAGAGGGATAATTTAAACATACACATCCCATCTTCCAACAATGATTGACTTAAAGCTGACATCCTCCACTGCACAAAAGTCATGAACTTTCTGAGAATGAATAAGTTAAGAACAATCCAGTAACAGCAACTACTACAGTAAACAACCTTTAAGAAGCAGAGCAAGCATGTGCTTAGAGTTCACTCGTTTGTTCATTTCATACACTTTGGATTAAATAGGTCAGTCACTGTATAGATTTTAAAATCTACACCCAGTTCGGACCTCTTTAGCTTGGACAAACAGTTGAGTTATAAAACAAATGACATGCAAAAAAAAGCTCAAACTGTTAGTTTTAGAAGTGCTTCACAAACGTTTGTAGCGTTTGATCCTGTAATAAAAACATCCAATAACAATTTTAGTGCCATTTATTACTCTGGGAAATACTTGAATTAAGCTTAATTTATGCTTATTTGACATTAAAAATACATCACGTTTTTCTTTAAAGATTTCTGAAAGAACAAAGTATTGTTTTTGCTCTATTTTTAGGCTAAGATTTCCCTATAT
The DNA here is from genome assembly GCF_036321145.2 of Pelmatolapia mariae. Classification (NCBI taxonomy): domain Eukaryota; kingdom Metazoa; phylum Chordata; class Actinopteri; order Cichliformes; family Cichlidae; genus Pelmatolapia; species Pelmatolapia mariae. Next base: position 15,633,090 of record NC_086243.1, read on the forward strand.
GTGGTGCATGTCCTCTCTCCTCTTCTGTCCCTGACCCTGCTCAATTCACTGGCTGGCCCCTTCTCTCTTTTGTGTTTGCGTGTTATCTGTGATATGAAAGTAATATCCAGGGACTCATAGTGGAATTCAGCCTGGCTTCTCCGTCCACTGCGCGTAACTGTGTGGAGTAAGTGATACTCAGGAAGACTTTGGCTCTTAAAGCCACCGCAGCAGACAGGACAGGCTGACTGTGTCCCAAATATACTGAGCCATTTCCTGCAATCAGCCCATGCCACTGCTTTTCCCCCCTGTCGTAGCGAACAACTCCTGAATTTGTTCTTTTTTATCTTTTAGAATATTTATTTGGTGCTTTCTACATGAAGGAGAAGTATGGAACCTGCGAACGCAGGCCCAAGACTCACTGAAGTCTACAATACAGGACATATTGTACTGTATGTATCAATTTTCATCTTCTTTGTGAAAATGTTTTAACCATAATGCCTTTGTAATTGCAGTATAGCCAACATACAAATCTTTAAAACCCATCCTATTTCTGTCTTTCATTGCTGCATGACTGGTTAACATTAAGTCACTTGAATGCAACATGGGTCTTAAAAGGCTGCTCAGTTACAACATGAATGAAAACTTCTGCAAAGTCAAAAAACAAAAGGACACATTCGGAAAAAGCAACAGTTGATAGCAACGATAGCAAATTTCCCCCATTATACTTGGCAAACTACTCAGCTCTGTCAAAGTGCTTGAGGATGTTGACTTAACAGCAGTTTCCCAATCATGCCTCAAACCTTCAGGTGGAAGGATTCATATGTTGCACAGTGTCAACACTGTTGCCTTTAGGGCATTCCCGCATAAAATCACATCTATACATAATTTTTTGTCATTTGGCTCTATGTCATCACAGTGGATTTTGAATCAGATAACCCAAATTTGATTGAATTCCAGGCTTTCAACTTTAAATGAAGGAGCTTAACAAACTCTAGCAAAAACTTTTTAGGATTTACAGCCGTTTTATTTTATTATTTATTTTATTGCTGGGAAATAAGTAAGTGTCCAGATTTTGTTTCTCTTTTCCTCTATGATATAAAACAGCAATTGTCTCTGCAATCTCAGCCACGGCTCGCAGCTTTACACAAGTATCGTGGTGGTCACTCAGTACTGACCCTAGAGTTCTAGACCTTCATTATGTAATTGTTAATTTTTTGTAACCTTGTTATGAGTTTGCAATCTTTGTTCATTTTCATGATGCTGTTTCTGTCTAATTAAGTGCTACTTTTTAAATTCCTTACACAAACTTTTGCAAATCAGTGACTCCAATCCTTGATTACTGACCAGTGATCCCTTTTCAACTGCTATGCCCTTGTAAGTACAAATACATTTTTTATTAATGAAAATGAATACTTATGTACTGATGATTTTCTTTGTACCATCAAAAAGACATTGCAGGGGTGCTGGAAAAGCTTCTTTCACAGCACATCATCTGCCTCCACCTCACCCTATCCCTATCATCTTCCTCTGTCAACCTCTGCATGTTTGACTTCCACGAACCTCCTACCTGGCGACTCTGGGGGGGGGGGGTTGCCTTATATAACAGTGTTGGGAAGGTTACTTTTAAAATGTATTCCACTACAGATTACAGAATACATGCCCCAAAATGTATTTTGTAACGTATTCCGTTACGTTACTCAATGAGAGTAACGTATTCTGAATACTTTGGATTACTTAATATATTACCATGCTTTTTACAACTACATGAATGTACTATTGCTGTGTGATTTATTACTATTACTGAAGGTCCGCGGCTCCGAACCGTAGTAAAGGGACCTCTGGCTAATACGTCGGGTTCCGTGTCAGCTCGTAGCCGAAAAATAGCTTTACTTTGTTGTCTGGATCAAGTTTGAGACAGAGAGAGGCGTTGAAAGGCTGCTCCAACGGAACTTATTGTTTCGGAGGAAAACACGAACACGGTGTACAGTCGAGTCTTAATAGCTTACTTACAACTGGGCTCGTCAGGCACTCTTCTTGGCTGCAGTGGTTATTATTATATTTACATGCTTCCAGCTCCCGTTTCTGCTCGACGATAACTCCTACTTTCCCACTCTCCTTTTTCCCCCTCCTCGCGCTCACAACGGGTATGGCAGTCCATTCTCCCTGCAGCACGGACTACACTGCCCATGAGGCTACATTCTTTAGGGCTATGCCTGTAGCATTCTGCCTATTAGCTTAGCACAACAACAACAACGCTCTCTCACCCAAGAAACTCACAGCGCCCGTCACCCTGTAACCATGGCAACCGTAACGCTGCCGCCTAGAACAACAGAACATAGCTGTCAAACAAAACCCAAACAGTCCTGACCCGTGACAATATGAAACAGGAAAATACCGCCGTGTAATCCATTTATTTCAACAAAGTAACTGTATTCTAAATACCACCTTTTTAAACGGTAACTGTAACGGAATACAGTTACTCATATTTTGTATTTTAAATACGTAACGGCGGTACATGTATTCCGTTACTCCCCAGCACTGCTTATACTGTATTTCCACATATGTTTGCACGTTTCAATAAAGCACTCTGCCTATTCCAGCTTAGCTTCCTGTCTTTTTGTTAGTGCCAGCTTCTCCAAACTATACACCACTCTACTACCTCCACTCCACCCAAAAATGAATTAATTCATTGATTAACTGCATATTTAGTATATCCTGAAAATCTACAAGAACTGATAAACTCTCATACCAACCTTTCCAGGCAATCAGAATGTTATATAAGAAACATGCGCAGAATACTGTGGTGCAGAAATACAGCAAGATTTTCTTTGTACATGGTCTACAAGTTGAAGGTATGTATTTTTTATGTGATTCTACACGCAATCCAGTTGGCCATTATACTGAGCTCTGTAATTAGTGCCTAATCTACATACTGCTCATTCTGCCTGGCTGAACTTTAACACACCCCTCTAAACGTCAACTTTGATTTCTAATCCCCTTAATTGTCCTCAGATGACAAATACCTCTGGGGTAATTTACCATTAATGACATGGCTCAGGGGTCTTGACTTGTTAGTCATGATCCCTTCAGCAACATCTCAGCGCCCTTCATTGAACAAGCCAAAACATCTGAGTGAAGAAACTCTACTGCTGTTTACCACTGTTCACATGCCACGCCTATGTAATACTAAAGTATCACATTTGAGTTTTCTACAGTATAATGTTTAGAAGAAGAAGATATGCTGCACTTTTCAAAAATACATGCACCAACTCTGGTACTAATTTATTCATAGGTAGCTCACATCGCCTCAGTATGGTATGGAAATGTTGTTTGGATTTGGTATGCACTAATGAGCAGGTGATTTGTGGTTTCCTGATACTGCTGTTTTTTTCTAATATTTTTCTGAGAACAAGAATAACTTTGTTAGAAAGTGAGAAAGTGAGTAACTAATGCAGTTACCCTTCTCCTGCCTCAGGAAGTTAGTTCCCTTTGAAATCCCAAGATCCACTGAACTTTCAGGATATTTGCTCTATACAGATTTGTGATGCTTTGGATAGGCCATGTTGAACCAAAACACATTTCAAAGGGGTCTCTGCCACATACCTGCATTTTTGGACTACCTTGAAACTCAAATGAAATGTTTAACTTTCCCATACCCCAATCTGGAACAGCCTACAGTGAGAGTCTAAAGAGTCTAAAACCACACTAAAGGGCACAGACAGAGCAGAAAGAGAGATGTTAGGCTGGCAGGCAAACAGATGCAACCTGATGAAGCAGCATAATATCAGATGGGCATGCTTGTTTATTTTTCTGTTGATCAATATCAAGTAGTTGATACATACTAAATACTGATATTCAAGCTTGTTGCAATTGCAAAAACTTTCTCGTTGCCTTATATAATATATTTCCATGCATGTCCGTAGATGTTTTAATAAATCGCTCTACTTATTTTCCATTTTCCTAGGAAAATATAAAGAAATGTGAGGTGGCTTGAGACTTTGCACAGTACTGTACATGGTTATATTTGAGAGGTAGATAAAATGACATCATAAAATCACATTTTCTCCCACCACATAAGTGAGCCAGGAGGGTAACGTAGACCACAATCATCTGAAACACAAGACTGGGTCAGACTGAAATCCAATAAGAGATTCTATGGGAAAACCTACTCAGACAGGGTAATCTCACCTTCAGTCTGGACAGCACTGGCTCGAGTATCTAAGTAAAGAGATCAAAGACCATGCAAGATTTTTATTTTATTTTTATGATTTTACATCCTCAGTTTTAAGAAACTGGAGATTTGGGGTTTTTTTATGTTTTTATTTGTTTGATTTTCATTCCACCTTGAAAAAAAAATGGTTGAGAAACTGCCAGACAGAAAATGGACTAGTGCTCAATAAAGTCTGTATGGAGTAGGTGTGCTCCATGTGTGCACAGCTTCAGTAAGAGAAGCCAAGTTAAAAAAGGAATCAACATAGCCAGAGCCAATCAAAGACTGTGGCGCACTTTGAGAGCTTGCCAAAGCCTTTAACACTGTAAACGGTTAAGGATGTGGCGACATGTGATAACACACTGTGTTCCCATTCTCCTTTCTATTAACACGGCCTCACCCCTTTTGCATTAAAGACACAAGACACTTTCTCTCTAAAACAGTTGTTAATGACTCAGTGAATTAGCGTGGCGATATGAAAATGGGAGGGAAACGTGAGTGTGGTACGCATACAATCCTGATCAAATAGCTTGCTTAAAAGGTTTTAACTGAGCTGTAAAATACTTTGATCATATCTAAAGAAATTATCCAGGAACCCAATTCATCAAGTTATGTGTCTGTGAGCAGCACTTCTTGCTGTCTACTTTCCAAATGATCTATCTCCAGAAGGGTTATATCAGCATGCCGTAGTAATCACAGTATGGAGTGTTTGGCTCTCCACCACTGCACCTAAGTGGCCATAAATCAGAGGATAAGCAACTTCATGTCACTGATTATCAAAGTTCCCTTGATGATGAATCCAGCATTGAGACAGTCACCCCTTACACTATAAATTGTAACCAGGGGAATAAATATTGTCTAAAAAGGAAATTGTTAGGTAATGAAACATCATATTGGTGTTAATATGAATTTGAAAACATCAAAGCTCTTTTAAAGTCTCCTTAATTAATTCAGCCAGTTCTTACATCTTATATTACTCACTTGGGTTTTACACAGAATTATTGCTTCATCAATGCAGTTTTAATTTCATAATTAAAGAATATGAGTCCTTCTTACACCACAACTTAATTCACTTGTGCTGTCCTTGAAAACAAGAAATACAGACTAAACAAATCTGCAGAAAATATCTCTACTGTAAAGTACATCTATCTGAAACAGGATCATTCAATTGGACGGACCTCTGGCTGCCACACTCCTGCCACTTTGTGAGAAATCAGTTCACCACACATGAAATGCAGCACTGTATCCTAAAACAAATATCAGACTGTGAAAAGCACTGAAGTCTTGCCACTTCAAATTTCAAGCGTTGCTTTTGTTGGCGTTTCATCTGAGAACTGAAGCAGAGTAGCATAATTGTGTACACATACACACATATACACCAGATCTTACACTCTGACAACCCCATCCATTGGTGAGCACTTTGAAGACAAGACTGCATCTAACCCAAAACACCCACTCAAAGAAAAAAAGAAAAGAAAAACAAGCTGTAAGCCCAAAATGCAACAGTGAAACTAAAGCAATGTTTTATTAACTTATAGTCCAGCCTAAGGAGTTACAACTGCCTCATTCTGCAAAAATAAAACTGTTTAAGTTAAGAAGAAAGACCATTTCATACCATCGCATCGTGCTGTATAACATCTTTTATTCTCAGGTGGCAGAATGAGATATTTATGTAGCTTCTTTGAGAAGCTGAACGTGCAAAATTTTGTGACAGAGGTCTTGTCTCAGACTGCTGACGTGCTTGGAAGGTCCTTTCGTTGTCATTAAGCGCTAACTACTGCTTGCAAAGGAATATTCCCTGTTGCTAATAGTGACACCCTACTAAACAAACATATCGAGTGGTTTGGATGCACCTCTTGGTATGTTTACCACTCAGCTATCAGTTGCACTTCTCCCAGTTACAGCATGCAGACTCTAACTGGTTGATACTTAAGCTGCCACCAACCTGCATGTGACTACTGCACTGAGCATTCTGGCCTGCAGCAATATACAGACATTGAATGCCAAATATTGATCACCTCTGGTCAAATAACATAACTGATTTTTGCAGTGACAAGATAAAAATGCCTCATGGAGCAGACATACATCAAATGTTTTAGTAATAATAACAGTACCAATAACATAACACACACAAAAAAAGAGTAGAATATGGTGAAAAGGACATACTGGTGACTGTTAAATGTAGGAGACTGCTTTGTTGAATTAAAATATATGCATTTAGCAGCCACATTCTTCTGCAACTCTGTGTATTTAAGCATGGTCAAGACAAACTGAGCATCAGAATGAGAAAGAAAGGTGATTTAAGTGACTTGACCATGGAATGGCTGTTGGTGCCAGATGGGCTGGACTGAGTATTTCAGAAACTGCTGATCTACTGGGATTTTCCCACACGACCATCTCTGGGGTTTACAGAGAAAGGTCTGAAAAAGAGAAAGGATCCAGTGTGTGGCAGCTATCTGGATTAGAATGGCCCTACTGCTTCAAAATGATAGGAAGGCAATGGCAACTCAAATAACCAGTGTTTACAACCAAGATAAAGAGAAGAGCATATCTGAAAGCACAGCACAGAAGCAGAAGATCACACCAGGTGCCACTCCTGCCAGCTAAGTAAAGAAAACTGAGCCTATAATTCACCCACGCCCACCAAAATTAAACAAACAGAAGTCTGTCAGAATTGGTCAAATCAAATCTGCCTTATATTAGGCTGGTGTTGGTGTAATGATGTGGGTCCAATAGTAAAATGCAACATGTCACAAAGCTAAGATCACCTCAACCTGGTTTCTGGAGCATGCCAGTGAGTTCACTGCACTCAAATGGCCTCCACAGTTACCAGATCTCAGCCCTTAGAGTGCCTTTGAGATGCGGCACAACAGGAGATTCTCATCATGGATGGGTCGCAACTGTGTGATGTTATCATATCAGTATTAAAACAATTTAAAAAATCCCTGAGGAATGTTTCAGCAACTTGCTGAATCTGTGTTATGAATAATTAAGGCATTTTTGAAGGCAAAGTGTAACTAATATAGTGGCCAGTGACTGCATATAGTCACTGGCCACTAATTTGCTCCATCTTAAAACTGACACCATCCTTATTTAATAGTGACAAAGTATCACAGTATTACTACCAAAAAAGCAAAATTACCACAGCAGGACTAATGTCTAAACTGGTTTATAAATGTCTCCAAGAAAAGACTGAACCAATGTTTACCCTCATAAAATAACTCTTTTTGTTTTTCTATTTTTTTTTTTTTGGTGTGCAGGAGGAAAGCACAGACCCCAAAACCTTTAAGGCTTTTAAAACAGTTTCCAAGCACTGCTGTAGCTATGTAGAGAAATTATTCATATAAAATGCTCTAAGTTTGTGTGTGTCGATCTTTAATAATTGCAAAGAAACCTGGAGATTTCAAATCAATCACTATTTTCACTGTCTTCATCATATGATACTATTTGCGTCACACTTGATCTGCTGTAGCTCACAAACCCTGTCTCAGCTGGATGGCATGTGAACCTGCAAATTTTATAATATTAGACCAATTAATATCAAACAGGACTCACACATATATGAATAGCTTAAATGTGTACATAGTAGCTGAGAGATATGATTTATAAAGAAAACACAAACGCAAGAATGCAAGATGACAGACATATTTGACTTCAAAGAACAGACAAACATGTTCAGACAGACTTCACTCACTTTAAGATCATGTCAGATTTGTCAGTATGTTACACTGTTTAGAACAGAAATCATCCTAGGAAAGTGGACACGCAATCCATCGTATTATTATATACACATGCTCTGGTCGAAACAATTTAAAAATTCTCCATCTAATATGACCAATATGGGAAAAACAAGACAGATGTAATATCTTCTTTCACCTCAGTGAAATTTTAACTCTTATAAGGCCATTCACAGTGATCCACATTCGCATTATATAAGAGCAATGTAATCGATATCAGGAGCCCATTCATTAAAGGACTTTTATTTATTTATTTATTTTTAATTACCGTCAAATCCTGGGCTGATTTAACATGACATCATCTACACATTTTAAGTATGGTGTTTGCTTTATTGTTATGACTTCGCTCGTTTTAAGACTAAAATGCTTCTGGAAAGCTATCAGACGCACATAGTGCGCTTCAGCCAAAGTGCTCCTCGCCATGGGTGCCAAACCCACTCGCTCACCTGTGACAGGTGTCTCCGGTACCCGGTTCAGCGGCCCGACCTGCTGGAAAGCGGTCCTCACTTCATGACAGCTGTACGTGTCCACGTCGATCACTTTCACCGCAAACGTGAGCAGCGACAAAATCCAAAAGCATCCGACAGAGTTTACGCGTGGGCATATTCCTCGGGACATTGCCGCATCTCACACCAGGTATCCTCGTGGATAGCGTACTGTAACCTGACTGTAAACTGTGTGACAAGGTTGGGAAGAAGAAAAAAAAAAGACGGTACGTGTGTCTAATGAAGCGACGATTAGTTTAAACATCTGACAAACTTCTCCGTCTGGTTTTCACATTATTGGTGAGTGTGACCGCTTCACAGTAGAGATTCGGGGTCTTCTCCTGGACAGAGGAAGAGTGGTGTGGGCTAAACCCTGTCTGTCCCGCGCTTAACACTTTGCATTGGTCTACTGCCTGCATGCCTATTTCCAAAGCCTTGCGCACTTTCCCCTCCCTTGCATTTTACTTCAGCTAAGTGCCCTTACTGAAACTCACTTCAACACTGCTACAGCAGATCGAAGCGTCTCTATCCCTTATGACATTCTAAATCCTTAATAGTAAAATATTTAAGATGCCACTTGCTATCAGTGCTCTAGCACTATCAGGACTTAGGGTAATATTTAGGCTAAATGGACCTCTCACCAGCATAATCTGTTCTCTTTAAGACACGCAGAAAATAAATGAGTATTGAATGTGGGCTTAAAGATGACCAGACATTCTGTTCAATTTGAAATTATCACAACTGGCTCCCAGTAGATTCTACCTGCATTAAGGAGCGCTGGGATAGAGCTTTACTTGTTTAATTTACATTGGCGCCATCTTCTGGCGAATATGTTTAGTAGCTGTGGTGGTGGCATCAAGTGTTCCAAAAAAACTGCTACAAAAGATGTCGATTATTAATAAATAGCAAATTAAAATTAGATGGAATGAAAACAATGCAATATGAAGTGTTGGCTTGTTAGAGCTACTTTTTTATTGTATATATTTTAACATGCGACTGTGTGGGGACAGAGTGTATTGGTTTACACATCTGCCTAAAAGACAAAAGCTTCCTGATTTAAACCTGGGAGGAGACACACATTGGATTAGGGTTGTGTAAAAATGTGCAAAAAATCATACAACTGCTGTGGTGAGCAATTGTGAAGAAGGGTAAAGCTGAAAGGAGTTCATTTTAATCTGAAAACTTTTCTGTAATAATTACATCTGCTAATATTTTTGTGGCACAAATGATTGAAAAGCAAATCTTCTTAGAGAGTTGAATCCATTGTTTTCTTGTACAAATAGGGGATGTACTTACTTTTTCCGATGACTGTATATAGTCACAGTGTAAATGTCACCCAATGAAACCATCTTCAAAGCTTGATGTAAGAAAACCAAATGGCTTGCAGTGCAGGGGTGATGACTATGACACCTCAGAAACAGTTCAATGGGAGCACCTGTAAAGAATTTGGTCACTATGGTTTCTGAGCATCAATAACAGCTCACTCACAAAAAACAAATTCCCAATGGTATATTAAAAAAATGCTTTAACAAGTGCACATCAACAGAATGTCAGCTCTTTAAATGATGGCATGTTTTAGGTCAATACCTAAAATTATATTTGTGAGTTTATACTTTACTTTTTTTGTAAGATCTGACCACACCATATAATGTTTTATATAAACAGATAATTCCCTTGTTTTTTTCCTCAGTTTATTGATGTTTTGGGGCTTTTTTTTTTTTTTTTACCCCTGCCGCTTTATTAGTTACACTTTTTCATCCGTGCATTGATGCATATATCTAATCAGCCAATCACATGGCAGCAATCAGTGTATTTATATATGTACACATGATCAAAACAAACCATAGCAAAAAAAAGTTTAAATGGCCTGACAAATATTAATAAATGTTAATAATTCACTGTACTCAAATGGGCTCCACACCCACCACCAGATCTTAAAGCTATAGAGCACCTATGGGATGTGGTGGAATGGAAGATTTACATCATGGATGCACAGGTGACAAATGTGCAGGAACTGTGTAAAACTATCATGTCAATATGGATCAGCATCTCTGAGGAATGTTTCCAGCACTTTGCTGAATCTACGCCATGAATAATTAAGCCAGCTCTAAAAGCAAAAAGGGGTCCAACCTGGTTCCAGCAAGGGGTACCCTAATAGACTGATCAGTAATTGTATTTATTTATCATTTTATTGTTATCTGAATGTTGGCCTGAATAAAGGTACGATTCTGAGTTCCACAATAAGATTGCACTTCAGTCCAATTCACTTGTTCTGAACTAAACAACTGTGTAGGGAAGTTATATGAAACCTAGTAATGAAAAGATTCAGACTATATAGCATACTGTCCTGGTACCATACCCTTCCTGTCTAGTTTATAGATACTAAAGGCACTGGCTCATTGCTATGTAAAGTAGAGCAAAAGGCTGCTTGGCAATTAGGTATACTGTTAGGGAAATACTGGAGAATTATTGATTCAGAGGTCATGTTCTGCCCCCAGTAGCGCTGTACAGTCTAGTAACACACCTACCTTCCTACATAAATAAATTTTTTTAACTGGAAGTACATGTATGTTAATTACTGTTGTCCTACAAATCAAAATACCGTTATATTGAAACTTGCACACATTTCATGATTTCTTTAAGTAATTCTTTTTTTGTGATCCCTATTTTTGCATTCTTAATTTTGTTGTCTTTTATCACCTTTATTATATCAGAGAACAGCTGTAGCTGTTTGTCTTGGCCATACTCTCCAGCTCAAAGGTATTTGCTTAAGGTCTCAATATGGATTATGTACATGCTCAATAAACATACTAACAATACTACTATTACAAGTAATAATAGCAGTAATAATATTAACATCAGATCCATGTCTACAAGTAAATAATATGTCACTAAGAAATTGCTTGAAGTGAAATGCAGTTGCTGGTATGAAAAACCTCACATTTTATAAACAAGTTTAGCAGTTTGTCTTTGTTCTCAGATGTATGAGTATTGCTCAAAGTAACCTGGAGTAATTTGAGACAACTACTGGATATAACATTAAAATTCTGCATTCTGAAATTCTTTAGTGGAGGTAATGGCATATTCATATTTTCTTAATTGTGCAAAAGTATGTTCACAAGAAGATGAATTATGAAGTTTCTCATCAGGTAGTTATATACTCCTGTGCCCCTTATGTATAATTTACTAAGCTTGTGAAAGTTTAACACAGACGAGAAAAAAATCCCCAATAATCAGCTGAGTCTCAGAATTAATGCTAATAAACTGCTCAAACACCTGCTCAAGCTAGCTAACAAACACAACTAGCTCTGTTCTTGCAAGGATGCTAGCAAGTAGCGCAGTCTTATAATAAAACAAGTGAGGTAGAAGATTTGGGGGGCGGGAATTGTGGGAAAATCTGCCATTATTTACAGAAATTGACAGCTATGACTGCTATGTTTATAAGCAAATTAGGGCTTGGACCATACACTACACTACACAGGTGTTGCTAAGCTAGCGTAATGAACGCTGAACAAGAAGAAAGGTGAGAGAAGAATATTTCCCCACCTATGCACTCACACACGCACACACATTTGGCCACTGATGTTTACACACAGATAGAAAAAGATGTAGAGTGCAAAGATTGTTTTTTACAGCAGGTGGCGCCAGTCACCTAACTTGTCCTCTTTCAGATGATATTCAGTCCCCATTTACCCGCAGGTTTTCTCTACAAACATGTATCACAGTATAACAAAAAGCTCAACTGGAGGCACGAGAATACCATGTTTTGTTCTTTTTTTTAAATTTTCGATCGTGTGTTTTGAAAAAACAAACAAACATCTGAACTGAAATAATCTCCTGTATTCTAACACAGCTGTAAGCAGTGATTCATCTGTCACCTCTGGTATTCTCACAGTCGTTTTAGGGTGAGACAGACATGATAAATAACATCAGCTGGTGATTACAGAAGAACAATATGTTCTAGTATGTACAGTGCACCGTAACTAGAAACCAAACCTCAACCAAATCATGTCGTGTTAAAAACTGTGATGTATCTGATCCCGTTGAACTCAGTTCTGTCGTATGACTTTGTGAAACGATGAGGAAGCTGCAGCAATTATGTTTGTCATTTGTCCTCATGCTGTGTCTGAGACCAGCAGCTAGTACACCGTCTGTGGGGGCTTTAGCCCATCAGTCCTGGCCCTCTAAACTGGGGATTTAAGGGGCTTACAGGGGGCTAAACCCCCAAGATTGGAGCCCTCAACCGCCTGTTTGAGAGATTACAGTCTTCAGTCTCTTATTTTCACCTCTCTGTCTTGGTGGAACAGCGGGAAGTGCGGAGGGTGGTCGTTAGAGACATGCCTCAGCTTGACATCTCCAGAGAGAGGAAGCGCAGATAATTGTTGTGTTAGTGTTAAGAAGGTTGATGAAGACTTTTAAAAAAACAACAACAACAACTTTCAAACTAAAAAAGCATTTTAACATTTCTAAATATATTGTGTTCGGAGATGGGAAGAGGTGTATATTATTGTATGCACATATGGATCAAGGCCGTATGTAAAAAAATAGAATATAATTTCTACTCCTATAATAAACAATTATGTTAAGACATTTATATAAAAAAAACACTTTTACTTATGGAAGTCGCCTCTTTTCCTTTTTCCTCAAATGCAAGTTTATTATAAAAATTAAGTAAGAATCAAGTTCACATCATAGCATAGGACATGCAAGTCTTTAAGACTATATGAAACACTGACATTTACTCTGTTATTTTCTGTTTCTCCTCCATTTGGGAGTGGTCAGATGTCTGCAGATTGCTGGTCAGAGCATGAAGCTTATGCTCTATTTCTCTCTTAGAGATGTGAGGAATGGAAGTAAGCCATGCTGCATCTTTAATGAGAGTCTGACATCTTTAGTGCCACTGTCTCACTATCTGTCTTCTTCAGCATCACCTTCATGGCACTTCCAGAGCGGACAGAATACAGAGAATGCCACAAAGCATCACAGGCCCTTTTAAGCATATGAATGCTGCCTCACGCACTGTTGAGAAATAGAAATCATTTTCTAGTTTCAGATAGCAAGAAACAGCACCTAATAAATCACTGGAAAGGACTGAAATGATTCTGTTTCCTCAGTGACATTTAATTGATTGGCATAATGGTTTTTATAGACTCTTCATTAGCCTGTTACAGCACTGAATCAATGCAACATCATTACAAGCATGATTGAACTGAGTACCAGGCATCTGCTGCAGGGCACATTGGTCTCTGTTTGTACAGTCATTAATGTCTCGCTACACACATGAGCTGGCAAGGTTATATACTTTACAAGTGACTTGAATCTGAATGACTGAGTGCATTTTATTGGCTTGATACTAAATGAGAAGGATGTAGTCTAAGCGCTAAATTGACAACAACAACAAACAAAGGACATCTATTGTTCACTAAATAGGGGTAAAAATGCATTGTGTCCACTGGAAATATTTATTGACTTTGTTATTGTCACATTTAAAATTCTGTTTTAGTTTAATTAGCTTTTTTCCCCTCAAAATTTAGCATACAACAACTGCCACTGAACCTAAGCAACTTTAAGCTCATGCAAATGTAACCTTATATTTAGTCTTGCAATGATTGAAAAAATAAGGTGTTAAGAGAAAATTAAATTAAGAGAAATGAATATGGAATGTAGACATCAGCATAACCACACCAAACGCTTTAAATTGTGTTCTTTATTTCCACAGTGCAAAAATAACATATTCATTATCACAATCTAACCACATTACTTCATTTCAGTTCAGTAAAACTTGCTTTTAAGCATCTATTAAGTCATTCTTAATGCATTTTTATGCGAGTCATTGTGTGTCTGTAAGCGTGCGTGAACTGAAAAGTTGGAGGAATTGTATCCTATTTCACCCTCCATTCTGTCCCAGAGGGAGTGTCCTCCACTGTTCACAAAACAAAGTACTCCTGCGCACGTGGTGGAAAAATTTGTTTAACCCATTCACCCCTGAGATTTCCATACAGTCTGTGTTCATTGAGCTCCGATAGGATCTAATACTTCTTTTGAGAAGTACACAAAAACCATGCACTAAGGTCAGAGTGACCTTTTTGTATATGTGCATGTTTATGTGTGCGTATGCTGAATAGAGCGACTTGCTTTGTGCATGATCAGTCGACCACATCCCTCTCAACAGTCAGGAAAAAGGGGTGTCTACCTTTCGACAGCTGATTTTTATCTAAGCGAGGGCATAGCAGTTGTCTATTTGGGACATGCGGCATGATTTATCTAAAAGTGTGTTTTAAGTGAGTGCATTTCGCCCTGATTTTCTTTTCCTTTATTAACTTAAAAACAAATGCCTAATTTGATAATCAAATGCAGGTCAGCACATCACAGCGTGGTGGACTCACTAGTTCCATTGCTGGCCTTTTTTTAAGGCTTCCCTTCCTCCCTAACCTGACCATCACATGTTTGTGAAAAAATCATTTTGTTGCCTCCAACCTCCCTTTTTTTATACCCCCAACAAAATATAAAACACAACCTGGCCAAGCTTGTGGTGGTGGTGGTGGGGTTAAGAGAAATGGAGGGAAGGTTTGACGAAAACAACAGATCTCTGCTCGCTAATCCTTTTGTGTCGATGGTGTTAATCCATCCAAGCAAACCCAGCCCCCCCACCATCAACCTACCCACCAACCCGAACAGCTCACCCTCCCTTAACCCCTGATTCTGCACCATAGACCAGGCTTTCTCACCACTGAAACAACTGACAGTGCTACTGAAACCAATACTTATCCCCCAGACAGTCAAGCGGGGGTGCACAACAGCCACAGTAGCAGCACCCCCCACCTCCACCCACCAACAAACATGCAACTCAGGCTCAACTCTGTCCTTGTTTTCATCCCGTTCATCTTTTGTGGCCACTGGGAACAAGTTTCTGCACTGGATTGCTTGTTTTGTTCTTCTATGCAAAACATATTTTAAATTTGCATCAGCAGGTCAATGTGTGTGTGCATTAGAAATGGAAAAGTATTGTTGTTTTCTCTCTTTTTTTTTTGTTTCTTGCCTGCATGCATTTATTACTCTTTGTTTTGACTACTATGTAATGAATGAACTTGAAAGCAACACAGTAGAATTCACCGCAAGTGGGGTTTTTTTTATGTGTGTGTGTGTGTCCTGGTGTTGTTTACGAGCTGTGAGAGAGAGAGGGGAGGGAGGGGGTAGCAGGGAGGGGAATCGCATCGGTTGCCAGGGGCAGAGGAGGTTGTGTCTAATGAGGTCACACCCTGGCAACCTGGTGACTCCTCCCACTCAGCCCCCCCCCATCCCTCTCCCTTCTTTCCACTTGGCCCCCTTTGAATGTGCCCACCCACTCAACCCTCCACCCCCCGCCTTCGCCCCCTGACAGAGAGAGCTCTCCGTGGTGCTGAAAGCAGAAAAACAGGATTCAGTTACAGCCCAGTCGCTAAGGGAAGGCAGCAAGGCACACAAGACGAGAGCATAAAAATGACTAACTGCAAAAAGAGGCTGGGGTATGAGTGCTTTTGAAGATGAGTTGAAAAGCACACAAGAGAAAAAAAGAAGTGTAGGAAAAGGAGAGAGAGAGGGAGAGAGGATGACGCTCTAGTGGAAGGTGGCTACAGTAGGCAGTGGGCGTGTTCTTCTTGTTGTGATCTATAGTTGGGAAGCCCAGTGTCATCTGCTTAAGCACAGTGTGAGCGTGCAGACCTATCTGTCTAAGCGGGACGGAGGGAGCAGGCAGGGAATGCCTTACCTGGAAATGCACATCACTTTGCTCTACCTCGGTCTCAACCTTGAGGGCACTGTGGATAAGGATTCCTTTTACCCGGGCAGCACTTTGACATGTTAAAGCAGAAGGAAAGACATTCTGGAAATTAGAAAGACTTTGAGTGCCTGGTCTGTAACTGCAAGTGGGAGCTTCATGTCAGAGCGTGTGAGTGTGTTAGTGTGCATTTGCGTGATGTATGCGGGTGCGGTCAGCTGCTATGCTGCATCTTCCTTCCATCTTTAGCATGTGCAGATGTTTGAAGAAGTGAAGCTGACATCTGGCTTGAACTGTGGAAACATCTGGATTGGAGCGGAGGCGTCTCCCTTTTTTGCCCAGGGAGGGGAGCACTGGCCCGGGTACCCAATGGCCCGGCTCCCTTCTGGCACCAGCCTTATCCTGGGTCACAGGCAGTCTTTCTAGCTGGCCAATCAGTTGGACCATACAATGGATGGAAGTCTATGTGGCTTTAAGTGGAATAGTGCACTGGTGCTCCAGCATAGCTCAGAGTTCATTAGTGTACAGTGGACTTGTCAGGGGAAGACAGACCTCGCATTGGTCCACAAACCAGTAAGGACACAACCCTATTGTAAGTATGCATCAGAACACTTTTTTTATTCACAGCACTGACCTACAAACCCACAAAGCACTGACAAAAAATGCCTGCTTGTCTAATGCTACACATGTCATACTGTGCACCCTTCTCAAGTGCCTATAAAAATAAATCAAGTGTAAAGACATGCCAAGTGTTGCATCAAGTAAACATTAGCTTTAACTTGGTCCTAGAATGATTGTGTGTGTCTGTGTGTGTGCGTGTGTGTATATGCATACACAAGTACCCATGCATGTTGTCACCAGATTCTTGCCCTTGCAATCTTTCTTGACAGTGTGTCTCTAGAATATCCATGCTGGCCTTCTCCTGTGACATGGTTGCTTGGAAACAGAAATGGTGTGCCACTATCATTTAAAGCAAAGTGCACCTCTGTGTTCCAACTGTTGCACCCTATGTCAACTAGGGCAAATGGAGGCAGAAGGGGCAAGGCAGAAAAAAGAGAGAGAGAATGCATCATGTCACTGAGCAAGGCACTGAGCAAAACAAGCTTTGCTTAAAAAAAAAAAAGAAAATGAAAATGTTCACTGAACTGACAGGTTTTATGGAGATGAAAAATTAATAATAGCTTTTTGTATCAATGAGTTGAGAGAGGACAATCCAATGAAAAAGGTTTGGTTGGTAAAAACACTGTGATAAACAAGCTGATTCCAGTGCAGAGTGCTGCTGCAGGCTTACAGGGATTAGGCAGGCAGGCTTAATTCAGCTCAAACACTGTTTGAACTGTGCCTTCCCATTGCCGTACCTCTAACTGGTGTGCTTCGTTTTCCCTCAGCAACTGTGATTTAAAAAAAAATTGGTATTTGTGCAGCTGTAGGTGTTACACTGTGCCTGTGCATTAGTGATAAAACCGGATTATCAGGAGAAAACATCTCTGCACCACTTGACACCAGGCATCCTTGCCCTAGTTTGAACTTTGCTCTTGAGATCCTGATACTGTCTTTTGGCTCTTATCAGTCCTCTCATCTTGCCTGTAAAAGCCTATGCAAAACAGTTTTGAGATGCATCATGGGGAGTGGAACTGGCAGATAAACCCACTGACCTAGCCCACATGTTGGACTTATTCATAGTCGTAGACCGACAAGAGGTAGAAGGATGCTGAGGGATGGCCAGACAATGGCCAGCCTCTGAGTTGGCCATGCAATCTCCATTTGGCTGCCCTCCAAGACCCCCCTTGCTGCCCTTGCCTCTCTACACACACACACATGCACATGCAAACATATATCGAGATATCACAAGCCCCCTCCCCCTCCCCACGCAAGCTCACACTCAGTGCTTGTCTCACACGTAAACAAGCATGAGTCTTAGGTTGATCTGAAAACACTGACCTACATAAAAGCATGCTCTGTCTTCTCCTCTTCCACCACTGCCCTCTCGAAATTCACATTTGGCCGTTGCACATTGTATGTACTGTGTTACATGCGGTTGCACTTGTTTTCAGCCAAGTGAACATACATGCAGACTGAATCGGATCCTTAACTGCTTCGTTCTGTGCCTCGACTTTAAGTGGCTGCAAACGATTGCTTTTATAAACTAATTACCGTCTAGGAGTGAATCACTGAGTAACTGCATAAGTGTCGACATTTCACAGAGAAGGCTTCTCACTTTTTTCATTAAGAACATTAATGTTATCACCGTCTCAAAAGGCAGAACTCAAGAAGAGAGTATTTGAGGATTTAAGAGACAAGATTGATGATATTTGTAAATGTAAAAGCATGCATCGTAGTTTTGTTTCATTTGTGCTGATCTGATTGCTTCCAGGAGTTTTATGCTTTCCGAGTCCAGGCTTTATTATGACTGCAGAGGATGAAAGCCCTTTTTCAGTCTCATTCACACACTCGCTTGGTTAAAGCCAGTAATTTCAGCCAGAAAATGTGCAAACACAACTGAGAAGATTAGCAGCCGCTACTGGTCCACACTGAAGCAGAAGGTTATGAGTAATTGTCGCTAAATAGTGAGTCTTAGCTCTTTCCATGTGCACATGAGCTTTTGTATATGTTTGCATGTGCATGTGTTTTTTTGTGTGTGCGTGTGTGCATCTGTGTGCAGAGTGAACAGTAGAAAAAGATGTTGCAAACCTCCAGGGAAAATACTCTTCTGTATACAGACATGATGCAAGGCCCACCACCAACTCTACAGCAACATTCAGACCTATTCAAAATCAACAGCAATGTCACATATACTCAACATGTGGCACTAACGTGTGGCCTGTGAAATCCATCTTTTCTCATGACTGGCCCACTCTTGTATTTTGTGACCCTTCTAGAAGAATAATTATGACTGATATGTCTTATATGCCCCCCAGAATGCAGTGGAAATACTTGAAGAATGATGAGCTCCAAAGAGGAGGAAACTCTCAGCTTTTTCCAATATGTTGAGGAGAATGGCCTGAGAGTCTACAACGGCCTGGTAGCTCAGAACTTGGACCACGCCAGGAATGAGAGAAACAAGATATTCCTGAAGGAAAAAAACGAGAAGAAGAGAAAACAGGAGGAAGCCATAAGGAGGTAGGATGAAAACAAGTAAAGTGCTTGCAAATATGAAAACCTCAATAGTATGTTTTGACTACATTTAAAGCAGGGAATATGGGAAAAGAGGGGGGGGGGGGGGGGAATGACATGCAACAAATGGTCCAGCCAGCTGGATATTGAAACGGGGGACTTGATGCTCAAGGGCATTTGGACCCGTGTGGTATGAGCCCAAACCACTTTGCCTTCGGGTATCCCGTGCTTAAGGATGAGGAAATTGGGACAAGTAGCCAGAGGGTTTGTTAATTTGCTATGTTATGGAGTTTACAAGTGTGGATCAGTGCACTCCGTGATCTATGGAGGATAATTAATTTTTCACTTTTAGACTTATTTGGGACTTGTCCTTGTATGGAGGTCATCACTGCTCTATTTTTGAGATGGCAAGCTTTTACAATTAAGAAGGAATGAGGTGGGCCAGGACAGTAAAACAGCCAGGAAGTTAGAAAGTGAGGGTGGGAATTAGGCTGATTATGTGAGTGTTTCGAAACACCTTTATTTAAAAACCATCTGGAAACATGGAAATGTGTGTGTCTGTGTGTGTGTGAGAGGAGGGTTCTAACCAGCCTTATGAACACTCGCATGTCTGACTGCACTGTTTTTTAGAGCAGTGCCACTGAGCATGGTGCCACTGAAACTTAACTAAATAAGAGGCACAGGCTGTAAACATGTGCCTAGCACGTGGAAAAATCCTGCTTGCTGGGTGTTAGAGAACCACTGGGTGTTAGATTATCAGGAGATGATACCAGGGTATTTGGAGGGATTTTGAAAGTTGTTGGTGACAACATGGACATTTGCAATCCCCAAAAATGGAGAGTAGATCTTTACAATCATGACATAAAAAGAAACTCTATATCCATCAGGCATCATACTGAGTAATATGATTTTTTATTAGGTCTTAGAATGATGTCTAATCTATCAATTTAATCTAAAGTTTGCTGTAATATAGGACGGAAAGAAGCATGAGTGTACACTGGGTACTTGTAATTTATGCTTTCCAGTGTTCTCAAGCATTCTAAAAATAATTTTGCTTGCTCTAAGTCTGTCTGGCTCAAAGTATTTTAGCAGCTGATGGCAATTTTAGCAGCTCATCAAATAATTAAGGTGCTTTTGGGGAGTTGAGCATTTATATCTGACCAGATGTGGCTTTTTAACCTATTTATC
The DNA here is from genome assembly GCF_036321145.2 of Pelmatolapia mariae. Taxonomy (NCBI): domain Eukaryota; kingdom Metazoa; phylum Chordata; class Actinopteri; order Cichliformes; family Cichlidae; genus Pelmatolapia; species Pelmatolapia mariae. The sequence goes on from NC_086243.1 coordinate 15,653,562, forward strand.
CAGGAACACTTTGATCCCTGTCATGCTTCTCTCAATGGTCCATGCATCTCCAAAGAGCTCTGTCTCTTTTTTTGGCTCCCAGTATGACTGGATATGCAAATGGCACATCACTTGCATGATCAAAGCTCAACTTTACACCGCTGGCATTAGAAAAACAAAGTGGCATTTTTAGAGAAAATTCAGAAATCTTTCTTTGCCTCTATTTTTAACCTACCAGCAAGATCTCATTGTCCTCATTGTTATGCAGTCCTGTACAGTAACTTTGGTGAATGGGACAGGGTGACACCTGAGGAAAGTGCCATCTGCTGTTTACTTTCTTTTAGGTGTTGCCAAACCTAAAACATTAATTCACAGTCACTGGAGAAAGAGACAAAAAATAGTTGGATTTTTTATGATACCTTTAAGTAGGTCAATGAGACGACCCATTTTTTTTACAGTAAGTGAATGACTGTGAGAGTGTAAGAATTTGTGTGTGCATGCTGCGTACTATGTGCGTGCATGGGCATGAACAACCGGAAAAGGGAATATATTAGTTTAAGAGAAAGGGTTGGAAAGAGCAAACTGACAGTGTGATCGTGTAAAGGAAAAAAGAGCTTGTTAGAACAAGTGTGTTTTAGAGTTGGGGGGAAAGTGGGGGAAAAAATGTTAAAGAGAGATTAAGTGTGAGCTCAGTTGCAGGAGGTGGGTTCTGCCTGGTAACAGCTGGAGCAGCCATAGGCCAATCAAATCAGCACGTTTGGTTTGAGTGAGGCGGGCCTTCCTGCCTAGCACACTCTCACTCTGGTTTTCTTTTATTGTATTTCATCAGAGGGAAAAAAGTTATCCACACAGTCACAAACACACAAATCCATTTAAATGTCTAAGAGTCTTCAAAACGACCCTTATCCCACATTCATGCACACACACGCACACAGATGCACACGCATTTACTTATGTTTGCATATGCATGCAAATTCCCAACGACTGCCCTGCCCTTTGTGCACACGTGCATGCAGACACAAACAGACGTGTTTTCCTTCCTTATTTCTCAGTATGTCATTTAGTAAGTGTTTGGGGTTTTTTTTTTTTTTTTTGGGGGGGGGGGGGGGGGGGGGGGTGTTGTTTGTTTTTTTTGGGGTAGGGGGGGGGTGCCTTGTTTTGCCATCCCATGGTGTCACAGTGAGACAACCAGAGCTGCTCAAAAACAAATCAACCCCAACTGCGCCTACTGCACCTGTGGTCTGTCCTCTAGCCAATCACTGGGCAAATATCCTATAAATAACCCAGTCACCAGTACTCCAGTCACACCCAGCCACCCCCACACTACCAACCCATGTATATAAAAGTGCACGTCACAGCAGATGCATGCCCAAAACATGTAAGACATTGTTAATGCTTAACTGCTGACACCTGTGGCTGAATCTTGTTGATAAAGAATTTATAATTTCTTCATTGATGTTTTTTTCCAGACATATATATTATTGTTTATAATATTTTATAGTTATTTACATAAACTTGTGATTTTTAACTTCTGGGTTTGTTCATTCTGTGCCTCTACATGTTTCTGCAGGTCCCTTTTTTAAACTTATATCAGCAGTATCCTATTAAAACAAACCCTGCTGCGGTTATCATGTGCTTATGGCATGCACGTGTGCTTTATTATTGTTGTGCAGTGGCAGCTGGTTTTGTGTCTGGTTTCTATGGGTACCCTGTTGCTAGGCAAAGTTAAGCCCCTGACCAATGAACCCAACCCACTGAGCACCTTCTGTTCAGCAGCTGGCCAGAGAGGGAGTCATAGTCAGCAAAGTAACAGGCTGAGGGGTCACCCCCACATACATCCATACCAACATGCATGGTTGACAATATCACACATGCAAATGTGAGATTTTTCAAACAGATAAATCTCTTAAATGAAGTTTAGTTCTGCTCTCTCTTTAATATGATGCTAAAACACAGTCAGATCTTGAACTCATTTACTCACCCATTTACACTCAAGCACACACTTCCCTTTACACCATTATTGCACAACACTCAGACATCATTAACACTCCATTCAGGCCAATCATCCGTTTAAAGGGATTGATTGTGTGTGCTTATGTGAGGGTTATCAGTCATATCCAGGGTTAAACTCAAATCAATGCTTTGCCCTGAAAGAAGCCATCCTGTCAATGGCACTAACACATCTGTTATTGTTAACTTAGTGCTCTTGTTATTTTGACCACCTGCACACAATGAAATGCACATACCTACGTGCGCATACGATCAAATGAAAGACGTTTGATGGTAATGTGTTGGATTGTGGAATGTCTGTATTTCTGTGTCTTTATCTTTTTTATTATTTGCATTCCACATTTATTCATTCTGATCTCTTAACCCTTCTCTTTGTCCTTCCTCTTTCGCTGTTTCAGATCGGGTGAGGAGATAGCAACTGAGGGCAAGCACTTGCGTATGGGCTTAAATACCATGCCAGACCCCCAGGAACGCATGCCCGTGCCCCACCTGCACCCTATCGCCTGTGGGCAGGGCTTCTCAGTACGCTCCCAGTCCCTTCACTCGGTCGGTGGTGGGAACACTGGGGGTGGAGGAGAGGAGGAAGTGGGAAGTCCAACTTCTAGGAAGCAGCCCCCGCCTAAGCCAAGGAGAGACCCAGCCACCAAGCTGAGCATGTCGTCTGAGGCGGTGGACCACAGTCCCATGTCCACCTGCCGCGGGGAGAGATGTGACGGTGAGTGGTGGTGGCACTTCACACAAGACTGATGCACTATATATAGCTGAACTGCAGGGCCCTCTTCAACATTGCTTCTCTCACAATGACATGACATTTAACTATTCAGTGTATGCTTTTCACTGACCTACCATAGGTGTAAACTGATATAAGATGAAGGGTGTAAATACAATAGGGGATTGAACTGTGATTAAAGTATTATATATCATATGTATCCATATTTTGGCTATGCTAAACAACATTGCAAACATGACAGCCTGAAGCACATGTATAATAATAAATGAATATTTAAAGACATCTGTGCTGCAATATGTTCTGATGGTCATGGTTTTCCATTTCGTGAGGGCTGGCCTACTCTAGCATGCATTTAATAACATACCGCAAAATGAACAGGCCATATAAACTGAGAATACCATTATAATACCAAAGAAAAATTAAGAAGTTTGGGATAGGTTGTACCTTTGTTTGAGTTTTCATTCTCACAGTCCTTTTTTTCTCTTGTTATCAAATTAGCAAATGGTAGTTTGCGTATTTTTGCTTCCCAACAGATAAATCAGGTTGCATGTGTGAGTACTACCATGTAGAGACAGAGATGGAAGTAGTCACTTATAATGCATGTGATTGTGTGTGTGTGTGTCTTTTCTCATGTCTTAAGGCTTTGGAGAAAAAGTACCCCAGTTTATCATGTGTTATCATGCTCGCTTCATTTTTCACTATATTTCAAGAACCTTGAAGTGTATGATAAGATCTTTGGGATAGGTTGAGATTATTTATCCTGTGCATGTAATCATCAGGTGTTGCTCTATATACAAACTCCATCTCTTGCTCAGCATAGTAGGTTTCAGCTCAGCAGAGTAATAATAGTGCTTCTTATAGAAGGTTATTGCCACATTGTTAGTAATTTAAGCTGTTTCCATGCATCAACTGCTTTGACAGTTCTAACCTTGCTTAAAACTCCTCTTCAAATATGCCTTGTGTCAATGTAAGACCAGTTTAGAGTAATTTAACTGAACATTATTATCCCAAGACAATTTTTCTTGCAACAAATGCAAGCTGCACAGTACTGTCTCAGGGGGAAAAAAATATCACAATACATGCATTTTGCAAAGTTAAACTGATAGAGTCTTCAGGTTGCATTAATAACAAAAAGATTTAGAGTTTGCAGGGAGCATTGACTCCATTCTAGTTTGGATGCTTTGCTGCCAACGTGATGTTTAGGGAGTCACCCTGCCTGGCTCAGATTGGTGGGGATCACTATGTGCGCACAGATCTTCCTGGGCACCACGGCAACCATCTCACAGAAACAAGACCCCCTGCAGCCCAGCCAATCCCAGCATCACTCTGCAGCTTGGGCCAATGAGGTTCCAGAGATGCTGAAAACTAAGGCTTCTGAGCCAATCAAATTGAGAGTGTGGGGGTGTCCCTGGCTGAGGGGAGGGTTGCGTGCTCTGTAGCTGGCGCTTTAGTGGTAAGGGGAGGAGCTTGTCAGAGTAGAATTCATTCAGGAGGAGCGATTGACCTAGATTCGTTTTCCCCAGGAGGAGTGGGAGGGGGGAGGGTGCTGCGGGTAAACACATCCGCTGCAAGGGGGAGGTGGGGTAGAGGGAGCAGTGGAGAGAGGAGAAGAGAAAGGAGAGCGATGTTTTGAAGGGGTGGATTCATCATCCATGGTGAGACAGATCTCAGCATTAACCATGGAAACCTGCTAGTGTAGTAATGTAATTTGCTGCTGTGGAAACGAGGAAGAGGAACACCATTATGTGCCCATTACTGCCCGCACATATATGCACATGGATGCACATGCCCACACAAAGACAGGAGAGGAGCATATGCAGGAATCTCAGTATCATAGTCCAAAGAAGCACATGCCAAAACACATTTGGGCTTAACCAAATCTTGTATTAGCACATTATTAGCAAGTGTTAATTAGGAGAGAACACCAGTCCAAAAGACCCAAGCATCCTCTGTTCAAATTACTTTATATATATGATCGTGACTAAATGTATAGCATGCAAAAAGCAGAACAAAATTGGATGTTTTGTTTTAATTTGTAGTCTTTACTTTTGGTTCTCGCACTGGATCATAAACCTAACATTGAATTCATTTTTTTTCTCAAATAATATTATAAACAAGAGACATTTTTATCAACGTGCAAAACACTGTATCCAATTTTTTTGCAAAAAAAAAAAGGTAAAAAAATAGAAAAACAAAACAAAACAAAAACAACCTAAACTGTGAAATAGGTACATATCAGTCCTAATTCCTCTCTCTTAATGTGTCGGCATCTTTAGTGTGTGTTTGTGCGCCTGTATGCATGGAGTAAGGGTGGTGAGTCATACGGTTACTGGAACTAGGAGTGTGTCTCGGCCATCTGCCACATGAATTATTTAAGGTATAAAATTTGCAGTTTTAAAAATTTTAGACATACTCCAGCTCTTAACCACATTCATCTCCCACTACCTGCCAGTGTGAGGGACACTTCTATCTAAACATCTCAGTATTTGACCTAGAAATAGACTCAGAGCAAGTTGGGAGCATAGCGCTATGGCTACTCTCTGTAAGCTACTGTAGTGGTACCGCAGTGTATTTTACAGTACTAGCTGTACAAATGCCTCTCCGCACCACATCTAAAGAGATTCGCACTGCAAAGCTACGTCACCACTATCAGAAAGAAGCTCAACAGTGTGTGTGACCCAGATAGTATACTCGCATGCTGCCATATATGTGACCTAGAAACATGTATATGCCTCAACTATTCCCACATATCTGACTCAAGATATTGCACTCAGCAGCACATATAGACCTACAACTGACCCACATTAATAATTAATGACAAATAGATTACAAAAACTTGAATTTCACCCAATTCAGTAATCTATTATATATGACTCTATAATTATTTGACTCACACCTCAACAAATTAGATCTTAGACTTTCTTTCTCTCTCTTTTTGAGCAGTTCAGGGATGCAGTGAGGACTGCAGGAGGGTGCCACCACCCAAACCCAAGAGGAACCCCAACACACAACTGAGTGTTTCCTTCGATGAGTCCTACATTAAGAGCCATGGAGGCAGTGGGGTTTGCCCCTCCAAACCCCTCCACCATGTCACTTCCCCTAACGAATGCAACCCATCACCTCCTCAAAGTGATGAAAGCCCTACTGATGACTGTGAAGACGAACCTGTCTATATAGAGATGGGTGGGATTGATGTTGGAACGCGAGAACCCTTGAAGAGTGAGGATGAGGAGCCAGATGAGTCTGTGTATGAGGAGATGAAGTACCCAGCTCTGGATGACATGGAGTACCGCACCGACCCTGTAGGATGTCGTTCTGCGTGCCCTACCCCGGCACCCTATGAACCTGAGCCTCTCAGCCGCTGCTCCACACCTCGAAACATTCCACTGTGTGACATTCCTGCACCCTTCCCCAATTTACTCACTCATCGACCTCCACTGTTGGTGTTCCCACCAGCGCCTGCCCAGTGCTCGCCTAACTCAGATGAGTCTCCCCTCACCCCTTTAGATGTAGCCAAATTGCCCATGCTGGAGAACCAGTCGTACAGCAAATCTCCCACCTCTTCCACCGAGCCACCCTCCTCCGCACACATCCGTAGGGAGCTCACAGCCACCCCAACTCTCACTGTCTCTGGACGCTCCTCTGCGCCTCCTCTGCCCTGTACCCTTTATAAATCCTCATCATCATCTTCCTATCAGCGTAGCCACTCTGCTTGTCCGTCGCCAGTCAGCATGGGTCGCTGTCTCACCCCTCTCAGCCTCATGCGTACACCTCCCTTTGATGCTCCGATGCCATTCCCTGGGGGTCTGCCCCGAAGTGCTTCTGCTACACCGCATGGAAAAGGCTCGCCACCTCAAGATGGTGTCGGACGACTTCACGGGTCTATGCAAAATGTATCAACAGGCCGCTCAAGGACACCCACCAGCCCGCTGGATGAACTAACCAACCTGTTTACGACAGGCAGGAATATGCTAAAGAAAAATTCCAGTGGAAGAAAATCCAAGGAACCTGGAGAAAGTAAGTCTTACGATTATGAAATGTAGTTACAAAAAGATACTAATTCAAAGTATTGCAAACTTTCTGGTTTCCATATGAGTGTAGATAGTTTGCAAACACATGCCCATTGAACAGTTTTTCCAACCTGTCTACTGTACACACATTTGTTTCATGAGAATGACAGATTTAGTTAGAAAGCAGCACTAGAAAGTAGGATAACAAACTGAAGAGCAGAGGTAACACAGAAGTGTGTCACAGGGCAGCGTGCACTGTGTTAGTGTAAAGAGATTTAGCGGCAGTAAACCTGGCAGCAAACATAAATAAACACTTTTTAATTCCTTAATCAGTCCACATTTAGGGTTAACAAGTTTGATCCTGCAAAATCACGAGTTTGTGCATTTAATGCATTGCTTTCACAGCACGATGTTTGCAGGGCACTTTGCAGTTTGCGTTTGTTTAATCTAGACCTGCCAAGCCAAGTCTGATACAGATCGTATAATTTAATCTGAGAGGATTAAAGACTAAAGCGGGCCGTAGGTCTCTCAAACCAACTCATGGCTTTAGTCCATCAGGCAGCATTACTTTTAAATATGTAAACATCAACATTTAAATACAGATATTATGCCACACTCAGGAAGACGCTGCCAAAATATGTGCGGTCGGGTAGGAAAACAAACCCCTTGCTGCACAAATTGAATTTACGAAAGAAGAAAGATATAAAAGCAGAAAATATTTCTGAGTCTGGTGCCAGCAGCATTATCAGTCAGGCACAAATTGGCCTTCTCATTCTCAAGCATATTGCAACCTTTATTTTTCTGTTAAAATAGAGGTGGTAAACGTGAATATTGTGAAACTCAATGTGCTTACTATTTAAACTGTACAAAAACAGAACAGGATGATTCACAAATTCTTGAAGCTTAGATTCATTTTGTAGAGGCATGTCATACTTTACTTGAGAAGGGTCAGTAACAAAGTCAGATGGAGTCGACATGCTGTTTAACCCTCAACTTCACATAACTCTCTTCATACCTGAGTTTCACAATCTGAAAGAATTTAACAACAATTTAACAGCTTAACAGTTTTCTTTAATGTAAATACCACCAAACACAGCATTTATGCATACATCATAAATCATGAAAAAAACCAAACTACAAAGAATCCACACATCCATCCTTACTCAGTGCTCTTAGCAACTACAACATAGCAACAGTGGAAGGAGGAGAAATCCCTGTTTCTTATTTGCAGATTCCCTCCCCGTGGGTAATGCAGCCAATCACAGCTCAGGGCACGTCAGACTACAATGCATGCTCCTGATAGAGATATTATGCCTCTGAACTCTATCCTACACCTGATCACAGGATTTCAGATTCCCTTTTCTGTCCAATCAGCACACACATACGTAAGCCAATCGGGCAGCTGGAGCAGCTGTGCAGATGGGGACGGTGGACGCTGAGAGAATTTATGATTTCTTGCCATTTTGACTGTAATGAGATATACATGTTCATGCATGTACCAAACTGGTATACATTTTTTGCTTATTCCTGAGATTGTCATTATTAGCTGCTGAATAATGTGCTTTTAGTTAGATACTGCATTTAGGTGCGAGGATTACCCTTTGATTTCTCATCAGTGAGATTTTTGGTTTAGTTAGTGCAAATGTCACATGTGTTGTGTGTTGTGAACATGAAGGTTATGAAGGAATGGAGGATCATTTTGTTCTTTCCCTTTCTAAGGCAACAGGGGCAGCAACAGCTACCCTGACCCACTTACCAACTGGTTAATCAACACACTTGCTCTCTTTTACTCCCCCCCCCCCATACACACATCAGCATAAAACTACACATATGACGCATGCAGGCATGACAGGGGATGCTTCCACAATGTATTGTAGGTTAAAGCTTGTACGGAAACCATCCAGAGACACGATCTATATGGAAATCAGTCATGCATATATATATATATATATATATATATATATATATATATATATATATATATATATATATATATATATATATATATATACATATATATATATATATATATATATATATATATATATATATATATATGGATATGTGTGTGTGTGTGTGTGTGTGTGTGTGTGTGTATATATTTATTTATCCATACGGTGGTGGGATAAAGTTTTTGCCCCTTTCCTAAATTCCTATTTTTTTGTATGTTGATCACACTTAAATGTTTAAGATCGTCAAAAAAAATGATGAAATGAAGTTTCTAAATGAAGTTGTTTATTTTTAAGAGGACAAAAATTTAAACCTACATGGCCCTGCTTGAAAAAGTGATTTTCCCCTAAACCTAATAACTGGTTGGGCCACCCTTAGCAGCAACAAGTACAATCAAGTATTTGTGATAACTGGCAATGAGTCTTTTGAAGCCCTGCAGAGGAATTTTAGCCCACTCATCTTTCCAGAATTGTTATAATTCAGCCACACTGGAGGGTTTGGGAGCATGAACCACCTTTTTAGGGTCATGCCACAGCATCTCAATTGGATTCAGGTTTCAGGACTTTGTCTAGGCCACTCTAAAGTATTCATTTTGTTTTTCTTAAGCCATTCATAAGTGGACTGGCTGGTGTGTTTCATTGCCTTGCTGCCAGATGTAATAAGATACACACCTTGCAAAAAGTTCAACTTTTGTTTTGTCGGTCCACAGAGTATTTTCCCAAAAGACTTGGGGTTCATTAAGATGTTTTCTGGCAAAACTGAGAGCAGCCTTTATGTTCCTTTTGCTCAGCAGTTGCTTTTGTCATAGAACTCTGCCATGCAGGGCATTGTTACCCAGTCTCTTTCTTATGGTGGAGTCATGAACACTGACCCTAACTGAAGCAAGTGAGGCCTGCACTTCTTTGGATGTTGTTCTGGGCTCTTTTGTGACCTCTTGGATAAGTTGTTGCTGCACTTTTGGGGTAATTTTGGTTGGCCGGTTACCCACTGTGGTTCACTGCAGTCCCACAGCTTTAGAAATGGCTTTATAAACTTTTCCAGACTGATAGATCTGTTACATTGTCTTTTATTTGTTCCTGAATTTCCTTGGACCGCAGCATGATGTCTGACTTTTGAGGATGTTTTGGTCTACTCCACTTTGTCAGGCAGGTTTTATGTAAGCGATTTCTTGATTGAGAACAGGCGCAGTAGTAATCAGGCCTAGAGAAACTGGCTAGAGAAATTGAACTCATCTTTCCAAAGATGTGATACACCACAGTTAATTTATCTTATAACAGGAAGGGGCAATCATTTTTTTCAAGCAGGGCCATGTAGGTTTGGATTTTTTCTCCCTAAATAATAAACACCTTCATTTAAAAACTGCATTTTGTCTTTGCTTGTGTTATCTTTGTCTAATATTGAAATTTGTTTGGTGATCTAAAACGTTTAAGTGTGACAAACGTTAAAAAAATAGGAAATCAGGAAGGTGGCAAACAATTTTCACACCACTGTATATGTATATGGCTATCAATCATTTTGTTTCAACTCCAGAGGTTTGCAACTCCTACCACAGCTTCTTAAATGGGTAGTAAGGGACACCTAGTGGATAATTGTTTGCATTGCAGTAACAAGTCTGATTCTGATGATACTCACAGTTTGTCCCACTGTTCATTATTATTATTATTATTATTATTATTATTATTATTATTATTATTATTATTATTATTATTATTATTTGTGTGTGTGTGTGTTTTGTAATCCAGTTTATTTTGATAGGTACATCAAAAACTGAATATCTATTGATTCACCTAATTATGTGTTTTTTATTTTTACCCCCCTTTTCTTTGGCAGCTGAGTCCAAAAGTAAGTCTCACAGTGAGTCAAAGCGAGAAGGCAAGGAACGTCACAGTCACAGCAAGGAGTCCAAGCGTGAATCCAAGGAGCGTCACAGTAAAGAGTCTTCACATAGAAAAGACAGAGACAAAGACAGAGAAAAAGACAAAGAGAGAGGAAGCAGCAATGCAGAACCTCTGCCCCACAGACGAAATAGTAAAGACCGTACTTGTAGCAATGTAGATGCACAGCTTGTTCGCAGGGATAGCAGGGACCAGGCCTGCAGCAATGCAGAGCCCATCCCTGTGAGGCGGGACTCCAAAGATAGGGGCAGCAGCTCCATAGAAACAATCCCTTTGATAAGAAGAGACTCCAAGGACAGAGGGATTAGCAATGGTGACCTATTACCAAGGAGAGACAGTAAAGATCGAAGTGGGGGACATGGAACGGAGTCTTTGCTGAGACAGGAGAGCAAAGACAGAGACAGACTGCTTGATCAGCCACCTGAGCTGTTACCAAGGCAAGACAGCAAGGAAAGGGCAAGAAATCCTGTAGACTACAGACATGAAAGCAGAGAGAGACTGGATCAGCCACCTGAACTCTTACCCCGACAGGATAGCAAAGAGCGAGCCAGAAATGGTGTGGACTCAAAGCACGAAAGCAGAGATAGGCCCCCTGAGCTTCTTTCCCGACAAGAGAGCAAAGACAGGGTTAGAACCGGACCAGAATACAGGCATGACAGCAAAGACCATCGTCCCGATTTGTTACCCCAACAGGAGAGCAAAGAGAGAGAAAGGAATGACATGGAGCACAAATATGAAGGTAGAATAGATCAGCCACCAGAGATCCTTCCCCGGCAAGAAGCACCCAGAAGCAGCAACAGCAGGGACAGAGTTGGTTCCAACTCCGAATCCAGGTATGAGGGGAGAGATCGAAGCTGCCACAATAGTGGAGATCTTCCTCCTCCTCCTTTACCCAGGCAGGACAGCAAAGATCTGAGCAGAACTGGCCTTGAAGTGAGGCGGGACAGCAAAGACAGAAGTTTGAATGGCTCAGAGCATCATCATTTTGACATCAAGAGCACCAAGAGCCCTTCATCAATGGAATACAGGTGTGATAATAAGGAGCGAGGATACAGATCAGATGGCACCCCCCGACGAGATAACAGAGCAAATTACAACACAGACCAGTCAAAAGCACAAGAGAGGAATGGCAGCACAATATCAGGACAGCATTCATCAACAACAACACCCACTCACCACGGAAGGTCATCAGGTAGTCCTCCGATGACCATGGGAACAGGAAATGGTGAGTGTTAGGACCTAAATTTTAAGGCGGCATTAGACAATGCATATAACTATTCAAATGGCATACTACTAAATGTGATTTTTTTATTCCTTTGTAGATCTGAAAGCAGCATCTAAGTATGCCCGCTCACCGTCTAAACCTGCTAATCCTTCCCCGGTGGGAACTCCACAAAGGAGGGCAACAGAGACACATCAAAGTCAGGTATGCATATCTGGTTTGTTCTTTCTTTTGTTTTGTTTTGTCTGTATCTTTACCTGAAGTGTCAGTTTCTTATAGGTCCTGAAAACTTATTTCTTAGTCTGTTATGGAACAGTTTGGACTGTTTAAAGACATTTTGTTCTAGTTGGTCTTCAAACTGGTGTGGGGAAAGTCTTTTATCTCAACAATTTAAATTAACTGACTATTCAATTGACTGACTAGTTAACTATTTGACAAAACACTAATTAATAACACTGATTAATTAGGCATTTTTCATTAGTAATGTGAAAAATCTTCAGTTTATTAAAACATAGTGGTTACAACTGAAGATTTATTTAAAAAAAAAAAAAGTAAATCGTTTGCAAAGACAGAGAAGAGAAATCCACAGCAGGTTTCACAACTTTCACAGAGATCTACATTATGTTTAACTCGTCATCTTCTGCCAGATATATCAATTGTATTTTTTTAAAAACTGATTTATTAAGTCATAACGTAGGATGAAGTTCATGAGTAAGGGTGCTCCTAGCACAGCAATTTGGTGAACATGATTTTTGTCAAAATCATTTTTCTATTTTTTTTTCTTTTATTGCCTAAAGCCGGGAACAGATAAATGGGTTTACCATTCTCTCCATTAAAAATGATCAGTACTGGTGAGACGCTGGGTTACACCAAATCAAATCAAAAACCACACCCATCCACCCCTGAATTCATTTTTTGTGTTATATGATCACTTAGTCAATTGTGAATGACATCAAAAAGAAATTCTAGAAAGAGTTCATTTGTATTTATTTCACGTGGTATGTTAAATGTGTTGCTCAGATGCCCCAGATGCCATGGATATGTGGAGACACCACTATGCTAGAGCAAATCGAGAGGAAACGCACCCTATGCATGGAAATCCGTTCCAGACAGCATCCGCACTTGCAGAGATCTCTGGAGAGGCCTCCTCCTCCTCTGCCAGACAGGAATGAGGACAGGCACCAGGAACGAAGTCAGTGCAAGCAGGAAAATACATCTGTCCTCCCTAGCTGGGGAAAAAACGGCGGGACCAAGAAGATCCGTCCTCCTCCATACCCCACCCAGACAACGGTATTCTGGGATACCGCCATCTGACATTTACAAGGCATTTCAAACACATAACCCACAGTTAACCACTCCCTCTCCTCCCTTAAACATCACAGGCTTCAGGGCGGCCGCTGAGAGGACAAGAGGGATGATGCTCACTGATGTCAAAGGACAATGGTGGTTACCACAGCAATATTTCTGCTTGTTCAGGTTGTCATGTTTCTTATCATCACTGGTGATATTTGATATTTTTCTATTTCCTGTGACTGGACTCCTGTAATGTAATTAGTAGAGTAGATATTTGATGATGAATAGATATTTTCTAAATGAGATGATGGGGATCAAAAGGCAACTTAAATTATGTATAGTAGATGTAGATGCAATCTAATATTTGTTTTTATGTTATTTTTGTTCAGGTTATTTTACATTTCAAAACATAATCTATCGATACTTGTACTGTAGTTGCATAATTTTCTTATGCCAAGCGCTTTTTTTTGTTTGTGCTTAAAAGCACTAAAATGAATGGACTATTTAATTCTGTCTATATATACTTTACATTTTCACTGTTGTATTGTAAGTTGAGGAGTTTACGTCGCCGTGCTTTAGATTCCAGGTCTCTCCATGCCTGGTCCAGGATGTTCTAGAATGTACAACAGCTGGTCCTAGAACAGAAACAGGAAACTACTTGTGCTTCAGTTTGTATTTAACAGTGAGAAACTGTGTGGTCACTACGTCAAAGCCTTTTAAAGCTGTTTCGCAGGAAAGCCTGTTGGCTGGCATTTGTAGAGGACAGAGATAGTGTGTAATGTTTTTTGCGGTATTCTAAAATACACTATGAGGGCGTGGTGGGGAGGTAGCAAATTAGAACATACATTATAAACAGGATCATTTTCCAAGACCAGCCAAAGCCTGTAAAAGCGAGATATGGGTGTGGCTGCACTTTGGATGCTTGGTTATTTAAAATGGGATTAGTGGCAATAGCTGGCGAGTACCAGCATCTTTACATTGCCATGCACACTGCAAAGCACCGTGACAGTGTAAATACTTGATGCCAACGACCAGCCCGTACAATCAACACCTGAGCTTTTAGAAGATTTCTTAATTTCACTGCAGATTATAATAGCCATATGCACTTGCTTAAGAAGTAACTTTCAAGTTTATGCTTATATATATTTTTTGAAATTGTTAGGAATAGTGAGTTGTGCCATGTAAGTTTTCATTTATTGGCTGAAAGGTAAAGCCTCAGGAGAATGGCTGGGTGTGTGACATACAGTCATCTATATTTGGGTGTCTCTGACAATGTTTCCAATCCAATTCAATGGCTGGCAACCATTTTAGAGATCAAATTATTGAAGGACCTATCACATGACAACAGCTCTAAGCTGTCAAAAATGACGGGGAGGGGTTGCACAAGGGCCTGCAATTCTGTGAGGCTACGAAAAAATAAGTAAACTGCACTAACTCTCTCATCTTCCTTCACATTAAATCAGGCTGGTTACATACACATTCATCTCCCCCTGCTCTCTCCCTCTACCTCAACCTCTTATTTGCATGAATTCAGTTGGTTCTCTTTTGCACATTAAAAGGCAATGTCACCATTGCCAAAATAGTATGGGTTTAACAACAGCCCCTAAAGTGCAAGTGCAGTACCCCCTCTCTATGAGAATCAACGATTCAGAAACCTTCATTGGTACCAGTATGCGTGTGAGGGAGAGAGCTGTGGGCGTGTGTGCGCGTGTGTTTATGAGTGTGTGTGCCAGGCTACACTGTATGCAAGTTGCTAGTTTAAAAAAAAATGATTGTCTTAAGACATTCACTTTGCCCTCATGATGTTGGTGGGTGAAGGTTGGAAATGTAACAATGATGATGATGTACAATCTTTTTGTGTGTATAAACGTGCACTGTGAAAAGGTAGAGAGAGCACCGCACCGTCAGTCCTCTGTCTTATTGCACTGAGTGTTCTCTTGTTTTGCGTAATAAAAAAAAGAAAAGAAAAGGAAAAAACATGTTTGAGGAATAAAGTACTGTATTCTGATTGTCACTTGGGTTCTGTTGAGAGAAATAAATAAATACATATGGACTTGAAACCTGCTATGGAAAATCTGCATCCTGTCAAAATGCTTCTTTTTCTTAAAATTTTATTTATTTATTTATTTTTTGCATGACGTGTCAAGTTAAAGTCTGATTTTAAAATGACAAAATGAAAAACAACTTAAACACAATAAAATAATAATAAACACAAGAAAAGGTCATTTCAGAGAGGATTACAGTACTAGTCTGACAGATTATAGCACAATTATAGAACATAGGTACCATTTATAGTTCTAAAAAAGTTCCTTAAGTGAAAATAATGACAAAAAGAAAAGTTGTTTAAATGTTGAGGTGTGCAAAACAGTTATTTTAATACATTTTTATTGCCAACGAACATAATCAAATTCATCTTTAACCCTGAGTGGTATGAGTAAGGTTTGGGTAAATGGGTAAAAAAAATCATAATCTTAGGTAAAATGCCACAATGCTTATCTTTCTCTGTGGCAGACATTACACTGGCTGGTCCTGTGTCGCTGTTGGTCGCTTGCTTTGATGGTGCCAGGACTTGTGGTTATGAACTGCTCTGCTGGGCTTACAGTAGTCAGCCAATAACTATAGAGATTGGCAAAGTAGTGACAGGAACCCCGTGCCCCTTGGCACTCAATGAAGGGATGAGTTCGGAAATCCTTAAGGCAGCTACCAGTAGAAGCCAGTGACTGGCCACCACCATTATTACCTGATCCTGTGTGCTAAAGACAGCAAGCCAGCAGGCACACAGTGAGGGGAGTTGACAGACGTTTTCCTTTGAAACACTTTAACATTTTATGTATGTACTTACCAAGAGGAAAGAGTATCCCACCCACAAACTCCTCCATCCAGGTGGGCATGAAGGGAATGTATGATTCTGGCTGTGAAAAGTCACCACAGGTGAAATGGTCTCACACACCACACAACGGCTGATATGGGACACAATATCCTGGCCAAATAGCGGCATCATGGGTATGGGAGCAGTTGTGGAGAGCCAATAGGATTTGTCATTGCGACTAGAATAAGAACAGGCAGCTTTGTTACAATAGGAGAACGGCATGGTGGAGAAAACAGGGAGGCAGGAGCCAGGCTGGCCTGCAAGGAAAAAAGATTGAAAAAAACAAAAACAGATGTTATAAAATATAGACAAGGAAGGGGTTTTTGGTTTTTTTTTTTTTTTTCAAATTTCTATATACCAGGGATGAATACATTTGAAGAGATCAACAAAATGACCACTTTATGCTGATGCTTACCCAGATCTTGTGTGTGAGCCTTTTCTTGTGCCTCCAGGTAAATGAGACTGTATCCCACCCAAAGCTGAGTGGTATCTGCTGGGCACTGTGGGACCTGAACTGATTGACTATGTATAACTAACAGAAATCCAGCATTCAATATCGTCCTGTAGCCTGGCTGACCCTGGTCACCAGGAGGACCTGGAATACCTTGAAGTTGTTGTGGTTGAACAAATAGCATGTGTATTAGGTGGAGAAAGCATCAAAGTAAGGATTAAAAAAAACAAAGCATATCAGAGCTATACTATTTATATTTGTACCCCAGAGCAAATTTCCAAATTCTATCTGGAAATTTCCACACCAATTTAGTGAGCCATCTAGAAAATATGAATATTTACCTTGAGGTCCAGGAAATCCAGGCAAACCAACATCTCCTGGATCTCCAGCTGGACCATTACGACCAGGAGGACCTGTTATACCAGGAAGGCCCACAGACCCCACTGGACCCTTCTCCCCTGAAACATGCAGATAAAAGCAAATGAGTAAATACAGCCACGTATACAGGAGGAGTATGGGTTTTTTTGTTTGGTTGTTAAGCCGCTTTACACTGACCTATAAAACATTAAAGCATAAAAATGCTTCTAACAGATAGCAGACAACTTAGAACCAAAGACCCAAATTTCAATTGTAATTTTAAAACACTATGTTACTAGCAACCTGTTACAAAATCATGCTATTTGTTACAATTTCATTATCTGAATCTATGAAAAATGCCAAAGATAACACAGTTTAACTGGGGATATATTTTAACACCAACAAGGTGATTCCCAAAGAACTTGTAGCCAAAAACTGTCATATCTCAATATGATGTGCAGTATTGCCTTAAAAAACTTTGAGGTAAGTAGAAAAGTAGAGGACAAAGGAGGAACTGGCAGGGCTAAAAACACTACATCAGATGAACAGTATTTGAAAGTCATGGTAAATGGACTGGTTCTTATACAGCGCTTTTCTACTCTGAGCACTCAAAGCGCTTTATACAACTCATGTCCTTAAGAAATTAAAAAATACAGCAAAGACCTGACAGAGGCCGTGAAACAGGCTCTCTTGTGGTTTGGGGCTGCATAAACGGAACTATGAACACAGAAAAGCACCATCAAAGTTTTACAATACCCTCTGAAAAGCATCTGCAGTATAGGCATACTTGGTTATAAAAACACATAATTGAACACTATCAGTCATGGACTGGACTCCCCAGAGCCTGGACCTCAATATAATCTTGACAGAGAACAAAAAAAAAGATCAAAAGAAGACCTCTGACTGTCCTTTAAGAAGCCTGGAAAACTATTCCTGAAGATTTCAAGAAATTAGAAATTAGAATTAGAAATTAGAAATCTAATTTGAAGAAATTAGAAGAAGTTTACCTAAGACAACTCAAACTATGGTTTTTCCTCTTGGACTGTATTTTCACACCTATTTCATATTTCCTTGTAAAATATAAAGAAATAAAGAGTGGGTGAAGCCTTGGACAATACTCAAGTTGTACAGAGACAGAAACGAAATATACACTTATAACTGTCCAAAGACTACATTAGGTTTACCTTTACGACCTGGAGTACCAGGAGAACCCATGACACCTTGGAATCCTACACACCCAGGGCTACCAGGAGGACCTGGAGGTCCAGGGGGACTTTTAGCTGTTAATATACTGTCAGAGTCACCAGGAGCACCTTTGACACCTAGAAAAAAATATTTTGATTACTACATCTACTATAGGAACAAGTACAACTTTTTTTAAAATCAATTTATTTTCCTTTGAACTGTGAAGTCTTGCATATTTTAGTTTCTTGTCTACAGTACAACTTACCCTTATTTCCATGGGGGCCAATTTCTCCTCTGGGGCCCTGGGGCCCAGGGGCACCTAGCTGACCTTTGGGTCCAGGTAGGCCCACTAGACCAACAGGACCTTGCTCACCTGTCAAAGTGTGGTAACATTTGGAGTATAATCAGTTGGATAGCTGCACTGTAAATTACTGATGATGTCTATTTACCATTGTTTTGTTTGTACCTTTTGGTCCTCTAGGGCCTTGGTGGATAGAAAGTCCAGGTGGTCCTGGTAGGCCCCTTCTTCCTCGAACACCTGGTAAGCCACGGGGGCCAGTTGGGCCTGGGTCTCCTTTGAACAAAAAGCTGGAGCCTGGTATCCCAGGTTCTCCAGGAGGACCTAAAAAAATTCAAAATTCGAAATATGTATAAATATATTTAAGTGGCAAACATACACACAGTTACATAGGCACAAAGCACCATCCAATTCAAAAGGGGAATTTGTTGACAGTTGTATTTACTTATTTCTCCTTTTGTGATAGTGATGATGTGTATTGAATAACCTTCTGCTTTGTTTGTTCATTGTATATTTTCCCTTTTACCCCAGGAGGGGGTTTAATGAGAATGAAATAAAGTAGAGCAAAGTAAATTAAAGATGACCAAGCATACACACATACCTGGGGGTCCTGGTGGTCCTTCAAATCCTTGACCTCCAGCAGGTCCCTGCAAAGGTGTTTGACAGATTATACCAGGGTAACCAAGTTCACCTGGGAGGCCTGGGAGACCTAAAAGAAAAAAAAAACTACCCTCAGCAACACAAAAAGTTACTTTCAATTGCTCCCTTACTCAATAGGGGTCACCATAGTAGCATAGTCGCTCTGCGTGTTTGATTTGACAGTTTTTGTGCCAGATGCTCTTCCTGACACAACCCCAAAGGGAATTGTGTTTCTAGTGCAGACAGTACTGTTACAAATAACAGTCATGATACCTGGATTGCCTGGTGGGCCCCTTTGGCCTTTAGTCCCAGGAATAGTAGTTCCTGGAGGTCCTTGGTAGCCCCTGACCCCTTTGACTCCTGGAAAACCATCTGGTCCTCGAGGGCCAGGAATATCTATGCCTGTATTATAAGTGAGTACATATAAAACATAGCATCACATTGTAATGTGCTCACATTTGATTGTGTATCAAGAAAAAAAATGTAAAAATTAGCAACTACACATATTATTACTAATTGTAACAATAAATAATGTGCCACAGGACTTACACCTAACTGCGACAAAATTCCTACAGTCCTAAAAGACATAGAAAAGGAATAATATCATATAATGCTCTCTTACCACTTGCCCCCTTCATCCCTTTTGGACCTGTAAGCCCATACAGTCCATCTAGACCTGGTTGTCCAGGGGGCCCTAACATAACAAGCACAGTGTGATGATGTGTAAATTGTCTTGTTTGGTCCTATGATTGCAAAATCATCCTTCTTGTTTCAGTTTTTTTCATCTTGTATTCTATTATTCTGTATGATTAATTATTATATGATCTATTATGCTATATGATCAAAAAATAAATGAAGAAAGCAAATCTATGTTCATAACCCTTTTAATGTTTTACTTCATTATTAAACAACATGAACACATCTAAACTCTTGGATTGAGACAATTATATCTGTACCTGGGGGCCCATATCGGCCAGGGGGGCCTGGTAGTCCCACACTTCCTTGATCACCGGGAAGACCTGGAAGACCTGGATGGCCTTGTGGACCGCGGGGTCCAGGGGAGCCTGTACGTATACATAGGTATACACAAAAGAGCTCAAACAAGCATTTGAGCATTTGAAACAAATCAATGTTATTTGAGGGAATAAAATCAAGTGTCAAATTGAAGAAACTGATTATTATTGCATATTAAATTGATGGTTAAAGGAGCTAAATTTAAATCCAGATTAAATTATTTTAAATTAAATACACTCAAAGATTTTATACAACTGAATCCAGTTTCTGGCTGACACATTACATATTTACAATATTTTATGTGAGAACAAATTGAAATGGTTACTTGCACAGAATTCTTTTTTCCTTTAATGATGAAGTACATCCAGAAAGTTCTAAAATCAAACCTATAGAGATCACCTGGTCTTCCTTGTATTCCCTGTTCTCCTGGAATGCCTGATGGTCCTGGTCGTCCTGGGTTTCCTCTTGGTCCCGGATCACCTGGGTCTCCTGGTATCCCTCGAGGTGCTAAAGAAATTATCAGCTTTTTCTGTTTTTGTATGTAAACTTTATTTAACCAATGAAACTACCATATATCTTGTAGGATAAGTTTTTTGTTTTGTTTTTTTTAAGATTTGGTATAAATTTGGGGGGGGGGGGGGGGGGGGGGTTGCAGTTTTTTGGGGGGGCTTGAAAAATAACTTTTTTTTTAAATTTACCACTGAAGCCATTCTCTCCTCGGATCCCTCTGGGTCCAGGTGGACCTGGTTGTCCATAAGATGGTCCTGGATCACCTGGAAGAGATTTGGATAACTGAATAACAAATACATAACTTAATGAGACTGTACTGAGAGACTGGGCTACATTCTTGACCATATTTGCAGTGACAATGTATTTAAATCTCTTTTTTTTATTATTGCACTGATTCTGTGGTTTCTACTGAGGTTTCTACATAAAATTCCCACTGTTTGTAGCTAAATTAAATCAGCTATTTAGTATGTATTAATAAAAAAATGCATAATTACCCTTGGCACCAGGAAATCCATGTCTCCCTGGAATACCTGAATATCCCACGAGCCCTGGATCTCCCTATAACATACATCAATACAATCCAATAATTTAACACCAGCATTTGTAAGTCTGAATAATTCCACTTAAAAATGCACAATATATATATCCTTCAAGCCCGGGTCCTCTACCAGAGGACTGGGAGCTTAGGGTCCTGCGCAGTATCTTAGCTGTTCCTAGGACTGCACTCTTCTGGACAGAGATCTCCAATGTCGTTCCTGGGATCTGCTGGAGCCACTCGCCTAGCTTGGGAGTCATTGCACCTAGTGCTCCAATATCACTGGGACCACTATTACCTTCATCCTCCACATCTTCTCGAGCTCTTCTCTGAGCCCTTGGTTTCACAAGTTTCTCGTGTTCCTTCTTCCTGATGTTGCTGTCATTCAGAACCGCCACATCGATCACTACGGCCGTCTTCTTCTGTTTGTCTACCACCACTATGTCCGGTTGGTTAGCCACCACCATTATGTCCGTCTGTATCTGGAAGTCCCACAGGATCTTAGCTCGGTCATTCTCCACCACCCTTTGGGGTGTCTCCAATATTGACCTCAGGACTTCCAGGCCATACAGATGTTTCTGTATACTATGCTGGACACTTGATAATGGCGTTCCATGTATGCCCTGCCAGCTAGCATCTTGCACCCTGCTGTTATGTGCTGGATTGTCTCAGGGGCATCTTTACACAGACTGCACCTGGGGTCTTGCCTGGTGTGATAGACCCCAGCCTCTTTGGAGCTTGTGCTCAGAGCTTGTTCCTGTGCTGCCATGATTAGTGCCTCTGTGCTGTCTTTCAGTCCAGCTTTGTCCAGCCACTGGAACAGGGGGTGGCTGACAGCTGCTCCATTCCGTAGTCAGCATGCATAGCCAGTGTTGTCAGTTATCTCACTGAGGGGGTCCAGGCCTATGCAGAACAGCAGTGGGGACAGAGCATCTCCTTGGTAGATCCCGCACTTGATGGTGACTTGTGCTATTGGCTTGAAGTTGGCCTCTAGTGTTGTCCGCCACATCCCCATTGAGTTCCTGATGAAGGCTCTAAAATCAAGGCTCTCTCTCTCATTCATATATATATATATATATATACATATATATGTATGTATGTATGTACAGTGGCTTGCAAAAGTATTCGGCCCCCTTGAACTTTTCCACATTTTGTCACATTACAGCCACAAACACGAATCAATTTTATTGGAATTCCACGTGAAAGACCAATACAAAGTGGTGTACACGTGAGAAGTGGAATGAAAATCATACATGATTCCAAACATTTTTTACAAATAAATAACTGCAAAGTGGGGTGTGCGTAATTATTCAGCCCCCTGAGTCAATACTTTGTAGAACCACCTTTTGCTGCAATTACAGCTGCCAGTCTTTTAGGGTATGTCTCTACCAGCTTTGCACATCTAGAGACTGAAATCCTTGCCCATTCTTCTTTGCAAAACAGCTCCAGCTCAGTCAGATTAGATGGACAGCGTTTGTGAACAGCAGTTTTCAGATCTTGCCACAGATTCTTGATTGGATTTAGACACCAGACAGGTCAGGGATAAAGTTATTGAGAAATTTAAAGCAGGCTTAGGCTACAAAAAGATTTTCCAAGCCTTGAACATCCCACGGAGCACTGTTCAAGCCATCATTCAGAAATGGAAGGAGTATGGCACAACTGTAAACCTACCAAGACAAAGCCGTCCACCTAAACTCACAGGCCGAACAAGGAGAGCGCTGATCAGAAATGCAGCCAAGAGGCCCATGGTGACTCTGGACGAGCTGCAGAGATCTACAGCTCAGGTGGGGGAATCTGTCCATAGGACAACTATTAGTTGTGCACTGCACAAAGTTGGCCTTTATGGAAGCGTGGCAAGAAGAAAGCCTTTGTTAACAGAAAACCATAAGAAGTCCCATTTGCAGTTTGCTACAAGCCATGTGGGGGACACAGCAAACATGTGGAAGAAGGTGCTCTGGTCAGATGAGACCAAAATGGAACTTTGTGGCCAAAATGCAAAACGCTATGTGTGGCGGAAAACTAACACTGCACATCACTCTGAACACACCATCCCCACTGTCAAATATGGTGATGGCAGCATCATGCTCTGGGGGTGCTTCTCTTCAGCAGGGACAGGGAAGCTGGTCAGAGTTGATGGGAAGATGGATGGAGCCAAATACAGGGCAATCTTGGAAGAAAACCTCTTGGAGTCTGCAAAAGACTTGAGACTGGGGCGGAGGTTCACCTTCCAGCAGGACAACGACCCTAAACATAAAGCCAGGGCAACAATGGAATGGTTTAAAACAAAACATATCCATGTGTTAGAATGGCCCAGTCAAAGTCCAGATCTAAATCCAATCGAGAATCTGTGGCAAGATCTGAAAACTGCTGTTCACAAACGCTGTCCATCTAATCCGACTGAGCTGGAGCTGTTTTGCAAAGAAGAATGGGCAAGAATTTCAGTCTGTAGATGTGCAAAGCTGGTAGAGACATACCCTAAAAGACTGGCAGCTGTAATTGCAGCAAAAGGTGGTTCTACAAAGTATTGACTCAGGGGGCTGAATAATTATGCACACCCCACTTTTCAGTTATTTATTTGTAAAAAATGTTTGGAATCATGTATGATTTTCGTTCCACTTCTCACGTGTACACCACTTTGTATTGGTCTTTCACGTGGAATTCCAATAAAATTGATTCATGTTTGTGGCTGTAATGTGACAAAATGTGGAAAAGTTCAAGGGGGCCGAATACTTTTGCAAGCCACTGTATGTATGTATATATATATATATATATATATATATATATATATATATATATATATATATATATATATATACATATATACATATACATATACATATATACATATATACATATATATATATATATATATATATATATATATATATATGTATATATATATATATATATATATATATATATATATATATATATACACACACACACACATTAGTGCTATAATACTACAATATAATATTATATTATAATAATATATATTAGTGTAAGTATGCACTAATATATTATATATTAGCGTATACTTACCTATTAGTATATAGATTTTTTTTTTTTAAAAAAAAGTTGTATTCACTGGAGAGAGCCTGTGTTAAAAGATTGAAGAAAACTATTCAAATCCTCTTTGAATTTAAGCATACATTCTTTGTGCTTATTCTGCATTTACTTCATTATATTCATTATATTGCATAAATGTCTGTTACAAACTTGTAATTGCAACCAGGCTATTGATCAAGTAACTGCGATTAATCGCAATTAATTACAGAAAATTGTGAGATTAATGAGTTAATTTTTTTAATCTATTGACAGCACTAATACATACATATATATATTTACACTGCTGTGATCAAAATATGCAGACAATAACTTCACAGTATTGGTGCAGGGTCTCTACCTTACTGTACAAAATGCCTAGAGGTCACTGCTATGATTTGACGCTACATAAATTAAATTGAGTTGACTTGAGTACCCGATCTCCATCATTCCCAGGATACCCTCTGGGACCAATGAAACCTTTATTCCCAGGGTCTCCAGGAGGTCCTGCTCTTCCTGACCTGCCTGGAACTCCAGGGATACCCTTAATTCCTGGTGGACCAGGCCATCCATCAGGTCCAGAATCACCTGGCATTCCCCACGTGCCCTTTGGACCTATAAATTTCATCACAAATTGCTAATTGTTTAGTTTTGCACCGTCTATCACTGTCCATCTATACAGTCTTTCTGCTAAAGAAGAATAAAGCTGTTTTATAAAGACTTATGCAGGTTAAATTAAAACTCCATTACCTTGAAGTCCAGGTTCGCCAGGTGGCCCCATCATTCCTGGATGACCCAGTGAACCTTTCCTTATATTCACTGGACTTGTCACTCCTGGATCTCCAGGGTCTCCCCGTAAACCTGAATAGACAACAGAAATGAAATGCTTGCCATTTTCTTCCATAAAGTACACAAGAAGTGAGAGAAAATGGGTCTGGGTGCAGTTTCCCCCTCCAGGGGCAAGGGTACCTAGACCCGGTTCTTAGAGTACGCTTGGGGAGTGTGATTGTGTGTACAGCGTCTCTTTATGTCTGTCTCCACGTTGGTTGAGTGTGGAGTAATTGCCTATGAGAGCATGAGGGTGGGAATGGATGTTTGTATTTGAGTGTGCCTGTATGTCTGTGTCTATATGTCAGGTTGGGTATCAGACGCCACCTCTCTGGGGACATCTCAGGCCCTCCAAGGTTTGGAGGCCTATCTCCCCCCACCACTTCCCCTGCCGGTGGCAGACGCCCTCAGACATCGATGCGTTGGTGGTTCTTTGTGTCCGGGGGTGGGCGTCCGGGTACACACCGGCTCACTCCTTGGTGGCTGCTTATCGGGGCCTGGAACCTGGGGCTCGCTCGGGCCACTTCGGGGGTGGGGTGCCCTCGGCCTCTCGGCCTGGGGCTCGGTCACTCAGGCACAGCTGGCTGCCGGTGGAGCTCACGGGCACGTCACTGCAACCCCCCCTGGCTTCTGCTCCGCGGCTGCTGAGTGATCCCTCATCTGGGACTCTCCTCAGCTCTTTCTGGGACAGTGGCGCGGCTGCCCCTCTGTTGGTCTTCCTTGGTCTCTTGTGTTCTGCGGGCCTCTGGATGTCTGGAGTTTTGATCTCCTCCATACCTGCTTCATGCCCTGGAGGATGGGACTGTGGCCCCCCACACCCTCTAGCAGATCATTACATTAAGGAACCTTTTAAATACAAGCGCGCTCATGCTCACAGGTGTACACACAGGTGATCACACACACAAACTACACCCTTTTTGGCTCCTACCTCAAAGCACACTGTGCGCTGTCGATCTTACGTGCTGCACAATAATGTTTAATATTAAGTATTTAGTGTTATATTCCCATATATCATTGTGATGTTGTTTATTCTATTACTCTCGTTTTCTTCTGCTTGTTTTCTTTTTTCTTTCTCAACAGGTGATCCAGGTGATCGATATATGTATTTTTTGTCTGCTTATTTTGTTGGTTTTTGTTTTTTGCCCTTTATCCCCGTCCCTCTTCTCCGCTGTTTTTTTTTTTTTTTGTTGTTTTGTTTTTTCCCCCCTCTTTCTTTCTCCCTTTTCTTTTCCCCTGTCCCGTATCTAGCAAGTAAAAAAAAATAAAATAAAATAAAATAAAATAAAATAAACAATAAAAGGTAAATCAAATGGACCATTACGGCAAGGCTGGGATGGTCCATTTGGTAAAGTAAATCCGTTGGGCATCTTTCTTTGCCTTTAGACAATAATTCTGATGGCAAAAGAACCAAACGGGACAGGTTTTAAAAAAAAAAAAAAAAAAAAAAAAAAAGAAGTGAGAGAAAATAACTTAAAGAAAAACACTACATTTGGTACTTCCAAGGGTCTTTACCTTACAATAAAAAGCACCTTGAGGCAACTACTGTTGTGATTTGGCACTATATAGATAAAAGTGAATTAAATTATTTGATCATTGTTGTGAACAGGAGCCACAAGCACATCAGAGTAGATTAAACATACAGAAATAGGTATTTTGATATTAGCCATAACTCTGAACTCACAAACCTCTGACCATTGCATTTGAATCTCAGAAAACAAAAAAACAGAAGAGAAATCAAGCTTCTCTAGACTAATAAAACAACAATAATAGTAAGTAAAAAAAGTTGAGAATAATTATTTGAACCCAACAGAGAAGACAGCTTCCCATTATTACACTCCACTCCATCTTAAAAGTTTGCCTAGTGCCTGATTTCTGTGTTTTCCTCTACATACAGTCAGATATTTCCACCATTTGTCAGAAATGGTACAATACAACCTGGTCAAGGCTCCAACAGGACACTGTGCTATATTTAGTATATATTATATATTTATTCCTAATGGCTGCATTTTTAAATTTACTAAACAGAAAAATTTCCTGCAAACCAAATTTCTTTAGAAGTTCTTCACTCGTAAGAATATGTGTGTTTTGCTTGTCGTAGACTTGTCTAGAGTTTGAATAGTACAGGTACATATTTCAATATATTTGATTGTTTCAACTAATAATAATATTCTGCTTTTTGATCAAATATTTAATAATAATAATAATAATAATAAAATATATTATTATAAATAAAGAACAAAAGGCTAAGATACCCACAAGTTTAGGTTAGGAGAATAAGAGAGACACGACACATTTACAGACTTACCTTTATTACCATCTGGTCCTGAATACCCTGGGGAACCTGGGCGGCCATTAAGGCCCCTTTCACCCTGTTTACCTCTCGGTCCAGGAGGTCCAGGACGACCTGGGAAACCTCTGGCTCCAGCCCTGCCAGGATACCCCCTTTCACCTATAGAAATAGAACAGAAAACCTTGCTTTAATCAGCACACTGAGGCTCACAGATTTAATTAAGCATGCTGCTTGCCAGCTAGCTGTTGAATGTAAATGAGATAAGTGATGGGCTATTAAGTTAAACAAACTGGATTTTGGAAACTGAATGGAATTACCTGTTGAATTTTATACTTAAGAATAAAAGGAAAATGCTTATAAGGTTTTAAATAATTATCCAGTAAGATACCATCGGCTGACCTTTCTGTCCTGGCCACCCATCAGTTCCAGGATCTCCTGGGAGGCCAGTGGAGCCTGTTGGTCCAGCTGGTCCTGGTAAACCAGGAGGACCCTGAACACCTTTTGATCCTTTCCATCCATGTCCAGGTGGACCAATATCGCCTCTCAGACCTATCTGCCCAATGTTTCCTATTCAACGTCATAAAATTCAGTGACAAAATATATGGTTTAGATTACCTGGATAAATGAGCATAAATATACTCATATATTGACACAGAAGTTGATTGACTGTTCCTCCTTATGTATGGACATACTGGCCACCAGAGGTCAGTGTTGTTATTTCATAGATTAGCAACTTATGAACGTCTAAAAATTAAAAGATGAACAAGTATTAAAATTAGTGTTACTCCATGTTTATTTATATATACTGCAGTCCACAAACTGCAGCTATTTGTCAATATAAAATATATGATCAGTTTTATATCACACAGAGAATATATTTTGTATTTATATTTTTTGTTGTTATTGAAATTTATATCAATAAGGAAACTAGATAAATAATCATTATTAACATATGGAGCAGGAATGGGATTTGTACTTCATCCAACTTCTTTTTAGTGAAACTAAACAGATGCGAAGCAATTTTGCCTGTATTGTATTGTCCTGTATTTTGCTTTACTTTTCAACTTTTACTAAATAAGTTTTTGCAAACTGTTTATATGCTCAAAAACAAAACAAATATACTATTTATCGTGACAACAGTGTGGGATATTCATGTTGATATGAAAATTGAAGTACTCAGTGTAAACAAATGTAAAGTTTTAAATTGTACTTGTATTTGTAAAGCTGTCGAAGATGAGCTAGATATGAATAAAAAGACGTGACTATCCACGATTTGGGTTATAGCTGCAGTTTGCTCACCTGGTATTCCCCTCACTCCTGGATTTCCTGGAGGTCCTGGGGGTCCGGGTGGGCCGATGAGTTCGCACTGTGAACACGGTGGGCCTATTGGTCCAGGGACTCCGGGGTCACCATAGACCCCTGGCTCTCCTTTATAGCCTGGTTGTCCAGGTTGGCCTTGTGGGCCTGTAATTGCAAAAGACCAACAGTCAACTAATCTAAATGTACAGAACAAATGCAAAGCACATTGTTTTTGTTCTGTTCTTTTGAATATTATTGTAATACAGGCCATGAATCCCATTTGTTAGAGATTTGTTTGAGTTCAGATAAGTTAATCTTACCTGGTATTCCTGGGTTTCCAGGAATTCCACGGAGTCCTTTATAGCCTATACTTCCAGGAGGGCCAGGTATGCCAGTTGCACCTGGCTTGGTTGGGAGGACATCTCCTGGAGGCCCTTTCCTACCTGGTGGTCCAGGAAAACCAGGAAGGCCAGTAAGGCCTTCTAGACTAATTCCCCTGGAACCTGGTTCACCTGGTTCACCAATTAAACCTGGAGGTCCTTTTATAGTTAAGAAAGATTTATAAGCATTAAAAACAACTCTCTTATTTATTTTTTTTTAATAATTAACAGATTTAAGGAATATTCCCTACTATATGAATAACTGATGATCCACAAGCTTCAACAAATGCTCTGTTTTTACAGCCATTACCTGGTGGTCCAGTCCCCTGAACTCCACCATCATCTCCCTTCATGCCTTTAGTGCCTGGGTATCCTGGCTCTCCGGGAGGACCATTGCTCCCTGGCTGACCTGGAATCCCTACAAGAGGCCAAAAAAACAAAACATAACAAATCACTTGTAGTAGTAACTGTAGGGTTAATTTGTGTAACTTTGAAAATAATGAAGTAACAAACTTTATAAATAGAAAGCACTAAACAATTTATTAATGACATTTTTTTAAAATCTAGATTTCTGATTAAATTTAGTGTTCCAGATGAAACATGTGAACATTTTTAAATAAATAATTAGCACCTGCAAAACTTACCTGGTGAACCTGGCTCACCCTTTGGACCAGGGGGACCAATCTCACCTTCAGGACAGCATTTCTGTGTTTCTCCTGTATTCAAATACAGCTTTTTGTGGTTTGTTTGTTTTTAAATCCCATGACCCTTTTCTTAATGACAAATCATGAGAAACCTGACCTGGAGGTCCTGGTCGTCCAGTGATTCCTGGTATGCCAGTAAGTCCCTGATTTCCTTTAGGTCCTTGTTCTCCCTTGGGGCCTTGTAAACCATCACCCGGGGGACCTGCTTGTCCAGGAAATCCTTTGGGTCCAGGAAGACCTGGGTAACCTTTAGGACCAGGTAATCCTGTATAACCATCACCCTGAAAAAACACAACATGATCAAAAGTGTAGAAAAGAGTATCAAAGTGGATCATTTTTACATATGCAGTGTCTTTGAGCAGAGACCTTTAAAAGATTTGTCACATGATGTACAATACTGGACTTTAATATATAGACTCACTGGTGGCCCGGGTTCTCCCACAATGCCATCTCGTCCATCCTGTCCTGGCCTACCTGTTCCTCCAGGAGGACCACCATATCCTGGGTCACCTATGTCACCCTTGGCACCTTCAAGTAACAAAAGCAACCAATAGAGATTTGGCTTTAAACACTCCAGAAAAACAAATACAGTGTGTATCTTATTTAAAGGTATAGTACTATTAAACAGTCTTTGCCTAATCCAATGTGCAGTGGTTGCCATCGTAACTGAACCAATTTAAATTTTTGAGAGGCGCTCACCTTTTACACCTACTGCAAAAGTATCACCTTTTTCTCCTTTTTGTCCCTTTAAACCAGAAAATCCTTGAAAGCCCTGCAAGCACACATAACTGTGGGCATAACAAAAATAACACAAATGATATTTATTTGCACAGTTTTAGTCCCACTGTTCTTACTTGTGGTCCTTGAGAACCCTCATCTCCTTTCAGACCTGGGTCCCCTCTTGGTCCTTGAGTTCCAGGTAATCCTGGGGGGCCTGGATAACCAGGTGGCCCATGAGACCCTGGGCTCCCCCTGCCAGAGATACATTCACAAATCCCTGGACAACCTATAGAAAACAAAAATAACAAAATTTGGTTGAATCACCAGTTTAAATTTAGTCCCCAGACCTGCTTATACAGACTCACACAGACGTTTATATTGAGAAATTAATCACTGACGCTCGTCTTCCATCACATGTTGCTTGTGAATTCAACACCAGTATTCACAAAGAAGAACAGAGTCTTGGCTTATATGATTAATGCAAACAAACAGCCACAGTTCACCTTTAATTCCCTTGAGCCCCTTGTTTCCAGTAGATCCTCTGGGTCCAGGATCACCAGGGTCCCCAGGGTCACCGCGCTCACAGTAGTAGTCTTTGAGATTGAAAAGACAGACATTAGTTGAAAATAAGTTATTTATAAATTAAAAATTATATTAAATTTAAAAAAGGTTTTAATTTTTTGGATAAAATATAATTTAAAAAAATTACCTCCACAGCCTAATCCAATCCAATCAGGCACACACAGAGACATACAAACCAGAAGGTAAGTCATCATTAAAGTGATCACATATAAAAAGTGATGACAATCCAAGTAATAAAATAATTACATCAGTGAGATTAACTTCTGCACATATGAAAGTCTTGTCCTGTGTATTATATACTAAGAGCAGAGAGAGCATACCTGGGGGGCCTGGAGGGCCTGTGGCACCTTTAGGTCCCGGGAGTCCTTTAGCTCCCTTGGGTACTGCAATGGAATAGTCATCATACTTTCCCGGCTCTCCTTTGTAGCCTTTAGGACCAGGGGGCCCTCGCGGACCAGGCAAACCCTGGCCCTCTATAAGGGTGTGAGATGAAAATGTAAAATTTAAAATGATATAGGATCAGTTTTCCAACTGTGAAAACACAGACCATCAGTAGCAGAGAGAATCTTTGATTACTGACATAGTAATTTCCACAGCAACAGAGTATTTTAACGACTGTCAGGTTGCAAGAATTATTATGAGTGATATATACGGCATATGTCTATAAGTACTAAATCAAAATACACAAGGCTTCGCCATTAAAGAAAGGAAGCAAAGTCTGAAGTCTGACCTGCTAACCCTGGTGGGCCAGAGGGCCCAGGAATGCCCATGGACCCAGTGTCCCCGGGGAGTCCAGGTTGTCCTGGAAATCCACGGTCACCTTTAGCACCTGAAACATAAAGTCATAAAGTAATTATTGTTTTACTATACATTAAGGTGAATCAGACTACACTAAGTTAAATCAGACTACAAACTAAGCTGTAATTTTGTACACCACCATGTTGGATTTTAAGTCAAAAAACTGAGATGTGAGGAAAATGCAGATTTTCATTTAGACATGTTCAGGGGCTCCGAAGTAATTGGAGAGTTAACTGACATGCAGTTTCATGGCCTGGTGAGTCCTGTTTACTGATTACTTTGTGATCAAGGAAGCAGATAACAGACTTGGAGTTCATTCCAAGTCATTTACTTTTCAGAAAGGCTCAAGTATTTAAAATATCATTAACTTGTCCAAGTACCTTTGAGCATCTGAAGATGGAGAACTATATATATGAAAATGGTTCATGCTAATTTATTTGTCAAATCCCTTGAATAAAAGTACGAACTTTAATTCCATCTTAACCATCTGATTTAAAGTCAGTGCCTCCGGTGTTGGATTTATGGACCTATTTGTATTTGAACCATAAATCTACAAGCAAAACAGTGACTTAAAGGCGTTTATTTAAAGTGATACTCTACATATATTGCTGTGTTATTTTATTATTTTAGTAAATATATAATCACAGTGTAGTGTAGTTGTGACTGAAATAATTCAAGCAGAAAACAACTTAAAAAAAAGAAAGAAAACAAAAAAGAAGCCCTTTCACAACCACCAGTATTCCCCCAGTGTGTAAGTGTAAATATCCCACTGTAAAGCTCCAGTGAACCACTTTATTTAAATCTGTATTTTGACAGTGATAAATAAAAGAATAGCAGATATATAGCTGTTGCAAACTATCAAAATATTGGTAGCTGCCTGTGCTACCCCTCACCCTCCTAGTAGATGCACCTATGCTATCAACTAATTCCTACATCACTTTGTTGTTGAGTTATCACATTCACAAAACTTGAGTGCTGCACCCAGCAGAGTGAAAGAAATTTTTATTTATGAAACTAATAGATTGTTACATTTTACATGTAAACAAAAGCAGGAAAAAAAATGTAGTAGTAAGAGTACAGATGGAGCTGTGGTCTCACCTCTCACATGACTTCCATTAAGGAGTGTATCACCAGGGAGACCTGGATCTCCTGGGTAACCCTGTGTAAGATGGAAAGAATGGTTAGGAAAAGAAATGTGCATTTTTTCTACAGGTGAGAAGACTGACCAAGGAATTTCACTGGAGTTTTACAGTTAGCAACCCTTTCCACTAAGTAACCACCAGATGTCAGTAATTCATTTACAGTCCTTCTCTAAATGTATAGCAAATATGCTAACCACGTGTCTCCTGAAGAACCAACAACAGTGTCTATATCTATATCAAACCAAGCCTTTTAACTTTTCCTCCCAGTGGCTCTCTGTTTTTCTTAAAATTGTCATACTGATTTCACTGATGTATACACAAAAGTCACCTTTAGTCCAGTTCTTCCACTGATGCCTGGAAGTCCCCTCTGTCCTCGAGAACCCTGAAAATGTATTAATGTATTTAACATGAAAGAATGCCTAAGTATAGTAAGACATAATAACATCATATGTAAGCTGCACCTCAGGTCCTGCTAGTCCCTCCCTGCCAGGTAATCCTGGAGGACCCTACAGATGGAAAGAATGAGCTGAAAACCTTTTTATGTATATTCACTTGTCTTTGTCTAAGTGTATTGTCCAGTGTCATTCAAATCATTTACCCGAAATCCAACAAATCCGAGGATTCCTTGCTCTCCCTTCAATTCGTGAGGGTAGTAGTCGCCACTACCACCCTGGATAGGAAAAAACAATAATTGAGTTATTTGTTTTTCCTCTGAGACATGACTTCTAGGTACACAGGCATATCAAAACCCACCTTTAAGCCCTTTAGTCCACATGGGCCAGGAAAACCTTTGTCACCCTGGGAGAAAGAGCAAAAAAAAGATAAAATTATAAAACAAAAATCCAGATGGAAGAGTAGAGTTTGAACTGCAACTTGTAAATTAAAATAAAAAGCTGTATGGATGGGTAGACATGAAATGATCAAAAACATGGATTAATATCGTTTCATCTGCATAAAAAATATGAAGAAGTTAAAAATCAAATGCCTTAAAAAAATGCCTTCACCTTGCTTCCTTTTGGTGAAAGAAATTGTGGAGGATATTCTACAACTTCTTCTGGTCCTGGTGGGCCAGGCGGGCCCTGTTCGCCCTGTAACATGACATTTTTGAGGTATTTGACTGTCCATATACATCAAAATATACAGCATCATGAAAAAGCACTTTCCCTTTTCCTGATTTCTTAGTTTTTTGCATCATTTATAAAAGGAGAAAAGTAAAAAAAAAATATATATTGCCAAATACCTAACTGTAGCAGCCTTGGCAGGAAGAAATACAACCAAGTGTTTACAATAACTGGTAATGAGTCTTTCACATCAATGTGGAGAAATTTTGGTTTATTCTCCTTTGCCAAATTGATTTGATTCAGCAACATTGGAGGGTTTTTGAGCATGAATGGATTGATTAAAGTCATGCCAAAGGCCTTACATGTTGTTTTTTTTATTGAACCATTCATAGTGGTGTTTTGCTGTATTTAATTGTCCTGTTGCATAACCTGATCATGCTTGACCTTCAGGGCACAAACTATGGCTGGACATTCTCCTTCAGGATTATCTGGTAGAATTCATGGTTACATCAGTTACGGGAAGTAAACAAAGAAGACCCAGACCATCACATCATCACCACCATTTTTGCCCAGTCTCAGCAAGTGAAGCATGCAGGTCTTTAGATGCTGTTCTGCAATTGCTTGTGACCTCCTGGATGAGTCATTGATTCACTCACGGAGTAATTTTGGTACCCTGTCCACTCCTGGGAAGGTTCACCACTGTACAGGTTAATCTCTGGCTCTCTTCCACAGCATGTCTTTTATCCTGTCTTCCTTCTCTAACCCCAACCGGTTGCAGCAGATGGCCGCCCCTCCCTGAGCCTGGTTTTGCCGGAGGTTTCTTCCTGTTAAAAGGGAGTTTGTACTTCCCACTATCCAAAGTGCTTTTTCATAGAGGGTCATATGATTGCTGGGTTTGACTTTGTTTCTTAGTTGTTCTTGAATTTCTTGCTTCTTTGGTGTTTTAGCCTACTTTTAGCCTTTCAGCCTACTTCACTTCATCAGGCAGGTTTAAGTAATTTCTTTATTCAACAGGTCTGGCAGCAATCGTGTCTGGGTGTGGCTAGCAGAGATGGGCAGTAATGCGTAATCCGATTACTTTTATCGAGTAACGAGTAAAGTAAGGGATTACTATTGCAAAAAAGGTAATTAGATTACTGTTACTTTCCCGTAAGCACGCTGCGTTACTGCGTTACTGCGTTACTAAAACCGTGATGTTTTTGCGAGTGTCTCATGACAATGACGTAAGCGTTCGTGGCAACAGCTGTGTGCAGATCAACAATGAATGGCGAGTGCGGGAGAGAGCGTGGAAGTACTGACGTTACTTTGAGTTTGATTCCGTAAAAAGTGACAAAAACATTAGCGTCGGCTGCTCACTGCGTGGGAAGAAAACTTCTTTTTACAGCGAAAAAAACCGCTAAACGTCCGAGCAAGTACCAAATAAGCTGCCGCTGGAATGTGAAATTCACAGAGAAACTGCCGTATCCTTCCACTGACCGCTGCGGCACACCTGCACCAGGGCAAACCTCCGCCTGCCCCACTCCTGCTATACAGGCGAAACTAGAGCAACAGGACCGCTGAGTCTTTGATTTTATTTATTTTCTGCTGTGTTTTTCTTGCATCTATTTGAAAGAGTGAGTGTAAACACAAAAAACTATTTTATTTTATATGCTGGAATATGCAGAAAATAGGTTTAAATGTTAAACAAATTTCTTCCAGTCAGAGAATGTTGCATATAATTTAATGTTTGCTTGCTGCATAAAGTTAAAAGATTAAAACTAATAAAACAAGTTTTAAAAAGAGACTCTTTCATTTCATTACATTTTATATGATGGATTATGCAGAAAAAGTAGAATTGGGCTGAAAGATCTATTGCTTTATTACGTATTTAGGGGATAAATCATGTTTTAAAAAGTAACTAAGTAACTAATTACTTTTGAAAATAAGTAATCAGGGAGTAATGGGAAGTAATCAGTAATTAGTTACTGATTACTTTTTCCAAGTAACTTGACCAACACTGGTGGCTAGTGAAACCAAATTCACATTCCAAAAAACGTGGTTAATGATAGATAATTCATGATTACCAAAAAGGTTTCTTACCTCATCACCTGCGTCACCTGTCAGTGGTCTTCCAGGATCACCCTGCCCAATAACCAAAAGTGTAGTAAGTGTTGGCTTTGCATATGTGTATCTCCGTATAATAGTTTTCAGCAAGCACTGTCAAATACTGTGAAGCTTATGACTCACTGCTGGTCCTCTCACACCTGCAGCTCCCTCTAAACCCTAAATGCACACAGATGCACAAGTGACACTCAGTGATATATGATACTGAAAAAAAAAGATGCATAAATATTTATCTATTTTTATGCATTTATTACCTGAGGGCCAGGAGGGCCAGGGGGACCACTGTAACCTTTAGGACCAATAAATCCTTGTCTTCCCTGTTTTAGGAAACCATGCAGTCATGTTAAAGATGCAGTGTTCGGGTAGCAGTTGGTATGAAGAGCACAATACGGAGAGAAAGTTTTAAGATATTTATTGCCTGCTTTAATTTTTGAAAGTGTTTCACAGAGAATTGTTCAATTGTTCAAAAAATGAATAAAGAAAATACATACAGGAGGGCCAGGGTGTCCATCTCGTCCACGCTCACCCTGCAAATTAAAATAGAAAAGACAGAAAAAGAGGATAGCATTTTTACAGACAGAGTACATATATATTACAAATGATTCTGGAATGCACAGAAAGAGGGGTGTTAACTGTAGGAGAACTTACAGGAACTCCCGGAAGTGCATCTAAATATGAAGCTTCTCCTTTAGCTCCTTTAGGCCCAGGTAATCCCTGACAAAAACACAGTTAAAGCTCATGATATATTTAATATTGTTACAATGGTCACCATTTTTACAGTGGAAACTACCACAAAGGGTCTTTTAGGCAGTTTAAAAAGAAGCAAGAAGAAAAGAAGAAGAAGCAGCAGCAACAAAATTCTACGTATGTGTCATTGAGAGATATTGTCCAGCCAACAACTACTGGGTGCTCATGTCATCATATAGCCTAAATATACATACTCTAAATACTCATTATTTTGAACATCAGTGTGCCTTCAATGGTAAGATGGTCTATAAGTGCATTATTTGTACAGTATGGGCAGATTGCTTTTGCTGTTTAGAGCAACTAAGAGCTCTTATCTGTAGTTTAAATATATTCTCAAAGTAAAACAAAACTCTAGTCTTTCATCTAAATGCACACCCACCAAATCTCTACTGCCTCCCTCCCCTCCCCCCCGTTCTGTTTAAGTATCATACTACCACTTGTATTGTACTGAAAGGTAGTTGAGTGTAGAGATTCCTAAAACATGTCCACTATGAGTAATGTAACTCTTTTTTTTTAAACACTAATCAAATGTCTTCGAAGAAGATGGTGGAACATCTGAAGGTCTCGCCATTGAATGAATAACTTAAAACATGAGTATTCTACTTACCGGTGGGCCATGGAGGCCATCCAAACCAGGCAAACCGGGGATTCCCGGCCTACCTTGTGTCCCATTACAACCATCCAATCCTGGCAACCCAGGCTCACCGCCTGCTCCGGGGTGACCCTGAGGAAAACAGCAAAGTTGTGGTCACGTACAAACACAGAGTGTTGGAAATGACAGTTGTTGTCTTCCTCGCTAATTTATAATGATATGTACATATCCTTTACAGCAGTGATATCTAAAGGCCAATATAACTATAATTATATAGTGGTGGATGACTAAGTAAACCAACATACTGAAGATACAACTACATATTGTAGTGAAGAGAACCACACTGGCACCAGCAGTGTGTATTATATTTGTCCACTAGAGTGCATAACAAGCACATGAGCCTCCAATATTTTAACTGTAAGAATTGGGCAGTTACACAACTGTTGATGCCATATTTTCACTGACAGACTGCCTTATATTGATTACTTCTTTGACATTGTAAAAAAATAAATGATCAGCACATAAGAGAAGTCCATCTATCCATTTTCTCAGCTGCCAATTCAATTCAGTGTCGAGGAGAGCTGGAGCTTATTCCAGCTGTTATCGGGAGAGAGGCCAGCTACATAGCTCACATTCACCCTTACAGCCAATTTAGAATCACAAATTAACCTAACAAGCATTTCTTCTGTGCCAAAAGAGGAAGCCAGGGTACCCAGAGGGTAAAAAGACCCTTGCCTACTCACATGAAATTAGTTATTGCTGTCAGTATTAGATGTTTGTTTTTTGACATTTGGAATTAAATCTATAAAAACAGTAGTTTACTTACTGGTAAACCACTTCTACCAGGAAAACCAGGAGCACCAGTCTTTCCCTGTAATATAAAGACATTTATTGCAATAGCTATTCATTCATCCTTAGTCTCAAAAAATAAAGAGGAAATTCATCATGTAACATTTTTGGCATTATTTTGAACCCAGTGTTCAAAGGGTTGATGACCGTCTTTTCTGGCCTGTTTGCCTTCAGAACTACCTCAGTTCTTCATGGTATAGATTCAATAAGGTTCTGGAAACATACCGAAGACATTTTTGTCCATATTGACATGATAGCATCACACATGTGCTGCAGATTTGTTGGCTGCACATCCACAATGAAATCTCCAGTTCCACTACATCCTAAAGGTGCTCTACTCGATTGAAATCCAGTGACTGTAGAGGCCATTGTGTAGAGGCACAGTGAGCTTATTGTCATGATTAAGAAACCAGTGTTCGAATATATAATTTGAGTTTTGTGGTGTATTGTTTTATCCTGTTGGAAGCAGCCATCAGGGTAAACTGTATTCATAAAGGGATGAAAGTGTTCAACAGCAATATTCAGATAGGCTATGGTGTATTAACGATAGTCAGTTGGTACAAAAAGGCCCAAAGAGTGCCAAGAAAATATCACACACACCATTACACCACCAGGAAACTAGAAAGTTGAGACAAGACAGGATGGATCCATGTTTTCATGTTGCTTACACCAAATTCTGCTCCTACTGTCCAAATGTTGCAAGAGAAATCGAGAATCATCAGACGAGGCAACATTGTTTTTTTCCAGTCTTCTCTCCATGTGAACCTGCGTGAATTGGAGCCTGTTTCCTGTTCTTAGCTGACACAAGTGGCATCTGGTGTGGTCTTCTGTTGCTGTAGATTTGACATATGCATTCAGAAATGTTCTTCTTGGTTGTAATCAGTGGCTTCAAACAGTCTGGCCACACTCCTTTGACCTTTGACACCAAGAAGGCATTTTTTTTTATTATCTTTTTTTGATTTTTCTCTGTAAACCCTAAAGATGGTTATGCAGGAAAATCCCAGAAGATCAGCAGCTTCTGAAACACTCAGACCAGTCCATCTGACATCAGTGATCATGCCATGCTCAAAAATATTTACATGCTTAAATGCATTGAGTTGTTGCCATGTGATTGACTGATTAGAACGGTAGAACAAAAGTACCTAATAAAATGACCACTGAGTGTATGTCAGTAACCACTTTCAAGGTGAACATTTTTGAGCAGTAAATATAGAATTAGCAGTTGGTTGATGGGAAAAAAAAATAAATAAATAAATATATATATATATATATACATATACATACATATGTATATGTATATATATACATATATGTATGTATGTATTCACACCAACATGGAAATGAACACTAACTTGACTTCCTTTAGGCCCCTCTGGGCCATGTGATCCTACTGCTCCCATCCTGCCTTTCTCTCCAGGAAGCCCTTCATGTCCCTGCAGTCCCATTAGTCCCCGTGGACCTTCCTTGCCTGGTCTACCGGGAGCGCCCTACAAAGCAAAACACTGTTAAAATAACACTGTTTCCAATAAAGATATATATACAAATAATGATTTGCTAAATCTAAATCTACCCCAACAGTAAACCATATTGCATAGTATTTTTGTCCTGACAGACCAATGAAGACAAAAAACCCTTTCAGTTTAAAAATCAAGTTAAGTTTCTGTTCCATTTCATAACGTTGTGAAGAGAAACAGTCCATACCCGTGCACCTTTGGCAGGAAGACACCGACATACAGAGCAGTCTCTACCCTGACACGGGCCCTCAGTGTTTCCCTGAAAAAAGAAAAGTAAAACAAACAAAACACAGGTGCTCGTAAGCATTAGAAGAGAACAGCAGGCTGATTATATTTGCTGATTCTCAGTCTTGAGAAAAAATATAGTTTCCTATAGAGACTGAACAGTGCAGATTAGAAAGCTTTGCACATATCAGTGTTCTCACACTGATGGCTAAATAAACCTGACCTTGATAAGAATTATTTTGTCTTGACATTCTACTGAAAAACCTGTACTGAGTTCAAACATCAGTGTGTGTATGTGTGTGTGTGTGTGTGTGTGTGTGTGTGTGTGTGTGTGTGTGTGTGTGTGTGTGTGTGTTTGTGTGTGTGTGTGTGTGTGTGTCTTCTGGGAGTTTCGCACTGCAGAAATATCTGTGTTGCAAACATTAGTAATGTTTTCTCTGAGGCCACTAAATATTTAGTGGGCTTATTTACACTGGTGAAAATTAGTGAGACCCTTCTGCACATCTGTTGATAAACCTGTCCCACAGCTTTAGATCTAAACTTCATGGGATGCTCCCCAACTTTCAGAAAATGAAGTGCAACGGTCAGTTATATTTTTAATAGGACACTGGGGTTCAGTGTATTAACCAAATGCACTTTGAGGGAATAGAAAACGCTGGAATTTTTCTATTGGTACAGAAAGTACTTTAACAAGTAGTGTATATTATATATATACTACTTCAGCATAATCTCTCACAAACCCTTAAATTAATGATAATATTTGTGTATGCGATAATGTGTTACTGCAGATGTACAGATGTACATGCATAATATTTAATGTATTTTGGATTTTGTCTAACTAACACAGGGTCAAAATTATATAGAGAGAGTCAATTATATACAGATACCCCCTTTAATATTTGGTTTAAATGTCCTTTGGTGAGTTACACCTTGACAAGACACTTTTCATAGCCATCAACAAGTTTCTACCATAATTCTGTCCAAATATTTCACCACTCTTCATGGAAGAATTGGTGGAGTCCATTTAAAATGGCTGGTTTCCTGGCACAGACTGAGCATTAAGGATCCATCCAGCCTCTGAAGTGTAGGTGGTAACTGTCATTCTCACCACGTCACACTTAGGTGTAAACTGCTCTAGTGCAAACAGGACCCTCAGGGACCCATTGAGTCGAACCCCCGACCTTCTGATCATGGGGTGACCACGCTACCTACTGAGCTATCCCTGCCCCTACCACCTCCAGCCAACAAACGCCACCAAAGTTAAAGTTTTCCACCACCTGTCTACTCTTAGAATTTCTGTCCAGTAAAATTATGAACAGAATCTGTGACAAAGGGCAGCCTTGGCAGAGTCCAACACCCACCAGAAATAAGTCTAACATTGTCAGCAATGTCAACCATGCTCCTGTTGCAGTTGTACAGGGATTGAACGGCCTATAGCAACAAGCCAGACAGCTAATACTCCCGCAGCACCCCCCACAGTGGGCGCTACTCAAGGAGCACGGTCGAATACCTTCTCCAAGTCATCAAAATACATGTAGACATGTGTAGAGTGGTTTGGCAAACACTTACGCACACTCGAATATCATCAAGAGGATAAAGAGCTGGTTCTAGAAGCTTTTTGTTAGCCTTTCGATATGTCTAGAATCATTTTCTTGTTGGACGACCTATTTGTGTTCAAATTCATTTCAAGTTCATCCATCCATTCGCTTCCGCTTATCCTTTTCAGGGTCGCGGGGGGCGCTGGAGCCTATCCCAGCTGTCATAGGGCAAGAGGCGGGGTACAACACACAGGGACAGACAACCATTCGCACTCACACATTCACACTTAGTGGCAATTTGGATTATCTATCCCCACAAGCTGCATGTCTTTGGACGGTGGGAGGAAGCCGGAGTACCCGGAGGGAACCCACACAAACACGGGGAGAACATGCAAACTCCACACAGAAAGACCCCGGCCTGATGGTGGAATTGAACTCAGGACCTTCTTGCTGTGCGGCAACAGTGCTAACCACCGTGCCACCGTGCTGCCCTATTTCAAGTTCATTTGAAGTGAAATTGAAGAATTTGGAGGTAGTCCTCTTTTTTCATTGTTCCATCCACTTTGCGCAATGTGAAAGAAATCATTAAATGGACATCCATGTATGTCCATGATGAGTATATGTAAACTTCTGACCACAGCTATAACTGTTTGCTTGCCAATAGTGTCATATGTGAATAATGCTAAATATTAAAACTCTTTGAATGTTAAAGTTAAATTCTTTGTGCACGAAAACACAGTGAGACATTTGAAAATGTCAAATGTGAAAGTTATTATTAGTAATTATTAGTATTAAACACAAACTATTGCCACTTGCACACTTTTTTGGCAACAAAACCCTGCCTGCTTGCTACAATAGTTGAGCCATGAATAAAAAAGATAAATAAATTAATAATTAAAATAAAAGGCTTTGACTTTGGTCAGTGAGTTAAAAGTATAGGAAAGCACAATGCTCAGCTTGGCTGCCTGGTTCAGAAAAAATATTGTGATACTTGGAAGTTGATCAGTTTATTTGTTTATTTTAAATTTGTTTAAATATATATTTTTTTTATCATTTGCATTTTTTCTATTTTATTATGATGTATTTTCTAAGTAGCTACTATAAACATACTATGTATAGACAAAAAAATAGGCAAAACAGGAACTCAACCAATACATTTGTCACGTCCAATTTAGCATTTTGAAGTATTTGTGTGCAAAAGCCCATAGTATGCGGCTTAACATAAAGTACCAGGGATAAACAACATCAACAGATAAGGAGCTGAACAGTCTTCCAGGTGCAGTGAGATTCTCCTGGGAAATACTTAAAAAATCCTAACTTAAGAGTCTATCTGTTTGGTATGTTTGTATGCATAGCGACATACAGATTGTGATAAGCAATAACATGTTAAGTTCACTGAACAGCAGAGTTGGGGCTATGCTTATGTTACACTGATAAACTGAACATAAACTACAGTCCTGGCTGCTCTGACAGTAGCAGTAGCACCAGCTGCATTAAGGAAAATGTAATTCAAGTGTGTTTAGCGAATTACATGAA
Source organism: Pelmatolapia mariae (assembly GCF_036321145.2). NCBI lineage: Eukaryota > Metazoa > Chordata > Actinopteri > Cichliformes > Cichlidae > Pelmatolapia > Pelmatolapia mariae. Next base: position 15,696,462 of record NC_086243.1, read on the forward strand.
AGAATTCATACAAACCTGAGCCACTGTATTGGACTAAGCTCTGCAATGGACGGGGATAGCTATCTAAAGCTAATCCTAATATTTTTAAAGTAAAATTAACATGTTTAAAAATGTGGCAACAAAAATTAATGAAATGTGATTTTCTTAAATTAAAATTCATTACTATTCATTACTCAATGTATAATTTATTTGCAATATAGTACTAGAACTCGGAGTAGATATACTATGTATAATAGTTATGTTAAGTATGAAAATAAATGTCTATAAAATAATTCTTACTGCCTTGAGCTGCTGCACAAAGAAGATGAGGGAAAGCATCCACCTGTGAAAACAAGAGTGTTAAAAGGTTAGCGCTTTTCTTTTTGAGCACCTGCTGGATGCTATTACACAACTGTAAATGACCAAGAGAGAGACCCTTGTATGGAGTTTGAACTATGAGTCTGTTATGTTCTTACCACGTGGATGATCTTAGCTGTAGCATGGCCTCTGACTTTCTATCCATTTATATCCATTCCTGTGTTACTTTTAGTCTTAGCTTCCCTCTGTACACACCACCTTCTAATCTCATGTTCCATAAGTGGTTCATAAATCAGGATGTTGCTTTGAAGTTTTCTAATATGTTGGACCCTCATGTGATCAGTGGCTGCACTGATGCTGATGTTGCTACACAGTGTTTTAATAGTCACTGCTTGGAGATTTTAAATTCAGTGGCACCTATGAAATCTGTCATTGCTGCCTCAAAAAGTGTTCATCCATGGATAAATGATGACGTCAGGAAGGTCAAAAGAATCTGTAGAAAAGTAGAACGCCTTTGGAAATCAACTAAACTCGAAGTTCACAGGCTCCACCTTAGGGAACTCTGGGTTTCCTTACATGAAACCATAAAAACAGCCAGATCAGGATATTTTTCTCAGTTAATCTCATCAAGCAAGAGAAATTCCAAGGTACTGTTTGACTCCATAAACTCTATTGTTTCTCCCGTGGTCCACCCAGTACCCGTGACCTCTATATCTGAGAGTGATGAGTTTCTGAATTTCTTTGTGGATAAAGTTGATCATGTCCTTATGAGCATTGGTTCTTCAATACCATCTGTTTGTGTCTCTGGGCCACCTCCCCCTCATTTACTGTCAGCGTTTAACCCAATGACCTTACATGACCTTTCATTCCTGCTGGATAAAATGAAAATGACCACTTGTGCAAATGACATTCTTCCTGCTGGGCTTTTCAAAAATGCTCTCTCTGTCATTGGCCCCTCTATTGTAGAGATATGCAATGCCTCTCTTTTAACAGGTGTGGTCCCTAGGTTCTGTAAGCATGCTGTTGTTGAGCCAATATTAAAAAAGAGCAGTTTGGATCCAACTCAGCTTAAGAATTATAGGCCTATCTCTAAGCTTCCATTATTATCGAAAATTCTGGAAAAAGTTGTTGCAGATCAACTTACCACTTTTTTAGAAAAACATGAAATTTATGACAAATTTCAGTCAGGTTTCCGTAAAAGTCACTCAACAGAAACCGCATTACTTAAAGTCTCTAGTGACATTATGATGTCAGCTGACTCCGGAGCATCCTCAGTCATGGTTTTGTTGGACTTGACATCTGCCTTTGACACCATTGACCATACCATCCTGATTAACAGGCTCCGGGACATAGTCGGTGTGTCCGGTCTGGCTTTGGAGTGGTTTCGGTCGTACCTCTCCAACAGATCTTTTAGTGTTTTTGCGAATCGGTTTATGTCACATTCTAAGGATCTGGCATGTGGGGTACCGCAGGGTTCAGTTCTGGGTCCTATTCTTTTTCTTTTGTACATGTTACCTCTAGGACTTATAATTGGGCAGTTCCCTGAGGTGTCTTATCACTTCTATGCTGATGATATTCAGCTCTATTGCTCTTTTAAGCCGATGGAAGTCCATAAACTGTCCTCTTTAATTAATTGTTTAGCTTGCATTGAACAGTGGCTTGGTGACAACTACTTACAGTTGAACTCTGAGAAGTCAGAAACATTAATTATTGCCCCCGACAACCAGATATCTCTAATCAAACAGCATCTTGGTTCTCTTGGCTCATCTGTTCACCTGAGCCTCAGGTACCTTGGTGTGATCTTTGATTCTGCCATGTCCCTAGAACAACACTCTCGCCAGTTGATTAGGAATTGCCTTTTTCAGCTAAGAAACATCTCCAAACTGCGAACTTTGCTGAGTTAGAAATGGTTATTCATGCTTTTATTTCATCTCGCTTAGATTATTGTAACAGTCTTTTTTTTTGTTTGAGCAAAAGGAATCTTGACCGTCTCCAGTTAGTCCAGAATGCTGCTGCAAGGCTTTTAACTAAGACACGAAAAAGAGAGCACATTACACCAGTGTTACGTTCATTACACTGGCTTCCAGTACATTTTAGAATTCATTTTAAAATCTTGGTACTGACTTTTAAAGCTTTGAATTGTGATGCCCCTGCCTACATTTCTGATCTTTTAGAATCCCACACTCCCTCTCGCAGCCTGAGATCATCTAATCAAAGGCTGTTGGTAGTCCCACGAACTCGTTTTAAGACCAGAGGTGATAGATCTTTTAGAGCGGTGGCCCCCAGGTTGTGGAATGCTCTCCCCCCATCTTTACGTTGCCTTGATTGTATTTATTCTTTTAAAAAGCAGCTTAAGACTCATTTATTTAGATTGGCTTTTAATTAGATTTGTGCTGTATGTTTGATTATTAATGTATTTTATGTATTTCTGTTTTATATTACTGTGAAGCACTTTGTGGTTTTTATCCTGTGAAAAGTGCTATATAAATAAATTGATTTGATTTGATTTTAGCAAATCTTTCCCACTCACTGTTATCAACTTGGTGTCCACTTAGTATTTGAAAGTGAAAGTATGTGCCTCTGTGCCTGCCTCAGAGCAGATCTTCTTTTTAATTCTAGTATACAAGCATACAGATGTTTGAATATTTGACTAAACAGGCCAGAAGTGTGCCTGTCTTCAAGTAAACACACTTACAAAGTTATTAATGTGAGTGTGATAGCTTAGGTTCAGTCAAAGAGGTCTGAGTGAAATCTAAAGATAGCAAGGGTTAAGGACTATTTTTTGATTCAGTCATAAAAATTAGCATTATTATCTGAATACTCTTACCAAAAAACTAACATGTGCCTCATATTGCTTTCTGCAAAAATATTGTTATTATTAAAAATATTGGAGTGAGACATACCAAAGAGCAAACAAAGTCCCAGGAGTAACTGAGGATTTCATCTCTCAAGTCCACTTCACAGCTGCTTGCTGGCCTCAGTGCTGCCACCTGTAGTGGATTAAAACAAAAGAATGAAACAGCAAAAACATCTGTTAGGCAAAGGGCACTTTGTATGAAAGTGAGAGATATAGTAGAAGATACAGAACAGACAGTTATGACCTTTAAAAAGTGGGAGCATGCAACTGATTAAGGATTTTTAAAAGACTAGTTCCACTATGCACAACAAGTATTCGCTACTCACCAAAATTCAGAGCCCGAAATGATTGTCATGAAGTTCATTTAGTTCTAGCCAAGTAGCTTAATCCCTAACTTGAGATTCCATCTTATCTCATGTCCTCATGTCAGTAAAAAACCAAAGTGAGAAACTTCCGCTGCAAGGACCAGTGAGAGTGAGATGAGAAGAAGCATTTTGACTGGGAATAAACACAACAGAAAGTTCAGACCGCCTCTCTATTCAAGGCCAAGTTAAACAACTTCCCCGGGCTGTACTGTCTAAAGTCATAAAGTCAGATAGGGAAACCTTGATTGAGGACTGCCGTCACGTAACATCACCCAAAGCACTGCGGTAGATGAGTGAAATTTGAAAGCCGGTTACAGAGGAGAGCACTCAAGGAGACACCTATCCCCCCTGGAGTGCCTGTGGTTATTCCCAAACTACTGATTTAAATACAGAGAGAAAAGCCATGGGAACGCCAACATTCATAATTCCTATAATCCTGTTGGCTGCAATGCTGGTGATGACTGATGGAAAAAAGGTAAGATCCTTCCTATTTCTCCTTATTAGCTTTATTGACTGTTTTAAATTAAGCTTTGCATGCACTGATAATCCATCACTGCACTGACTGTCTTTTTTTTTTAAAATATAAACACATGGGACATGGTCTCTTTTGTGGCTGACTCTGGATTAAAAAAATTGTGTTGCTTTCCTTCATGTCACCCTGCATAGACTGGGCTTGTTGTTGAGCTGTACTAACTTATTAATCGACATTGCTCGAGAGAAAACCACACAACAACTCAATTCTGTATCTAAATATAGTGTTTTTCTTTTCCTCTAAAAAAAATATAGGTTCAAGAATGACATTGAATATTTTTCTCAAACCTGTAGATCAGTAACTTCTTAAATAGTAATGCTGTATAGGACTCTCTTTTTCTCTTTTTGGTAACTCTGTGAGGACCTCAATGACTGTTTACTGGAAAAAAGCATCCTGAAACCTTTTTTTAAACATCTCCCAAAGAAATGTGATGCTTTTTTTTTTCAGCCTGTTTGCTGATGCACTCCATCGAGTAATGTGTACAGCACTCTTCAGTGTGCTATGTTGGTGGGCCTTTTTATAGTAGGTCATGGAAAAGTTTGATGTTGTTTCATGTGCAAAAAATAAACAAAAAAAAGCTGAAAAACTGAATTAATTATAGCTTAATGACCAATGTAATAAATTTCCAATAATTAGGTATAACGGTTTTATCATTGTAGCTGTTCTTGCTAAGCTGCTTTTGGCTCAAGGGTGGCCTAATATTTAGACTACAAACAACACTCTGTGCAGATTACTCTTTTTTATTACTTGTTTCCCCACTTTTTAAAGTCTGTTAGCTTCACTAAACCTTTTACACTGCTGACAAGCAAATACGTGTGCAGCTTTCTAATTAAAGGCCACCGTGTTCAATAGAGACTCAGGAGGGTATTAACACAGCAGAGTTAGAGATGTTATTAAGGCAAATTGCTTTAAAAGTGCTAATCCTCCACAAATTAGCCCCAAGTACAAGGAATGTCCCTCACTATACCAGCAACAAAAGTATGATTAAAGACTGCCTTGAGGAACTGTAGCCTGCAAAATCAGAATAGTCGAATTCAACAAAAAAGGAAAAAGATCTGCTTTTATACCAAAGCTACGGTGAAAAAACTGAGAAATCACCTATTTGTGCATTTTTTTTAAAAATAATGCAGTATGTGCAGCATTATGCAAAATGAAAATACTTTACAATCAGTAGGACAACTGACTTTGAGGAAGCAGCATTACATTACAAATATTTGACAATTTTTCAAAAACACAATTGTTTTTATTTTATTTTGCTTTTTTATTTTGTGCATTAGTGATTAAAAAAATGTAAACTTTCTTCAAGTGTGTGTGCAACGGAAGATCAAGGTGCCGCTGTGATGGAGTGAAAGGCAGCAGGGTAAGTGTCTAATTCACTGTCTGTGTCAAAAGACTCAGTTCATCCTCCTGCAGTTTACAGCTACTTATTTCTTCTTTTCACAAAACTTTTATTCTTTTTTATTTTTTTAATTTTCTCAAAGCAAGATTTGTACTTTCTGTAACTCTATGGTGTACACTCCACTAATTAAATCATTTTTCAAAGTAACAAATAATTTAATTATGAAACACATCTTAGAAGGAATATATGCAAATAGACACATTCGTCATAGAAATATAAAATTCTCTAGTCATTCATTACCCCCCTAAATGTAATGATGAAGTAAATTGTTTTCGTTTTTACTGTTGTAGACTGTACAGTTTTATCAAGCGTCAAGCATCCACAAATTAATAATAATTATATCTTGAATAAACAAAAGAAAATGGATGTATGGCTAAATATATCCTTTACGAAGGATATGGACAAATATTTCAGTGTGTTTACACACTAGGTTTGTTGCAGATATAAATATAGCAATTTCTCTCATTTTAACCACATACAGCTGATAAATGTACCAATACCAGTTTTAATTGGCAATATTTTCATAAGCATTCACAAAACAGCAGCTACGTATTTACTTATAAAGTGACAATACCAATGAAGCCGCTGTTTGTTTACTGGTTGCCACCTTATGTCCTTTCTTTCTGTGTCCTATCACTTTTCATTCATACATTCACACACACAGGGAGACAAAGGATTTCCAGGAAATCCAGGTTCCCCTGGGCCATCAGGACGTCCTGGACCAGATGGTCCCACTGGGCCGATGGGACTAAAGGTAAAACTTAAGCTCTCATTAAGTTTCCTGATATTAACACAGTTTGTAGTGTCAGTCTAAATTATATCTTATATTATTATACTTGATTATAATTCACAGTTTCTCATATGCCTACACATTTTTATTTGAACTTGTTAAATGATAGTTAAATGAAAGGAAAAATGAACACGAAATGTTGTAGTATAACTTCGGGTAGGTTCCTCCGGGAAATTCAGTAATTAAATAACAAAGTAACTAAGGACACCACATGATTTAACAGCCTGAAGAAAGAAGAAATCATTTTCTGTGTGACTTCATCAGTTGCTCACATCGCTCTGAAGGAACTTTGGCCCACTCTCCAACTAACACGATGCTTTAGTTCACTGAGGTTTGCAGGTATTAGTTTACGCACAGCTCTCTTAAGATCCTATCACAGCACTACTATACAGGTTGACTTCTGAGTTCTTGTTGACTGGACCATCACAACACTGATATACTGTGTCTGGTTTCACCAGTTGTGATTCTGAGCATTATGACCAAACATCTCCACTTTGGTCTTGTCTGTCATTGCTCGAGAAGTCTTGTGGTTTGTTCAGCTGTACTGTCATCTTATTTTTTGCTGTTTTCTCTCTCGTGGCCTTGTTTTTTTTTGTTTTTTTTTTTGGGGGGGGGGGTTTCTATGGTTTCTCTGAGCACTGTGCAGTGGGATTTGGGGGTAAATTCAGTTGGAACACTGTGTTAATATGCACTTAAATGCTCCAGACCAGCAAACTGCAGAATCTCTGCTTTTTAGAGGTGCTCGCACTCGCCGATGATAAGTTAATTTGATTTAGCAGCACTTGTGTACTTACCCTAATAAATACTATGGAGTCAGTAAGGGTGTACTTGTACTTCATAGTCGAATGAAACTTTTTTTTTTTACATGACTGTATGTGTTACTATACCATGCCATAGGGATTAAATAAAAGTTTGCCTACTATGACAGGGAAACACTGGGCATGATGGACCAGCAGGACCAAACGGCGATCCGGTAAAAAAAAAAAAAAAAAGTCTGTTTGTCTTTCAGTCAGTAACACCTACATGTATGTTAAAAATGACAGCTATTTTCGCTTCTGTCATTACAGGGACTTGAAGGCAAAGAGGGGTTTGCTGGGAGTCATGGCTTACCAGTGAGTTGTCTTGTTGTGTATACAAGTCTAATGTATGAATCACAGACATGCATATTCCTGCAGATCCTCATACATGGCTGTTGTGTTTTATATAGGGTGTCCCAGGCTTACAGGGGCCTCCGGGCCCCCCGGGAGCCCCAGGCTGCAATGGAACAGACGTATGAAAATATTGCATATTAGCTGTGGACCTATAATGCTTTGAACTTTTTTTTCAGGGTTAGGGTTGGGGTTTCTAATTTGAAAGAGCACATTTTTAAATGTATTATAGGTTAAAGAGATTGTAATTTCACTGCATGTTCTCAACGCATTACTTTCCAGAAGGGGGAAGATGGACCTCCCGGTATACATGGGACCTTTGGCCCTGATGGACTGCCAGTAAGAACACAACAAGACCATTTTTTTTTTTTTTTGGGGGGGGGGGGTTGTTTTGTTTTTATTCTGTTTTTCTACACTTCTCAGCGACTCTGGTATCATATTTCATTGCATCATCCTTAAAATTACCCAAATTAACTACTGATAAATAAATGTTTGAGTATTTGTTTTTACTCCACAGGGTCCACCGGGTCAGCCTGGACCTAAGGTAATGATAAGCCGCTTCATGGCCTTGTGCTAAATTCTTTTTGTACCAGGGAAAGATGTGTCTGCAGAATTGCTCAGCAATGGCTGTCATTCAAGAAGCTTAAGAGCAAGATCCTGCATCATAAAAAAAAATCATGATGTTGAAGTTGCCCTCTCTGTTGTCTCTAGATCTCTGAACTCATTTTTACCTCAGCTCTTTGGCTATTGGCGAAGGCGGTCGCACTTTTCTCCTCTCCTCTCTCCCTTATCTTCCCTGCTTAGCCTCTTGTGTCCTTGTCTAGTCTTGTGTATTTTTGTATTACTTTTCCCTGGAACACTCTCTCACAGTCTGTTCTCTAAAACCTAAAAGAGGAATTATGGATTTGATCAACTGGTCCCTGAATGCAATTGACACCCCTTTCTCAACGAGAAGTCTGGGCTCAGGTGAGCCTGAGTGTCCTGGAGGTACTTTCCCTGCCAGATACACGATGGATGGGTGGCATAACTGGAGGGTCGTGTGCCTGGCGGGACTGTCGATCGAAGACGCTGAAGATATCTACCTATTCGGAACCATGATAACAGGGTTCTTGCTGATCGGAGCTGGCTTGGCCCTGGCTTATCGAAGATTAAAGAAAGCGGAATCGGCTGTTCAAAACCCCACAAGGCTGCCTGCTGTGGTCTCAAGGCTGGAACTGAACAAAAACACCCTGATAACAGACTGTGCTTAGTATGTTTCTTCCTATTCTATGCAAGGCCACCTGGGTTGGCTGGAAGACTGTTTACTTAGCCTGGCAGGGCGAAGGACACTGTCTCAGCTGAACTCTGGACACACACACACATACACATACACTGATACACACTCATCCCCCCTCCCTTTCCAAACGCCTTCGATGCTTGTCCCCTCCCGGAGAAGATGGCGGTCAACTGGACCAGCGCAGACATGCACACCGGCTCTCTCTTACCCTTTACCCGCCCCTGTTGCTTGTCTTGTGTTTCTATGGTGTATTGATAGTCATGTGCTTTTTGTGCTGAGGTGTTTTTTTTTTCTGTTATCAAACTGTTCTCCCATTAGGAGCTCAGTCTGAGTGGAGTTTTTTTTTTTCTCCTCCTCTCACCTCATGTTATGTATTTTCGTTGTTTTTTCCTATCAGCCTACCTCTCTGACATGTCTCCCCAATGTGTTGTTTGTGTAAGTTTGGTCAGAAGGTTCCTTTGTAAGTGCGCATGCGCCATTAGCGTGCTGCCTGCTGTAACCTATAATTTCCTTCGGGATTAATAAAGTATTCTGATTCTGATTCTGATACCTAATCCATCTGTGGCCACTAATTTCCAGATTTCTCTTTGTTTATTTGTTTTTCTTTTCATCTGTAAAGTTATCCTTACCAATGTAAATATTACAATTAGAAAGCTAATTGTTTGGGTAAGAACTACTGGGAACTGTTCATGTTTATTTGAACGCACAAGAATGCTAGAAAATGTGTTACTAGTGTTTAAAAGAACTGACCCTCTAAAAGCATCAGAAACCTACAAGCTCTGTGTGTGTATGTGTACCCCTATATGTGTTCCTGTGTTGTGATATTTAACATTTACCAGTCTTCAAATCACATTTCATGTGATGGTGGCTGAACAAAATTGTGTCAAAAGCATGCATCCACGCCATCAGGGAAAAAAGGGGGATTCTCAAAGCTCTGACACAAATTCTGAGTTTGAGGAATTTCAGAGGAAGCACTGACTTTTAACCAGTTCGAAATATGTGCGTTATGTCTGGGTTAGGGTACACAACACATTACCAAGGTTGATAAAAACCTTTTAAAAGTGACAGTCAAAGTCTACAGATGCCAGTTACTAACAAGATTTATTAACCGCAACTATAAAGTATTTTTACATTTTTGATGCGTCGTTTTCATAGGGTGAATCTTGGATACCAGGCAGTTCACAACCAGGGCCCCGTGGACCACCTGGGAGGGATGGACAGCCGGTAACATTTTAGACTGCTCTTTTAATAAATAAATCCTGTCAGTCAGGCACACATATATATTTATTTTTGAATAGTTATGTTTATTTTATATTGAAAGCACAGTTTCCTTGAATTTCAGGGAGATCCAGGTTTACCTGGATACAAAGGACAACCTGGTGAACCTGGACCAAGGGGATCTGTTGTAAGGAAAACTTTTTCTGAGATTTTTGTGGATGACATGTTTTTGTGTGATGTTTGACGTTAAGTGTGTAAGTTCTTTATGAACAGGGCTTTCCTGGACATCGAGGGCCTCCAGGACCAAAGGTAATGCTGTTAAAATTAAATTTGCATATGTGTGTACAGGTTTGTACACACTTTTGACCAGTTGATCAAATGTGTGTACCACATAACTATTCATGTAAACTTTCTGATGAAAGCAAATATGTATAAAATCTGCTTGTTTATGCAAAAAAGTTACAAATGCCTGTATAAACTTTTATTTTAGGGTCAGGAAGGCATTAGTGGTTCCCCAGGACCTCAAGGCCCTAAGGTAGTTTCTTTTTCACTATTATTGTGGCAGCATTGTATCATAATTCATGCCGACAGTTGTGTATATTATGTCTTGTTTTTTTCATTGAGGGTAATTTTAATTTTTATGTTGCAGGGGAGAATAGGCCCACCAGGTCCACCTGGACCAAAAGGTCGGATCAAGGAGCTTGTCTTAGGGGGTTTCGTGTTAGAGGTACAGCAATAGTTTCATATAACACCCTTCAACAAAATCGTCATCGCCTTTCTAGTTTTGGAAAATGACCCAACGATTTCTCACATCACACTGTTCACTCTGCAGCGACTGGGCTGAATATTTTCCTACTTTTGCAGTGGCTGATTGAACAGTAACCTGCACTAACCTGCTCATTTCAATCAACAGAACAAAAAGACAAAATTCCTTAACTAATGGGAAGAGATGAAAGAAGGCAAAGAAAAAACATTATTTAAAAATAATCTTGAAGGGCATATGTTTCCAATGTGCAAATAGTGACACTATGAGAAAAAATCACAGGCGTCACCAGAACTGTTTGGCCCAAAGCATTTCAAGGCAACTGGGTAAGTAGTCAAAACATGCTGCTGTGTTTGGGACCAAAGAGATGAAATTTCTAATTCCTTTCTAAAATGATTAACTAGCAAACTTACAAAAAGGATGAGGCAAAATGAAAAACAAATAAAGCATAGTAAATACAGATATAATATTTAAAAATACAATTTAAAAATTTAAAAATACAATTCTAAACATTTGGTCCCTGAACTGCTCTTTCCACGTCCTGCCACTCTAATACAGAAATATTGTCATTGAAATTATCAGAACATAACTTCAGTTGTTTTTATTTTTTAATTCTTAATTAGGGGATAAAAGGAGACAAGGGAGATATAGGAGAAAAGGGCTGCAAAGGTTCAATGGTAAGTACATAATTAAAATTCAAGACAATTGAATACATTCACCAATTTTAAAATGAGAAAAACTTTCTGATTCTTGTCCTTATTTTAATCTGTTTCCAGGGAGAACCTGGTTATGGACAATATATTAAAGGCGCAAAAGGAGAAAGAGGATTACCAGGTCCAGAGGTAAGACACAGCATCCCATTACCACTCAGTTTTTCCATTTGACTGTGTGTGTGAACATATGGCATTTGGTTAATCAATTTATTGTGCCTGGTATTCCACATTTCTCACACATCCCTCTATTTTTTCATTCCTTCCCTTTGCACCAAAGGGTTACCAGCACCAGTATGAATAGCACGAAAAAGAGGCTGAGCAGCAGAGGGCAGTGATGCAACATCAAACTCAATGCGATTTGCCATTTAGGACGAGAGAAAAGACTGTCATTGGTTATCTACATTATAGTAATCACTTCATCAAAATTATTTTTGCTAAAACAACAGCAACCAACAACAAACATAATTATGTTGCATAGTTTTATTATTAGCCCTTTGAAGCTCTCTGTTTAGGCCATCCCAGTTCAGGGACAACAGCAGCTGTCATGGTCTCCGTGCCTGCCCGGCCGGCCCCACAAGGCTACATTTGCTGTTTTGGTTCTCTCTCTCTCTCTCTCTCTCTCTCTTTCCCTCTCTGCCTGGGCGGAGCTCATTGTGGGCTCCGCCCTTGGCCCACACACCTGACAACAATTACCTGTCATCACCGGGAGCACTATTTGAGGCTGGAACACAGATCCTCTCGTCGCTGGATGATTGTACTACTGACACTTTCCTCCCCGGACCTGTGACCTCCCTGCCGTGTGAACGTGTGTGAGTGTGGGCAAGAAGACGTGAGCGAGTGTGAGAGAGCTACCCTGTGATTCCCTGGAGTTTTGGATCCCCTTCACTGTATATACTGTGCACTGGTGTTGTAAATAAACTGTTCTTTGGAGACATCTACCGCTCTGCGCTTGAGTCCCTACAACCTGATTGTGACAGCAGCGTCTCTAAATCAAAGAAAAGGATCATTCTACATATTTTTGTGTGTGTCTTCAGACTGAGGGGGGCACAGCATTGCTTAAAAGGGTCCTCAAAAAGCTCCAACCCTGATATGATCACATTCTCCTTTCATATATATTAGAAGTCACTGCTTCAAAGACCACATATGTGTCTTTGAATAAGAAATTTTAATGTGAATTGAATTCCTGTTTAAGATTTTTTTTTATTTTTATATATTTATTTGAAGGCCTATTTTACCTATTTTTATTTTAGAATAAAATAGAATAGCTGTTAATTGTCATTGTACAACGAAATTATGGGTGCTCCATGGCAACTGTGCAGGGTGAAAAATATATAAATAGTAAAGACAGCAGGAATAAATTGCAAACAAAAGACAGTTGGGAGGAATATATACAAAACAAGAGAAAGGCACACATTGGAGGGCAAAGTGCTTGGAAGCAGTGCAAAAGGATTTGGTCTGAGTATAGAGTCCATATGTGAGTGGCCTGAGTGATGGGGGTTACTCAGGACATGACTCAGATTGGTGAGGTGGGTAGGAAGGGATGGGGTGTGGGGGGATAGTGTTTGTTAACGGTCTGAAAGCCCTACAGAAAGAACCTGTTAGTGAGTCTGGAGGTGTGGGACCTGATTAACCTGAGGCGCCAACCACAGGTCAGCAGGTCAAACAAGTTGTGGGCGGGGTGCAAGGGGTCGCCTGTAATGGCTAAGGTTTTTCTGAGACACAAGGATCTGGCAATGGCCTCCAGAGGTGGCAGAGGGCAACCAATGATTTTTTGAGGAACATGAAGATTAACATGAAGATCACAAAGATTTGGCATTTTACAGTCTAAAAACTGTATTTTTGAGACCTAAGTAAAAAATTACTGAGAAAATAAATAAAAACATGTACTTCATCCTGAAAAACTCAAGCTTATATGAATCTTCATGCTTATCCTTAATTGTCCTTACAGGGAAAGCCGGGCAAGGATGGTGATCCTGGACCAGGTGGATTTCTGGTACTGTTCTGCTATGCTTAATAAATAAATATATATATATATATGAGTATATATATGTGGCTGTTGAATGCAACATATTTCTGTTTAGGGAAGACCTGGCCCCAGAGGGGATCCAGGATATCCAGGAGTGCCAGGAGCGCCGGTCAGTTATCCTTTCTTCTTACTAATTATTCAGATTCATTAAATTCTTTAAAATTTGCATTTATACATTAAAGTATTAAATCAAATCAGTAAAGGTGGTGTAGTACCAAAGCAAAATCTCTTGAAGGGCTAATAATGTTTTGCATGACACTTTGTTTGCATCCTCTATATAGGGTGAAAAGGGAAATAGGGGTCCGCCTGGCCCAAGTGGAGATGTGAGTTTATGACAGTTTTCTACTTTACAATCCTTATATGGTGGGAAAAATGCTACATTAGTCTTTGTTATGGCTACAGAATTAATTTCTATGGATTTTATTTGAATCCATCACTTGTTCTAAAATGTCCAGTGCCATTTTGTTTACAGACATATGTGACTGAGCCAATCAAAGGATACATGGGAGATCCTGGTCCTCAGGGCCCACCTGGACTTCCTGGGCCTCGAGGTGCATAATACTCTATAATATACAAACTAATGAAGAAGATATACAACAGAATAGCAAATCCTAAAGTCAAAGCCTGCAGTCATGAGCCGATGAAAAAAATCCCTGCTTTATTGTAGCCGACTTGCCCATACAGTAATAACACATGTGACTATTCTTTTCTCAGGTATTGCGGGCTTTCCTGGACCACGAGGACCTCCAGGTGTGAAGAAAGAATTTGAAAGAGAATAACATGCTTTGTACTTTCATCCACACGTTAAGCTTATTTTGTAAAGCTTGCTCATGGCCTCTCACTTTACCCTGCACAGGATTAGGTATTGATGTGCCTGGCCTACGTGGTCCCAAGGGCTTTCCAGGCCTAAAAGGTGATCCTGGGGAGCCTGGGGGTGATTATATCGGACCTCCGGGTCCAGATGGAGAGCCTGGTGACCAAGGACCTCCTGGAGATCAGGGCCCACCTGGAATCCCTGAAGACAGAAGTATGCAAAAATGTTCCCCCCCAAATCCTCCAAATACTATAACTTCAAATGCTAACAATAAACCTACTGCAAGATGTCATGTCACAATCGGCTGGGGGTGAGTGGATGAAGACAGGACAAAAACATACTGTGGAAGAGACAAAACAACAAATAATTAAATGCTCAATCTCTATCATGCTTAACAAAACAAATAAATAAACAAATAACTTTGAAAGTTTACCTTTTTATTTCTAGAATTGTAACATGTATTTTGTGGACCAGTGACAGTCATTGAACAGAGTGGATATGGATTTTTAAACTCTTAGATATAGGCTAAATAACTATAGTGAAGGATATTAATAACATACTACTGCAATAATTATACAGATATTTAGAGGAAATTTTTTGAAAGTGTAATTAGGAAACTAAGTTTGTTGTCGTTTGTAGCTAACAGAGTTACCAAGGGTCTGCCAGGAATTAAAGGAGTGAATGGATTGCCTGGACTCATGGGATACGATGGGTTGTTTGGAATGAAAGGTTGGATTGTTTTTAAAGCCTTCTTTTTTAATTTTTTAAACCATTGTAGTTAGTATTTATTATTTATTTCAAACTTGTTATGACTTACTTTTACTAGCAGACTACTGTATTGTGTGCAGTTGTCATCAAGGCCTTTGAATCTCATATATAAAATAATATTGTGCAATAATTGAGATTTTAAAAAAATTTTGTTTCTTTGTACAGGACAAAAGGGGGATCCCTGTTATGAGTGTACTGGATCAGGATTTCCAGGACCACCAGGTCCCCGGGGTGAAACTGGCCCTCCTGGTAACAAGCACTGCATAACAGATGAATTTTATTCTATCTGACTTGCGCATTCAAATGCACTTTTACTGGTAGTGATGGAAAGCAAATAATATTTAAAACTAGAATGTGCACTATTTCTGCTGCTCAGGCTTCAATCAGCCTCAAGGTGATAAAGGTGATCCCGGTTTCCCAGGATCTAAAGGCTTACCAGGAAGACCTGTAAGAAAACATGTCTTGAAATTTTTGCTTTGTTGTTGTTTTGTTTTTCTTTACCTATGTAAACACTTAATATTAATTCTTTTCCAAAGGGTCCAATTGGTGAAGCAGGTTTTCCAGGTCGAAAAGGAGAGAAGGGAGAGTCATATTCCTTTGGTGCTCCTGGGCCAAAGGGAGAAAAAGGGGACCAGGGACAGCTTGGGAGGCCTGGGGATCCGGGTTTACCTGGGCTTCCAGGATTGCCAGGTCGCAAAGGCAATCCAGGGCCTCCAGGGGATCCGGTGAGAAATTGTTGACAAATCTGAGTTTTACATGACATCTTTTTGCCTGGTGCAATTCCACATCTCAGGTGTCACATTTGATGCTTCAGAGGTTTTAACATGTACAGGAGCAAAACAAAAAATTATTTTAGTCATAGCTAGAACAAGTATTCTGCCCACTCTCTAGTATTTCTTCTCTGGTGAAACGGGAG
This sequence comes from Pelmatolapia mariae, assembly GCF_036321145.2. Lineage (NCBI taxonomy): Eukaryota > Metazoa > Chordata > Actinopteri > Cichliformes > Cichlidae > Pelmatolapia > Pelmatolapia mariae. The sequence goes on from NC_086243.1 coordinate 15,712,344, forward strand.
GCCGTGGAGTCCAAGGCCCACCAGGCCCTTTAGGCAGACCAGGACCAGACGGCTACTCTGGGCCAGTGGGTTATGGACCTGCTGGGCCTCCAGGAATGAAAGGAGATAATGGGGTACCTGGCTTTCCAGGGCTGCCAGGAATTCCAGGTTATATTATATACTGATTAATGTAAAATGTAATAAAAACTTAAATATAGTAAAATACTAACATACATTCTCTCCTTTATTGCAGGAGAAAAGGGGGAACCTGGAGTCATATACAGTAAAGGACTTCCTGGCCCACCTGGATTGAAAGGTTGGCCAGGTTCACCTGGAAGCCCAGGTAAGTACTGCATGTGGATATGTTGTATGGATGCATAACTCAATAGGTGGATGAATAATTGGATGGATGGAAAACAATGGCTAAATTATAATAGCAGAAGAGAAACATATTTTATATCACCAAAACAAATGTCAGGTCATCCAGGGGCTCCAGGTCTTCTAGGACCACCAGGTATACCAGGCCAGAAAGGAGAACGTGGCCCATTGTCATTTCCTGGAATGCCAGGGAAACAAGGACAGAAAGGTAGGCTCTGTGAATTTATGCAGAAAAAATTTGCATATTTGCAAACACATAAAATATTTCCTAGATATGAGATTACTTTGATTGTCTCAAAAGGAAATGAGGACTAGTCACATAGATGATTTATGTGTTTACTGATAAGTATGTATTTTTCAGGTGACAAGGGCCAACCAGGTTTCCCAGGCCCTCCAGGTAGAGGTTCCCCAGGTCAGCCAGGCCGAGAAGGCCCTCCTGGTCCTCCAGGACCAAAGGTTAGAAACAAAGTTGATACAACAGACATCTTCATATAGCAAAAAAAAAACAAAAAAAACTGGCCCCTCAAATGATTGCTTCCTTCATGTTATGTAAGTTCTTTGTGAAGGGAGATCAGGGAATGACAAAAAAATGAGAAAATGCAGCATTTTTTTTTTCATAATCAAAGGCTTGGAACATTACCAAACACTACCAAACATTATACCTTGCAATATAATTCTGGAAGCAGATTAAGTAGTGAATGCAAACATATAAATGATGTCCTCTATTTTTCTAATAACAGGGTGATAGCAACCTTGGACACCCTGGGCCTCCAGGCTTCCCAGGGCTTCCAGGTGAAGATGGAGATCCAGGGCCTGCAGGTGATCCTGGGAATCCTGGCTTACCTGGATATCCAGGTCTAACTGGCAGTCCTGGTTTTCCAGGAGAAAAGGGTACTGATGACTAAACTGACTATTGACTAAAATCAAAACTGTACTCTTCATAAGCACATAATAAGGCACAAACTTGCAACAATATTGATCTGTTTGCTACATTGATTGTGTTATTGATTTGTGCAGGAGTAAAGGGTTCTGAAGGGCTTCCAGGGCTACCTGGTAGCAAAGAATCATGTAAAGGCTTGCCTGGGCCAAGTGGAGAACCAGGACCAAGTGGTTATGAAGGACCTCAAGGTTAGTCTATGCTAGACTTGTGTGGTGTATTTGGTGTTAGCCCTGAAAGAACATTACAGACAGATAAAAACAGGTAAAAGCTTAGTAATACCAATCTGGATATAAAATTAGTGCAGTTATGGCGTTAACGTCATTTTAACGAGATTAACGCTGACAGGACTAATATTTTTATATATTATATTTCCTTTGCTCCTCACCTTTCTATATATATATATATATGTATGTGTGTGTGTATGTATATATACATACACATATATTTTAGGACCTAATGGCTTTCCTGGTGAGAAGGGAAATCAAGGTTTGCCTGGGTTTGGTCTTCCTGGCCCTGCTGGTGAACCTGGGTTCCCTGGGCCATCAAGACCAGGTTCACAAGGACATCATGGACAAAAAGGAATCAAAGGACAAAATGGCCTACCTGGTCAACCAGGTACAGTATTCCTTATCTGATAGACCATTCATATTTAAATTCATCAATGTGGAATAGTTATCATAGTAGTTAAATCAGAGTTTTTCACTTAATGTGATGTTGAAAATACCAAAATTACTTTATGAGTTTTTACAATGTATCGATTTTTATCAAAATATTCAACTTCACTTTTGTTAGGACCCAGAGGAGACCCTGGACCAGATGGATTGCCATCGGGATATGGACCAGATGGGTTGCCTGGAATTGTAGGTCCACCAGGTCAAAGAGGTAAACACAAATGCAACACAAACACACGCGCGCGTGCACACACACACACAATGCATATAATATACACAAACAATAAATATAAAAAACAAAGTTAAGTCATGTCAGATCTGAAACAATATGATAGTTTTTGCCTCTGTGACAGTGATTTATGAAAAACTGATTTATATAAAACTGATGAAGTTAGAGCTACCATGGCTATTTACAGGTGACCCTGGCCCAGATGGGCCTAGAGGTCCTCCAGGCCCCCCAGGTATGAATGGAGACCAAGGTCCCAAAGGTGCCCCAGGAGCTCCATCACCACAAAATTATACTGTGAACTCAGGGGACCCTGGTCCACCAGGTACACTTTCCAGTAAAGTCTTGTTCAAAAAATGTCCTTTTACAGTCTTTAATGTTTCTGAGATTTTTTATTTATATATATATTTATTTATTTATTTATTTTACAAAGGATCCACATTATATTAGGACAGGGCATTGAGTAGGATATGGTAATAATATTTTAACACTAACTGTATTGCATAAGGTAACCATGGACTGGCTGGTCCAAGTGGAGATCCTGGCAGAAATGGATCAAAAGGGTGGAGAGGAAAAGTGGGAGCACCAGGGGATCCTGGACCAAGAGGTCTGAAATAAGCTAAACATTCACAGTGACTAGTTATTATTTCCGTTTGTAAATCTGCCAAACTGTATTTATGCTGTGTGCCTGTATGTCCCCAGGCTCACCAGGTGGTCCAGGGTTGGATGGATTATTAACATCACCAGGGTTTAAAGGACATCCTGGAGCTCCAGGAGATGCAGGGCTGAGGGGGCCTCCAGGTAAGTACTGCATTTTACTTCAAGCTGAAGTTAAATAAAGAAAAATTAAGAATATTTTGGTCATCATGCTCGTGAATGCTCAGTGATCACTGTGCAGAATAATTTATTGTACGATTTCTACTACTGAAAAAAAAATAAAACCTTAAACTTAAAAATTTAACATGTACAAAACTTCATGTTTTAAAATCCTTTTAATAAAAAAAGATTAATAAATTACCTTTTCAGTGTGCAGTTTTTATGTAGTGAGAAAACTACAAGCATCTTCCAAGTTGCATGCCCGTTACAATAACAATAATAATGATAATAATAATGTTACATCTTTTTTGCACACGCTCTTTTCTACTCTGTAATATTCTTGTCAGTATTCTTGATATTTATTTATAATCACCTCTTTTAATTCTTGATATTTATAATTGAGTGATTTGTAAATATTAGTGCTATTTCTTAAATTTGTAAAATCTGTAACATATTTTATTGATTAATTAGTCTGTTACTGTTACTGTCTTGGAGCAGCTGTAACCCACATAATTTCCTTAGGGATTAATAAAGTATTCTGATTCTGAATAAGATGACAAGGGCCAATTTTATAGTGTATAATAATAATAATAATAATAATAATAATAATAATATATTGTTAAAGAAATAATTGAAAAGCAAAATGTCCTGGTAATTTTCTACCAGGGGCTCCAAACTATTTTCTACAAACAAGACACCTGATAAACAAAAAATGTAACCGCATTTAAATTTAACGATATTCGCACATTTAACATTATCCAGAGATTAGATTAAGCTAGAATCAATGCCTTGTGGCTGTTGTGTCTCAACCAAACAGTTCAGTTGCAATTTACATCCATGACTGTCCACTCATGATACAGTATACATATGTAGTCAGTTTTGGCCAAAATCTCACCTTTCGTTACCAAATTGCATTCAGTTCATCAGTGAATCCAAGTGAACTTTTGTTCTAGATTAACACTGCAGGGTCTTTACCTTACCATACAAGGTAAAGATTGATTGACTATTAATGGTGCTATATGAATAAAACTGACCAGATTTAAAGACGGTATGCCACATACTTGAAATGACCTGCTCAGCATTACATAAATCACAATTTCAGCAACTGTTAGAATTAAGACAGTTACAGGGAAAATGTGTCTGTCTGCAAATATTAACTAAACCTTTCTATGTGCTACAACATGGACATAATAATAAATGTGCTGAGGTGAAACTAAACTTTCAATAATCTTACCACTGTAGTCTGTTAACCAGCAAATCAGTCTAGCCAGCTGGTCAGCTAGCTAAAAGTCTATACCTTAGCAACCCAAATCAGAAGCCCTTTCTCAATTCTCAAGTACACGAGTCCGTACCAGATTCTCGCTAAGTCCGGACTTTGTAAGTTCGCACAGGAATCCGGATTTAGCAAGAACGCGAGTACGGACTTGCGATTTGTACAATTGGAACACCAACATACTTGATGATCTGGAGTTTTTACTGCCATCCGCACTTAATTTAACTGTGATTAATTTGTTATGAAGTTTAACTTTAATCTCAGCCAAACCGATTTACTCATGAACAAATAAAACACTGAAATAAAGCAAACATTAAGATTTAGAAGTTATCTAAGTGAATTATATATCATGTTTAATCTGAGTAGCGAACTCTCTCTATTAATAAAAATAGTATACATGTATGCCTGAATAAAAAAAAACCAGGTGAGATGTTAGAACACTGTTAGTTTTATTTTAGTAGACACTTAAAAATTATAACAGACAGCTGCCCAGGTTTGGAAGAGAACTGAACAAATATTTAAAATATAATATGATCATTTTTGGAGCAGCCTTCAGAATCTCCACGTTTTTACATGTTTTTGTTCCCGGTGAAAATGTTTCTTCTTGAATTAAAATATTTTTAATGTTAGGTTTAATTCAGAGTCAGCTAATCTCAGCCAAACTGATTTACTCAGGAACAAATAAAACTAAAATATAAACCAAACATTAACATTTAGAAGTTATCTAAGAGACTTATAGATCATGTTTAACCTGAGTAGTGAAAGACCGCGGGGGGTTTGAAAACAATGTGCCAGGAGTCCGCTGTTCTCGTCGGGCACCAGTGAGCCTTGACCTCCTGGTCTGCTATCGAGCTGGTGGGTAACAGACGTCTCTGAAAATGTCGGAGCACTTTTGCGAATATGTGGTGTCTTGATAAACTGAGCAGATATTTGAAGTTTACACAGCTACATTCTCACCTGAAAATATGTTAAAAGTTTATTTTGTGATGCAAAAAGAGTAATATTTAAAAGTTTTTAGCCGTGCTTCTCCACCATTGCCGCGTTTGAGTTTTGGACGAAAAGCATTCTGGGATATTTAGCTGTACCAAGTCCACACAAGTCACCACGGATGCATGCTTGATAAAACGGGCGGAGCGAGAACACATTCGGGAACTTTTCGCGTTCTCGGCTTGATGTGTACTTTAGTTGTGTCCCAAAACCTAGGCCGCAACCTTCACAGGCCACATTTGTAGACCGATTACGTCACAGCTGTGTGGCGAAGGCTGTCCCAATTCGAAGGCTGCTCCAAATGCAGCTGACAAATGTGTCCTTCATTTCCCCGAATTTGAAGGATGGGTCGGGTGTATCCTTCATGGCCCAACCTATCCCAGAATTCATAGCGCGGCCCAGCCAATTCCAGTTTCCAACAGTGGCGGCAGCTATTTAGTTTTAATATTACTCTTATTACTCTTTCTAGGTCACGAAATAAACTTTTAAGATATTTTCAGGCAAGAATGTAGCTGTGTAAACTTCAAATATCTGCTCGGTTTACTAAGACATCACATATTTGCAAAAGTGCTCCGATGTTTTTGGAGACATCTGTTACCCACCAGATCGATAGCTAGCCAGGGGTTCAAGGGTCACTAGAGCCGGCGAGAACAGCGGACTCCCGGCACATTGTTTTTTAAACCCCCCACTACTCAGGTTAAACATGATATATAAGTCACTTAGGTAACTTAGGTAATTTTATTGTTTGGCTTTTTTCAGTGTTTTATTTGTTCCTGAGTAAATCGGTTTGGCTGAGATTAAAACTATTAGATTAGATTAGATTAGATTAGATTAGATTAAATAAAACTTGGGTGGGTTCCTCCGGGGTTTTCACCCAGCTGAATGAACGTCAAACAGAAAACTGATTAAACAGGAGTGTGAGATGGTCGAGAATTTACTCCAGTGTCCTGTTATATTGTAGATAGCAAGGAGCAGACGGCTGAGTTTATAAACTCCACCGAGACAGCAGTGGCGCAAATCTGAAGGCTAGACCGTCCCATTTCACAGCCGCTCACTTCCAGCATTCTCGGTCTTCGAAGGACCCGGCCCACGTAGATCGCGAAGGCCGGGTCCTCCGAAAGATGGGGCCTAAGTTTTGGGACACAGCTTTTGAATTGGTACTTGTTCTCTGACTGATGACTTATCACAAGTCCACAAGAACCCAGGTACGCACAAGTACTCATATTGAGACAGGCCCAGAGGCAACTGTTAGCATCTGGTCACAGCAGACATCAGTTAACAAATAAATTAACTATTATTTCTCAATAAAAACATGTAAACTTTTTAAAAAAAACATTTTTAATATTTTAACATATTAAAAATGTTTTAACATTTTTTAATAAAAAAACAAAACAAAAAAATGTATAAGCTTTAATATGTACCACAGAAATATGAAAGCAGTTTCTTTAGCTCTAGAGTTCAACATCCAAATGAAGCCTGTCAGTGTACTGGCTGCCCTCCCTCTTACTTTTCCCAAGTTTTGGGTTTCTTGCTCCTACAATACATTGTAGTAATTAAGAAGTACGGAAACACATCTGCGGATAATGAATACGGAAAATCCATTCACATCTATACAGAACAATGCATTGTATTTTTACTGATTTTTTTTTTTTACAGTGTAGGGCCCTCTTCAGATTGTGAATCGAATGTTGACACTAACAATGAGAGCTGAATCATTTTGTTTTAGAATATTACTGCATGCACCTTAAACTATTGTGAATTAGAACCTTGAGCTCTAAGAGACATCTCAATAATAGTATAACATTTGAATTATTTTTTAATGTCATTATTATAAATATGATGGTAGTATAGTTATTAGAAAGTGTTACTAGCAATTTAATCCTGCCAGGGCCAAAGGGAATAAAAGGAGATCGAGGAATACCGGGAAAACCAGGGCGAGATGGTGATCAGGGTAAAACTGGTTTCAAAGGAGCTACTGGGGAACCAAAGTACAATGGACATGGACCACCTGGACCAGCAGGCCAAAAGGTAGAATTTAAATGTCTCTGATGCAGTAGAGCAGACTCCAGTAAATAAATACAAATGTGTATATTATTTGAAACAAATGTGTTCATCAATAGGTTCTTTATCCCTTTTTCATTATTTCCTTCATGTCCTCAGGGTGAACCGGGATTGACTAATACTAATTTGATGAAGGGTCAGAAAGGACAACCTGGAATTGCAGGAACAGAGGGTTTACCAGGAATTTTTGGACTCAAGGGGGACCCAGGACCTACTGGACTAAATGGTGTGTACAACTGATAAAATATTAGACAGCTTTAACGCTCTACCTCTCTACCCAACTCTCTCTCTTCACTCTTTCTGTCTCAGGTCCCTCAGGGTCTCAAGGGCCAGAAGGGTCAGATGGCCCTCCAGGTAGCAAAGGGCAACGCGGACCTATTGGACCACAAGGCAAAATCCTTTTAATTGCAACTATATAAAGAAACTTTTTTCACCACATATTTTTGAAGTGCAACCCATTGTCTCATTCCAGGATTAATTCGAAATGATCAAATAGTACTTTCACTTTTTATTTATACTTTAAGTTTAATCGAGTGTACTTTTTAAAATGTGTTTGCCTCAGGTAATGTGGGTCCAACAGGAAATAGAGGATTTCCAGGTCCGAAAGGCAGCCAGGGCTTGGATGGGATTCCTGGCCCAGCCGGGCAGAAAGGGGAGACTAGTAAGTCAAATACTGCATAAAAAATGTTTGTATGGTTCTTTGAGGTCATGTATAATCCTGTGTAATTATGTATTTATGTATGCTTTTTTCTTTTGTCTAAAATTAAAAAGGCCTGTAGAATAGCTATCTCTTTCATAGCTAATGGTACCCCTGAATGGTACAGGCAAATTCATCTGTCCTTATATTGCTCTTCTGCAGTCTTGATAGAAGGGAGTCCTGGGAAGCGTGGTGACCCTGGTCAGCCAGGTGAGTCACATACCAGTCACATTACCCTCTAAAGGAGCTGGGGAGTGGGGGTTATGCAGTAGGGTGAGGGTCCAGTGTTTCGATTTGTTTTTTTTTTTTGTTTTTTTTTCTTCTTATTTTAGATAATCTTGGAAAAACATTGAATACATTGAACCAGACCCAGAGACCCGATGTACTTACAGTATAATCCGCCTGCTGGAAGTTAAATAATGAGAGATACATATAGCAACCAACAAAGCACTCATCAGTTGATGTATTTATATGTAATATCAAACAATAAAATATACTAAAGCCCTGTTCCATTACATTAAATTATGCATCACTACTAAAATAATTCCTTACTGATTCAGACTAATTGTTCTTTCCATTCTGTAGGTCCTCCTGGAAATCCTGGCCTCCCTGGGTTGTCTGTTACAGGGATTCCTGGACTAACAGGAGACAAAGGAATTCCAGGTCCACATGGCATCCCTGGCCAAAGAGGGTCACCTGGAAGAGAAGGGGCATGTCTTCCTGGGTATAAAGGAGACCCTGGCGAACCTGGATATCCTGGGAGGAAAGGTTAGAATCTACTCGATAAGTCGTAGGTCCAGATGATGATTTCAGTTTATGTAATTTGGTCACTGTATGGAAGTTCTTACATGCCTATTTCACTAGACCACGCATCCTCAATTACTTTTATCTCCATAATCAGTGCCTTTCTAATCTCAATGTAGGCTACCCTGGCCCACCTGGTCCTCCAGGTACAGCAGTGCCTGGGTTAAAAGGAGACAGAGGGGACCCAGGTCTTCCAGGAAGCCAGGGTAATCCAGGGGAACCAGGAAATCCAGGCCCACAAGGACCAGCTGTACGTTTTTTACAGTAATTTACTTCTGACAAATGCCTAGAGAAAGTAGACATGAGTTTTTGATTAAAATGGAGAGTTCTTAGCGAAAGATGTGTTTTACAGTTGAGGTAATCTTTCATCAAGCCTTCCTGTAGCATTCTTCACACTGTACTAAAACTAATATTTTGTATAGAATGGCAAGTCTTCAAACTCTAACTGCAATATTTAGAGTCTGATCTTTCTATTTCCATTTGCCCCCCCAGGGTGCAATAGGCAGACCTGGAGTCCCAGGGCTAAGGGGTGACCCAGGTCCTCCAGGATTCCCAGGACCCGCTGGTAATCTATGTTGAAGAGTAACAACGAAAGTCTAAATTTCCCATACTGGAAAGCTTCTTAAGTGCTTTCAGTATGAAGATGCTGCCTCATGAACTGACAGTTTCAGATAAAAGGAGACCAAGTCTGCAGCAATTTTCTCACAATACATTTGAAACACACATCATGCAGAGAAAAATAAGACTTATCAGGGTACATTTTATGTTTTGTGATATATGCTGGAATTCATGCAGCAATATAAAAAGATAATCCCATAAATTTTTTTTCTTAAGGTAAAATTGGAGAGCCTGGGTACATCCCTGGCCCTCCTGGTCAGCCAGGGGCCCAAGGTATTCCTGGACCACCAGGTGAGTCAATACTTGATAAGCTAAGCATTACATATATCTGGGGAAATAGCTTTCTAATTGCTCCTGCTGTGTACCTAAAGGGCGTAAAGGTGAGGCAACATTTAGAAAAGTGATACATGAACCAGGAGCTCAAGGCTCTCCTGGTGCTCCTGGCACATGCGGACCTCCAGGAAGAACTGGTCCACCAGGACCACCAGGCCCACCAGGTTAATACTTTTAGAGTTAATCCTTGTTGCATGTGTTATTTTTCCCTGTGTAATATGTGATATTCAAATTATAAATTTTGCTAATGAACATTTCATTTCCAGGCCAGCGTGGTATCAAAGGAATGCAGGGTTTCAGCCCACCTGGTCTGCCTGGATTTACAGGCTACAAAGGAAATAAAGGAAGAGCAGGGCTGCCAGGTGTGTTTAAGGCTACATCCACACGTACACGGGTATTTCTGAAAACAGCTTTTTCGTTTGGACCTTTCGTCCACACGTAAACAGCCTTTTGGATCACTAGGGTGGAGATTTTTGAAAACTCCAGTTTTTGCGTATACGTGTTATCAAGGAAATTTGAGATTTAGTCGTGCAACGTCAAAGGTGTGCGCCTTTTTTGATGTCACGCTGTGCAATATGTTATTGTTTACATGAGATGAATTTCTACAATGGCAGATATAGACAAAATACACTTGCTGTTAATCTTACTATCTGCAGTTACTGTCCTACATTTAAAAAAGACTGCTTTTATGCACCATCCATCTTTATTTACTCTTTCCCTCCCAGGCTTCTAGACTTCTGATTGGCCAAGACTTCTATGCTGTTAGGATTATATTGCCACCTGTTGCTCTGGCATGTGCTTGACAGCATTTGACTTTGTTTTTTGCGTTTACATATGGATGGGATTTTTATTTTTTTTAAACGAAAATGGAAAGTCTCCATTTACAAAAATACTTGTGTACGTGTGGCTAAATGTTTGGGTTAAACTGTGTGTTTGTGTATATTCGAATAATACATTAGAAATTAAAAAACACTTGAAAACATGTAATTTTCCAAGTATCTCAGTAGAATGTGAAGTGTTAAATGTATGCAAATGATTGGAATTGCCTTTCAAATAGCTGGACACATCACAACCTGAAAAACAATAAAAGTTCTGGTATTGGCAGTGCTCCTGCTTCTCAGTTGTGCATTACATTGTGTGGATAAGAAAAAAGAAAAAATAAGGAAAAAATAATGATGCCCTCTCAGTGAAGTTATCTGCCAGTGGACATTAAAACAGGTCCTCGGTGCATCAGTGGCAGGTAGTAGTGACTATAGAACACCCCCAACAGATTCCAAAAATATCCTTGAACAAAACTGCCCACATGACATAATTTCATTGCATATTATGTTCTTCACTCTGCAGGTCCCGATGGCAGACCTGGAACTCCAGGTCGTAAGGGTCCTGCAGGTTTGCCCGGCAGAACCGGTCCAAGTTATGCTGACAGTTTCCTGATAGTCAGGCACAGTCAGAGCATCCACCCCCCCGAATGTCCTCGTGGCACTAGCTTCATCTACAGTGGTTACTCTTTCCTCTTCATCAATGGATATAAAAGAACTCATGGGCAGGACCTTGGTAAGAGCATGGAAAACACCGCACCCAGAAGTTGTATGTGCATATATAAGATGCATCTTTGCATCATTAAAAAAAGAAATAAAATCTGCATATTTACCAGTGTTTTAAACTGTCTCTCAGGCACCATGGGGAGCTGTCTGCCTCGTTTCTCTACAATGCCTTTCCTGTTCTGTGACACTGAAAATGCCTGCCGCTATGCTTCTCGTAATGACTATTCATACTGGTTGTCCACTGACACTCCCATGCCTATGAACATGGTTTCCATATCAGGAGAAATGCTGAAATCCTACATTAGCAGGTGGGATAAGATTGTGTATTTAGTGTGATCACCATTAACTGAAATTGCCACCTACATCTACCCTCTAACCTTATGTGGAATAAAATAATATGGATACCTGTTTAGGTGCTCAGTGTGCGAAACCACCTCCAATGTCATAGCCATCCACAGTCAGAGGACTCTCATACCTGAATGTCCTAGAGGTTGGGAATCACTGTGGACTGGGTACTCTTTCATCATGGTAAAGAAATCAGTGTTTTGTTCATTTTTACTATTTTTAAAATTTGAATTTAGAGATCTTGTTTCTCTAAGTGATTCTGTTCTTACTGTCTGTTACAGCAAACAGGTGCTGGAGCAGAGGGATCCTCGCAGCCCCTGATTTCTCCTGGCTCGTGTCTGGAAAATTTCCGCCAAGTGCCCTTTATAGAGTGTCACGGCAGGGGGACGTGTAACTACTATCCTGATTCCTATAGCTACTGGCTGGCCTCCCTCGACCCCAACAACATGTTCGGGTGAACTGTTCACTTCTCTGTTAAAGGAGACATAATTCTGTAGTTTTCAGTTAAATATTCAAGGAATCGTTCATCTTTCATTTCTCTTTTGTCCAATGCTGTTTAGAGGTTTCCCAACTCAAAACATTGCTGTCTTGTGATTTGGCAACTTGTATCAAATTTAAAAAATTGACATTACCTAAGCCAGTATACAGCTGTACACAAAACTCTACTTTTAATTTGTTAATTTATCTGTAATTATTATTGTCTCTGTATGTTGTTCTCCTACAGTAAACCCATACCTCAGACAGTGAAGGGACCTTTCCTAGAAAGCATCATCAGCCGCTGCCGAGTCTGCAGAAAACCAGGGCATCAAAGTGAAGGGTCAAGGTGAAGAGATAAATAGTCTGTTTCTCACTTCATTATGTTCATATTGGGCTCATAAGCAGAGGCTAAACTAAGATTTGTCTGGTGGAGGGCCCTATGATTTGTCAAAGAATTACTTTGCAGTAAGTTGTATAATCATTTGCATTTTTAGTGCTCATAGTCTGTGATCAGCCAAGCCTGAAATCTGAGGTTTACTGAGCTGTCATTGTTGTTTCCCAACCTGTAGATAATATAAATCTGGTATAATAGGTGAAACATCCTCAGCTTCAATTAAATATACCCTTGATATAACTTAGAAGTGACCCTGGACACCACAGCCTGCTGTGCCCAAGCCTAATATAGTCCTTTAATGTCAACCGTACCACGGTTCTGCAGATTAACCAGTTTAATCTGCACTACACTACAATAAACTGCCTAGGACTGTCATACAACAGAAACATGTAAAAGAGTACATAACATGTTTAAATTAAATTAATTGAAGTTCTTACCTTTGAAAATAATCTTCCTCTCCTGTCTGGTTTTTGCTACGTCCATTTCTGTGTGAAGTTATTACGTTAAGGCTTTTTTTGTCCTGGAAAATACACCAACTTTACATTCAGCTAGCAAACAGATTCAGATTTACACTGCACAGAAACGGTTTGTTTGTTTTCCTGATATTTGTTGAGCTGTTTGAAAAATTGACTCTGATTTGCTGTTACCTCCTGATTTAAAAAACCACATGACAAAGTGCCCAAACCAAAACTTAGCCGGCGTGACAAGGAAAAAAACAATATGTTCAGGATGTTGTGACTTTAATTTCTGAATTTTTCTGTCTTGCTGGAAGCAATAACTGGCTGCACCACATCAAAATTTTACTGACTTTGTATTATTTTGTGATTTAATTATTGAAGGTACTAATCATTTCCACCCACTGCTTATAAGAGCTTAACTAAACTACATTCACCTTTGGTGGCAGTTGTTTGAAAAAACTCTGGTACGTTTAGCAAATGTATACATGTCATCTTGCACTGTGGTAGGGTACCACAAATGGATTATTCTAGTGACACAATGCAGCACTGTAAAAACTAATAAAAAGACTAATAAGTGTGGTATTACTTACAGTAGTAAAAACATAGCAAAACCTGCTCAAGTCATTTGAATATGCAGTATTTTTAATGACGACACATAATTTTTCTTTTCCATAGAGATATACAAATGTTATATCTCTATATCACTTCCGTGTGTGTGTGTGTGTGTGTGTGTGTGTGTGTGTGTGTGTGTGTGTGTGTGTGTGTGTGTGAAATATTTCAGATCATTTCTGAAGATCCTGTCAGTGAATAAATAACTGCAGACAAACAAAGTCACAATAACTAGCTGTAGTATGTATGCTGTAAATCTGGAGTTTTCAATTTGTGTATTCATACACACAAATATGGAGTTATTTGAACAGTAACTCCTCAAAGCAGTTCTTTGAATACCAACATGTTGAATGGTGCATGGAGAGATTAAGCATTATGACTCACATCCATTTATAAATATACTGTTGGGAGGCAGAAGAGAAATCAAACTGGTGTCTTCAGAAACAGAAATAAGTGAAATCAGACATTTAGATCTTAAACTGAAGTATCAAAGTATTGTCAAATATTTTTTGCTATTCTCAATATTTAGAATTGCAACTTGAATGAGCTAATATTAGGATAAAATACAAATGAAATAGTTGACAGTTATAAGAGAGGCCTTGTGCAAAATCTTACTAAATGTGTTAATAACATCTTTCTTCTCTGAGCTATTCACTGAAAACTATCACTACAGCGATGTCCCCAAAGGAGCAGTCATTCAAGCTCGCTCACGCATATCTATCACCATAATTAAAAGATCCAAAATCCGGATACGAAACAGATCAGTGATTCCCCTAAACGCTACTGTATTCAAAATCCTGTGGTTTTTCTGGCTCACATATATTCCAAGATATTGATTGCTGAGAGTCATAAATAAATATGGTGGTTGCATAAGAAACCCAGCCAGCACAAGTAACAGACAAAGAAGAGCTGTGACCTTTTATGTAAAACAAATATTTGATTAAAAAAACAAAACAAATATGTTACACATTTGTGGATATTTTGGAACCAAATCTGAGCTTAAAGGTTTCAAAACATCTGAAACTCCTAATATATTATGCAGAACTCCTTGAATGCCACCTTGAATTATACAAATCTTCTGGTACAGACAGTTGTCAGTGAGGATAGAAATGCTTGTGCTGCGACGTGCTCTCTGTAGCCTTCTTAACAGGATTATTCTGCTTCTGACAGTGCACTTTCTAATTGTTTAGCCAGCTATATCAAGCTTTTACACCTCTATAATTGGGTTAGGATTGCGACTTGTTGAAAGGCTGATGCACTTCAAGGTTATCGCCCATTATAGAAGGACACATCCTTTCACTTTTCTCTGCGCAACTCACATAGGCTAAAAAGACATCTGCCCGTATTTTAAAAGGTTAGATCTTGATGGGAGAATAGTTATGTAAACGTATAACAGATTTAGGTTGCAAAGAGTATTCCAGTTTGGACTGTATACTTGCAAAGAAGATAGATGGGATAATCCTGTGAGTGTCTGTGAAGGTTCTCAGTCATCCAGGTCATCGTAGTCTAAGGAGCTTGGAAAGAAAAGCGTCTGGACTTCTTTAAGTTGCTTGAAGACGTTTCACCTCTCATCCGAGAAGCTTCTTCAGTTCTAAGGTCAAATGGCCGAGAGTCCCAGATTTAAACCCAGTGGGAGTATCCCCCCAAAGAGGGACAAAGGACCCCCTGGTGATCCTCTAATCACATGAGCCAAGGTGTGAAAGCGGGTGTGGGATCTACACAAGCGCATGGCACAACATAGAAGAGCCACCTCCACAGGACAAGACTCAGCAGTCCATCTGCATCTTAAGGATAAAGGTCACTCTTTCGAGGATGCCAATGTTCACATTTTGGACAGAGAGGACAGATGGTTTGAAAGAGGAGTGAAAGAGGCCATCTATGTCCACTGTGAGCGACCATCTTTGAACAGAGGCGGTGGTTTACGACACCAATTGTCTGCCATCTATAATCCAGTTTTGAGTTCCCTCCCCAGACGCCTTAATGCCCACTCACATTCTGGGCCATCTGACCTCAGGAATTCACATGATAGGGTGGGGCCAGGTTTAACAATGAGCTCACCCGAAACCCTGGCTGATTAGATCCCACACCCGCTTTCACACCTTGGCTCATGTGATTAGAGGATCACCAGGGGGTCCTTTGTCCCTCTTTGGGGGGATACTCCCACTGGGTTTAAATCTGGGACTCTCGGCCATTTGACCTTAGAACTGAAGAAGCTTCTTGGATGAGAGGTGAAACGTCTTCAAGCAACTTAAAGAAGTCCAGACGCTTTTCTTTCCAAGCTCCTTAGAATCCTGTGAGTGATGACTTTACTTGGAAGGCATCCTTAGATTTTCTATCCACACAATACAGCTGTAAATTTGAATCACGTGCCAGTGCAAAATCATTATAACCCATAACAAACATATCTTCAGATGCAATACAGTTAAATAGAGCAGAAATCTCATTAAAGACAGATTGACCTCATAAGGGTCCAACAGTTGTTTTCTTCTGGTATGTTAAAATTGCTAGTTTTTACCTCCATGAAATTAGATTGGATTAAAGATCATAGTTTTGTTTAAATTTAGATTTAATATTTTCTCTCCCTTAACCTAGGTGATCAACAATAGTTTGGACCATTTGGACAACCATCAAGTAAGAAACAGGATATAACAGGCTTGGTTTGTGAGCTACTCAAACACAAAATCCTTCAAGAACCCTGATATGAAGTTGCTAGTAAGTGGACAATACAGACTTTTCTTCTGGAAATCCTGGGTGTCCTGCTAATTACCATCTCAGTCAAGTGCAAGACATATTAAAACAGATGTATCAGGCCATGCTAAATGAAGCTAAGATCAGTTGTTATATTGCATAACACTACTGTGGTATTTCATTATATATTTGCGGTCTATATACACCTGAATGAATCTAGCACTGGCTTGTTAATATCCTGCAAACATCAGTGACTTTTAAGTGAGACTATATGGGTGGCTAAGTTTATTACTTCAGGCATTTGATGCAACAGTTTTACTTAAGTCATTCTGACAAATAGCTAAATAAACCCTTTGAAATGGTATTGCTGTGACAAGCATTACTGAGTCACATTGCTGACATTTTGACTCTTCTCCTTCAAGCTGAAGTTATACTTATCCCATAAATTTCAACTGTGGCCACAGTGGCTGGTGTACGAGAGTTACACAGTCTTCCTTGTGGTAGAATTTATTTCATTATTCAAGGTAACCTGTACACACTGTAATGCAGTAAATGCCTCGGCTATTTTTGAGATGTGGACACTTCTGCCTCTCATTCGTGATTTAGAAATGATTGACCTTGATCCTTTATGCCTGTACTGTTTAATGTACCACAGACAGTCTGGCACTGAATATTTAATGATCAGTAAATGAGCAGTCGAAGTGTAAGTGCTGCTCCAAAGCCCTGTTTGTTCCGCTTGTGGAAAAAGACATCTAAATGAGCTCTGAAGACAACTGGAAAACTGGGCAAGCTTCCTCAATGATGCTGCACCACCGACCTGTAGACTTGTAGTGTTTTGATTGATTATGCATGTGCTATATGTCCTCTTTTCTGCAACACTCTTTCCACTCAAGCAGAAGAGGCTGTTCTTCTCATTGTTAGAGTCATTAAAATTCAGAATGTAATAAAGGTCAGCACCACATTTGATGTTTCCCAGTGATATTCATGGTAGGCCAGCAAAGCAATAAACCAGACACCTATTCATCTTCTATTTCCTACAACTTTAACACCATTGTCACCATTGAAGTATACCAGTACTTTTCTTGTAAGTAGTGTATAATTTCCTCTGTGAAATTGCAACGACTTTGAATATCTCATCATTTACAGTGCATAATACCATCAAAATCTTCCGAGAATTTGGATAACTCCCTGTGCACAAGGGACTAGAGTGAAAACAGTTTACTGTGTTATCCACAAATGCATGTTAAAGCTCTCTGTGAACAAAACTCATTTAAAATGGACTGAGGCAAAGTAAAAACTGTTCTGTGGCCAAAAAATTGAAATTTCAAATTATTTTCTGAAAATATGAAAACCGTGTCCTCCTGACTAAAGAGGAGAGGGTTCATCCAGCTTGTTTTCAGCTCTCAGTTTAAAAGCCTGCATCTGTGATGGTACAGAGGTGCACCAGTGACTATGAAATTGGCAGCTTGCACATCTGGAATGGCACCATCAGTGCTGAAAGCTATATACAGGTTTATAGGAACATATGCTCCCACCCAGATAAGGTTGTTTTTTTAGGGAATGCTTTGCATGTTTCACCAAGACAAGTTGAAACCGCACACTGCATCCAGTACAACAGCATGGCTTCATAGTAGAAGATTCGAGATGCGCATTGTCATTCCTACAGTCCAGACCTTTCACTAACTGAAAACATTTGGCACATGGTGAAATGAAATGTGTGACAAAGTATGTGACTGTTATGCAGCTATACAGCAGGGCAAACATGACCGTGTCCCCACTTTTCTAAATTAGCAAAATTTTACCAAAATTCAAAATCACCTAGTATATTTGCATGAAGTGGTACATTTTGTCATGTTTTTTAATCTTCTACTGTCAATAAAAATGAAGATTAGTGAGGGATTCAGTTCTTATTTATGGTTTTACACTTTTATAGAATTAGGGTTGTAAAGTGGAGCCTACTTGATGAGAATTACCTGAACTCATAAATCACAAACAGGTAAAGACTGCATAGGGAACACAAAGAGAAAAGAGATAAACAGAATCGATGCAGCGTGCTGAGAAGGAAGGCCTGATTGAGGAAACTTATCAAACAGGATAGAGGGGTAGACAGGGAATAGAGCTTAAGAAAGTGAGAAAGCAGAGGAAAAGAGGAAGATAGAGTGCAAAGTGGATGAGCATAGGGATGAGAGAGAAAATTATTAAAATAACAGCGTTGAAGCATAACTGCAGTCAAAGCTTGGCTTGGTATCCTTTCTGTCCCCGGGCAATTGGGATTCAGCAGAACAGCTCTCCTCTGTAACAGGATCCACTGTCAGCACATTAACATGCTCATGCGGCAGAGCTCCTTCAGTAAAGTTTTTTTTAAAAAGTAGTCGAGTAAGAGTATGCGAGAGAGCAAAAAAAAAAGGTACGTGGGCAGCTGTGGGTGGGCAGCTGGGTGAGTGAATTTATAATGCGTGTAGGAGTATGTGTACAATGTGCATGAACTTTTATGTGTATTCTGCCTTTTATGAGCATGCCTGCCTGTGGTAATCCCTCTGGTCTTTATCCAGCAAACTGAGAAGCCAAAAGCAGCGCATCCCAGAAACAGTGAGACGTGGAAAAGTTAAAGTGACTTTAAATCTCTTTTTAATCATCTTGTTAAAGTGGACTGCCTAACAAGGTGCAGAAGTAGAGACCTGAAGAGTTGAATTCAGTCTTTTTAACCATCAGGGCTCCTTTCATTCAAATGTTCATATCAGACAATTGGATAAAAAATACTGAGCTGGCTGGATCAAAGGAGCATCACTGAGCTTTAATTGAACACAGAGTAATTATTTTTAATGAGCAGAGCTGAACATCCCACTTCTGATTAGGAGTTTCCTCATTCGCGCCCTGCAAGGATGGGAAAAGAGAAACGTGTGGAGTCCCAGAGGCATAGGCACATATCAAAACAACAGGACAAAAGCAGGTACACACAGATGAAACAGCAATGCTTTCAGTCTGCAAAACAAAAACGGAGTCATGTACAAATCTGTAGCTCTCTGTACATACAATACAAAACTAGCCGAGTTCCTTATTTGATGCTTAGTTTTACGGCAATGTACAAAGTCCAAACGACAGTTGTGAGCAGAACCTAATTACACATAAAATGTAAATTGTGGAATTTTGAATAGTTTGAAATGTTCTGAAAACTTCTGAAGCTCCACCAGTAAAAAGATTTGTCTGCTATGATGCTGAAGATCATCTCGCTGTAACTGGTTGTCATTACATGTACGTCTACACGGTGGATCTCCGTTTTCTCATCACCATGGTGACAGTGCAACCTGTGTTAAAAATTTGTCAAGTAAGGCTTTAAAGTGAGTGGAAAATGGAGCCATCATGGTTAAGAGTTAGGGTAAGAGTGAGGGTAAGTCTTCTACTTCAGATGGCATTACAGTAGAGGTCCTCACCAGTGTTGGGGTCATTTTTCAAGAAAATGTATGTATTACATATTACTCATTACTTTTTTTTTTTTTAAGTAGTGCATTAATTACTCACAGGAGAAAGTAATTTGTTACACTACTTTTTACATTATTTTCACCTTACTCTATAAAATACTTATACAATCTTTCTTTTACTTTTTACTTATGAACACAAAAGCGAAGGTAAAATAAAAAAGAAAAGACACTTTTGTTGCTTATTGAGTCTGGCTGCTGGGGTGGGGTCAGCATGCACTCAGCTTTAACCTCACTCGGGGTTTTGGCTAGGTTTGTGTTAGCATGCTCTCTGTGCAGATGCTTGCAAAGAGTCTTAGTTATCTTAGCAGTATAATGCTGTTGCTTCTGTCCTGGATGCAGTTTCCACTTTATCATCTCACTCTTGTCCTTCTGTGAAATAAAAATAAAAGTAATGTCAAGTTTGCCACTTATCAAAAAAGCAGTATCACTGTTCCGCAGGGTAATGCCTTACTTTGTAAGGCTTTAATGCCTGTAACACTTTGTAATGCACTGACAGTTAGACCATAGTGTACAAATTTATGATTCACGACCACATGAATGTCAAAAAACATAATGACCAAGCTTCTGCTGCATTTGACCAAATAGAGTATATTTTTACAAACTAGAGAACCAGCTCTTGTCATCAGCTCTTGACAGCGTTATGTGTATGATTTTTTGTTTGTTTGTTTATTCTCAAATCTTTGTTAATTTCTTAAAAAAAAATTCTAGGCATCTTATTTTTCCTTTTTTTAAAAAAAAAATCCAGATATATGCAAGACTTTGAGTTTTTTGAGTTTTCTTTGAATTTTTATTTTGTTATTGAAATGTGTTCATAATCTATAGGTACCTTTAGGCACACCCTAGTCCTCATACGTTATCCAGGTATCGTGTGTTCGTGCTTTTGTTTAGTTTTGGGTTGTTGTTTTTTTTGTTTTGAGTTTGCTTTTGTCATTCATTTATCCTTTTAGTGTGTAGCAGCCATCCAACTAGATAAATAGCCAAAACAAGCCAGAGTGCTGTTTTATCCTGCCCCAAAGCAACCATCTTGGATGCTTTCCAGAAGAAAGAGTGAGTCCTGCTGATGTCATCCCTTATTGCTACCCAGTGAGTAAAAATAGATTTTTAGCATGAATCGGATGAACTCGGGTCAAATTTAGTACAAAACTCCTCCCCTGAGTTATAAAAACTTTTAGCCCAGTTCTAATAACTTCTTATCAACTGTCACCATTTCACAAAACTCCAGCCTGCTTGGTTGTCCTTTGGCTTTAGTTCTAGCAAACATGAGCGTGCTAATTTGACAAACACAATATATCAGCTAACTAGCATATTAGCATTGTTACTGCGCAAATGTTAGCATGCTAACATCGAGAGCTTTTTCACAGCTGTGTATAAAAGTTTCAACATTGTCCTGCACTGGTGTTTCACAGAGCTTTAGACAATTCCATGATCTTTTTTTATATCATTTATTTCACTGTGGAATGAGAGTGTTGGCTCTCCACTGCAGCTAATGTCTGTGCTTTTCTTCCACGGTTCTCCTTTCTTGTTGTTCCTCACTTGTCTGCTGTGGTATTACTTTTAAAGCTCCTGCTATTATGCCAGTATTTACTAACACATTCTCAATGAATCTAGTAAGAAAAGCTCCCATGTGAAACTCAACCTCACAGTTTTCTTTTACCCCTTTGGGCAGACACTAAAATATTGTGGCTAAAATGCTCCACGGCTATGTAATGTGCCTTTGAAAGCAAGGTTATATTGATTTAGGCATATTTCATGTGAGAAAATCACAATGTGAGGCTTAACCTCAAAAATAATATTTGGAGGTCGCCAGATTTATTTTAAAAAAGGTTCAAAATTGATATTAATGCAATACTGAGTCACTTATAATTTTTGTTTTGAAGCTGCAAAGTTCCTAGTCTGTTCTGTAGGATATGTGTGAAGGTGGCCTCTCCCACACAAGAAAGGAGATAGGGTGGGAGAACACATGGCAGAGGTCAGTTTTAACAGAGATGGGTAGAATGGCCTTCGAGCTGTTTACAGCTCTTGGCTGTCCTGTGTGTATCCAAACAGATGACTCTGTTTAGACTGCTAACACCCACAGATGTCTAAGTAGCTGACCTTGATTTGTTTCTACTCTTTGTGAACATTGATTACAAAGGTACAGTATGTACTGCTATGAGGATGTCGTATCTCTTGCCATAAAATGTGTGACTATTGATGTTTCTCTCTATTATTGTAGGGTCTTTACCTTACAATATAAAGTTTATTTTTGGGGGGAGGGGATAGCTGGCTTTTTCTGTTGTTTTTGCTGTTTCTTGATATCTTATTCATCCTAAAGATTAGTTTAGCCTTCATTTAACTTTTCCTGGTATGCCTCGAAGTGGACTAGACTTCTCATGCACTTGATGGATTACAGGACACTGTTTCCAGGCAATGAACTTCAAACTTTGAAGATCCCCAGACTTTTTCTCTAGTGCCCCCATGAGGTATGGTCTTAACATGTAATTCTGTTTAGAGATCTACTCCCCATTTGGTCAAAATTGTAACTTTAAAGTTGCATTTCTTTTTGGTACATTAATTGGTTGGTACTATTTAACACATACTAGCAGGAAAAAGGCAGCACGGTGGCACGGTGGTTAGCACTGTTGCCTCACAGTGAGAAGGACCTGAGTTTGATTCCACCAGCAGGGTCTTTCTGTGTGGAATTTGCATGTTCTCCCTGTGTTTGCGTGGGTTCTCCTGAGGTACTCCGGCTTCCTCCCACAGTCCAAAGACATGCACTTTGTGGGGATAGGTTAATTGAAAAAAATTTAAATCGAAATTGCCCATATGTGAATGTGAGTGCGAATGGTTGTCTGTCCCTGTGTGTTAGACTGGTGACCTGTCCAGGGTGTACCCCGCCCT